>NC_056765.1:21933393-22533393 GCF_018687715.1 Carya illinoinensis
TCAAAACTCACGACTCTAGAGTGAAAAATTGCTTTTATATGGTCTCACGGCGGAAAACCTAAAATCTGTCAAAATACGATGTTCGCTCGAGCGGGGTGTCAAGCGCGCATGGAGCGTTCGACTCTACCTGATTTCGCTCGAGCGTCCTATCGAGCGCACATCGAGCATTCGACTCTGCCTGATTTCGCTCGAGCGGCTAATGTCTCCGCTCGAGTGATCTTTCTTTTTCAGCAACCCGCTCGAGCTCCCTGTCGAGCGGCAGTCGAGCGTTTGAATCTGCCTGAATTCGCTCGAGTGGCCAAAAGCCTCCGCTCGAGCGAACTTGTAAAATCTGCAATATGAAATTTTGCAAGTCATCAGTGATAGATCAAGGCTAATATGCTAAATCAATCTAAGAATAATGTAAAACAACAATAACATCACAAAGGTGCAAATGAAAGGGAGAGAATGAATTTAAAGGGAAATTAAGCTCAAAACACGGTTTAAAGATTACTAATCATCTTTAAGTTGATTAATGCGCCTTAGTCTAGTTAGAAACTTAACAATGGTTGGACGAGCACATTAGCCTCAGGTGGAACAGCTTGGGCTTGAGGGAAACCAATGGATTCATGTAGGCGGGCTTCAATACGATGAATGAAGTTAAAGACAGATTTCTTGGTCCCAATTCGTCCAAACCTAGAACTGAACTACGAGGGTCAGGGAGGTATGTACACGAAGAAGTTTCCCTTGAGGAAAACGTCAAAAAGAACAAGGCTAAGGGCGGAATTGTACGAATGCACTTGAAGGTCGACCTAGCTTCCGATTCGCTATGAATTGCAAAATTGACATGGCTTTGATTCCAGTGATGTGTGATACATCAAGGCTAATATTCTAAATCAATCTAAAAATAATGTAAAACAACAATAATATCAAAAAGCTGCAGATGAAAGCGAAAGAATGAATTTAAAGGGAAATTAAGCTCAAAATATGGCTTAGAGATTACTAAAAAAGTTGTTGAAAAAGGGATTGAAAGAAAGGAGAGTGTAAAGGAAAAAGAGAGTGAAAGAAATGAGGGTGATGTTAAAACCACAAGAAAAAAAGAGAGTGAAAAGAAAGATGAGAGCGAAGAAAGTGAGAGAAAAACAAAGAGAGAAGTGAGTTTTTATGCTAAGGCAAATTTTAATACTAACGAACTTAACAAATCTTTGCCTAGTGTTGTTATCTCTTTGTTGCAGGGATATGAGGTCATGATTCCTAGCGGTGTGTTTAGTGGATTGCCACCTATTGGAGAGATAGAGCAATACATTGATCTTGTGCCAGGTGTGACAATCCCTAACCGACCTTTATTTGAAGAGCATAAGTCCTTGACACACTTGAAGGGACAAGTTAGGTTGGATAGAATGCATGCCAAGTGGGTTCAATTCATTGAGACCTTTACTCATGTGATTCAGTACACATATGGTAAGAGAAATCTTGTATTTGAAGCATTATCAAGAAGGTATGTCCTTGTCTTCATTTTGGATGCAAAGTTATTGAGATTTCAATATGATAAGAACTTGTTTGTTAATGATGATGGCTTGGCTAGTGTGTATGGAGTACGTAAGAAAGCATCGTTTTCTCAATTATATAGACTAGATTGGTACTTGTTTAGAGAGAAAAGACTTTGTGTGCCTACTAGTCTTATGCGTGAGTTGCTTGTGCATGGATGTGGTCTGTTGAGAAATTTTGATATAAAGAGGACTTTAGATGTGTTGCATGAATATTGGTGGGAGTATTGTTTCCCATTCATTGAGTTTGCATATAGTTGGAGTGGTCACTTTGGTGTAAAGAAGAGTTTATGTGTATTACATGAAAACTTTTGGGAGTATGGTTTGCCATTCATTGAGATCGCATATAATTGGAATGGTCATTTTGGTGTAAGGAAGACTTTAAATGTGTTTCATGAACGTTTGTGGGAGTATCATTTTCCATTTATTGAATTGCTAAATGAACGTTTCTGGGAGTATCATTTTCCAATTATTGAATTGTTACATGAACGTTTGCGAGAGTATCATTTGTCATTTATAGAGTTTGCATATAATAGGATCATGAATAACGCTACTTCATATTGTCCTTTTGAAATTATTTATCGTTTTAATCCATTTATTTCTTTTGATTTAATGCATTTACCTGTTGATGACAGAAGTAGCTTGGATGGACATTTCCAAATTCTTGATAAAGTTAAAGATACTTCATATCTAGTGGATCTTCCAGGTAAGTATCATGTGTTTGCTATTTTCAATGTTACTGATGTTTTTCCATTTGATCCAGGTGGAGATTCGAGGTCGAATCCTTTTAAGGAGAGGGGGAATGATGGGCCCCAAGGCGGACCAAGTCTTAAGGATCAATTACAAGATTAAGAGCCACGAAGATCAAGAGAGCAATGCAAGAATTGGTGCAATCCAATTGGGATCAAGCTAGCAAGAGCCCAACACTCATGACGGGCTTGAAAGAAGGAGAACCAGTTTTGCTCCACTTGATCCAAGCTATAGAAGACACGACTTGGGCCTATTGTTATGGAAGGCCATGGATTTATTTATTTCATAAAAAGGGCTTAATTTATTAGTCAAATGAATTAATCAAGAATAATTGGGCTCCGGGGATGTCCAGCCCACACGTCTTATTTCTAATGAACTAGGGTTTGGGGAAGGCCTTGTATTTTGGCCAAGGGTTTATTTGGAAAGTTATAATTTTCTGTCTTACTAGGGTTTCAGAAGTTACTGTAGCGCGGCGTATGACACTGTTCACGCTACAGTACCCGAGGCATTGTTTACTTAGGGTTTTTGGGGATGGTCTATTTAAACCAATTGTAACCTCATTTGAGAGGCAGACTATATGGAATTGTGATTGAGAGTTGAGTGACCTCCTCTTGTTCTTCTTGAACTTCTGAACTTATCAAGGGTAAATCAAAACCTTTGTGGCGTTCTTCCTTTGTAATCTAGGTTCTTGAGACGGGTTCTTCAATGGGTCTAGATTTTGATATAATCTAGGTTCTTTGAACGGGTTCTCATTGGGTCTAGATTCTCCATCCATATACCTGAGTTTGGCTTTCTTGGGGTTGTTTTTCCAGTATTGTTGTTGGGTCTCAAAGCAAGTCTATTGGGGTTCACATCAACGAGGGTCAGGGGGGTGTGTACCCCAAGAAGTTTCCCTCGAGAAAAAGGTCAAAAATGACAAGGCTAAGGACGAAAATGTACGAATGCACTTGAAGGTACACCGAGCTTCCGATTTCCCGTGAATTGGAAATTGACGTGGCTTTGGTTCTAGTGATGTGTGATAGATCAAGGCTAATCTTCTAAATCACTCTAAGAATAACATAAAACAACAATAATATCAAAAAGGTGCAGATGAAAGGGAAAGAATGAATTTAAAGGGAAATTAAGCTCAAAACATGGTTTATAGATTACCAATCATTTTTAAGTTGATTAATGCAATTAAGCCTAGTTAGAAACTTAACAATGGTGAGATGAGCACACTAGACTCATGTGGAACTTCTTGGGCATGAGGGAATCCAATGGATTGGTGTGGGCGGGCTTCAATACGATGAATGAAGTTAAAGACAGATTTCTTAGTGCCATTTTGTCCAAACTTAGAACCGAACTACGAGGGTCAGGGAGGTGTGTACACGAAGATATTTCCCCTAAGGAAAAAGTCAAAAAGGGCAAGGCTAAGGGCGGAATTGTACGAATGCAGTTGAAGGTGCACATATCTTCCGATTCGCTGTGAATTGGAAATTGACATGGCTTTGGTTCTAGTGATGTGTGATAGATCAAGGCTAATCTTCTAAATCAGTCAAAGAATAATATAAAACGACAATAATATCAAAAAGGGTCAGATGAAAGGGAAAGAATGAATTTAAAGGAAAATTAAGCTCAAAACATGGTTTAGAGGTTAATAATCATCTTTAAGTTGATTAATGCAATTAAGCCTAGTTAGAAACTTAACAATGGTTAGATGAGCACATTACACTCATGTGGGACATCTTGGGCTTGAGGGAAACCAATGGATTGGTGTGTGCGGGTTTCAATACGATGACTGAAGTTAAAGACTGTTTTCTTGGTGCCAATTCGTCCAAACCAAGGACTGAACAGCGAGGGTCAGGGAGGTGTGTATACGAGGAATTTTTCCTTGAGGAAAAGGTCAAAAAGGACAAGGCTAAGCACGAAATTGTACGAATGCACTTGAACGAGCACCTAGCTTTTGATTCGCTGTGAATTGGAAATTGACATGGCTTTGGTTCTAGTGATGTGTGATATATCAAGGCTAATCTTCATAATCAATCTAAGAATAATTTCGAACAACAATAACTTCAAAAAGGTGGAGATGAAAGGGAGAGAATGAATTTAAAATAAAATTAAGCTCAAAACATGATTTAGAGATTACTAATCATCTTTAAGTTGATTAATGCGCTTAAGTCTAGTTAGAAACTCAACAATGCCTAGATGAGCACATTAGGCGCGTATGGAATTTCTTGGGCTTGAAGGAAACAAATGGATTGGGGTGTGCGGGCTTCAATATGATGAATGTGGTTTAAGACAGATTTCTTGGTGCCAATTCACCCAAACCTACAACTGAACTACGAGGGTCAGGAAGGTATGTACACGAAGAAGTTTCCCTGGAGGAAAAGGTCAAAAAGGACAAGGCTAAAGGCGGAATTGTACGAATGCACTTGAAGGTGCACCTAGCTTCCGATTCGCTGTAAATTGCAAAATTGACATGGCTTTGGTTCTAGTGATGTGTGATACATCAAGGCTAATATTCTAAATCAATCTAAAAATAATATAAAACAACAATAATATCAAAAAGCTGCAGATGAAAGGGAAAGAATGAATTTAAAGGGAAATTAAGCTCAAAATATGGCTTAGAGATTACTAAACATCTTTAAGTTGATTAATGCGCCTAAATCTTGTTAGAAACTTAACAATGGCTGGATGAGCACACTAGACTCATGTGGAACTTCTTGGGCATGAGGGAATCCAATGGATTAGTGTGTGCGGCCTTCAATATGATGAATGAAGTTAAAGACAGTTTTCTTGGTACCAATTCATTCAAACCTAGAACTGATCTGCGAGGGTCGGGGAGGTGCATACACGAAGAAGTTTCGCCTGAGGAAAAGGGCAAAAAGGGCAAGGCTAAGGGCGAAATTGTACGAATGCACTTGAAGGTGCACATAACTTCCTATTCGCTGTCAATTGGAAATTGACATGGCTTTGGTTCTAGTGATGTGTGATAGATCAAGGCTAATCTTCTAAATCAATGTAAGAATAATGTAACACAACAATAATATCAAAAAGGTGCAGATGAAAGGGAAATTAAGCTCAAAACTTGGTTTATAGATTACTAATCATATTTAAGTTGATTAATGCAATTAAGCCTAGTTAGAAACTTAACAATGGTTAGATGAGCACATTACACTCATCTGGGACTTCTTGGGCATGAGGGAATCCAATGGACTGGTGTGGGCGGGCTTCAATACGATGAATGAAGTTAAAGATAGATTTCTTGGTGCCATTTCGTCCAAACCTAGAACTGAACTACAAGGGTCAGGGAGGTGTGTACCCCAAGAAGTTTCCCTGGAGGAACAGGTTAAAAAGGACAAAGCTAAGGACGGAATTGTACGAATGCACTTGAAGGTGCACCTAGCTTCCGATTCGCTGTGAATTGGAAATTGACTTGGCTTTGGTTCTAGTGATGTGTGATAGATCAAGGATAATCTTCTAAATCACTCTAAGAATAATATAAAACAACAATAATATCAAAAAGGTTCAGATGAAAGGGAAAGAATGAATTTAAAGGGAAATTAAGCTCAAAACATGGTTTATAGATTACCAATCATTTTTAAGTTGATTAATGCAATTAAGCCTAGTTAGAAACTTAACAATGGTTAGATGAGTACACTAGACTCATGTGGAATTTCTTGGGCATGAGGGAATCCAATGGATTGGTGTGGGCGGGCTTCAATACGATGAATGAAGTTAAAGACAGATTTCTTAATGCCATTTCGTCCAAACCTAGAACAGAACTATGAGGGGCAGGGAGGTGTGTGCACCAAGAAGTTTCCCTTGAGGAAACGGTCAAAAAGGACAAAGCTAAGGGTGGAGTTGTACGAATGCACTTGAACGAGCACCTAGCTTTCGATTCGCTGTGAATTGAAAATTGACATGGCTTTGGTTCTAGTGATGTGTGGTACATCAAGGCTAATCTTTATAATCAATCTAAGAATAATTTCAAACAACAATAACATCAAAAGATGGAGATGAAACGGAGAGAACTAATTTAAAATGAAATTAAGCTCAAAACATGGTTTAGAGATTACTAATCATCTTTTAGTTGATTAATGCGCTTAAGTCTAGTTAGAAACTTAACAATGCCTAGATGAGAACATTAGGCGCGTGTGAAATTTCTTGGGCTTGAAGGAAACAAATGGATTGGGGTGTGCGGTCTTCAACACGATGAATGAGGTTTAAGACAGATTTCTTGGTACCAATTCGTCCAAACGTAGAACTGAACTACGAGGGTCAGGCAGCTATGTACACGAAGAAGTTTTCCTTGAGGAAAAGGTAAAAAACGACAAGGCTAAGGGCGAAATTGTACGAATGCACTTGAAAGTGCACCTAGCTTCCGATTCGCTATAAATTACAAAATTGACATGGCTTTGGTTCTAGTGATGTGTGATACATCAAGGCTAATATTCTAAATCAATCTAAAAATAATGTAAAACAACAATAATATCAAAAAGCTGCAGATGAAAGGGAAATTAAGCTCAAAATATAGCTTAGAAATTGCTAATCATTTTTAAGTTTATTAATGCAATTAAGCCAAATTAGAAACTTCACAATGGTTAGATGAGCACATTACACTCATGTGGGACTTCTTGGGCTTGAGAGAAACCAATGGATTGGTGTGTGTGGGTTTCGATACGATGACTGAAGTTAAAGATAGATTTCTTGGTGCCAATTCGTCCAAACCAAGAACTGAACTACGAGGGTCAGGGAGGTGTGTACACGAAGAATTTTCCCCTGAGGAAAAGGTCAAAGAGGGCAAGGCTAAGGGCAGAATTGTATGAATGCACTTGAAGGTGCACATATCTTCCGATTCACTATGAATTGGAAATTGACATGGCTTTGGTTCTAGTGATGTGTGATAGATCAAGGCTAGTCTTTATAATCAATCTAAGAATAATTTTAAACAACAATAACATAAAAAAGGCGGAGATGAAAGGGAGAGAACAAATTTAAAAGGAAATTAAGCTCAAAACATGGTTTAGAGATTACTAATCATCTTTAAGTTGATTAATGCGCTTAAGTCCAGTTAAAAACTTAACAATGCCTAGATGAGCACATTAGGCGCATGTGGATCATCTTGGGCATGAGGGAAACAAATGGATTGGAGTGTGCGGGCTTCAATACAATGAATGAAGTTAAAGACAGATTTCTTGGTGCCAATTCGTCCAAACCTAGAACAACTACGAGGGTCAGGGAGGTGTGTACACGAAGAAGTTTCCATTGAGGAAAACGTCAAAAAGGACAACGCTGAGGGCTGGATTGTACGAATGCAGTTGAAGGTGCACCTAGCTTCCGATTCGCGGTGAATTGGAAATTGACATGGCTTTGGTTCTAGTTTTGTGTGATACATCAAGGCCAATATTCTAAATCAATCTACGAATAATGTAAAACAACAATCATATCAAAAAGGAGCAGACGAAAGGGAAAGAATGAATTTAAAGGGAAATTAAGCTCAAAATATGGCTTAGAGATTGCTAATCATTTTTAAGTTGATTAATGCAGTTGAGCCTACTTAGAAACTTAATAATGGTTAGATGAGCACATTACACTCATGTGGGACTTCTTGGGCTGGAGGGAAACCAATGGATTAGTGTGTGCGGGTTTCAATACGATGACCGAAGTTAAAGACAGTTTTCTTGGCGCCAATTTGTCCAAACCAAGAACTGAACTATGAGGGTCAGGGAGGTGTATACACGAAGAATTTTCCCTGGAGGAAAAGGTCAAAAAGAACAAGGGTAAGGATAGAATTGTAAGAATGTGCTTGAAGGAGCACTTACCTTCCGATTCGCTGTGAGTTGGAAATTGACATGACTTTGGTTCTAGTGCTGTGTGATAGATCAAGGCTAGTCTTTATAATCAATCTAAGAATAATTTCAAACAACAATAACATCAAAAAGGTGGAGATGAAAGGGAGAGAACGAATTTAAAAGGAAATTAAGCTCAAAACATGGTTTAGAGATTACTAATCATCTTTAAGTTGATTAATGCGCTTAAGTCTAGTTAGAAACTTAAGAATGCCTAGATGAGCACATTAGGCGCATGCGGAACATCTTGGGCATGAGGGAAACAAATGGATTGGGGTGTGCGGGCTTCAAAACAATGAATGAAGTTAAAGACAGATTTCTTGGTGCCAATTCGTCCAAACCTAGAACCGAACTACGAGGGTCAGGGAGGTGTGTACACGATGAAGTTTCCATTGAGGAAAACGTCAAAAAGGACAACGCTGAGGGCGGGATTGTACAAATGCAGTTGAAGGTGCACCTAGCTTCCGATTCGCTATGAATTGGAAATTGACATGACTTTGGTTCTAGTTTTGTGTGATACATCAAGGCTAATATTCTAAATCAATCTAAGAATAATGTATAACAACACTCATATCAAAAAGGAGTAGACGAAAGGGAAAGAATGAATTTAAAGGGAAATTAAGCTCAAAACATGGTTTAGAGATTACTAATCATCTTTAAGTTGATTAATGCAATTAAGCCTAGTTAGAAACTTAACAATGGTTAGATGAGCACATTACACTCATGTGGAACTCCTTGGGCTTGAGGGAAACCAATGGATTGGTGCGTGCGGGCTTCAACACGATGAATGAAGTTAAAGATAGATTTCCTGCTACCAATTCGTCCAAACCTAGAACTGAACTACGAGGGTCAGGGAGGGGTGTACACCAAGAAGTTTCCCTTGAGGAAAAGGTCAAAAAGGACAAGACTTAGGGCGGAATTGTACGAATGCACTTGAATGTGCACTTAGCTTCCGATTCGCTGTGAATTGGAAATTGACATGGCTTTGATTCTAGTGATGTGTGATAGATCAAGGCTAATCTTCTAAATCAATCTAAGAATAATATAAAACAACAATAATATCAAAAAGGTGTAGATGAAAGGGAAAGAATGAATTTAAAGGGAAATTAAGCTCAAAACATGGTTTAGAGGTTATTAATCATCTTTAAGTTGATTAATGCGCTTAAATATAGTTAGAAACTTAACAAAGGCTAGATGAGCACATTAGTCTCATGTGGAACTTCTTGGGCTTGAGCGAAACCAATGGATTGGTGTGTGCGGGCTTGAACACGATGAATGAAGTTAAAGGTAGATTTCCTGCGGCCAATTCGTCCAAACCTGGAACCGAACTACGAGGGTAAGGGAGGTGTGTACACCAAGAAGTTTCCCATGTGGAAAAGGTCAAAAAGGACAAGGCTTAGGGCGGAATTGTACGAATGCACTTGAAGGTGCACCTAGCTTCTGATTCGCTAATCATCTTTAAGTTGATTAATGCGCTTATGTCTTGTGAGAAACTTAACAATGGCTAGATGAGCACACTAGACTCATTTGGAACTTCTTGGGCATGAGGGAATCCAATGGATTGGCGTGTGCGGGATTCAATACGATGAATGAAGTTAAAGACAGAATTCTTGGTGCCAATTCGTCCAAACCTAGAGCTGAACTACGAGGGTCAGGGAGGTGTGTACACGAAGAAGTTTCCCCTGAGGAAAAGGTCAAAACGGGCAAGGCTAACAGCAGAATTGTACGAATGCATTAAAGGTGCACATAGCTTCCGATTCGCTGTGAATTGGAAATTGACATGGCTTTGCTTCTAGTGATGTGTGATAGATCAAGGCTAATCTTCTAAATCAATCAAAGAATAATATAAAACAACAATACTATCAAAAAGGTGCAGATGAATGGGAAAGAATAAATTTGAAGGGAAATTAAGCTCAAAATATGGTTTAGAGGTTATTAATCATCTTTAAGTTGATTAATGCGCTTAAGTCTAGTTAGAAACTTGACAAAGGCTGGATAAGCACATTAGGCGCATGTGGAACTTCTTGGGCTTGAGGGAAAGCAATGGATTGGTGTGTGCGGGCTTCAATACGATGAATGAAGTTAAAGATAGATTTCCTGGTGCCAATTCGTCCAAACCTCGAACTGAACTACGAGGGTCAGGGAGGTGTGTACACCAAGAAGTTCCCCCTGAGGAAAAGGAAAAAAATGAGAAGCCTAAGGGCGGAATTGTACGAATCCACTTGAAGGTGCACCTACCTTTCGATTCGTTGTGAATTGGAAATTGAGATGGCTTTGGTTCTAGTGATGTGTGATAGATCAAGGCTAATCTTATAAATCAATTTAAGAATAATGTAATACAACAATAATATCAAAAAGGTGCAGATGAAAGGGAAATTAAGCTCAAAACATGGTTTAGAGATTACTAATCATCTTCAAGTTGATTAATGCAATTAAGCCTAGTTAGAAACTTAACAAGGGTTAGATGAGCACATTACACTCACGTGGGACTTCTTGGGCTTGAGGGAAACCAACGGATTGGTGTGTGCGGGTTTCAATACGATGACTGAAGTTAAAGACAGATTTCTTGGTGCCAATTCGTCTAAACCTAGAACCGAACTACGAGGGTCAGGAAGGTGTGTACACAAAGAAGTTTCCCTTAAAGAAAAGTTCAAAAAAGGCAAGGCTAAGGGCGGAATTGTACGAATGCACTTGAAGGTGCACATATCTTCCGATTCGCTATGAATTGGAAATTGACATGGCTTTGGTTCTGGTGATGTGTGATAGATCAAGGCTAATATTCTAAATCAGTCTAAGAATAATATAAAACAACAATAATATCAAAAAGCTGCAGGTGAAAGGGAAAGAATGAATTTAAAGGGAAATGAAGCTCAAAACAGGGTTTAGAGGTTACTCATCATCTTTAAGTTGATTAATGCAGTTGAGCCTAGTTAGAAACTTAACAATGGTTAGATGAGCACATTACACTCATGTGGGACTTCTTGGGCTTGAGGGAAACCAATGGATTGGTGTGTGCGGGTTTCAATACGATGACTGAAGTTAAAGACAGTTTTCTTGGCGCCAATTCGTCCAAACCAAGAACTGAACTATGAGGGTCAGGGAGGTGTGTACACGATGAATTTTCCCTGGAGGAAAAGGTCAAAAAGGACAAGGGTAAGGATGGAATTGTAAGAATGCGCTTGAAGGAGCATCTACCTTCCAATTCGCTGTGAATTGGAAATTGACATGGCTTTGGTTCTAGTGGTGTGTGATAGATCATGGCTAATCTTTATAATCAATCTAAGAATAATTTCAAACAACAATAACATCAAAAAGGTGGAGATGAAAGCGAGAGAACGAATTTAAAATGAAATTAAGCTCAAAACATGGTTTAGAGATTACTAATCATCTTTAAGTTGATTAATGCAATTAAGCCTAGTTAGAAACTTAACAATGGTTAGATGAGCACATTACACTCATGTGGAACTCCTTGGGCTTGAGGGAAACCAATGGATTGGTGTGTACACGAAGAAGTTTCCATTAAGGAAAATGTCAAAAAGGACAATGCTGAGGGCGGGATTGTACGAATACAGTTGAAGGTGCACCTAGCTTCCGATTCGCTGTGAATTGGAAATTGACATGGCTTTGGTTCTAGTTTTGTGTGATACATCAAGGCTAATTATCTAAATCAATCTAAGAATAATGTAAAACAACAATCATATCAAAAAGGAGCAGACGAAAGGGAAAGAATGAATTTAAAGGGAAATTAAGCTCAAAATAATGGTTAGATGAGCACATTACACTCATGTGGGACTTCTTGGGCTTAAGGGAAACCAATGAGTTGGTGTGTGCGGGTTTCAATACGATGACCGAAGTTAAAGACAGTTTTCTTGGCACCAATTCGTCCAAACCAAGAACTGAACTATGAGGGTCAGGGAGGTGTGTACATGAAGAATTTTCCCTGGAGGAAAAGGTCAAAAAGGACAAGGGTAAGGATGGAATTGTAAGAATGCGCTTGAAGGAGCACTTACCTTCCGATTCGCTATGAGTTGGAAATTGACATGGCTTTGGTTGTAGTGGTGTGTGATAGATCAAGGCTAATCTTTATAATCAATCTAAGAATAATTTCAAACAACAATAACATCAAAAAGGTGGAGATGAAAGGGAGAGAACGAATTTAAAAGGAAATTAAGCTCAAAACATGGTTTAGAGATTACTAATCATTTTTAAGTTGATTAATGCGCTTAAGTCTAGTTGGAAACTTAACAATGGTTAGATGAGCACATTACACTCATGTGGAACTCCTTGGGCTTGAGGGAAACCAATGGATTGGTTTGTGCGGGCTTCAATACGAAGAATGAAGTTAAAGATAGATTTCCTGCTGCCAATTCGTCCAAACCTAGAACTGAACTACGAGGGTCAGGGAGGTGTGTACACTAAGAAGTTTCCCTTGAGGAAAAGGGCAAAAAGGACAAGGCTTAGGGCGGAATTGTACGAATGCACTTGAAGGTGCACCTAGCGTCCGATTCGCTGTGAATTGGAAATTGACATGGCTTTGATTCTAGTGATGTGTGATAGATCAAGTCTAATCTTCTAAATCAATCTAAGAATAATATAAAACAACAATAATATCAGAAAGGTGCAGATGAAAGGAAAAGAATGAATTTAAAGGGAAATTAAGCTCAAAACATGGTTTAGAGGTTATTAATCATCTTTAAGTTGATTAATGCGCTTAAATATAGTTAGCAACTTAACAACGACTACATGAGCACATTAGGCGCATGTGGAACTTCTTGGGCTTGAGATAAACCAATGGATTGGTGTGTGCTGGCTTCAATACGATGAATGAAGTTAAAGGTAGATTTCCTGCGGCCAATTCGTCCAAACCTGGAACCGAACTACGAGGGTCAGGGAGGTGTGTACACCAAGAAGTTTCCCATGTGGAAAGGGTAAAAAAGGACAAGGCTTAGGGCGGAATTGTACGAATGCACTTGAAGGTGCACCTAGCTTCCGATTCGCTATGAATTGGAAATTGACATGGCTTTGGTTCTAGTGATGTGTGATACATCAAGGCTAATATTCTATCTAAATCAATCTAGGAATAATGTAAAACAACAATAATTTCAAAACGGTGCAGATGGAAGGGAAGGAATGAATTTAAAGGGAAATTAAGTTCAAAACATGGATTAGAGATTACTAATCATCTTTAAGTTGTTTAAAGCACTTATGTCTCTTGTGAGAAACTTAACAATGGCTAGATGAGCACACTAGACACATTTTGAACTTCTTGGGCATGAGGGAATCCAATGGATTGGCGTGTGCGGGATTCAATACGATGAATGAAGTTAAAGACAGAATTCTTGGTGCCAATTCGTCCAAACCTAGAGCTGAACTACGAGGGTCAGGGAGGTGTGTACACGAAGAAGTTTCCCCTAAGGAAAAGGTCAAAAAGGGCAAGGCTAACAGCAGAATTGTACGAATGCATTAAAGGTGCACATAGCTTCCGATTCGTTGTGAATTGGAAATTGACAAGGCTTTGCTTCTAGTGATGTGTGATAGATCAAGGCTAATCTTCTAAATCAATCAGAGAATAATATAAAACAACAATAATATCAAAAAGGTGCAGATGAAAGGGAAAGAATGAATTTAAAGGGAAATTAAGCTCAAAACATGGTTTTGAGGTTAGTAATCATCTTTAAGTTGATTAATGCGCTTAAGTCTAGTTAGAAACTTGACAAAGGTTGGATAAGCACATTAGGCGCATGTGGAACTTCTTGGGCTTGAGCGAAACCAATGGATTGGTGTGTGCGGGCTTCAATACGATGAATGAAGTTAAAGATGGATTTCCTGGTGCCAATTCGTCCAAACCTCGAACTGAACTACGAGGGTCAGGGAGCTGTGTACACCAAGAAGTTTCCCCTGAGGAAAAGGAAAAAAATGAGAAGCCTAAGGGCGGAATTGTACGAATGCACTTGAAGGTGCACCTAACTTTCGATTCACTGTGAATTGGAAATTGAGATGGCTTTGGTTCTAGTGATGTGTGATAGATCAAGGCTAATCTTATAAATCAACGTAAGAATAATGTAATACAACAATAATATCAAAAAGGTGCAGATGAAAGGGAAATTAAGTTCAAAAGATGGTTTAGAGATTACTAATCATCTTTAAGTTGATTAATGCAATTAAGCCTAGTTTGAAACTTAACAATGGTTAGATGAGCACATTACACTCATGTGGGACTTCTTGGGCTTGAGGGAAACCAATGGATTGGTGTGTGCGGGTTTCAATACGATGACTGAAGTTAAAGACAGATTTCTTGGTGCCAATTCGTCCAAACCTAGAACTGAACTACGAGGGTCAGGGAGGTGTGTACACGAAGAAGTTTCCATTCAGGAAATCGTCAAAAAGGACAAGGTTGAGGGCGGGATTGTATGAATGCACTTGAAGGTGCACCTAGCTTCCGATTCGCTGTGAATTTGAAATTGACATGGGTTTGGTTCTAGTTTTGTGTGATACATCAAGGCTAATATTCTAAATCAATCTAAGAATAATGTAAAACAACAATAATATCAAATAGGAGCAGACGAAAGGGAAAGAATGAATTTAAAGGGAAATTAAGCTCAAAATATGGCTTAGAGATTGCTAATCATTTTTAAGTTGATTAATGCAATTAAGCCAAGTTAGAAACTTAACAATGGTTAGATGAGCACATTACACTCATGTGGGACTTCTTGGGCTTGAGGGAAACCAATAGATTGGTGTGTGCGGGTTTCAATACGATGACTGAAGTTAAAGACAGATTTCTTGGTGCCAATTCGTCCAGACCAAGAACTGAACTACGAGGGTCAGGGAGGTGTGTACACGAGGAAGTTTCCATTGATGAAAACGTCAAAAAGGACAAGGCTGAGGGCGGGATTGTACGAATGCACTTGAAGGTGCACCTAGCTTCCGATTCGCTGTGAATTGGAAATTGACATGGCTTTGGTTCTAGTGATGTGTGATACATCAAGGCTAGTCTTCTAAATCAGTCTAAGAATAATATAAAACAACAATAATATCAAAATGCTGCAGATGAAAGGGAAAGAATGAATTTAAACGGAAATTAAGCTCAAAACATGGTTTAGAGGTTACTAATCATCTTTAAGTTGATTAATGCAGTTGAGCCTAGTTAGAAACTGAAGAATGGTTAGATGAGCACATTACACTCATGTGGGACTTCTTGGGCTTGAGGGAAACCAATAGATTGGTGTGTGCGAGTTTCAATGCGATGACTAAAGTTAAAGAAAGTTTTCTTGGTGCCAATTCGTCCAAACCAAGAACTGAACCATGAGGGTCAGGGAGGTGTGTACACCAAGAATTTTCCCTGGAGGAAAAGGTCAAACAGGACAAGGGTAAGGATGGAATTGTACGAATGCGCTTGAAGGAGCACCTACCTTCTGATTCGCTGTGAATTGGAAATTGACATGGCTTTGGTTGTAGTGGTGTGTGATAGATGAAGGCTAATCTTTATAATCAATCTAAGAATAATTTCAAACAACAATGACATCAAAAAGGTGGAGATGAAAGGGAGAGAACGAATTTAAAAGGAAATTAAGCTCAAAACATGGTTTAGAGATGACTAATCATCTTTAATTTGATTAATGCGCTTAATTCTGCTTAGAAACTTAACAATGCCTAGATGAGCACATTAGGCGCATGTGGAACATCTTGGGCATGAGGGAAACAAATGGATTGGGGTCTTCAATACAATGAATGAAGTTAAAGACAGATTTCTTGGTGCCACTTCGTCCAAACCTAGAACCGAACTACGGGGGTCAGGGAGGTGTGTTCACGAAGAAGTTTCCATTGAGGAAAACGTCAAAAAGGACAACGCTAAGTGCGGGATTGTACGAATGCAGTTGAAGGTGCACCTAGCTTCCGATTCGCTGTGAATTGGAAATTGACAAGGCCTTGGTTCTAGTTTTGTGTGATACATCAAGGCTAATATTCTAAATCAATCTAAGAATAATGTAAGACAACAATAATATCAGAAAGGTGCAGATGAAATTAAAATTAAGCTGAAAACATGGTTTAGAGATTACTAATCATCTTTAAGTTGATTAATGCGCTTAAATATAGTTAGAAACTTAACAAAGGCTAGATGAGCACATTAGGCTCATGTGGAACTTCTTGGGCTTGAGCGAAACCAATGGATTGGTGTGTGCGGGCTTCAATACGATTAATGAAGTTAAAGGTAGATTTCCTGCGGCCAATTCGTCCAAACCTAGAACCGAACTACGAGGGTCAGGGAGGTGTGTACACAAAGAAGTTTCCCTCAAAGAAAAGTTCAAAAAGGACAAGGCTAAGGGCGGAATTGTACGAATGCACTTGAAGTTGCACCTAGCTTCCGATTCGCTGTGAATTGGAAATTGGCATGGCTTTGGTTCTAGTGATGTGTGATACATCAAGCCTAATATTCTAAATCAATCCAAGAATAATGTAAAACAACAATAATTTCAAAACGGTGCAGATGTAAGGGAAAGAATGAATTTAAAGGGAAATTAAGTTCAAAACATGGATTAGAGATTACTAATCATCTTTCAGTTGATTAATGCGCTTATGTGTTGTGAGAAACTTAACAATGGCTAGATGAGCACACTAGACTCATGTGGAACTTCTTGGGCATGAGGGAATCTAATGGATTGGCATGTGCGGGATTCAATACGATGAATGAAGTTAAACACAGAATTCTTGGTGCCAATTCGTCCAAACCTAGAGCTGAACTACGAGGGTCAGGGAGGTGTGTACACGAAGAAGTTTCCCCAGAGGAAAAGGTCAAAAAGGGCAAGGCTAACAGCGGAATAGTACGAATGCATTAAAGGTGCACATAGCTTCCGATTCGCTGTGAATTGGAAATTGACATGGCTTTGGTTCAAGTGATGTGTGATAGATCACGGCTAATCTTCTGGACCAATCAAAGAATAATATAAAACAACAATAATATCAAAAATGTGCAGATGAAAGGGAAAGAATGAATTTAAAGGGAAATTATGCTCAAAATATGGTTTAGAGATTACTAATCATCTTTAAGTCGATTAATGCGCCTTAACCTTGTTAGAAACTTAACAATGGCTACATGAGCACACTAGACTCATGTGGAACTTCTTGGGCATGAGGGAATCCAATGGATTGGTGTGTGCGGGCTTCAATATGATGAATGAAGTTAAAGACAGATTTCTTGGTGCCAATTCGTTCAAACCTAGAACTGAACTACGAGGGTCAGGGAGGTGCGTACAGGAAGAAGTTTCCCCTGAGGAAAAGGGCAAAAAGGGCAAGGCTAAGGGCGGAATTGTACGAATGCACTTGAAGGTGCACATAGCTTCCGATTCGCTGTCAGTTGGAAATTGACATGGTTTTGGTTCTAGTGATGTGTGATAGAGATCAAGGCAAATCTTCTAAATCAATGTAAGAATAATGTAACACAACAATAATATCAAAAAGGTGCATATGAAAGGGGAATTAAGCTCAAAACATGGTTTATAGATTACTAATCATCATTAAGTTGATTAATGTGCTTTAGTCTAGTTAGAAACTTAACAATGGTTGGATGAGCACATTAGCCTCATGTGGAACTCCTTGGGCTTGAGGGAAACCAATGGATTCATGTGGGAGGGCTTCAATACAATGAATGAAAATTAAAGACAGATTTCTTGGTGCCATTTCGTCCAAACCTAGATCTGAACTACATGGGTCAGGGAGGTGTGTACAGCAAGAGGTTTCCATTGAGGAAAACGTCAAGAAGGACAACGCTGAGGGCGGGATTGTACGAATGCAGTTGAAGGTGCACCTAGCATCCGATTCGCTGTGAATTGGAAATTGACATGGCTTTGGTACTAGTTTTGTGTGATACATCAAGGCTAATATTCTAAATCAATCTAAGAATAATGTAAAACAACAATAATTTCAAAACAGTGCAGATGGAAGGGAAAGAATGAATTTAAAGGGAAATTAAGCTCAAAACATGGATTAGAGATTACTAATCATCTTTAAGTTGTTTAATGCGCTTATGTCTTGTGAGAAACTTAACAATGGCTAGATGAGCACACTAGACTCATGTGGAACTTCTTGGGAATGAGGGAATCCAATGGATTGGCGTGTGCAGGCTTCAATACGATGAATGAAGTTAAAGACAGAATTCTTGGTGCCAATTCGTCCAAACCTAGAGCTGAACTACGAGGGTCAGGGAGGTGTGTACACGAAGAAGTTTCCCCTGAGGGAAAGGTCAAAAAGGGCAAGGCTAACAGCGGACTTGCACGAATGTATTAAAGGTGCACATAGCTTCCGATTCGCTGTGAATTGGAAATTGACATGGCTTTGATTCTAGTGATGTGTGATAGATCAAGTCTAATCTTCTAAATCAATCTAAGAATAATATAAAACAACAATAATATCAGAAAGGTGCAGATGAAAGGAAAAGAATGAATTTAAAGGGAAATTAAGCTCAAAACATGGTTTAGAGGTTATTAATCATCTTTAAGTTGATTAATGCGCTTAAATATAGTTAGCAACTTAACAACGACTACATGAGCACATTAGGCGCATGTGGAACTTCTTGGGCTTGAGATAAACCAATGGATTGGTGTGTGCTGGCTTCAATACGATGAATGAAGTTAAAGGTAGATTTCCTGCGGCCAATTCGTCCAAACCTGGAACCGAACTACGAGGGTCAGGGAGGTGTGTACACCAAGAAGTTTCCCATGTGGAAAGGGTAAAAAAGGACAAGGCTTAGGGCGGAATTGTACGAATGCACTTGAAGGTGCACCTAGCTTCCGATTCGCTATGAATTGGAAATTGACATGGCTTTGGTTCTAGTGATGTGTGATACATCAAGGCTAATATTCTATCTAAATCAATCTAGGAATAATGTAAAACAACAATAATTTCAAAACGGTGCAGATGGAAGGGAAGGAATGAATTTAAAGGGAAATTAAGTTCAAAACATGGATTAGAGATTACTAATCATCTTTAAGTTGTTTAAAGCACTTATGTCTCTTGTGAGAAACTTAACAATGGCTAGATGAGCACACTAGACACATTTTGAACTTCTTGGGCATGAGGGAATCCAATGGATTGGCGTGTGCGGGATTCAATACGATGAATGAAGTTAAAGACAGAATTCTTGGTGCCAATTCGTCCAAACCTAGAGCTGAACTACGAGGGTCAGGGAGGTGTGTACACGAAGAAGTTTCCCCTAAGGAAAAGGTCAAAAAGGGCAAGGCTAACAGCAGAATTGTACGAATGCATTAAAGGTGCACATAGCTTCCGATTCGTTGTGAATTGGAAATTGACAAGGCTTTGCTTCTAGTGATGTGTGATAGATCAAGGCTAATCTTCTAAATCAATCAGAGAATAATATAAAACAACAATAATATCAAAAAGGTGCAGATGAAAGGGAAAGAATGAATTTAAAGGGAAATTAAGCTCAAAACATGGTTTTGAGGTTAGTAATCATCTTTAAGTTGATTAATGCGCTTAAGTCTAGTTAGAAACTTGACAAAGGTTGGATAAGCACATTAGGCGCATGTGGAACTTCTTGGGCTTGAGCGAAACCAATGGATTGGTGTGTGCGGGCTTCAATACGATGAATGAAGTTAAAGATGGATTTCCTGGTGCCAATTCGTCCAAACCTCGAACTGAACTACGAGGGTCAGGGAGCTGTGTACACCAAGAAGTTTCCCCTGAGGAAAAGGAAAAAAATGAGAAGCCTAAGGGCGGAATTGTACGAATGCACTTGAAGGTGCACCTAACTTTCGATTCACTGTGAATTGGAAATTGAGATGGCTTTGGTTCTAGTGATGTGTGATAGATCAAGGCTAATCTTATAAATCAACGTAAGAATAATGTAATACAACAATAATATCAAAAAGGTGCAGATGAAAGGGAAATTAAGTTCAAAAGATGGTTTAGAGATTACTAATCATCTTTAAGTTGATTAATGCAATTAAGCCTAGTTTGAAACTTAACAATGGTTAGATGAGCACATTACACTCATGTGGGACTTCTTGGGCTTGAGGGAAACCAATGGATTGGTGTGTGCGGGTTTCAATACGATGACTGAAGTTAAAGACAGATTTCTTGGTGCCAATTCGTCCAAACCTAGAACTGAACTACGAGGGTCAGGGAGGTGTGTACACGAAGAAGTTTCCATTCAGGAAATCGTCAAAAAGGACAAGGTTGAGGGCGGGATTGTATGAATGCACTTGAAGGTGCACCTAGCTTCCGATTCGCTGTGAATTTGAAATTGACATGGGTTTGGTTCTAGTTTTGTGTGATACATCAAGGCTAATATTCTAAATCAATCTAAGAATAATGTAAAACAACAATAATATCAAATAGGAGCAGACGAAAGGGAAAGAATGAATTTAAAGGGAAATTAAGCTCAAAATATGGCTTAGAGATTGCTAATCATTTTTAAGTTGATTAATGCAATTAAGCCAAGTTAGAAACTTAACAATGGTTAGATGAGCACATTACACTCATGTGGGACTTCTTGGGCTTGAGGGAAACCAATAGATTGGTGTGTGCGGGTTTCAATACGATGACTGAAGTTAAAGACAGATTTCTTGGTGCCAATTCGTCCAGACCAAGAACTGAACTACGAGGGTCAGGGAGGTGTGTACACGAGGAAGTTTCCATTGATGAAAACGTCAAAAAGGACAAGGCTGAGGGCGGGATTGTACGAATGCACTTGAAGGTGCACCTAGCTTCCGATTCGCTGTGAATTGGAAATTGACATGGCTTTGGTTCTAGTGATGTGTGTGATACATCAAGGCTAGTCTTCTAAATCAGTCTAAGAATAATATAAAACAACAATAATATCAAAATGCTGCAGATGAAAGGGAAAGAATGAATTTAAACGGAAATTAAGCTCAAAACATGGTTTAGAGGTTACTAATCATCTTTAAGTTGATTAATGCAGTTGAGCCTAGTTAGAAACTGAAGAATGGTTAGATGAGCACATTACACTCATGTGGGACTTCTTGGGCTTGAGGGAAACCAATAGATTGGTGTGTGCGAGTTTCAATGCGATGACTAAAGTTAAAGAAAGTTTTCTTGGTGCCAATTCGTCCAAACCAAGAACTGAACCATGAGGGTCAGGGAGGTGTGTACACCAAGAATTTTCCCTGGAGGAAAAGGTCAAACAGGACAAGGGTAAGGATGGAATTGTACGAATGCGCTTGAAGGAGCACCTACCTTCTGATTCGCTGTGAATTGGAAATTGACATGGCTTTGGTTGTAGTGGTGTGTGATAGATGAAGGCTAATCTTTATAATCAATCTAAGAATAATTTCAAACAACAATGACATCAAAAAGGTGGAGATGAAAGGGAGAGAACGAATTTAAAAGGAAATTAAGCTCAAAACATGGTTTAGAGATGACTAATCATCTTTAATTTGATTAATGCGCTTAATTCTGCTTAGAAACTTAACAATGCCTAGATGAGCACATTAGGCGCATGTGGAACATCTTGGGCATGAGGGAAACAAATGGATTGGGGTCTTCAATACAATGAATGAAGTTAAAGACAGATTTCTTGGTGCCACTTCGTCCAAACCTAGAACCGAACTACGGGGGTCAGGGAGGTGTGTTCACGAAGAAGTTTCCATTGAGGAAAACGTCAAAAAGGACAACGCTAAGTGCGGGATTGTACGAATGCAGTTGAAGGTGCACCTAGCTTCCGATTCGCTGTGAATTGGAAATTGACAAGGCCTTGGTTCTAGTTTTGTGTGATACATCAAGGCTAATATTCTAAATCAATCTAAGAATAATGTAAGACAACAATAATATCAGAAAGGTGCAGATGAAATTAAAATTAAGCTGAAAACATGGTTTAGAGATTACTAATCATCTTTAAGTTGATTAATGCGCTTAAATATAGTTAGAAACTTAACAAAGGCTAGATGAGCACATTAGGCTCATGTGGAACTTCTTGGGCTTGAGCGAAACCAATGGATTGGTGTGTGCGGGCTTCAATACGATTAATGAAGTTAAAGGTAGATTTCCTGCGGCCAATTCGTCCAAACCTAGAACCGAACTACGAGGGTCAGGGAGGTGTGTACACAAAGAAGTTTCCCTCAAAGAAAAGTTCAAAAAGGACAAGGCTAAGGGCGGAATTGTACGAATGCACTTGAAGTTGCACCTAGCTTCCGATTCGCTGTGAATTGGAAATTGGCATGGCTTTGGTTCTAGTGATGTGTGATACATCAAGCCTAATATTCTAAATCAATCCAAGAATAATGTAAAACAACAATAATTTCAAAACGGTGCAGATGTAAGGGAAAGAATGAATTTAAAGGGAAATTAAGTTCAAAACATGGATTAGAGATTACTAATCATCTTTCAGTTGATTAATGCGCTTATGTGTTGTGAGAAACTTAACAATGGCTAGATGAGCACACTAGACTCATGTGGAACTTCTTGGGCATGAGGGAATCTAATGGATTGGCATGTGCGGGATTCAATACGATGAATGAAGTTAAACACAGAATTCTTGGTGCCAATTCGTCCAAACCTAGAGCTGAACTACGAGGGTCAGGGAGGTGTGTACACGAAGAAGTTTCCCCAGAGGAAAAGGTCAAAAAGGGCAAGGCTAACAGCGGAATAGTACGAATGCATTAAAGGTGCACATAGCTTCCGATTCGCTGTGAATTGGAAATTGACATGGCTTTGGTTCAAGTGATGTGTGATAGATCACGGCTAATCTTCTGGACCAATCAAAGAATAATATAAAACAACAATAATATCAAAAATGTGCAGATGAAAGGGAAAGAATGAATTTAAAGGGAAATTATGCTCAAAATATGGTTTAGAGATTACTAATCATCTTTAAGTCGATTAATGCGCCTTAACCTTGTTAGAAACTTAACAATGGCTACATGAGCACACTAGACTCATGTGGAACTTCTTGGGCATGAGGGAATCCAATGGATTGGTGTGTGCGGGCTTCAATATGATGAATGAAGTTAAAGACAGATTTCTTGGTGCCAATTCGTTCAAACCTAGAACTGAACTACGAGGGTCAGGGAGGTGCGTACAGGAAGAAGTTTCCCCTGAGGAAAAGGGCAAAAAGGGCAAGGCTAAGGGCGGAATTGTACGAATGCACTTGAAGGTGCACATAGCTTCCGATTCGCTGTCAGTTGGAAATTGACATGGTTTTGGTTCTAGTGATGTGTGATAGAGATCAAGGCAAATCTTCTAAATCAATGTAAGAATAATGTAACACAACAATAATATCAAAAAGGTGCATATGAAAGGGGAATTAAGCTCAAAACATGGTTTATAGATTACTAATCATCATTAAGTTGATTAATGTGCTTTAGTCTAGTTAGAAACTTAACAATGGTTGGATGAGCACATTAGCCTCATGTGGAACTCCTTGGGCTTGAGGGAAACCAATGGATTCATGTGGGAGGGCTTCAATACAATGAATGAAAATTAAAGACAGATTTCTTGGTGCCATTTCGTCCAAACCTAGATCTGAACTACATGGGTCAGGGAGGTGTGTACAGCAAGAGGTTTCCATTGAGGAAAACGTCAAGAAGGACAACGCTGAGGGCGGGATTGTACGAATGCAGTTGAAGGTGCACCTAGCATCCGATTCGCTGTGAATTGGAAATTGACATGGCTTTGGTACTAGTTTTGTGTGATACATCAAGGCTAATATTCTAAATCAATCTAAGAATAATGTAAAACAACAATAATTTCAAAACAGTGCAGATGGAAGGGAAAGAATGAATTTAAAGGGAAATTAAGCTCAAAACATGGATTAGAGATTACTAATCATCTTTAAGTTGTTTAATGCGCTTATGTCTTGTGAGAAACTTAACAATGGCTAGATGAGCACACTAGACTCATGTGGAACTTCTTGGGAATGAGGGAATCCAATGGATTGGCGTGTGCAGGCTTCAATACGATGAATGAAGTTAAAGACAGAATTCTTGGTGCCAATTCGTCCAAACCTAGAGCTGAACTACGAGGGTCAGGGAGGTGTGTACACGAAGAAGTTTCCCCTGAGGGAAAGGTCAAAAAGGGCAAGGCTAACAGCGGACTTGCACGAATGTATTAAAGGTGCACATAGCTTCCGATTCGCTGTGAATTGGAAATTGACATGGCTTTGTTTCTAGTGATGTGTGATAGATCAAGGCTAATCTTTTGAACCAATCAAAGAATAATATAAAACAACAATAATATCAAAAATGTGCAGATGAAAGGGAAAGAATGAATTTAAAGGGAAATTAAGCTCAAAATATGGCTTAGAGATTACTAATCATCTTTAAGTCGATTAATGCGCCTTAACCTTGTTAGAAACTTAACAATGGCTACATGAGCACACTAGACTCATGTGGAACTTCTTGGGCATGAGGGAATCCAATGGATTGGTGTGTGCGGGCTTCAATATGATGAATGAAGTTAAAGACAGATTTCTTGGTGCCAATTCATTCAAACCTAGAACTGAACTACGAGGGTCAAGGAGGTGCGTACAGGAAGAAGTTTCCCCTGAGGAAAAGGGCAAAATGGGCAAGGCTAAGGGCGGAATTGTACGAATGCACTTGAAGGTGCACATAGCTTCCGATTCGCTGTCAGTTGGAAATTGACATGATTTTGGTTCTAGTGATGTGTGATAGAGATCAAGGCTAATCTTCTAAATCAATGTAAGAATAATGTAACACAAACAATAATATCAAGAAGGTGCATATGAAAGGAAAATTAAGCTCAAAACATGGTTTATAGATTACTAATCATCATTAAATTGATTAGTGTGCTTTAGTCAAGTTAGAAACTTAACAATGGTTGGATGAGCACATTAGCCTCATGTGGAACTCCTTGGGCTTGAGGGAAACCAATGGATTCATGTGGGAGGGCTTCAATACGATGAATGAAAATTAAAGACAGATTTCTTGGTGCCATTTCGTCCAAACCAAGATCTGAACTACATGGGTCAGGGTGCTGTGTACACCAAGAAGTTTCCATTGAGGAAAAGGTCAAAAAGGACAAGGCTAAGGGCGGAACTGTACGAAAGCACTTGAAGGTGCACCTAGC
This sequence comes from Carya illinoinensis, assembly GCF_018687715.1. Lineage (NCBI taxonomy): Eukaryota > Viridiplantae > Streptophyta > Magnoliopsida > Fagales > Juglandaceae > Carya > Carya illinoinensis. Next base: position 21,958,559 of record NC_056765.1, read on the forward strand.
TTCCGATTCGTTGTGAATTGGTAATTGACATGGCTTTGATTCTAGTGATGTGTGATAGATCAACGCTAATCTTCTAAATCAATCTAAGAATAATATAAAACAACAATAATATAAAAAAGGTGCAGATGAAAGGGTGAGAATGAATTTAAAGGGAAATTAAGCTCAAAACATGGTTTAGAGGTTATTAATCATCTTTAAGTTGATTAATGCGCTTAAATCTAGTTAGAAACTCAACAAATGCTAGATGAGCACATTAGGCACATGTGGAACTTCTTGGGCTTTAGGGAAATCAATGGATTGGTGTGTGCGGGCTTCAATACGATGAATAAAGTTAAAGATAGATTTCCTGGTGCCAATTCGTCCAAACCTCGAACTGAAATACGAGGGTCAGGGAGGTGTGCACACGAAGAGGTTTCCATTGAGGAAAACGTCAAAAAGGACAACGCTGAGGGCGGGATTGTACGAATGCAGTTGAAGGTGCACCTAGCATCCGATTCGCTGTGAATTGGAAATTGACATGGCTTTGGTTCTAGTTTTGTGTGATACATCAAGGCTAATATTCTAAATCAATCTAAGAATAATGTAAAACAACAATAATTTCAAAACGGTGCAGACGAAACGGAAAGAATGAATTTAAAGGGAAATTAAGTTCAAAATATGGCTTAGAGATTACTAATCATCTTTAAGTTGATTAATGCGCTTATGTCTTGTTAGAAAATTAACAATGGCTAGATGAGCACACTAGACTCATGTGCAACTTCTTGGGAATGAGGGAATCCAATGGATTGGCGTGTGCGGGCTTCGATACGATGAATGAAGTTAAAGACAGATTTCCTGGTGACAATTCGTCCAAACCTAAAGCTGAACTACGAGGGTCAGGGAGGTGTGTACACGAAGAAGTTTCCACTGAGGGAAAGGTCAAAAAGGGCAAGGCTAACTGCGGAATTGTGCGAATGCATTAAAGGTGCACATAGCTTCCGATTCGCTGTGAATTGGAAATTGACATGGCTTTGTTTCTAGTGATGTGTGATAGATCAAGGCTAATCTTCTGAACCAATCAAAGAATAATATAAAACAACAATAATATCAAAAATGTGCAGATGAAAGGGAAAGAATGAATTTAAATGGAAATTAAGCTCAAAATATTGCTTAGGCATTACTAGTCATCTTTAAGTCGGTTAAAGCGCCTTAACCTTGTTAGAAACTTAACAATGGCTACATGAGCACACCAGACTCATGTGGAACTTCTTGGGCTTGAGGGAATCCAATGGATTGGTGTGTGCGGGCTTCAATATGATGAATGAAGTTAAAGACAGATTTCTTGGTGCCAATTCATTCAAACCTAGAACTGAACTACGAGGGTCAGGGAGGTGCGTACAGGAAGAAGTTTCCCCTGAGGAAAAGGGCAAAATGGGCAAGGCTAAGGGTGGAATTGTACGAATGCACTTGAAGGTGCACATAGCTTCTGATTCGCTGTGAATTGGAAATTGACATGGCTTTGGTTCTAGTGATGTGTGATAGATCACGGCTAATCTTCTGGACCAATCAAAGAATAATATAAAACAACAATAATATCAAAAATGTGCAGATGAAAGGGAAAGAATGAATTTAAAGGGAAATTAAGCTCAAAATATGGTTTAGAGATTACTAATCATCTTTAAGTCGATTAATGCGCCTTAACCTTGTTAGAAACTTAACAATGGCTACATGAGCACACTAGACTCATGTGGAACTTCTTGGGCATGAGGGAATCCAATGGATTGGTGTGTGCGGGCTTCAATATGATGAATGAAGTTAAAGACAGATTTCTTGGTGCCAATTCGTTCAAACCTAGAACTGAACTACGAGGGTCAGGGAGGTGCGTACAGGAAGAAGTTTCCCCTGAGGAAAAGGGCAAAAAGGGCAAGGCTAAGGGCGGAATTGTACGAATGCACTTGAAGGTGCACATAGCTTCCGATTCAGTGTCAGTTGGAAATTGACATGGTTTTGGTTCTAGTGATGTGTGATAGAGATCAAGGCAAATCTTCTAAATCAATGTAAGAATAATGTAACACAACAATAATATCAAAAAGGTGCATATGAAAGGGGAATTAAGCTCAAAACATGGTTTATAGATTACTAATCATCATTAAGTTGATTAATGTGCTTTAGTCTAGTTAGAAACTTAACAATGGTTGGATGAGCACATTAGCCTCATGTGGAACTCCTTGGGCTTGAGGGAAACCAATGGATTCATGTGGGAGGGCTTCAATACAATGAATGAAAATTAAAGACAGATTTCTTGGTGCCATTTCGTCCAAACCTAGATCTGAACTACATGGGTCAGGGAGGTGTGTACAGCAAGAGGTTTCCATTGAGGAAAACGTCAAGAAGGACAACGCTGAGGGCGGGATTGTACGAATGCAGTTGAAGGTGCACCTGGCATCCGATTCGCTGTGAATTGGAAATTGACATGGCTTTGGTACTAGTTTTGTGTGATACATCAAGGCTAATATTCTAAATCAATCTAAGAATAATGTAAAACAACAATAATTTCAAAACAGTGCAGATGGAAGGGAAAGAATGAATTTAAAGGGAAATTAAGCTCAAAACATGGATTAGAGATTACTAATCATCTTTAAGTTGTTTAATGCGCTTATGTCTTGTGAGAAACTTAACAATGGCTAGATGAGCACACTAGACTCATGTGGAACTTCTTGGGAATGAGGGAATCCAATGGATTGGCGTGTGCAGGCTTCAATACGATGAATGAAGTTAAAGACAGAATTCTTGGTGCCAATTCGTCCAAACCTAGAGCTGAACTACGAGGGTCAGGGAGGTGTGTACACGAAGAAGTTTCCCCTGAGGGAAAGGTCAAAAAGGGCAAGGCTAACAGCGGACTTGCACGAATGTATTAAAGGTGCACATAGCTTCCGATTCGCTGTGAATTGGAAATTGACATGGCTTTGTTTCTAATGATGTGTGATAGATCAAGGCTAATCTTTTGAACCAATCAAAGAATAATATAAAACAGCAATAATATCAAAAATGTGCAGATGAAAGGGAAAGAATGAATTTAAAGGGAAATTAAGCTCAAAATATGGCTTAGAGATTACTAATCATCTTTAAGTCGATTAATGCGCCTTAACCTTGTTAGAAACTTAACAATGGCTACATGAGCACACTAGACTCATGTGGAACTTCTTGGGCATGAGGGAATCCAATGGATTGGTGTGTGCGGGCTTCAATATGATGAATGAAGTTAAAGACGGATTTCTTGGTGCCAATTCATTCAAACCTAGAAGTGAACTACGAGGGTCAGGGAGGTGCGTACAGGAAGAAGTTTCCCCTGAGGAAAAGGGCAAAATGGGCAAGGCTAAGGGCGGAATTGTACGAATGCACTTGAAGGTGGACATAGCTTCCGATTCGCTGTCAGTTGGAAATGGACATGATTTTGGTTCTAGTGATGTATGATAGAGATCAAGGCTAATCTTCTAAATCAATGTAAGAATAATGTAACACAAACAATAATATCAAGAAGGTGCATATGAAAGGAAAATTAAGCTCAAAACATGGTTTATAGATTACTAATCATCATTAAGTTGATTAATGTGCTTTAGTCAAGTTAGAAACTTAACAATGGTTGGATGAGCACATTAGCCTCATGTGGAACTCCTTGGGCTTGAGGGAAACCAATGGATTCATGTGGGAGGGCTTCAATACGATGAATGAAAATTAAAGACAGATTTCTTGGTGCCATTTCGTCCAAACCTAGATCTGAACTACATGGGTCTGGGTGCTGTGTACACCAAGAAGTTTCCATTGAGGAAAAGGTCAAAAAGGACAAGGCTAAGGGCGGAACTGTACGAAAGCACTTGAAGGTGCACCTAGCTTCCGATTCGCTGTGAATTGGTAATTGACATGGCTTTGATTCTAGTGATGTGTGATAGATCAAGGCTAATCTTCTAAATCAATCTAAGAATAATATAAAACAACAATAATATAAAAAAGGTGCAGATGAAAGGGTGAGAATGAATTTAAAGGGAAATTAAGCTCAAAATATGGTTTAGAGGTTATTAATCATCTTTAAGTTGATTAACGCGCTTAAATCTAGTTAGAAACTCAACAAATGCTAGATGAGCACATTAGGCACATGTGGAACTTCTTGGGCTTTAGGGAAACCAATGGATTGGTGTGTGCGGGCTTCAATACGATGAATAAAGTTAAAGATAGATTTCCTGGTGCCAATTCTTCCAAACCTCGAACTGAAATACGAGGGTCAGGGAGGTGTGTACACGAAGAGGTTTCCATTGAGGAAAACGTCAACAAGGACAACGCTGAGGGCGGGATTGTACGAATGCAGTTGAAGGTGCACCTAGCATCCGATTCGCTGTGAATTGGAAATTGACATGGCTTTGGTTCTAGTTTTGTGTGATACATCAAGGCTAATATTCTAAATCAATCTAAGAATAATGTAAAACAACAATAATTTCAAAACGGTGCAGACGAAACGGAAAGAATGAATTTAAAGGGAAATTAAGTTCAAAATATGGCTTAGAGATTACTAATCATCTTTAAGTTGATTAATGCGCTTATGTCTTGTTAGAAACTTAACAATGGCTAGATGAGCACACTAGACTCATGTGCAACTTCTTGGGAATGAGGGAATCCAATGGATTGGCGTGTGCGGGCTTCGATACGATGAATGAAGTTAAAGACAGATTTCCTGGTGACAATTCGTCCAAACCTAAAGCTGAACTACGAGGGTCAGGGAGGTGTGTACACGAAGAAGTTTCCGCTGAGGGAAAGGTCAAAAAGGGCAAGGCTAACTGCGGAATTGTGCGAATGCATTAAAGGTGCACATAGCTTCCGATTCGCTGTGAATTGGAAATTGACATGGCTTTGTTTCTAGTGATGTGTGATAGATCAAGGCTAATCTTCTGAACCAATCAAAGAATAATATAAAACAACAATAATATCAAAAATGTGCAGATGAAAGGGAAAGAATGAATTTAAAGGGAAATTAAGCTCAAAATATTGCTTAGGCATTGCTAGTCATCTTTAAGTCGATTAATGCGCCTTAACCTTGTTAGAAACTTAACAATGACTACATTAGCACACCAGACTCATGTGAAACTTCTTGGGCTTGAGGGAATCCAATGGATTGGTGTGCGCGGGCTTCAATATGATGAATGAAGTTAAAGACAGATTTCTTGGTGCCAATTCATTCAAACCTAGAACTGAACTACGAGGGTCAGGGAGGTGCGTACAGGAAGAAGTTTCCCCTGAGGAAAAGGGCAAAATGGGCAAGGCTAAGGGTGGAATTGTACGAATGCACTTGAAGGTGCACATAGCTTCTGATTCGCTGTCAGTTTGAAATTGACATGGTTTTGGTTCTAGTGATGTGTGATAGAGATCAAGGCTAATCTTCTAAATCAATGTAAGAATAATGTAACACAACAATAATATCAAAAAGGTGCATATGAAAGGGAAATTAAGCTCAAAACATGGTTTACAGATTACTAATCATCATTAAGTTGATTAATGTGCTTTAGTCTAGTTAGAAACTTAACAATGGTTGGATGAGCACATTAGCCTCATGTGGAACTCCTTGGGCTTAAGGGAAACCAACGGATTCATGTGGGAGGGCTTCAATACGATGAATGAAAATTAAAGACAGATTTCTTGGTGCCATTTCGTCCAAACCTAGATCTGAACTACATGGGTCAGGGAGGTGGGTACACCAAGAAGTTTCCATTGAGGAAAAGGTCAAAAAGGACAAGGCTAAGGGCGGAATTGTACGAAAGCACTTGAAGGTGCACCTAGCTTCCGATTCGCTGTGAATTGGTAATTGACATGGCTTTGATTCTAGTGATATGTGATAGATCAAGGCTAATCTTCTAAATCAATCTAAGAATAATATAAAACAACAATAATATAAAAAAGGTGCAGATGAAAGGGTGAGAATGAATTTAAAGGGAAATTAAGCTCAAAACATGGTTTAGAGGTTATTAATCATCTTTAAGTTGATTAATGCGCTTAAATCTAGTTAGAAACTCAGCAAATGCTAGATGAGCACATTAGGCGCATGTGGAACTTCTTGGGCTTGAGGGAAACCAATGGATTGGTGTGTGCGGGCTTCAATACGATGAATAAAGTTAAAGATAGATTTCCTGGTGCCAATTCGTCCAAACCTCGAACTGAAATACGAGGGTCAGGGAGGTGTGTACACGAAGAGGTTTCCCCTCAGGAAAAGGTCAAAAAGGGCAAGGCTAACAGCGGAATTGTACGAATGCATTAAAGGTGCACATAGCTTCCGATTCGCAGTGAATTGGAAATTGACATGGCTTTGGTTCTAGTGATGTGTGATAGATCAAGGCTAATCTTATAAATCAATCAAAGAATAATGTAAACAACAATAATATCAAAAAGGTGCAGATGAAAGGGAAATTAAGCTCAAAACATGGTTTAGAGATTACTAATCATCTTTAAGTTGATTAATGCAATTAAGCCTAGTTAGAAACTTAACAATGGTTAGATGAGCACATTACACTCATGTGGGACTTCTTGGGCTTGAGGGAAACCAATGGATTGGTGTGTGCGGGTTTCAATACGATGACTGAGGTTAAAGACAGATTTCTTGGTGCCAATTCATCCAAACCTAGAACTGAACTACGAGGGTCAGGGAGGTGTGTACACAAAGAAGTTTCCATTCATGAAAACGTCAAAAAGGACAAGGCTGAGGGCGGGATTGTACGAATGCAGTTGAAGGTGCACCTAGCTTCCGATTTGCTGTGAATTCGAAATTGACATGGCTTTGGTTCTAGTTTTGTATGATACATGAAGGCTAATATTCTAAATCAATCTAAGAATAATGTAAAACAACAATAATATCAAAAAGGTGTAGATGAAAGGGAAAGAATGAATTTAAAGGGAAATTAAGCTCAAAACATGGTTTAAAGATTACTAATCATCTTTAGGTTGATTCATGCGCTTTAGTCTGGTTAGAAACTTAACAATGGTTGGATGAGCACATTAGCCTCATGTGGAACTCCTTGGGCTTGAGGGAAACCAATGGCTTCATGTGGGCGGGCTTCAAAACGATGAATGAAGTTAAAGACAGATTTCTTGGTGGCATTTCGTCCAAACCTAGAATTGAACTACGAGGGTCAGGGAGGTGTGTACACCAAGAAGTTTCCCTTGAGTAAAAGGTCAAAAAGGACAAGGTTAAGGGCAGAATTGTATGAATGCACTTGAAGGTGAACCTAGCTTCCGATTCGCTGTGAATTGGAAATTGACATGGCGTTGGTTTTAGTGATGTGTGATACATCAAGGCTAATATTCTAAATCAATTTAAGAATAATGTAAAACAACAATAATTTCAAAACGGTGCAGATGAAAGGGAAAGAATGAATTTAAAGGGAAATTAAGTTCAAAATATGGCTTAGAGATTACTAATCATCTTGAGGTTGATTAATGCGCTCATGTCTCGTGAGAAACTTAACAATGGCTAGATGAGCACACTAGACTCATGTGGAACCTCTTGGGCATGAGGGAATCCAATGGATTGGCGCGTGCGGGCTTCATTACGATGAATGAAGTTAAAGACATATTTCTTGTTGCCAATTCTTCCAAACCTAGAATTGAACTACGAGGATCAGGGAGGAGTGTACACGAAGAAGTTTCCCCCGAGGAAAAGGTCAAAAAGGGAAAGGGTAACGGCAAAATTGTACGAGTGCATTAAAGGTGCACATAGCTTCCGATTCACTGTGAACTGGAAATGGACATGGCTTTGGTTCTAGTGATGTGTGATAAATCAAGGCTAATCTTCTAAATCAATCTAAGAATAATATAAAACATCAATAATATCAAAAAAGTGCAGATGAAAGGGAAAGAATGAATTTAAAGGGAAATTAAGCTCAAAACATGGTTTAGAGGTTATTAATCATCTTTAAGTTGATTAATGCGCTTAAGTCTAGTTAGAAACTCAACCAAGGCTAGATGTTCACATTAGGTGCATGTGGAACTTCTTGGGCTTGAGGGAAACCAATGGATTGGGGTGTGTGCACTTCAATACGATGAATGAGGTTTAAGTCAGATTTCTTGGTGCCATTTCGTCCAAAACTAGAACTGAACTACGAGGGTCAGGGAGGTGTGTACACCAAGAAATTTCCCTTGAGGAAAAGGTCAAAAAGGACAAAGCTAAGGGCGAATTGGAAATTGACATAGCTTTGATTCTAGTGATATGTGCTAGATCAAGGCTAATCTTCTAAATCAATCTAAGTATAATATAAAACAACAATAATATCAAAAAGGTGCAGATGAAAGGGAAAGAATGAATTTAAAGGGAAATTAAGCTCAAAACATGATTTAGAGGTTACTAATGATCTTTAAGTTGATTAATGGGACTAAATCTTGTTAAAAACTTAACAATGGCTGGATGAGCACACTAGACTCATGTGGAACTTCTTTGGCACGAGGGAATCCAATGGATTGGTGTGTGCGAGCTTCAATATGATGAATGAAGTTAAAGACAGATCTCTTGGTGCCATTTCGTCCAAGCCTAGAACTGAGCTACGAGGGTCAGGGAGGTGTGTACACCAAGAAGTTTCCCTTGAGGAAAAGGTCAAAAAGGACAAGGCTAAGGGCGGAATTGTACGAATGCACTTGAAGGTGCACCTAGTTTCCGATTCGCTGTGAATTGGAAAGTGACATGGCTTTGGTTCTAGTGATGTGTGATAGATCAAGGCTAATCTTCTAAATCAATCTAAAAATAATGTAAAACAACAATAACATCAAAAAGGTGCATATGAAAGGGAGAGAATGAATTTCAAGGGAAATTAAGCTCAAAACATGGTTTAAAGATTACTAATCATCTTTAAGTTGATTAATGCACTTTTGTCTAGTTAGAAACTTAACAATGGTTGGATGAGCACAGTAGCCTCATGTGGAACTCCTTGGGCTTAGGGAAACCAATGGATTCATGTGGGCGGGCTTCAAAACGATGAATGAAGTTAAAGACAGATTTCTTGGTGCCATTTCGTCCAAAACTAGAACTGAACTACGAGGGTCAGGGAGGTTTGTACACCAAGAAGTTTCCTTTGAGGAAAAGGTCAAAAAGGACAAGGCTAGAGGTGGAATTGTACGAATGCACTTGAAGGTGCACCTAGCTTCAGATTTGCTGTGAATTGGAAATTGACATGGCTTTGATTGTAGTGATGTGTGATAGATCATGGCTAATCTTCTAAATCAACCTAAGAATTATATAAAACAACAATAATATCAAAAAGGTGCAGATGAAAGGGAAAGAATGAATTTAATGGGAAATTAAGCTCAAAACATGGTTTAGTGGTTATTAATCATCTTTAAGTTGATTAATGCACTTAAGTCTAGTTAGAAACTTAACAAAGGCTAGATGAGCACATTAGGCGCATATGGAACTTCTTGGGCTTGAGAAAAACCAATGGATTGGTGTGTGCGGACTTCAATACAATGAATAAAGTTAAAGATAGATTTCCTGCTGCCAATTCGTCCAAACCTAGAACTGAACTACAAGGGTCAGGGAGGTGGGTACACCAAGAAGTTTCCCTTGAGGAAAAGGTCAAAAAGGACAAGGTTATGGGCAGAATTTTACGAATGCACTTGAAGGTGCACCTAGCTTCCGATTCGCAGTGAATTGAAAATTGACATGGCTTTGGTTCTAGTGATGTGTGATAGATCAAGGCTAATCTTCTAAATCAATCTAAGAATGATGTAAAGCAACAATAATATCAAAATGGTGCAGATGAAAGGGAAAGAATGAATTTAAAGGGAAATTAAGCTCAAAACATACTTTAGAGATGACTAATCATCTTTAAGTAATCATCTTTAAGATGATTAATGCGCTTAACTCTAGTTAGAAACTTAACAATGCCTAGATGAGCACATTAGCCTCATGTGGAATTTCTTCGGCTCGAGGGAAACCAATGGATTGGGGTGTGCGGGCTTCAATACGATGAATGAGGTTTACGACAGATTTCTTGGTGTCATTTCATCCAAACCTATAACTGAACTACGAGGGTCAGTTAGGTGCATACACGAAGAAGTTTTCCCTGAGGAAAAGGGCAAAAAGGGCAAGGTCAAGGGCGGAATTGTACGAATGCACATGAAGGTGCACATAGCTTCCGATTTGCTGGCAATTGGAAATTGAGATGGCTTTGGTTCTAGTGATGTGTGATAGATCAAGGCTAATCTTCTAAATCAATGTAAGAATAATGTAACACAACAATAATATCAAAAAGGTGCAGATGAAAGGGAAATTTAGCTCAAAACATGGTTTATAGATGACTAATCATGTTTAAGTTGATTAATGCGCTTCAGTGTAGTTAGAAACTTAACAATGGTTGGATGAGCACATTAGCCTCATGTGGAACTCCTTGGGCTTGTGGGAAACCAATGGATTTATGTGGGCGGGCTTCAATACGATGAATGAAGTTCGAGCCAGATTTCTTGGTGCCATTTCGTCCAAACCTAGAATTGAACTACGAGGGTCGGGGAGGTGTGTACACCAAGAAGTTTCCCTTGAGGAAAAGGTCAAAAAAGACAAGGCTAAGGGCAGAATTGTACGAATGCACTTGAAGGTGCAACTAGCTTCCGATTCGCTATGAATTGGAAAGTGACATGGCTTTGGTTCTAGTGATGTGTGATAGATCAAGGCTAATCTTCTAAATCAATCTAAGAATAATGTAAAACAACAATAACATCAAAAAGGTGCAAATGAAAGGGAGAGAATGAATTTAAAGGGAAATTAAGCTCAAAACATGGTTTAAAGATTACTAATCATCTTTAAGTTGATTAATGCACTTAAGTCTAGTTAGAAACTTAACAAAGGCTAGATGAGCACATTAGGCGCATGTGGAACTTGTTGGGCTTGAGAGAAACCAATGGGTTGGTGTGTGCGGGCTTCAATATAATGAATGAAGTTAAAGATAGATTTCCTGCTGCCAATTCGTCCAAACCTAGAACTGAACTACGAGGGTTAGGGAGGTGTGCACACGAAGAAGTTTCCCTTGAGGAAAAGGTCAAAAAGGGCAAGGTTAAGGGCAGAATTTTACGAATGCACTTGAATCTAATGGATTGGCATGTGCGGGCTTCATTGCGATGCATGAAGTTAAAGACATATTTCTTGTTGCCAATTCGTCCAAACTTAGAACTGAACTACGAGGGTCAGGGAGAAGTGTACACGAAGAAATTTCCCCTGAGGAAAAGGTCAAAAAGGGCAAGGCTAATGGCGAAATTGCACGAATGCACTTGAAGGTGCACCTAGCTTCTGATTCGCTGTGAATTGGAAATTGACATGGCTTTGGTTCTAGTGATGTGTGATAGATGAAGGCTAATCTTCTAAATCAATCTAAGAATAATGTAAAAAACAATAACATGAAAAAGGTGCAAATGAAAGGGAGAGAATGAATTCAAAGGAAAATTAAGCTCAAAACATGGTTTAAAGATTACTAAGCATCTTTAAGTTGATTAATGCGCTTTGGTCGAGTTAGAAACTTAACAATGGTTGGATGAGCACATTAGCCTCATGTGGAACTCCTTGGGCTCGAGGGAAACCGATGGATTCATGTGGGCGGGCTTCAACACGATGAATGTAGTTAAAGACAGATTTCTTGGTGCCATTTAGTCCAAACCTAGAACTGAACTACGAGGGTCAGGGAGCTGTGTACACAAAGAAGTTTCCCTTGAGGAAAAGGTCAAAAAGGACAAGGCTAAGGGCAGAATTGTACAAATGCACTTGAAGGTGCACCTAGCTTCCGATTCGCTGTGAATTGGAAATTCACATGGCTTTGGTTCTAGTGATGTGTGATAGATCAAGGCTAGTCTTCTAAATCAATCTAAGATAATGTAAAACAACAATAACATCAAAATGGCGCAAATGAAAGGGAGAGAATGAATTCAAAGGGAAATTAAGCTCAAAAGATGGTTTAAAGATTACTAATCATCCTTAACTTGATTAATGCGCTTTGGTCTAGTTAGAAACTTAACAATGGTTGGATGAGCACATTAGCCTCATGTGGAACTCATTGGGCTTGACGGAAACCAATGGATTCATGTGGGTGGGCTTCAACACGATGAATCTAGTTAAAGACAGATTTCTTGGTGCCATTTAGTCCAAACCTAGAACTGAACTACGAGGGTCAGGGAGGTGTGTACACAAAGAAGTTTCCCTTGAGGAAAAGGTCAAAATGGACAAGGTTAAGGGCAGAATTGTACGAATGCACTTGAAGGTGCACCTAACTTCCGATTCGCTGTGAATTGGAAATTGACATGGCTTTGGTTTTAGTCATGTGTGATAGATCAAGGCTAATCTTCTAAATCAATCTAAGAATAATGTAAAGCAACAATAATATAAAAATGGTGCAGATGAAAGGGAAAGAATGAATTTAAAGCGAAATTAAGCTCAAAACATGGTTTAGAGGTTATTAATCATCTTTAAGTTGATTAATGCGCTAACTCTAGTAAGAAACTTAACACTGCCTAGATGAGCACATTAGCCTCATGTGGAATTTCTGGGGCTTGAGGGAACCGAATGGATTGGGGTGTGCGGGCTTCAATACGATGAATGAGGTTTAAGACAGATTTCTTGGTGCCATTTCGTCCAAACCTATAACTGAACTACGAGGGTCAGGGAGGTGTGCGTACACGAAGAAGTTTTCCCTCAGGAAAAGGGCAAAAAGGGCAAGGCTAACGGCGAAATTGTACGAATGCACATAAAGGTGCACATAGCTTCCGATTCGCTGTCAATTGGAAATTGAGATGGCTTTGGTTCTAGTGATGTGTGATAGATCAAGGCTTATCTTCTAAGTCAATGTAAGAATAATGTAACACAACAATAATATCAAAAAAGTGCAGATGAAAGGGAAATTAAGCTCGAAACATGGTTTATAGATTACTAATCATCTTTAAGTTGATTGATGCGCTTTAGTGTAGTTAGAAACTAAACAATGGTTGGATGAGCGCATGAGCCTCATGTGGAACTCCTTGGGCTTGAGGGAAACCAATGGATTCATGTGGGCGGGCTTCAATACGATGAATGAAGTTAGAGACAGATTTCTTGGTGCCATTTCGACCAAATCTAGAATTGAACTACGAGGGTTCGGGAGGTGTGTACACCAAGAAGTTTCCCCTGAGGAAAAGGTCAACAAGGGCAAGGCTAACGGCGGAATTGTACGAATGCATTAAAGGTGAACATAGCTTCCGATTCGCTGTGAATTGGAAGTCGACATGGCTTTGGTCCTAGTGATGTTTGATAGATCAAGACTAATCTTCTAAATCAATCTAAGAATAATATAAAACAACAATAATATCAAAAAAGTGCAGATGAAAGGGAAAGAATGAATTTAAAGGGAAATTAAGCTCAAAACATGGTTTAGAGGTTATTAATCATCTTGTAGTTGATAAATGCACTTAAGTCTAGTTAGAAACTTAACCAAGGCTACATGAGCACATTAGGTGCATGTGGAACTTCTTGGGCTTGAGGGAAACCAATGGATTGGTGTGTGTGGGCTTCAATACGATGAATGAAGTTAAAGATAGATTTCCTGCTGCGAATTCGTCCAAACCTAGAACTGAACTACGACGGTCAGAGAGGTGTGTACACGAAGAAGTTTCGCCTGAGGAAATGGTCAAAAAGGACAAGGTTAAGGGTGGAATAGTTCGAATGCACTTGAAAGCGCACGAAACTTCCAATTCGCTATGAATTGGAAATTCACATGGCTTTGGTTCTAGTGATGTGTATCGATCAAGGCTAATCTTCTAAATCAATCTAAGAATAATGTAAAGCAACAATAATATCAAAAACGTGCAGATGAAAGGGAAATTAAGCTCAAAACATGGTTTATAGATTACTAATCATCTTTAAATTGATTAATGTGCTTTAGTCTATTTAGAAACTTAACAATGGTTGGATGAGCACATTAGCCTCATGTGGAACTCCTTGGGCTTGAGGGAAACCAATGGATTCATGTGGGCGGGCTTCAATACAATGAATGAAGTTAAAGATAGATTTGCTGCTGTGAATCGTCCAAACCTAGAACTGAACTACGACGGTCAGGGAGGTATGTAGACGAAGAAGTTTCCCATGAGGAAATGGTGGAATAGTTCGAATGCACTTGAACGCGCACCAAGCATCTGATTCACTGTGAATTGGAAATTCACATGGCTTTGGTTCTAGTGATGTGTGATAGATAAAGGCTAATCTTCTAAATCAATCTAAGAATAATGTAAAGCAACAATAATATCAAAAACGTGCAGGTGAAAGGGAAAGAATGAATTGAAAGGGAAATTAAGCTCAAAACCTAGCTTAGAGATTACTAATCGTCTTTAAGTTGATTAATGCGCTTAACTCTAGTTAGAAACTTAACAATGCCTAGATGAGCACATTAGCCTCATGTGGAATTTCTTGGGCTTGAGGGAAGCCAATGGATTGGGGTGTGTGGGCTTCAATACGATGAATGAGGTTTAAGACAGATTTCTTGCTGCCATTTCGTCCAAACCTAGAACTTAACTACGAGGGTCAGGGAGGTGCGTACACCAAGAAGTTTCCCTTGAGAAAAAGGTCAAAAAGGACAAGGCTAGGGGCGGAATTGTACGAATGCACTTGAAGGTGCACCTAGCTTCCGATTCGCTGTGAATTGGAAATTAACATGGCTTTGATTCTAGTGATGTGTGATTGATCAAGGCTAATCTTCTAAATCAATTTAAGAATAATATAAAACAACAATAATATCAAAAAGGTGCAGATGAAAGGGAAAGAATGAATTTAAAGGGAAATTAAGCTCAAAACATGATTTAGAGGTTACTAACGATCTTTAAGTTGATTAATGCGCCTCAATCTTGTTAGAAACTTAGCAATGGCTGGATGAGCACACTAGACTCATGTGGAACTTCTTGGGCATGAGGGAATCCAATGGATTGGTGTGTGCGGGCTTCAATAGGATGAATGAAGTTAAAGACAGATTTCTTGGTTCCAATTCATTCAAACCTAGAACTCAACTGCGAGGGTCAAGGAGGTGCGTACACGAAGAAGTTTTCCCTGAGGAAAATGGCAAAAAGGGCAAGGCTAAGGGTGGAATTGTACGAATGCACATGAAGGTGCACATAGCTTCTGATTCGCTGTCAATTGGAAATTGACATGGCTTTTGTTCTAGTGATGTGTGATAGATCAAGGCTAATCTTCCAAATCAATGTAAGAATAATGTAACACAACAATAATATCAAAAAGGTGCAGATGAAAGGGAAATTGAGCTCAAAACATGGTTTATAGATTACTAATCATCTTTAAGTTGATTAATGCGCTTTAGTCTAGTTAGAAACTTAACAATGGTTGGATGAGCACATTAGCCTCATGTGGAACTCCTTGGGCTTGAGGGAAACCAATGGATTCATGTGGGCGGTCTTCAATACAATGAATGAAGTTAAAGACAGATTTCTTGGTGCCATTTCGTCCAAACCTAGAACTGAACTACGAGGGTTAGGGAGGTGTGTACACCAAGAAGGTTCCCTTGAGGAAATGGTCAAAAAGGACAAGGTTAAGGGTGGAATAGTTCGAATGCAATTGAAGGTGCATCAAGCTTCCGATTCGCTGTGAATTGAAAATTCACATGGCTTTGGTTCTAGTGATGTGTGATAGGTCAAGGCTAATCTTATAAATCAATCTAAGAATAATGTAAAGCAACAATAATATCAAAAAGGTGCAGATGAAAGGGAAAGAGTGAATTGAAAGGGAAATGAAGCGCAAAACATAGTTTAGAGATTACTAATCGTCTTTGAGTTGATTAATGCGCTTAACTCTAGTTCGAAACTTAACAATGCCTAGATGAGCAAATTAGCCTCATGTGGAATTTCTTGGGCTTGAGGGAAACCAATGGATTGGGGTGTGCGGGCTTCAATACGATGTGCGGGTGATGAGTGTGCGAAAGTGCACTCTATATACCCTATTATTGGACTAAAATGTTAAAATGTGAATAGAAATCATAGGAATTAATGTGTATTCTTAAATTGAATTTCTATTTACGTTGGGATACGCCTAAGCAGTTTTTTTATGTCTAATTTTAGAGTTTATAAAAGAGCAAGTCAAGGCCAGTCAAATTCAAAGGAGGACATTGATGGGGTTTGAGAGCAATTTGGAAGAAAAGAAAAAGAAAAAAATCACAAAATGAAACCACAAGAAGTACAAGTCTGAAATTTGCTAGGAGATAGTCTGGATATACTTTATTTTTTTGACTGTATCTTTTTACTCTTATATCGGATTGATCCGATTCTTGATGTCTTGGAAAGTTATCTTAAAGGGCTATAACTTTGTCTCTAATAAGGAATTCCAAATTCGAACTCCTGAAGGCTGTACGTGGCTGCCAAGATAAGTCTTAAAATTTAGGCGATTTTTTTTATGCGGAAATCAAGAGGACATTAGGGTTTCTTTCTTACCCTATATAAGCATATCATTAGCACGAAATTGAGGGGAGGAAGAGGCACAAGAGGCAGATCTGAAGAGAGGAGAAAATCACTTCCATGGCCACCGTTCGCTTTAGTTTTCTCTGGAGATTTTTGTTGTCCATTATATTTATGGGTAACTAAATTCTCAAGTAGGGATAGGGATGAACTTGCACATTAGATGGCATTTCTAATTTATTGTTAATTCATGTATTTGATTTTCAATTGCTAAAACTCTTTTGTTTTCTCATTCTCAATTCATCATTGATGTTTTCTTCTTCAAATAATCATTGAATTTATTGTGTTTATGGATTCAATCATACTTTTTCTATTAAATGGATTAGTTCTTTGATTATGTTTGGATCAAGGATTTATCTATATTGATTTAGTTTTTTGCTGCAATATCGCTTCCTGAGTATATTGTCATCATTGGATTTTATCAATAGGGGTAGTAATTCACGTTTTTCAAAAAGTGGTGAATGTTTTTTCAAAGGGTTACATTTGATTTAAGTCTGGTTTATAAATCTATACCTTCCGATTGGGAATTGCGGGAATTGAGTTCCTAATTGAGTTATCCAATGAATTAAGAATAATTAAAATACCAGATTTGTACAAAAGATTCCCGACGCTCTACTGTTTGTCAAATCTGAGTACTTTTTCTGTTGATCAGTTTGCTTCACTTGAATTTACATTTAAAATTAATCTTTGTTCTCTATTACTTATTTAATATTTTTTCTTTAGTTTCTTTGTTTCTCTTGCTATTCTTTTAATTTGTCTCCTTGTGGAATCGACACCCCAAAGCTGTGCTACAATTACTGCGTTATTCTTTGGGCGTAGTCAAATTTTGGCGCCGTTGCCGGGGAGACGGTAGAAGAATTGTGAGATAGTTTTTCTTTTCAACAGTTTGTAAAGGCGGTAACTTTGTTCCCTATTTTAGCTTGCTGCATCTTTTTTTTATTCTCTTTTTCTTTTTATAGTTTTCTTTAGTGTTGGGTTTTTCTCTACCTTGCATGCACGGGTATAGAGACGTCTTGGGTCAGTTTGCTTGTAGACCTGTGTTAGAGTCAGAGTTTAATTTTTCTGATCATTTGTTTGATAATTCTTCTAATTCTGAGAAAATGAGTGAACACGAAGATCAACCCACTAAGACCGTTCAGGATTACCTCCACCCTACATGCACAGCCACACCATCATGCATCATGTTTCCAGCTAATATTCGCCAATTAGATTTTAAAATAGGGATGATATAGTTACTCCCTACTTTTCATGACTTTGAAAATGAAAATCCAAATGTGCACATTAGGGGCACTTGAAGGTGCACCTAGCTTCCGATTCACTGTGAATTGGAAATTGACATGGCTTTCGTTCTAGTGATGTGTGATACATCAAGGCTAATCAATCTAAGAATAATGTAAAACAACAATAATTTCAAAACGGTGCAGATGAAATGGAAAGAATGAATTTAAAGGGAAATTAAGTTCAAAATATGGCTTAGACATTACTAATCATCTTTAGGTTGATTAATGCGCTTATGTCTTGTGAGAAACTTAACAATGGCTGGATGAGCACACTAGACTCATGTGGAACCTCTTGGGCATGAGGGAATCCAATGGATTGGCGTGTGCGGGCTTCAATACGATGAATGAAGTTAAAAACATATTTCTTGTTGACAATTCGTCCAAACCTAGAACTGAACTATGAGGGTCAGGGAGGAGTGTACAAGAAGAAGTTTCCCCTGAGGAAAAGGTCAAAAAGGGCAAGGCTAACGGCGGAATTGTACAAATGCATTAAAGGTGCACATAGCTTCCGATTCGCTGTGAATTGGAAATGGACATGGCTTTGGTTCTAGTGATGTGTGATAGATCAAGGCTAATCTTCTAAATCAATCTAAGAATAATATAATACAACAATAATATAAAAAAAGTGCAGATGAAAGGGAAAGAGTGAATTTAAAGAGAAATTAAGCTCAAAACATGGTTTAGAGGTTATTAATCATCTTTAAGTTGATTAATGCGCTTAAGTCTAGTTAGAAACTTAACCAAGGCTAGATGTTCACATTAGGTGCATGTGGAACTTCTTGGGCTTGAGGGAAACCAATGGATTGGGGTGTGCGGGCTTCAATACAATGAATGAGGTTTAAGACAAATTTCTTGGTGCCATTTCGTCCAAACCTAGAACTGAACTACGAGGCTCAGGGAGGTGTGTACACCAAGAAGTGTCCCTTGAGGAAATAGTCAAAAGGGGGCTAAGGGCGGAATTGTACGAATACACTTGAAGGTGCACCTAGCTTCCGATTCGCTGTGAATTGGAAATTGACATGGCTTTGATTCTAGTGATGTGTGCTAGATCAAGGCTAATCTTCTAAATCGATCTAAGAATAATATAAAACAACAATAATATCAAAATGGTGCAGATAAAAGGGAAAGAATGAATTTAAAGGGAAATTAAGCTCAAAACATGATTTATAGGTTACTAATGATCTTTAAGTTGATTAATGCGCCTAAATCTTGTTAGAAACTTAACAATGGCTGGATGAGCACACCAGACTCATGTGGAACTTCTTGGGCATGAGGGAATCCAATGGATTGGTGTGTGCGGGCTTCAATACGATGAATGAAGTTAAAGACAGATTTCTTGGTGCCATTTCGTCCAAACCTAAAACAAAACTACGAGGGTCAGGGAGGTGTGTACACCAAGAAGTTTGATGTGAACCCCAATAGACTTGCTTTGAGACCCAACAATAATACTGGAAAAACAACGCCAAGAAAGCCAAACTCAGGTATATGGATGGAGAATCTAGACCCGATGAGAACCCGTTCAAAGAACCTAGATTATATCAAAATCTAGACCCATTGAAGAACCCGTCTCAAGAACCTAGATTACAAAGGAAGAACGCCACAAAGGTTTTGATTTACCCTTGATAAGTTCAGAAGTTCAAGAAGAACAAGAAGAGATAACTCAACTCTCAATCACAATTCCATATAGTCTGCCTCTCAAATGAGGTTACAAGTGGTTTAAATAGACAATCCCCAAAACCCTAAGTAAACAATGCGTCGGGGTACTGTAGCGTGAACAGTGCCATACGCCGCGCTACAGTTACTTCTGAAACCCTAGTAAGACATAAAATTATAACTTTCCAAATAAACCCTTGGCCAAAAATACAAGGCCTTCCCAAAAATAACCCTAGTCCATTAGAAATAAGATATACGTGGGCCAAGCATCCTCAAGCCCACTTCTTCTAAACTAATAATAAAATACCGTTAAACAAATTGAAAGCCTTAACAACAATAGGCCCAATCTTTAAGTCATGTCTTCCATAGCTTGTATCAAGTGGATCAAAACTGGTTCTTTTTCCTTTAAGCCCATCTTGAGTGTTGGGCTCTTCCTAGCTTCATCCCAAGTGGATTACACCAATCCTTGCATTGCTTCCTTGATCTTCTTGGCTCTTGATCTTGTAATTGGCCCATCTGGAATTTGCAAGGGATCTTTAAGGATAGCTCCACCTTGGCTCCCATCATTCCCCCTCTCCTCAAAAGGATTCGACCTCGAATCTTCACCTACATCAAAAGGAGAAAGATCAGAAACATTGAAGGTAACAAAAACATTATATTCACTTGGAAGATCCACTTTATATGCATTGTCATTAATTTTCTCAAGAATTTGGAAAGGTCCATCTCCTCGAGGATGCAACTTAGTCCGTCTATGGGCTGGGAATCTTTCTTTGCGCATGTGAACCCAAACCCAATCTCCTGGTTCAAAGATGACACGTCGTCGCCCTTTATTGGCTTGGGAAGCAAACCTTTCATTCTTTTGGGCAATTTGAAGTCGTACCCTCTCATGAAGTGACTTCACCAACTCTGCCTTCTTTTGCCAATCTAAGCTACTCCTGCCATCAATCAATAGGCAAAGGCATCAAATCTAAAGGAGTAAGTGGATTAAAACCATAAACAATTTCAAAAGGAGAGTATGAAGTAGTAGTATGCATGGTCCTATTATATGCAAATTCTATAAATGGCAAACAATCCTCCCAAGTCTTTAAATTCTTATGAACAACAGTGCGTAAAAGCTGTGTTAAAGTCCTATTAACTACTTCAGTCTGACCATCAGTCTGTGGGTGACAAGTAGTGGAAAATAAGAGTTTAGTACCTAATTTTCCCCACAACACCTTCCAAAAGTAGCTAAGAAATTTAACATTCCTATCAGAAACAATGCTCCTGGGCACACCATGGAGTCGCACTATCTCTTTGAAAAACAAGTCAGCTATGCTTGTGGCATCATCTGTTTTATGGCATGGAATGAAATGTGCCATCTTGCTAAATCTATCCACAACCACAAAAATATAATCTCTACCCCTTTTTGTCCTAGGCAGCCCCAAAACAAAGTCCATAGATATGTCTACCCATGGCTCACTAGGAACGGGTAAGGGTGTATATAACCCATGTGGCAAAACCTTAGATTTCGCCTTTCTACATGTGATGCACCTGCTACAAATGCGATTGATGTCTCTTTTTATCTTAGGCCAAAAGAAATGTTCATGCAATATGTCTAAGGTTTTCTTGACACCAAAGTGTCCCATTAATCCCCCGCCATGTGCCTCACGCACCAATAACTCATGCATAGAACAACTAGGTACACACAGTTTATCTTCTTTAAACAAGTAACCATCATGCTTGTAAAACTTACCAAATGCCGCCTTATCACATGCCATATACACATCAGAAAAGTCAACATCATCGGCATACATATCTTTCACATATTCAAACCCAAGCATTTTAGCACTCATAGAAGTAAGAAGCACATACCTCCGTGATAAAGCATCAGCAACAATATTCTCCTTACCTTGCTTGTAACGGATGACATATGGAAAGGTCTCAATGTATTCCATCCATCTAGCATGCCTCTTATTCAACTTACCTTGACCCTTGAGATGCTTCAACGATTCATGATCGGTGTGGATCACAAATTCCCTAGGCCACAAGTAGTGCTGCCAAGTCTCTAATGCACGAACAAGAGCATAAAGTTCTTTGTCATAAGTAGGGTACTTCAGGGATGCCCCACTTAGCTTCTCACTGAAGAAGGCAATCGGCCGCCTATCCTGCATCAAAACGGCTCCAATCCCTATTCCTGAGGCATCACATTCAATCTCAAAAGTTTTGTTAAAATCTGGTAATGCTAACACGGGTGCAGAGCACAACCTTTCCTTAATAGTGGCAAATGCATTCTCTTGATTAGCCCCCCAATGAAACCCAACATTCTTTTTAATGACTTCAGTGAGTGGTGCAGCAATGGTGCTAAAATCTTTAACAAAACGCTGATAAAAGCTAGCTAAACCATGAAAGCTTCTTACCTCAGTGACGCTCTTTGGTGTTGGCCACTCCTTAATGGCCTTGACTTTCTCTTCATCCACTTCAGTACCCTTTGTACTAACAACATAACCAAGAAAAACAACTTCCTCCATACAAAAGGTACATTTCTTGAAGTTAGCATACAACTTTTCACATCTCAACACATTAAACACATATCTCAAATGCTCAATATGCTCATTTAAGTCCTTGCTGTACACTAGGATATCATCAAAGTACACAACCACAAACTTGCCTATGAACGCACGTAGGACATGATTCATTAATCTCATGAAAGTACTGGGCGCATTTGTAAGTCCAAATGGCATAACCAACCATTCATAAAGCCCATACTTAGTCTTAAAAGCAGTTTTCCATTCATCACCCTCTTTCATTCTAATTTGATGGTACCCACTTTTACGATCAATTTTACTAAAAATACATGAGCCATGCAATTCATCGACCATATCATCTAATCTAGGAATGGGATGGCGATACTTTACCGTGATATTATTAACCGCCCTGCAATCAATGCACATCCTCCACGTCCCATCCTTCTTAGGCACTAGAAGCACTGGTACTGCACATGGGCTCATGCTCTCCCTCACGTACCCCTTGCTCATCAAATCCTCAACTTGCCTCTGAAGCTCCTTTGTCTCATCTCGATTACTTCTACAAGCTGGTCGGTTTGGAATAGCAGCCCCGGGCATGAAATCAATCTGGTGCTCAATTCCTCTAATGGGTGGCAACTCATTAGGCATTTCCTCTGGGAATACATCCTCAAACTCCTGCAACAAAGAAACAGCCAAACTAGGAAGAGGTTGGTTAGTTTCATCAAGATTAAGATAAGACTCTTTATAGACAAGAAAAATCATAGGGCGATCTGCTAAGAAAGCTCTCTTAACCTCACTCTCTCTTGCATAGAAACTCACTTTTGCCTTTCCTTTTCTCTCAGCAGACTCTTTTTCTTTTTCACTCTTTCTTTTTTGCTCAATCTTTTTTTCACTCTTTCTTTTTTTATCACTCTCATTTTCACTCTTTCTTTTTTGAGCAACCTCACTTTTCAGTTTCAGTTGGTCCTCATAGACCTGTCTTGGAGTTAAAGGAGCAAGCTTGGTTGTTTTGCCCTCCTTTACAAAGCTGTACATGTTTTTGAATCCATCATGTATCACTCTCCTATCATATTGCCATGGTCTCCCCAACAATATATGGCCAGCATGCATAGGCACAACATCACAAAGCACTTCATCTTGATACTTCCCAATGGAAAAAATAACTAACACTTGTCTATCCACCCTAACCTCCCCACAATCATTCAACCACTGCAGCTTGTATGGTCGAGAGTGTTTCAAGGTAGGTAAATTCAATTTTTCAACTAATGTAGTGCTAGCAACATTAGTACAACTTCCCCCATCAATTATCATACTACATACCTTGCCATTGATGTGGCATCTAGTATGGAAAATGTTCTCCCTTTGTTGCTCTGCTTCATCCATCTTAATTTGTGTGTTGAGAGCACGCCTGGCAACAAGGGACTCACCTGTTACGGGGTATTCTACTCCAACATCATCACTAGCATCCTCCAACTCAGGTATCTCATCACGATCATCCTCACTTGCAGTCATCACCTCCCCATTGTCACGCATAATCATCACACGTTTGTTTGGACATTGAGAAGCGATGTGGCCTGAACCCAAACACTTAAAGCATTTAATATCTCTATTTCTAGAAGGTTGGGATGCCAACTTGGGTTTGTTGCTAGTTCCTTCATCGTTTCCTTTAGGTGGTTCTATCTTTGCCTTTGTTACAGCTCGATCATCTTTCTCCCACTTTGGTTTCCAAGGAGTGCTAGAAACTGAAGTGTACCTTGATGTCCCTTTCCTCTTTAATTGCCTCTCCACCTTCATAGCCATGTGCACCATGTCTTCTATTTCTACGTAATGTTGCAACTCAACCACATTGGCTATCTCCCTATTCAAACCAGACAAAAATCTAGCCATAGTGGCCTCCCTATCCTCCTCTACATTCGCCCGTATCATAGCCACCTCCATCTCCTTATGGTAGTCCTCCACACTCCTAGACCCCTGTGTAAGATTTTGTAATTTCTGGTAGAGGTCCCTATAGTAGTGGCTAGGTACAAATCTCCGCCTCATGAGAGCTTTCAACTCTCCCCATGTCTCGACAGACCTCTCATAATTCCTCCTCCTATTGGTTACTAATTGATCCCACCAAATAATAGCATAATCAGTGAACTCAATTACTGCCAACTTCACTTTCTTCTCCTCTGAATAGTTATGACACTCAAAGATCAACTCTATCTTCTTCTCCCACTCTAAATAAGCTTCAGGGTCAGTTCTACCTTGGAAAGATGGTATTTTCATTTTGATGCTCTCAAGGTCCCTATCTACTCCATCACGACCCCGTGGGTTTCCCCTAAATCCTCTTTCACACCTGACTCCTCTATGCCTACCCATCCCAACTTCAGAAATTAGATCTTCCTCATCCTCACCATCTCCTTCATCTTCATAATCATGTTCTCTTCTAGGTTCACGTCTCCTCCTATCTCTCCCACCATGTAAATTTTTAATTACTTCATCTTGTTGATCCATCCTATCTCTCACTTCTCCTAACATCATGTTCAATCGTTCAAACTGTTGTTGCATAGCCTGCAACATAAAGGAGTTATCTGCCATCCCCTTTGGTGATGAGTCACTTTTATGAGACATTGTACGTGCTGCACACAAAAAAACTATTAGTGGAAAAGACCTCACACGCTCCCTTACGTGTTTACACTCGAGTAATAGCACTCCACTCGTGTTTCACTCTTAATTGGCTTTTTCCCGATAATGATCTCACACTCTCTTGCCTTTTACCTCAAGAGTTTTCCCACTCAAGTTCTTTCAGAACTAATTGAACTATAAATCAAGACAATACAAACCTGTCTTATTCCAACTAGTAATTAGGTCCAAGAAACTCTTAACAAGGGAAAATATAGAAAGAATAAAATGACACAAGACTCAAGGAAATGCTACGAGGGAAAGAGTACTCACAAGACAATACACCAACTATAAAGATAAATGCAGCCCCTCTGATGATAAAAAATTCGGATTCCTAAACTTTTTTTTTTCTTTTTCGAATTTTTTTTTTTCTTTTCCTTTCCTTTCTTTTCTTTTCTTTTCTATTCTTTTCTTTTCTTTTCTTTTCTTTTCTCACCGGTTCAATCACAAACAACAATATTCAATTGTAACAATCAAACAATTGAATTCAAACACATAAAAATTGACAAGGAAATAGAAGAGAATCAATGAAACGACACTCCAAGGAATTGACAAACTTAAAGATGCAAGAAACTCCAGAAATTTCCGGATATGGGGTAAATTTTGGCAGCCCTCAAACAAGCAACTTAGCCAACCAATGTTGATAAACATGAAACCAAAATGATAGAGTAATCTGGCAGCCCTAGGAAAAACGAATTTCTGCACTTTTTTTTTTTTTTTTGCAACCCTAGAACAATGAAACCTTAGAATTAAAGATGCAATAGATAAAAGATAGAATTACACCTGATTGGAAACCTTGCTCTGATTACCAAATGATGTGAACCCCAATAGACTTGCTTTGAGACCCAACAATAATACTGGAAAAACAACCCCAAGAAAGCCAAACTCAGGTATATGGATGGAGAATCTAGACCCGATGAGAACCTGTTCAAAGAACCTAGATTATATCAAAATCTAGACCCATTGAAGAACCCGTCTCAAGAACCTAGATTACAAAGGAAGAACGCCACAAAGGTTTTGATTTACCCTTGATAAGTTCAGAAGTTCAAGAAGAACAAGAGGAGGTCACTCAACTCTCAATCACAATTCCATATAGTCTGCCTCTCAAATGAGATTACAAGTGGTTTAAATAGACAATCCCCAAAACCCTAAGTAAACAATGCGTCGGGGTACTGTAGCGTGAACAGTGCCATACGCCGCGCTACAGTTACTTCTGAAACCCTAGTAAGACATAAAATTATAACTTTCCAAATAAACCCTTGGCCAAAAATACAAGGCCTTCCCAAAAATAACCCTAGTCCATTAGAAATAAGATATACGTGGGCCAAGCATCCTCAAGCCCACTTCTTCTAAACTAATAATAAAATACCGTTAAACAAATTGAAAGCCTTAACAACAATAGGCCCAATCTTTAAGTCATGTCTGCCATAGCTTGTATCAAGTGGATCAAAACTGGTTCTTTTTCCTTTAAGCCCATCTTGAGTGTTGGGCTCTTCCTAGCTTCATCCCAAGTGGATTGCACCAATCCTTGCATTGCTTCCTTGATCTTCTTGGCTCTTGATCTTGTAATTGGCCCATCTGGAATTTGCAAGGGATCTTTAAGGATAGCTCCACCTTGGCTCCCATCAAAGTTTCCCTTGAGGAAAAGGTCAAAAAGGACAAGGCTAAGGGCAAAATTCTACGAATGCACTTGAAGGTGCACCTAGCTTCCGATTCGCTGTGAATTCGAAATTGACATGGCTTTGGTTCTAGTGATGTGTGATAGATCAAGGCTAATATTCTAAATCAATCTAAGAATAATATAAAACAACAATAATATCAAAAAAGTGCAGATAAAAGGGAAAGAATGAATTTAAAGGAAAATTAAGCTCAAAACATAGTTTAGAGGTTATTAATCATCTTTAAGTTGATTAATGCGCTTAAGTCTAGTTAGAAACTTAACCAAGGCTAGATGAGCACATTAGGTGCATGTGGATCTTCTTGGGCTTGAGGGAAATCAATGGATTGGTGTGTGCGAGCTTCAATACAATAAATGAAGTTAAAGATAGATTTCCTACTGCGAATTTGTCCAAACCTAGAACTGAACTACGACGGTCAGGGAGGTGTGTACACGAAGAAGTTTCCCTTGAGGAAATGGTCGAAAAGGACAAGGTTAAGGGTGGAATAGTTCGAATGCACTTGAAGGTGCACCAAGCTTCTGATTCGCTATGAATTGGAAATTGACATGGCTTTGGTTCTAGTCGTGTGTGATAGATCAAGGCTAATCTTCTAAATCAATCTAAGAATAATGTAAAGCAACAATAATATCAAAAAGGTACAGATGAAAGGGAAAGAATGAATTGAAAGGGAAATTAAGCTGAAAACAAAGTTTAGAGATTACTAATCGTCTTTAAGTTGATTAATGCGCTTAACTCTAATTAGAAACTTAACAATGCCTAGATGAGCATATTAGCCTCAGGTGGAATTTCTTGGGCTTGAGGGAAACCAATGGATTGGGGTGTGCGGGCTTCAATACGATGAATGAGGGTTAAGACAGATTTCTTGGTGCCGTTTCGTCCAAACCTAGAACTGAACTACGAGAGTCAAGGAGGAGGGTACACCAAGAAGTTTCCCTTGAGGAAAAGGTCAAAAAGGATAAGGCTCAGAGCGAAATTGTACAAATGCACTTGAAGGTGCACCTAGCTTCCGATTCGCTGTGAATTGCAAAATTGACATGACTTTAGTTCTAGTGATGTGTGATAGATCAAGGCTAATCTTATAAATCAATGTAAGAATAATGTAACAAAACAATAATATCAAAAAGGTGCAGATGAAAGGGAAAGAATGAATTTAAAGGGAAATTAAGCTCAAAATATGATTTAGAGGTTACTAATGATCTTTAAGTTGATTAATGCGCCTAATCTTGTTAGAATAATGTAAAACAACAATAATGAAAGGCTAATCTTCTAAATCAATCTAAAAATAAAGTAAAATAACAATAATATCAAAAAGGTGCAGATGAAAGGGAAAGAATGAATTTAAAGGGAAATTAAGTTCAAAATTTGGCTTAGAGATTACTAATCATCTTTAAGTTGATTAATGTGCTTAACTCTAGTTAGAAACTTAACAATGCCTAGATGAGCACATTAGTCTCATGTGGAATTTCTTGGGCTTGAGGGAAACCAATGGATTGGGGTGTGCGGGCTTCAATACGATGAATGAGGTTTAAGACAGATTTCTTGGTGCCATTTCGTCCAAACCTAGAACTGAACAACGAGGGTCAGGGAGGTGTGTACACCAAGAAGTTTCCCTTGAGGAAAAGGTCAAAAAGGGCAAGGCTAAGGGCGGAATTGTACGAATGCACTTGAAGCTTCACCTAACTTCCGATTCGCTGTGAATTGGAAATTGACATGGCTTTGATTCTAGTGATGCGTGATAGATCAAGGCTAATCTTCTAAATCAATCTAAGAATAATATCAAAAAGGTGCAAATGAAAGGGAAATAATGAATTTAAAGGGAAATTAAGCTCAAAACATGATTTAGAGGTTACTAATGATCTTTAAGTTGATTAATGCGCCTAAATCTTGTTAGAAACTTAACAATGGCTGGATGAGCACACTAGACTCATGTGGAACTTCTTGGGCATGAGGGAATCCAATGGATTGGTGTGTGCCGCATTCAATACGATGAAAGAAGTTAAAGACAGATTTGTTGGAGCCATTTCGTCCAAACCTAGAACTGAACTACGAGGGTCAGCGAGGTGTGTATACCAAGAAGTTTCCCTTGAGGAAAAGGTCAAACAGGACAAGGCTAAGGGCAGAATTGTACGAATGAAGGTGCACCTAGCTTCCGATTCGCTGTGAATTGGAAGTTGACATGGCTTTGGTTCTAGTGATGTGTGATAGATCAAGGCTAATCTTCTAAATCAATCTAAGAATAATGTAAAGCAACAATAACATCAAAAAGGTGCAAATGAAAGGGAGAAAATGAATATAAAGGGAAATTAAGCTCAAAACTTGGTTTAAAGATTACTAATCATCTTTAAGTTGATTAATGCACTTTAGTCTAGTTAGAAAATTAACAATGGTTGGATGAGCACATTAGCCTCATGTGAAACTCCTTGGGCTTGAGGGAAACCAATGGATTCATGTGGGCGGGCTTCAACACGATGAATGAAGTTAAAGACAGATTTCTTGGTGCCATTTAGTCCAAACCTAGAACTGAACTACAGGGGTCAGGGAGGTGGGTACACAAAGAAGTTTCCACCTGAGGAAAAGGACAAGGCTAAGGGCAGAATTATACGAATGCACTTGAAGGTGCACCTAGCTTCCGATTCGCTGTGCATTGGAAATTGACATGGCTTTGGTTCTAGTGATGTGTGATAGATCAAGGCTAATCTTCTAAATCAATCTAAGAATAATGTAAAGCAACAATAATATCAAAAAGGTGCAGATGAAAGGGAAAGAATGAATTTAAAGGAAAATTAAGCTCAAAACATAGTTTAGAGATGACTCATCGTCTTTAACAATAATTTCAAAACGGTGCAGATGAAAGGGAAAGACTGAATTTAAAGGGAAATTAAGTTCAAAATTTGGCTTAGAGATTACTAATCATCTTTAAGTTGATTAATGCGCTTAACTCTAGTTAGAAACTTAACAATGGCTAGATGAGCACAGTAGACTCATGTGGAACTTCTTGGGCATGAGGGAATCCAATGGATTGGGGTGTGCGGGTTTCAATACGATGAATGAAGTTAAAGACAGATTTCTTGGTGCCATTTCATCCAAACCTAGAACTGAACTACGAGGGTCAGGGAGGTGTGTACACGAAGAAGTTTCCGTTGTGGAAACGGTAAAAAAGGACAAGGCTAAGGGCAAAATTGTACGAATGCACTTGAAGGTGCACCTAGCTTCCGATTCGCTGTGAATTGGAAATTGACATGGCTTTGATTCTAGTCATGTGTGATAGATCAAGGCTAATCTTCTAAATCAATCTAAGAATAATATAAAACAACAATAACATCAAAAAGGTGCAGATGAAAGGGAAAGAATGAATTTAAAGGGAAATAAAGCTCAAAACATGGTTTAGAGGTTATTAATCATCTGTAAAGTTGATTAATGCACTTAAGTCTAGTTAGAAACTTAACAAAGGTTAGATGAGGACATTAAGCGCAAATGGAACTTCTTGGGCTTGAGGGAAACCAATGGATTAGTGTGCACGGGCTTCAACACGATGAATGAAGTTAAAGATAGATTTCCTGGTGCCAATTCGCCCAAACCTAGAACTGAACTACGAGGGTCAAGGAGGTGTGTACACGGAGAAGTTTCCCTTGAGGAAAAGGTCAAAAAGGACAAGGCTAAGGGCGAAATTGTACGAATGCACATGAAGGTGCACCTAGCTTCCGATTCGCTGTGAATTGGAAATTGACATGGCTTTGATTCTAGTGATGTGTGATTGATCAAGGCTAATCTTCTAAATCAATCTAAGAATAATATAAAACAACAATAACATCAAAAAGGTGCAGATGAAAGGGAAAGAATGAATTTAAAGGGAAATTAAGCTCAAAATATGGTTTAGAGGTTATTAATCATCTTTAAGTTGATTAATGCGCTTAAGTCTAGTTCAAAACTTAACAAAGGCTAGATGAGCACATTAGGTGCAAATGGAACATCTTGGGCTTGAGGGAAACCAATGGATTGGGGTGTGCGGGCTTCAATACGATGAATGAGGTTTAAGACAGATTTCTTGGTGCCATTTCGTCCAAACCTAGAACTGAACTACGGGGGTCAGGGAGGTGTGTACATCAAGAAGTTTCCCTTGAGGAAAAGGTCAAAAAGGACAAGGCTAAGGGCGGAATTGTACGAATGCACTTGAAGGTGCACCTAGCTTCCGATTCGCTGTGAATTGGAAATTGACATGGCTTTGATTCTAGTGATGCGTGATAGATCAAGGCTAATCTTCTAAATCAATCTAAGAATAATATAAAACAACAATAATATCAAAAAGGTGCAGATGAAAGGGAAAGAATGAATTTAAAGGGAAATTAAGCTCAAAAGATGATTTAGAGGTTACTAATGATCTTTAAGTTGATTAATACGCCTAAATCTTGTTAGAAACTTAACAATGGCCAGATGAGCACAATAGACTCATGTGGAACTTCTTGGGCATGAGAGAATCCAATGGATTGGTGTGTGCGGGTTTCAATATGATGAATGAAGTTACTGATGGGCCCCAAGGCGGACCAAGTCTTAAGGATCAATTACAAGATTAAGAGCCACGAAGATCAAGAGAGCAATGCATGAATTGGTGCAATCCAATTGGGATCAAGCTAGCAAGAGCCCAACACTCATGACGGGCTTGAAAGAAGGAGAACCAGTTTTGTTCCACTTGATCCAAGCTATAGAAAACACGACTTGGGCCTATTGTTATGGAAGGCCATGGATTTATTTATTTCATTAAAAGGGCTTAATTTATTAGTCAAATGAATTAATCAAGAATAATTGGGCTTGGGGGATGTCCAGCCCACACGTCTTATTTCTAGTGAACTAGGGTTTGGGGAAGGCCTTGTATTTTTGGCCAAGGGTTTATTTGGAAAGTTATAATTTTATGTCTTACTAGGGTTTCAGAAGTTACTGTAGCGCGGCGTATGGCACTGTTCACGCTACAGTACCCGAGGCATTGTTTACTTAGGGTTTTTAGGGATTGTCTATTTAAACCATTTGTAACCTCATTTGAGAGGCAGACTATATGGAATTGTGATTGAGAGTTGAGTGACCTCCTCTTGTTCTTCTTGAACTTCTGAACTTATCAAGGGTAAATCAAAACCTTTGTGGCGTTCTTCCTTTGTAATCTAGGTTCTTGAGACGGGTTCTTCAATGGGTCTAGATTTTGATATAATCTAGGTTCTTTGAACGGGTTCTCATTGGGTCTAGATTCTCCATCCATATACCTGAGTTTGGCTTTCTTGGGGTTGTTTTTCCAGTATTGTTGTTGGGTCTCAAAGCAAGTCTATTGGGGTTCACATCAGTTACAGACAGATTTCTTGGTGCCAATTCATTCAAACCTAGAACTGAACTGCGAGGGTCAGGGAGGTGTGTACACGATGAAGTTTTCCCTGAGGAAAAGGGAAAAAAGGGCAAGGCTAAGGGCGGAATTGTAGGAATGCACATGAAGGTGCACATAGCTTCCGATTTGCTGTGAATTGGAAATTGACATGGCTTTGTTCTAGTGATGTGTGATAGATCAAGGCTAATCTTGTAAATCAATCTAAGAATAATGTAAAACAACAATAACATCAAAAAGGTGCAAATGAAAGCGAGAGAATGAATTTAAAGGGAAATTAAGCTCAAAACATGGTTGAAAGATTACTAATCATCTTGAAGTTGATTAATGCGCTTTAGTCTAGTTAGAAACTTAAGAATGGTTGGATGAGCACATTAGCCTCATGTGGAAATCCTTGGGCTTGAGGGAAACCAATGGATTCATGTGAGCGGGCTTCAACACAATGAATGAAGTTAAAAACAGATTTCTTGGTGCGATTTAGTCCAAACATAGAACTGAACTACGGGAGTCAGGGAGGTGTCTACACAAAGAAGTTTCCCCTGAGGAAAAGGACAAGGCTAAGGGCAGAGTTGTACGAATGCACTTGAAGGTGCACCTAGCTTCCGATTCGCTGTGAATTGGAAATTGATATGGCTTTGGTTCTAGTGATGTGTGATAGATCAAGGCTAATCTTCTAAATCAATCTAAGAATAATGTAAAACAACAACAACATCAAAAAGGCGCAAATGAAAGCGAGAGAATGAATTTAAAGGGAAATTAAGCTCAAAACATGGTTTAAAAATTACTAATCATCTTTAAGTTGATTCATGCGTTTTAGTCTAGTTAGAAACTTAACAATGGTTGGATGAGCACATTAGCCTCATGTGGAACTCCTTGGGCTTGAGGGAAACCAATGGATTCATGTGGCCGAACCTCAACACGATGAATGAAGTTAAAGACAGATTTCTTGGTGCCATTTAGTCCAAATCTAAGAATAATATAAAACAGTAATAACATCAAAAAGGTACAGATGAAAGGGAAAGAATGAATTTAAAGGGAAATTAAGCTTAAAACATGGTTTAGAGGTTATTAATCATCTTTAAGTCGATTAATGCGCTTAAGTCTAGTTCGAAACTTAGCAAAGGCTAGATGAGCACATTAGGCGCAAATGGAACTTCTTGGGCTTGAGTGAAACCAATGGATTGGTGTGTGCGGGCTTCAATATGATGAGTGAAGTTAAAGATGGATTTCTGGCTGCCAATTCGTCCAAACCTAGAACTGAACTACGAGGGTCAGGGAGGTGTGTACACGAAGAAACTTCCCCTGAGGAAATGGTCAAAAAGGACAAGGCTAAGGGTGGAATTATACGAATGCACTTGATGGTGCACCTAGCTTCCGATTCGCTGTGAATTCGAAATTGACAAGACTTTGGTTCTATTGATGTGTGATAGATCAAGGCTAATATTCTAAATCAATCTAAGAATAATGTAAAATAACAATAATTTCAAAACGGTGCAGATGAAAGGAAAAGAATGAATTTAAAGGGAAATTAAGTTCAAAATTTGGCTTAGAGATTACTAATCACCTTTAAGTTGATTAATGCGCTTTCGTCTTGTGAGAAACTTAACAATGGCTAGATGAGCACACTAGACTCATGTGGAACCTCTTGGGCAAGAGGGAATCCAATGGATTGGCATGTGCGTGCTTCAATACGATGAATGAAGTTAAAGACAGATTTCTTGTTGCCAACTCTTCCAAACCTAGAACTGAACTACGAGGGTCAGGGAGGTGTGTACACGAAGAAGCTTCCCCTGCGGAAATGGTCAAAAAGGACAAGGCTAAGGGCAGAATTATACGAATGCACTTGAAGGTGCACCTAGCTTCCGATTCGCCGTGAATTCAAAATTGCCAAGACTTTGGTTCTATTGATGTGTGATAGATCAAGGCTAATATTCTAAATCAATCTAAGAATAATGTAAAACAACAATAATTTCAAAACGGTGCAGATGAAAGGGAAAGAATGAATTTAAACGGAAATTAAGTTCAAAATTTGGCTTAGAGATTACTGATCATCTTTAAGTTGATTAATGCGCTTATGTCTTGTGAGAAACTTAACAATGGCTAGATGAGCACACTAGACTCATGTGGAACCTCTTGGGCAAGAGGGAATCCAAAGGATTGGGATGTGTGGGCTTCATTACGATGAATGAAGTTAAAGACAGATTTCTTGTTGCCAACTCGTCCAAACCTAGAACTAAACTTCGAGGGTCAGGGAGGTATGTACACGAAGAAGTTTCCCCTGAGGAAAAGGTCAACAAGGGCAAGGCTAACGGTGGAATTGTACGAATGCATTAAAGGTGCACCTAGCTTCCGATTCACTGTGAAATGGAAATTGACATGGCTTTTGGTTCTAGTGATGTGTGATAGATCAAGGCTAATCTTCTAAATCAATCTAAGAATAATATAAAACAACAATAATATCAAAAAAGTGCAGATGAAAGGGAAAGAATGAGTTTAAAGGGAAATTAAGCTCAAAAGATGATTTAGAGGTTACTAATGATCTTTAAGTTGATTAATACGCCTAAATCTTGTTAGAAACTTAACAATGGCCAGATGAGCACACTAGACTCATGTGGAACTTCGTGGGCATGAGAGAATCCAATGGATTGGTGTGTGCGGGTTTCAATATGATGAATGAAGTTACAGACAGATTTCTTGATGCCAATTCATTCAAACCTAGAACTGAACTGCGAGGGTCAGGGAGGTGCGTACACGACGAAGTTTTCCCTTAGGAAAAGGGAAAAAAGGGCAAGGCTAAGGGCCGAATTGTACGAATGCACATGAAGGTGCACGTAGATTCCGATTCGCTGTCAATTGGAAATTGACATGGCTTTGGTTCTAGCGATGTGTGATAGATCAAGGCTAATCTTCCAAATCAATGTAAGAATAATGTAACGCAGCAATAATATCAAAAAGGTGCAGATGAAAGGGAAATTAAGCTCAAAACATGGTTTATAGATTACTAATCATCTTTAAGTTGATTAATGCGCTTTAGTCTAGTTAGAAACTTAGCAACGGTTGGATGAGCACATTAGCCTCATGTGGAACTCCTTAGGCTTGAGGGAAACCAATGGATTCATGTGGGCGGGCCTCAATACGATGAATGAACTACGAGGGTCAGGGAGGTGTGTACACCAAGAAGTTTCCCTTGAGGAAAAGGTCAAAAATGACAAGGCTAAGGGCGTAATTGTACGAATGCACTTGAAGCTGCACCTAGCTTCCGATTTGCTGTGAATTAGGAACTGACATGGCTTTGGTTCGAGCGATGTGTGATAGATCAAGGCTAATCTTTTAAATCAATCTAAGAATAATATAAAATAACAATAATATCAAAAAAGTGTAGATGAAAGGGAAAGAATGAATTTAAAGGGAAATTAAGCTCAAAACATGATTTAGAGGTTATTAATCATCTTTATGTTGATTAATGTGCTTAAGTCTAGTTAGAAACTTAACCAAGGCTAGATGAGCACATTAGGTGCATGTGGAACTTCTTGAAATTGCGGAAAACCAATGGATTGGTGTGTGCGGGCTTCAATACAATGAATGAAGTTAAAGATAGATTTGCTGTTGCGAATTCGTCCAAACCAAGAACTGAACTACGACGGTCAGGGAGGTGTGTTCACGAAGAAGTTTCCCTTGAGGAAATGGTCAAAAAGGACAAGGTTAAGGGTGGAATAGTTCGAATGCACTTGAAGGTGCACCAAGCTTCCGATTAGCTGTGAATTGGAAATTCACATGGCTTTGGTTCTAGTGATGTATGATAGATCATGGCTAATCTTCTAAATCAATCTAAGAATAATGTAAAGCAACAATAATAACAAAAAGGTGCAGATGAAAGGGAAAGAATGAACTGAAAGGGAAATTAAGCTCAAAACATAGTTTAGAGATTACTAATCGTCTTTAAATTGATTAATGCGCTTAACTCTAGTTAGAAACTTAACAATGCCTAGATGAGCACATTAGCCTCATGTGGAATTTCTTGGGTTGCGGGAAACCAATCAATTGGGGTGTGCGGGCTTCAATACGATGAATGAGGTTTAAGACAGATTTCTTGGTGTCATTTCGTCCAAACCTAGAACTTAACTACGAGGGTCATGGAGGTGTGTACACCAAGAAGTTTCCCTTGAGGAAAAGGTCAAAAAAGACAAGGCTAAGGGCGGAATTGTACGAATGCACTTGAAGGTGCACCTAGCTTCCGATTCGCTATGAATTGGAAATTGACATGGCTTTGATTCTAGTGATGTGTGATAGATCAAGGCTAATCTTGTAAATCAATCTAAGAATAATATAAAACAACAATAATATAAAAAAGGAGCAGATGAAAGGGAAATTAAGCTCAAAACATGGTTTATAGAAGTTGATTAATGCGCTTTAGTCTAGTTAGAAAGTTAACAATGGTTGGATGAGCACATTAGCCTCATGTGGAACTCCTTGGGCCTGGGAGAAACCAATGGATTCATGTGGGCGGGCTTCAATACGATGAATGAGGTTTAAGAATGAATGAGGTTAATCTTTTAAATCAATCTAAGAATAATGTAAAGCAACAATAATAACAAAAAGGTGCAGATGAAAGGGAAAGAATGAATTTAAAGGGAAATTAAGCTCAAAACACGGTTTAAAGGTTATTAATCATCTTTAAGTTGATTAATGCGCTTAAGTCTAGTTAGAAACTTAACCAAGGCTAGATGAGCACATTAGGTGCATGTGGAACTTCTTGGGCTTGAAGGAAACCAATGGATTAATGTGTGCGGGCTTCAATACAATGAATGAAGTTAAAGATAGATTTGCTGCTGCGAATTCGTCCAAACCTAGAACTGAACTACGACGGTCAGGGAGGTGTGTACACGAAGAAGTTTCCCTTGAGGAAATGGTCAAAAAGGACAATGTTAAGGGTGGAATAGTTCAAATGCACTTAAAGGTGCACCAAGCTTCCGATTCGCTATGAATTGGAAATGCACATGGCTTTGGTTCTAGTGATGTGTGATAGATCAAGGCTAATCTTCTAAATCAATCTAAGAATAATGTAAAGCAACAATAATATCAAAAAGGTGCAGATGAAAGGGAAAGAATGAACTGAAAGGGAAATTAAGCTCAAAACATAGTTTAGAGATTACTAATCGTCTTTGAGTTGATTAATGCGCTTAACTCTATTTAGAAACTTAACAATGCCTAGATGAGTACATTAGCCTCACGTGGAATTTCTTGGGCTTGAGGGAAACCAATGGATTGGGGTGTGCGGGCTTCAATACGATGAATGAGGTTTAAGACAGATTTCTTGGTGCCATTTCGTCCAAACCTAGAACGGAACTATGAGGGTCAGGGAGGTGTGTATACTAAGAAGTTTCCCTTGAGGAAAAGGTCAAAAAGGACAAGGCTATGGGCCGAATTGTACGAATGCACTTGAAGGTGCACCTAGCCTCCGATTCGCTGTCAATTGGAAATTGACATGGCTTTGATTCTAGTGATGTGTGATAGATCAAGGCTAATCTTCTAAATCAAAACGACAATAATATCAAAAATGTGCAGATGAAAGGGAAAGATTGAATTGAAACGGAAATTAAGCTCAAAACATAGTTTAGAGATTACTACTCGTCTTGATGAGTGTGCGAAAGTGCACTCTATATACCCTATTATTGGACTAAAATGCTAAAATGTGAATAAAAATCATAGGAATTAATGTGTATTCTTAAATTGAATTTCTATTTACGTTGGGATACTCCTAAGCAGTTTTTTTATGTCTAATTTCAGAGTTTATAAAAGAGCAAGTCAAGCCCAGCCAAATTCAAAGGAGGACATTCATGGGGTTTGAGAGCAATTTGGAAGAAAAGAAAAAGAAAAAAATCACAAAATGAAACCACAAGAAGTCCAAGTCCGAAATTCGCTAGGAAATAGTCTGGACATACTTTAGTGTTTTGACTGTATCTTTTTACTCATATATCAGATTGATGCGATTCTTGATGCATTGGAAAGCTATCTTAAAGGGCTATAACTTTATCTCTAATAAGGATTTCCAAATTCGAACTCATGAAGGTTATACGTGGCTGCCAAGATAAGTCTTAAAATTTAGGCGATTTTTTTATGAGGAAATCAAGAGGACATTAGGGTTTCTTTCTTACCCTATATAAGCATATCATTAGCACAAAATGGAGGGGAGGAAGAGGCACAAGAGGCAGATCTGAAGAGAGGAGAAAATCACTTCCATGGCCACCGTTCACTTCAGTTTTCTCTGGAGATTTTTGTTGTCCATTATATTTATGGGTAACTAAATTCTCAAGTAGGGTTAGGGATGAACTTGCACATTAGATGGTATTTCTAATTTATTCTTAATTCATGTATTTGATTTTCAATTTCTAAAAGTCTTTTGTTTTATCATTCTCAATTCATCGTTGATGTTTTCTTCTCCGAATAATCATAGAATTTATTGTGTTTATGGATTCAGTCATGCTTTTTCTATTGAATGAATTAGTTCTTTGATTATGTTTGGATCAATTATTTATCTATATTGATTTAGTTTTTTGCTGCAATATCGCTTCCTCAGTATATTGTCGTCATTGGATTTTATCAATAGGGGTAGTAATTCACATTTTTTAAAAGTGATGAATGTTTTTTCAAAGGGTTACATTTGATTTAAGTCTGGTTTATAAATCTATACCTTCCGATTGGGAATTGCGGGAATTGAGTTCCTAATTGAGTTATCCAATGAATTAAGAATAATTAAAATACCAGATTTGTGCAAGGGATTCCCGACGCTCTATTGTTTGTTAAATTTGAGTACTTTTTCTGTTAATTGCTTTACTTCACTTGAATTTACATTTAAAATTAATCTTTGTTCTCTATTACTTATTTAATATTTTTTCTTTAGTTTCTTTGTTCCTCTTGCTATTCTTTTAATTTGTCTCCCTGTGGAATCGACACCCTAAAGCTGTGCTACAACTACCACATTATTTTTTGGGCGTAATCACGTCTTTAAGTTGATTAATGCCATTTCGTGCAAACCTAGAACTGAACTACGAGAGTCAGGGAGGTGTGTACACCAAGAAGTTTCCCTTGAGGAAAAGGCCAAAAAAGACAAGGCTAAGGCCGGAATTGTACGAATGTACTGGAAGGTGTACCTAGCTTTCGATTCGCTGTGAATTGGAAATTGACATGACTTTGATTCTAGTGATGTGTGATAGATCAAGGCTAATCTTCTAAATCAATCTAAGAATAATATAAAACAACAATCATATCAAAAAGATGCAGATGAATGGGAAAGAATGAATTTAAAGGGAAATTAAGCTCAAAACATGATGTAGAGGTTACTATTGATCTTTAAGTTGATTAATGCGCCTAAATCTTGTTAGAAACTTAACAATGGCTGGATGAGCACACTAGACTCATGTGGAACTTCTTGGGCATGAGGGAATCCAATGGATTGGTGTGTGCGGGCTTCAATATGATGAATGAAGTTAAAGACAGATTTCTTGGGGCCAATTCATTCAAACCTAGATCTGAACAATGAGGGTCAGGGAGGTGCATGCACGAAGAAGTTTCCCCTGAGGAAAAGGGCAAAAAGGGCAAGGCTAAGGGCAGAATTGTACGAATGTATATGAAGGTGCACATAGCTTCCGATTCGCTGTCAATTGGAAATTGACTTGGCTTTGGTTCTAGTCATATGTGATAGATCAAAGCTAATCTTCTAAATCAATGTAAGAATAATGTAACACAACAATAATATCAAAAAGGTGTAGATGAAGGGAAATTAAGCTCAAAACTTGGTTTACAGATTACTAATTATCTTTAAGTTGATTAATGCGATTTAGTCTGGTAGAAACTTAACAATGGTTGGATGAGCACATTAGCCTCATGTGGAACTCCTTGCGCTTGAGAGAAACCAATGGATTCATGTGGGCGGGTTTCAATACGATGAATGAAGTTAAGGATAGATTTCTTGGTGCCATTTCGTCCAAACCTAGAACTGACCTACGAGGGTCAGGGAGGATGTGTACACCAAGAAGTTCCCTTGAAGAAACGGTCAGAAAGGACAAGGCTCACGGCGAAATTGTCCGAATGCACTTGAAGGTGCACACCTAGCTTCCAATTCGCTGTGAATTGGAAACTGACATGGCTTTGGTTCTAGTGAAGTGTGATAGATCAAGGCTAATCTGCTAAATCAATCTAAGAATAATGTAAAACAACAATAACATCAAAAAGGTGCAAATGAAAGGGAGAGAATGAATTTAAAGGGAAATTAAGCTCAAAACATGTTATAAAGATTACTAATCATCTTTAAGTTGATTAATGCGCTTTCGTCTATTTAGAAACCTAACAATGGTTGGATGAGCACCTTAGCCTCATATGGAACTCCTTGGGCTTGAGGGAAACCAAAGGATTCATGTGGGCGGGCATCAATACGATGAATGAAGTTAAAATAGATTTCTTGGTCCTATTTCGTCCAAACCTAGAACTGAACTACGAGGGTCAGGGAGGTGTGTACACGAAGAAGTTTCCCTTGAGGAAAATGCCAGAAAGGACAAGGCTAAGGGCGGAATTGTACGAATGCACTTGAAGGTGCACCTAACTTCCGATTCACTGTGAATTGGAAATTGACATGGCTTTTATTCTAATGATGTGTGATAGATCAAGGCTAATCTTCTAAATCAATCTAGGAATAATATAAAACAACAATAATATCAAAATTGTGCAGATGAAAGGGAAAGAATGAATTTAAAGGGAAATGAAGCTCAAAATATAGTTTAGAGATTACTAATCATCTTTAAGTTGATTAATGTGCTTAAGTCTAGTTAGAAACTTAACAAAGGCTAGATGAGCACATTAGGCGCATGTGGAACTTCTTGGGCTCGAGGGAAACCAATAGATTGGTGTGTGCGGGCTTCAATACGATGAATGAAGTTAAAGATAGATTTCCTGCTACCAATTCGTCCAATCCTAGAACTAAACTACGAGGGTCGGGGAGGTGTGTACACGAAAAAGTTTCCCTTGAGGAAAAGGTCAAAACGGACAAGGCTAAGGGCGGAATTGTACGAATGCACTTGAAGGTGCACCTTGCTTCTGATTCGCTGTGAACTGGAAATTGACATGCCTTTGGTTCTAGTGATGTGTGATACATCAAGGCTAATATTCTAAATCAATCTAAGAATAACGTAAAACAACAATAATTTTAAAACGGTGCAGATGAAAGGGAAAGAATGAATTTAAAGGGAAATTAAGTTCAAAATATGGCTTAGAGATTACTAATCATCTTTAAGTTG
The DNA here is from genome assembly GCF_018687715.1 of Carya illinoinensis. Taxonomy (NCBI): domain Eukaryota; kingdom Viridiplantae; phylum Streptophyta; class Magnoliopsida; order Fagales; family Juglandaceae; genus Carya; species Carya illinoinensis. The sequence continues at coordinate 21,999,461 of NC_056765.1, forward strand.
ATTACTGCGCTTATGTCTTGTGAGAAACTTAACAATGGCTAGATGAGCACACTAGACTCATTTGGAACTTCTTCGGCATGAGGGAATCCAATAGATTTGCGTGTGCGGGCTTCAATATGATGAATGAAGTTAAAGACAGATTTCTTGGTGCCAATTCGTCCAAACCTAGAACTGAACTACGAGGGTCAGGGAGGAGCGTACACAAAGAAGTTTTCCCTGAAGAAAATGTCAAAAGGGACAAGGCTAAGGGCGGAATTGTACGAATGCACTTGAAGGTTCACCTAGCTTCCGATTCGCTGTGAATTGGAAATTGACATGGCTTTGATTCTAGTGATGTGCGATAGATCAAGGCTAATCTTCTAAATCAATCTAAGAATAATATAAGACAACAATAATATCAAAAAGGTGCAGATGAAGGGGAAAGAACGAATTTAAAGGGAAATTAAGCTGAAAACATGGTTTAGAGGTTATTAATCATCTTTAAGTTGATTAGTGTGCTTAAGTCTAGTTAGAAACTTAACAAAGGCTAGAGGAGCACATTAGGTGCCTGTGGAACTTCTTGGGCTTGAGGTAAACCAACGGATTGGTGTGTGCGGGCTTCAATACGATGAATTAAGTTAAAGATAGATTTCCTGCTGTGAATTCGTCCAAACCTAGAACTGAACTACGACGATCAGGGAAGTGTGTACACGAAGAAGTTTACCTTGAGGAAATGGTCAAAAAGGATAAGGTTAAGGGTGGAATTGTTCAAATGCACTTGAAGGTGCACCAAGCTTCCGATTCGCTGTGAATTGTAAATTCACATGGCTTTGGTTCTAGTGATGTGTGATAGATCAAGGCTAATCTTCTAAATCAATCAAAGAATAATGTAAAATAACAATAATATCAAAAAGGTGCAAATGAAAGGGAAAGAATGAATTTAAAGGGAAATTCAGCTCAAAACATAGTTTAGAGATTACTAATCATCTTTAAGTTGATTAATGCGCTTAAGTCTAGTTCGAAACTTAACAAAGGCTAGATGAGCACATTAGGCGCATGTGGAACTTTTTGGGCTTGAGCGAAACCAATGGATTGTTGTGTGCGGGCTTCAACACGATGAATGAAGTTAAAGATAGATTTCCTGGTGCCAATTCGTCCAAACCTAGAACTGAACTACGAGGGTCCGGGAGGTGTGTACACCAAGAAGTTTCCCTTGAGGAAAAGGAAAAAAAGGACAAGGCTAAGGGCGGAATTGTACGAATGCACTTGAAGGTGCACCTAGCTTCCGATTCGCTAGGAATTGCAAAATTGACATGGCTTTGGTTCTAGTGATGTGTGATAGATCAAGGCTAATCTTATAAATCAATGTAAGAATAATGTAACACAACAATAAGATCAAAAAGGTGCAGATGAAAGTGCACGTGAAGGTGCACATGAAAGTGCCCCAGAAGGTGCAGATGAAAGGGAAATTAAGCTCAAGACATGGTTTATAGATTACTAATAATCTTTAAGTTGATTAATGCGCTTTAGTCTAGTTAGAAACTTAACAAGGGTTGGATGAGCACATTAGCCTCATGTGGATCTCCTTGGGCTTGAGGGAAACCAATGGATTCATGTGGGCGGGCTTCAATACGATGAATGAAGTTAAAGACAGATTTCTTGGTCCCATTTCGTCCAAACCTAGAACTGAACTACGAGGGTCAAGGGGGTGTGTACACCAAGAAGTTTCCTCTGAGGAAAAGGTCAAAAAGGACAAGGCTAAGGGCGGAATTGTACGAATGCACTTGAAGGTGCACCTAGCTTCCGATTCGCTGTGAATTGGAAATTGACATGGCTTTGATTCTAGTGATGTGCGATAGATCAAGGCTAATCTTCTAAATCAATCTAAGAATAATATAAGCCAACAATAATATCAAAAAGGTGCAGATGAAAGGGAAAGAATGAATTTAAAGGGAAATTAAGCTCAAAACATGGTTTAGAGGTTATTAATCATCTTTAAGTTGATTAACGTGCTAAAGTCTAGTTAGAAACTTAATCAAGGCTAGATGAGCACATTAGGCGCATGTGGAACTTCTCGGGCTTGAGGGAAACCAATAGATTGGTGTGTGCGGGCTTCAATACGATGAATGAAGTTAAAGATAGATTTCCTGCTGCAAATTCGTCCAATCCTAGAACTGAACTACGAGGGTCAGGGAGGTGTGTACACGAACAAGTTTCCCCTGAGGAAATGGTCAAAAAGGGCAAGGCTAACGGCGTAATTGTATGAATGCATTAAAGGTGCACATAGCTTCTGATTCGCTGTGAATTGGAAATTGACATGGCTTTGGTTCTAGTGATGTGATAGATCAAGGCTAATCTTCTAAATCAATCTAAGAATAATATACGACAACAATAATATCAAAAAGGTGCAGATGAAAGGGAAAGAATGAATTTAAAGGGAAATTAAGTTCAAAATATGTCTTAAAGATTACTAATCATCTTTAAGTTGATTACTGCGCTTATGTCTTGTGAGAAACTTAACAATGGCTAGATGAGCACACTAGACTCATGTCGAACTTCTTTGGCATGAGGGAATCCAATGGATTGGCATGTGCGGGCTTCAATACGATGAAAGAAGTTAAAGACAGATTTCTTGGTGCCAATTCGTCCAAACCTAGAACTGAACTACGAGGCTCAGGGAGGTGTGCACACGAAGAAGTTTCCCCTGAGGAAAAGGTCAAAAAGGGCAAGGCTAACAGCGGAATTGTACGAATGCATTAAAGGTGCACATAGCTTCCGATTCCCTGTGAATTGGAAATTGACATGGCTTTGGTTCTAGTGATGTGTAATAGATCAAGGCTAATCTTCTAAATCAATCTAAGAATAATATAAGACAACAAAAATATCAAAAAGGTGCAGATGAAAGGGAAAGACTGAATTTAAAGGGAAATTAAGCTCAAAACATGGTTTAGAGGTTATTAATCATCTTTAAGTTGATTAATGCCCTTAAGTCTAGCTAGAAACTTAACCAAGGCTGGACAAGCACATTAGGTGCTTGTGGAACTTCTTGGCCTTGAGGGAAACCAATTGATTGGTGTGTGCGGGTTTCAATACGATGAATTAAGTTAAAGATAGATTTCCTGCTGCGAATTCGTCCAAACCTAGAACTGAACTACGACGATCAGGGAGGTGTGTAGACGTAGAAGTTTACCTTGAGGAAATGGTCAAAAAGGATAAGGTTAAGGGTGGAATTGTTCAAATGCACTTGAAGGCGCACCAAGCTTCCGATTCGCTGTGAATTGGAAATTCACATGGCTTTGGTTCTAGTGATGTGTGATAGATCAAGGCTAATCTTCTAAATCAATCTAAGAATAATGTAAAATGATAATAATATCAAAAAGGTGCAGATGAAAGGGAAAGAATGAATTTAAAGGGAAATTAAGCTCAAAATATAGTTTAGACATTACTAATCATTTTTAAGTTGATTAATGCACTTAAGTCTAGTTAGAAACTTAACAAAGGCTAGATGAGCACATTAGGCGCATGTGGAACTTCTTGGGCTTGAGCGAAACCAATGGATTGGTGTGTGCGGGCTTCAACACGATGAATGAAGTTAAAGATAGATTTCCTGGTCCCATTTCGTCCAAACCTAGAACTGAACTACGAGGGTCAAGGGGGTGTGTACACCAAGAAGTTTCCTCTGAGGAAAAGGTAAAAAAGGACAAGGCTAAGGGCGGAATTGTACGAATGCACTTGAATGTGCACCTAGTTTCCGATTCGCTATGAATTGTAAAATTGACATGACTTTGGTTCTAGTGATGTGTGATAGATCAAGGCTAATCTTATAAATTAATGTAAGAATAATGTAACACAACAATAATATCAAAAAGGTGCAGATGAAAGTGCACATGAAGGTGCACATGAAAGGAAAATTAAGCTCAAAATATGGTTTATAGATTACTAATCATCTTTAAGTTGATTAATGTGCTTTAGTCTAGTTAGAAACTTAACAATGGTTGGATGAGCACATTAGCCTCATGTGGAACTCCTTGGGCTTGAGGGAAACCAATGGATTCATGTGGGCGGGCTTCAATACGATGAATGAAATTAAAGACAGATTTCTTGGTGCCATTTCGTCCAAACCTAGAACTGAACTATGAGAGTCAGGGAGGTGTGTACACTAAGAAGTTTCCCTTGAGGAAAAGGTAAAAAAGGACAACGCTAAGGGCGGAATTGTACGAATGCACTTGAAGGTGCACCTAGCTTCCGATTCGCTGTGAATTGGAAATTGACATGGCTTTGATTCTAGTGATGTGCGATAGATCACGACTAATCTTCTAAATCAATCTAAGAATAATGTAAAACAACAATAATTTCAAAATGGTGCAAATGAAAGGGAAAGAATGAATTTAAAGGGAATTTAAGTTCAAAATAAGGCTTAGAGATTACTAATTATCTTTAAGTTGATTAATGCGCTTATGTCTTGTGAGAAACATAACAATGGCTAGATGAGCACACTAGACTCATGTGGAACTTCATCGGCATGAGGGAATCCAATGGATTGGCGTGTGGGGGCTTTAATATGATGAATGAAGTTAAAGACAGATTCCTTGGTGCCAATTCATCCAAACCTAGAACTGAAGTACGAGGGTCAGGGAGGTGTGTACACCAAGAAGTTTTCCTTGAGGAAAAGGTCAAAAAGGACAAGGCTAAGGGTGGAATTGTATGAATGCACTTGAAGGTGCACCTAGCTTCCAATTCGCTGTGAATTGGAAATTGACGTGACTTTGGTTCTAGTGATATGTGATACATCAAGGCTAATATTCTAAATCAATTTAAGAATAATGTAAAACAACAATAATTTCAAAATGGTGCAGATGAAAGGGAAAGAATGAATTTAAAGGGAATTTAAGTTCAAAATAAGGCTTAGAGATTACTAATTATCTTTAAGTTGATTAATGCGCTTATGTCTTGTGAGAAACATAACAATGGCTAGATGAGCACACTAGACTCATGTGGAACTTCATCGGCATGAGGGAATCCAATGGATTGGCGTGTGGGGGCTTCAATATGATGAATGAAGTTAAAGACAGATTTCTTGGTGCCAATTCGTCCAAAGCTAGAACTGAACAACGAGGGTCAAGGAGGTGTGTACACGAAGAAGTTTCCCCTGAGGAAAAGGTCAAAAAGGGCAAGGCTAACGGCGTAATTGTACGAATGCATTAAAGGTGCACATAGCTTCCCATTCGCTGTGAATTGGAAATTGACATGGCTTTAATGAATTTACAGGGAAATTAAGCTCAAAACATGGTTTAGAGGTTATTAATCATCTTTAAGTTGATTAATGCGCTTAAGTCTAGTTAGAAAATTAACCAACGCTAGATGAGCACATTAGGTGCATGTGGAACTTCTTGGGCTTGAGGGAAACCAATGGATTGGTGTATGCGGGCTTCAATACGATGAATGAAGTTACAGAAAGATTTCCTGCTGTGAATTCGTCTAAACCTAGAACTGAACTACGAGGGTCAGGGAGGTGTGTACACGAAGAAGTCTCCCTTGAGGAAATGGTAAAAAGGACAAGGTTAACAGTGGAATAGTTCAAATGCACTTGAAGGCGCACCAAGCTTCCGATTCGCTGTGAATTGGAAATTGACATGGCTTTGGTTCTAGTGATGTGTGATAGATCAAGGCTAATATTCTAAATCAATCTAAGAATAATGTAAAACAACAATAATATCTATAAGGTGTAGATGAAAGGGAGAGAATGAATTGAGATGACAATTAAACTCAAAACATAGTTTAGAGATTACTAATCGTCTTTAAGTTGATTAATGCACTTAACTCTAGTTAGAAACTTAACAATGCCTAGATGAGCACATTAGCCTCATGTGGAATTTCTTGGGCTTGAGGGAAACCAATGGATTGGGGTGTGCGGGCTTCAATACGATGAATGAGGTTTAAGAAAGATTTATTGGTGCCATTTCGTCCAAACTTAGAACTGAACTACGAGGGTCATGGAGGTGTGTACACCAAGAAGTTTCCCTTGAGGAAAAGGTCAAAAAGGACAAGGCTAAGGGCGGAATTGTACGAATGCACTTGAAGGTGCACCTAGCTTCTGATTCGCTGTGAATTGGAAATTGACATGGCTTTGATTCTAATTGATGTGATCCCCAATAGACTTGCTTTGAGACCCAACAACAATACTGGAAAAACAACCCCAAGAAAGCCAAACTCAGGTATATGGATGGAGAATCTAGACCCAATTAGAACTCATTCAAAAGAACCTAGATTATATCAAAATCTAGACCCATTGAAGAACCCGTCTCAAGAATCTAGATTACAAAGGAAGAACGCCACAAAGGTTTTGATTTACTCTTGATAAGTTCAGAAGTTCAAGAAGAACAAGAAGAGATAACTCAACTCTCAATGACAATTCCATATAGTCTGCCTCTCAAATGAGGTTACAAGTGGTTTAAATACACAATTCCCAAAAACCCTAAGTAAACAATGCGTCGGGTACTGTAGCGTGAACAGTGCCATGTGCCGCGCTACAGTTACTTCTGAAACCCTAGTAAGACATAAAATTATAAGTTTTCAAATAAACCCTTGGCCAAAAATGCAAGGCCTTCCCAAAAATAACCCTAGTCCGTTAGAAATAAGACATACGTGGGCCAAGCATCCTCAAGCCCACTTCTTCTAAACTAATAATAAAATACCGTTAAACAAATTGAAAGCCTTAACAATAATAGGCCTAATCTTTAAGTCATGTCTTCCATAGCTTGTATCAAGTGGATCAAAACTGGTTCTTTTTCCTTTAAGCCCATCTTGAGTATTGGGTTCTTCCTAGCTTCATCCCAAGTGGATTGCACCAATCCTTGCATTGCTTCCTTGATCTTCTTGGCTCTTGATCTTGTAATTGGCCCATCTGGAATTTGAAAGGGATCTTTAAGGATAGCTCCACCTTGGTTGCCATCATTCCCCCTCTCCTCAAAAGGATTCGACCTCGAATCTTCACCTACATCAAAAGGAGAAAGATCAGAAACATTGATGGTAGCAGAAACATTATATTCACTTGGAAGATCCACTTTATATGCATTGTCATTAATTTTCTCAAGAATTTGGAAAGGTCCATCTCCTCGAGGATGCAACTTAGTCCGTCTATGGGTTGGGAATCTTTCTTTGCACATGTGAACCCAAACTCAATCTCCTGGTTCAAAGATAACACGCCTCGCCCTTTATTAGCTTGGGAAGCAAACCTTTCATTCTTTTGGGCAATTTGAAGCCGTACCCTCTCATGAAGTGACTTCACTAACTCTGCCTTCTTTTGTGCATCTAAGCTACTCCTGCCATCAATAGGCAAAGGCATCAAATCTAAAGGAGTAAGTGGATTAAAACCATAAACAATTTCGAAAGGAGAGTATGAAGTAGTAGTATGCATGGTCCTATTATATACAAACTCTATAAATGGCAAACAATCCTCCCAAGTCTTTAAATTCTTATGAACAAAAGTGCGTAAAAGCTGAGTTAAAGTCCTATTAACTACTTCAGTCTGACCATCAGTCTGTGGGTGACAAGTAGTGGAAAATAAGAGTTTAGTACCTAATTTTCCCCACAACACCTTCCAAAAGTAGCTAAGAAATTTAACATCCCTATCAGAAACAATGCTCTTGGGCACACCATGAAGTCGCACTATCTCTTTGAAAAACAAGTCAGCTATGCTTGTGGCATCATCTGTTTTATGGAATGGAATGAAATGTGCCATCTTGCTAAATCTATCCACAACCACAAAAATAGAATCTCTACCCCTTTTTGTCCTAGGTAGCCCCAAAACAAAGTCCATAGATATGTTTACCCATGGCTCACTAGGAATGGGTAAGGGTGTATATAACCCATGAGGCAAAACCTTAGATTTGGCCTTTCTACATGTGATGCACCTGCTACAAATGCGATTGATGTCTCTTTTCATCTTAGGCCAAAAGAAATGTTCATGCAATATGTCTAAGGTTTTCTTGACACCAAAGTGTCCCATTAATCCCCCGCCATGTGCCTCACGCACCAATAACTCACGCATAGAACAACGAGGTACACACAGTTTATCTTCTTTAAACAAGTAACCATCAAGCTTGTAAAACTTACCAAATGCCGCCTTATCACATGCCATATACACATCAGAAAAGTCAATATCATCGGCATACATTCAAACCCAAGCATTTTAGCACTCATAGAAGTAAGAAGTACATACATTCATGATAAAGCATCAGCAACAATATTCTCCTTACCTTGCTTGTAACGGATGACATATGGAAATGTCTCAATGTATTCCATCCATCTAGCATGCCTCTTATTCAACTTACCTTGACCCTTGAGATGCTTCAACGATTCATGATCGGTGTGGATCACAAATTCCTTAGGCCACCAGTAGTGCTGCCAAGTCTCTAATGCACGAACAAGAGCATAAAGTTCTTTATCATAAGTAGGGTACTTCAGGGATGCCCCACTTAGCTTCTCATTGAAGAAGGCAATTGGCCGCCTATCCTGCATCAAAACGGCTCCAATCCCTATTCCTGAGGCATCACATTCAATCTCAAAAGTTTTGTTAAAATCTGGTAATGATAACACGCGTGCAGAGCACAACCTTTCTTTAATAGTGGCAAATGCATTCTCTTGATTAGCCCCCCCAATGAAACCCAACATTCTTTTTAATGAATTCAGTGAGTGGTGTAGCAATGGTGCTAAAATCTTTAACAAAACATCGATAAAAGCTAGCTCAACCAAGAAAGCTTCTTACCTCAGTGACACTCTTTGGTGTTGGTCACTCCTTAATGGCCTTGACTTTCTCTTCATTCATTTCAATACCCTTTGTACTAACAACACAACCAAGAAAAACAACTTCCTCCATACAAAAGGTACATTTCTTGAAATTAGCATACAACTTTTCACATCTCAACACATTAAACACATATGTCAAATGCTCAATATGCTCATTTAAGTCCTTGCTGTACACTAGGATATCATCAAAGTACACAACCATAAACTTGCCTATGAACGCACGTAGGACATGATTCATTAATCTCATGAAAGTACTGGCTGCATTTGTAAGTCCAAATGGCATAACCAATCATTCATAAAGCCCATTCTTAGTCTTAAAAGCCGTTTTCCATTCATCACCCTCTTTCATTCTAATTTGATGGTACCCACTTTTAAGATCAATTTTACTAAAAATACATGAGCCATGCAATTCATCGAGCATATCATCTAATCTAGGAATGGGATGGCGATACTTTACCGTGATATTATTAACCACCCTGCAATCAATGCACATCCGCCACATCCCATCCTTCTCAGGCACTAGAAGCACTGGTACTGCACATGGGCTCATGCTCTCCCTCACGTACCCCTTGCTCATCAAATCCTCAACTTGCCTCTGAAGCTCCTTTGTCTCATCTGGATTACTTCTATAAGCTGGTCGGTTTGGAATAGCAGCCCCGGGCACGAAATCAATCTGGTGCTCAATGCCTCTAATGGGTGGCAACTGATTAGGCATTTCCTCTGGGAATACATCCTCAAACTCCTGCAACAAAGAAACAGCCAAACTAGGAAGAGGTTGGTTAGTTTCATCAAGATTAAGATAAGACTCTTTATAGACAAGAAAAATCATAGGGCGATATGCTAAGAAAGCTCTCTTAACCTTACTCTCTCTTGCATAGAAACTCACTTTTGTCTTTCCTTTTCTCTCAGCAGACTCTTTTTCTTTTTCACTCTTTCTTTTTTGCTCAATCTCTTTTTCACTCTTTCTTTTTTTATCACTGTCATTTTCACTCTTTCTTTTTTGAGCAACCTCACTTTTCAGTTTCAGTTGGTCCCCATAAACCTGTCTTGGAGTTAAAGGAGCAAGCTTGGTTGTTTTGCCCTCCTTTACAAAGCTATACATGTTTTTGAATCCATCATGTATCACTCTCCTATCATACTGCCATGGTCTCCCCAACAATATATGGCTAGCATGCATCGGCACAACATCACAAAGCACTTCATCTTGATACTTCCCAATGGAAAAAGTAACTAATACTTGTCTATCCACCCTAACCTCCCCACAATCATTCAACCACTGCAGCTTGTATGGTCAAGAGTGTTTCAAGGTAGGTAAATTCAATTTTTCAACTAATGTAGTGCTAGCAACATTAGTACAACTCCCCCCATCAATTATCATACTACACACCTTGTCATTCATGTGGCATCTAGTATGGAAAATGTTCTCCCTTTGTTGCTCTGCTTCATCCATCTTAATTTGTGTGTTGAGAGCACGCCTGGCAACAAGTGACTCACCTGTTATGGGGTATTCTACTCCATCATCATCACTAGCATCCTCCAACTCAGGTATCTCATCACAATCATCCTCACTTGCAATCATCACCTCCCCATTGTCACGCATAATCATCACACATTTGTTTGGATATTGAGAAGCGATGTGCCCTGAACCCAAACACTTAAAGCATTTAATATCTCTATTTCTAGAAGGTTGGGATGCCAACTTGGGTTTTTTGCTAGTTCCTTCATCGTTTCCTTTAGGTGGTTCTGTCTTTGCCTTTGTTACAGCTTGATCATCTTTCTCCCACTTTGGTTTCGAAGGAGTGCTAGAAACTGAAGTGTACCTTGATGTCCCTTTCCTCTTTAATTGCCTCTCCACCTTCATAGCCATGTGCACCATGTCTTCTATTTCTACATAATATTGCAACTCAACCACATTGGCTATCTCCCTATTCAAACCACATAAAAATCTAGCCATAGTGGCCTCCCTATCCTCCTCTACATTCGCCCGTATCATAGCCACCTCCATCTCCTTATGGTAGTCCTCCACACTCCTAGACCCCCTATGTAAGATTTTGTAATTTCTGGTAGAGGTCCCTATAGTAGTGGCTAGGTAAAAATCTCCGCCTCATGAGAGCTTTCAACTCTCCCCATGTCTCGACAGACCTCTCATAATTCCTCCTCCTATTGGTCACTAATTGATCCCACCAAATAATAGCATAATCAGTGAACTCAATTACTGCCAACTTCATTTTCTTCTCCTCTGAATAGTTATGACACTCAAAGATCAACTCTATCTTCTTCTCCCACTCTAAATAAGCTTCAGGGTCAGTTCTACCTTGGAAAGATGGTATTTTCATTTTGATGCTCTCAAGGTCCCTATCTACTCCGTCACGACCCCGTGGGTTTCTCCTAAATCCTCTTTCACGCCTAACTCCTCTATGCCTACCCATCCCAACTTCAGAAATTAGATCTTCCTCATCCTCACTATCTCCTTCATCTTCATACTCATGTTCTCTTCTAGGTTCACGTCTCCTCCTATCTCTCCCACCATGTAAATTTTTAATTACTTCATCTTGTTGATCCATCCTATCTCTCACTTCCCCTAACATCATGTTCAATCATTCAAACTGTTGTTGCATAGCCTGCAACATAAAGGAGTTATCTGCCATCTCCTTTGGTGATGAGTCACTTTTATGAGACATCGTACGCGTTGCATACAAAAAAACTATTAGTGGAAAAGACCTCACAAGCTCCCTTACGTGTTTACACTCGAATAGTAGCAATCCGCTCGTGTTTTACTCTTAATTGGCTTTTTCCCGATAATGATCTTACACTCTCTTGCCTTTTACCTCAAGAGTTTTCCCACTCAAGTTCTTTCAGAACTAATTGAACTATAAATCAAGACAATACAAACCTGTCTTATTCCAACTAATAATTAGGTCCAAGAAACTCTTAACAAGAGAAAATATAGAAAGAATAAAACGACACAAGACTCAAGGAAATGCTACGAGGGAAAGAGTACTCACAAGACAATATACCAACTATAAAGATATATGCAGCCCCTTTGATGATAAAAAAAATTCGGATTCCTAAACTTTTTTTTTTTTTCGAATTTTCTTTTTTTTTTTTGCTATCTTTTCTTTTCCTTTCCTTTCTTTTCTTTTCTTTTCTTTTCTTTTCCTTTCTTTTCTTTTCTTTTCTTTTCTCACCGATTCAATCACAAACAGCAACATTCAATTGTTAACAATTAAACAATTGAATTCAAACACATAAAAATTGACAAGGAAATAGAAGAGAATCAATGAAACGACACTCCAAGGAATTGACAAACTTAAAGATGCAAGAAAATCCAGAAATTTCCAACCTCTATATGGTGTAAATTTTGGTAACCCTCCAACAAACAACATAGCCAACCAATGTTGATAAACATGAAACCAAAATGATAGAGTAATCTGCCAGCCCTAGGAAAAACGAATTTCTGGACTTTTTTTTTTGCAACTCTAGAACAATGAAACCCTAGAATTAAAGATGTAATAGATAAAAGATAGAATTACACCTGATTGGAAACCTTGCTCTGATTACCAAATGATGTGAACCCCGATAGACTTGCTTTGAGACCCAACAACAATACTGGAAAAACAACCCCAAGAAAGCCAAACTCAGGTATATGGATGGAAAATCTAGACCCGATGAGAACTCGTTCAAAAGAACTTAGATTATATCAAAATCTAGACCCATTGAAGAACCCGTCTCAAGAACCTAGGTTACAAAGGAAGAACGCCACAAAGGTTTTGATTTACCGTTGATAAGTTCAGAAGTTCAAGAAGAACAAGAGGAGATAACTCAACTCTCAATGACAATTCCATATAGTCTGCCTCTCAAATGAGGTTACAAGTGGTTTAAATAGACAATCCCCAAAAATCCTAAGTAAACAATGCGTCGGGTACTGTAGCGTGAATAGTGCCATAAGCCGCGCTACAGTTACTTCTGAAACCCTAGTAAGACATAAAATTATAACTTTCCAAATAAACCCTTGGCCAAAAATACAAGGCCTTCCCAAAAATAACCCTAGTCCCTTAGAAATAAGACATACGTGGGCCAAGAATCCTCAAGCCCACTTCTTCAAAACTAATAATAAAATACCGTTAAACAAATTGAAAGCCTTAACAATAATAGGCCTAATCTTTAAGTCATGTCTTCCATAGTTTGTATCAAGTGGATCAAAACTGGTTCTTTTTCCTTTAAGCCCATCTTGAGTGTTGGGCTCTTCCTAGCTTCATCCCAAGTGGATTGCACCAATCTTTACATTGCTTCCTTGATCTTCTTGGCTCTTGATCTTGTAATTGGCCCATCTGGAATTTGCAAGGGATCTTTAAGGATAGCTCCACCTTGGTTGCCATCACTAGTGATATGTGATAGATCAAGGCTAATCTTCTAAATCAATCCAAGAATAATATAAAACAACAATAATATCAAAAAGGTGTAGATGAAAGGGAAAGAATGAATTTAAAGGGAAATTAAGCTCAAAACATGATTTAGAGGTTACTAATGATTTTTAAGTTGATTAATGCACCTAAATCTTGTTAGAAACTTAACAATGGCTGGATGAGCACACAAGACTCATGTGGAACTTCTTGGGCATGAGGGAATGATGTGAACCCCAATCGACTCGCTTTGAGACCCAACAACAATATTGGAAAAACAAACCCAAGAACGCCAAACTCAAGTCTATGGATGGAGAATTTAGACCCGTTGAGAACTCGTTTCAAGAACCTAGATTATATCAAAATCTAGACCCGTTGAAATCCCGTCTCAAGAACCCAAATTACAAGGAGGAACGCCACAAAGGTTGTGATTTACCTTTGATAAGTTCAAGAGTTCAATTAAGAACAAGAGGAGAAAACTCACTCACAATTAAAATTCGAAATAAAATAATGTCTGCCTTGAAATGGCTGATTACATCCTTTAAATACCCTCCCCAAAACATGATAAAACCCTAGACTAAAATTTGAGACCCTTTCTCTCAAAAATGCCCTTTGTGAACAGTGGCCACTTGTACTGTAGCGTGAACAGTGTCATGCTACAGTACTTCTAAACCCTAGTTCAAATAAGTAAGACATATGTGGGTTAAGCATCCTCAAGCCCACTTATTCAAAACTAATAATAAAAATCCTTTAAACAAATTAAAAGCCTTAATATCTAAAGGCCATATTTCTAAGTCAAGTCTTCCACAGCTTGGATCAAGTGGATCAAAGCTGGTTTTTCTTCTTTCAAACCCATCTTAAGTGTTGGGCTCTTGCTAGCTTCTTCCCAAGTGGTTTGTACTAATCCTTGCATTGCTTCCTTGATCTTCTTGGCTCTCGATCTTGTAATTGGCCCATCTGGAACTTGCAAAGGATCTTTAAGAGTAGGCCTGCCTTGGTTCCCATCATTCCCCCTCTCCTCAAAAGGATTCAACCTCGAATCTTCACCTACGTCAAAAGGAGAAAGATCAAAAACATTGAAGGTAGCAGACACATTATACTCACCTGGGAGATCCACTTTATAGGCATTGTCATTAATTTTCTCAAGGATTTGGAAAGGTCCATCTCCTCGATGATGCAACTTAGTCCTCCGATGAGCTGGGAATCTTTCTTTGCGCATGTGAACCCAAACCCAATCTCTAGGTTCGAAGATGACACGCCTTCGCCCTTTATTGGCTTGGGAAGCAACTCTTTCATTCTTTTGCGCAATTTGAAGCCGTACCCTCTCATGGAGTGACTTCACCAACTCCGCCTTCTTTTGTCCTTCCAAGCTACTCCTGCCATCAACCGGTAAAGGCATAAAATCTAATGGGGTAAGCGGATTGAATCCATAAACAATTTCGAAAGGAGAATATGAAGTAGTAGTATGCGTGGTCCTATTATATGCAAACTCTATGAATGGCAAACAATCCTCCCAAGTTTTTAAATTCTTATGAACAACAGTGCGTAAAAGCTGAGTTAAGGTCCTATTAACTACTTCAGTTTGACCATCAGTCTGTAGATGACAAGTAGTGGAAACTAAGAGCTTGGTACCCAATTTCCCCCACAACACCTTCCAAAAGTAGCTAAGGAATTTAACATCCCTATCAGAAACAATACTCTTGGGAACACCATGGAGTCGCACTATCTCCCTGAAAAACAAGTCAGCTATGTTTGTGGCATCATCTGTTTTATGGCATGGAATGAAATGTGCCATTTTACTAAATCTATCCACAACCACAAAAATAGAATCTCTACCCCTTTTGGTCCTAGGTAGCCCCAAAACAAAGTCCATAGATATGTCGACCCATGGTTCACTAGGAACGGGTAAGGGTGTATACAACCCATGTGGCAACACTTTAGATTTGGCCTTCCCACATGTAATGCACCTGCCACAAATGCGAGTGACATCTCTCTTCATCTTAGGCCAAAAGAAATGTTCATGCAAAATATCCAAAGTCTTCTTGACACCAAAGTGTTCCATTAATCCACCACCATGTGCCTCACGCACTAGTAATTCACGCATAGAACAACCTGGCACACAAAGTTTGTTTTCTTTAAACAAGTAACCCTCATGCTTGTAAAACTTACCAAATGCCACCTTATCACATGCCACGTACACATTAGAGAAGTCAGCGTCATCGGCATATAGGTCTTTTACATATTCAAACCCAAGCATCTTAGCACTCATAGAAGTAAGAAGTACATACCTTCGAGATAAAGCATCAGCAACAATGTTCTCCTTACCTTGCTTGTAACAGATGACATATGGAAATGTCTCAATGTATTCCATCCAACGAGCATGCCTTTTATTCAACTTACCTTGACCCTTGAGATGCTTTAATGATTCATGATCGGTGTGGATCACAAATTCCCTAGGCCATAGGTAGTGCTGCCAAGTCTCCAATGCACGAATAAGAGCATAAAGCTCTTTGTCATAAGTAGGGTACTTGAGTGAGGCCCCACTTAACTTTTCACTGAAGAAAGCTATGGGCCACCTATCCTGCATCAAAACAGCTCCAATCCCTATACCTGAGGCATCACATTCAATCTCAAAAGCTTTGTTAAAATCAGGTAATGCTAGCACAGGTGCAGAGCACAACCTTTCTTTAATGGTGGCAAAAGCATTCTCTTGAGTAGCCCTCCAATGAAACCCAACATTCTTTTTAATGACTTCAGTGAGTGGTGCAGCAATGGTGCTAAAATCTTTAACAAAACGCCGATAAAAGCTAGCTAAACCATGAAAGCTTCTTACCTCAGTGATACTCTTTGGCGTTGGCCACTCCTTGATGGCCTTGACTTTCTCTTCATCCACCTCAATACCCTTTGTACTAACAACATATCCAAGAAAAACAACTCTTTCCATGCAAAAGGTACATTTCTTGAAATTAGCATACAACTTTTCACATCTCAACACATCAAACACATATCTCAAATACTCAATATGCTCATTTAAGTCCTTGCTGTACACTAGGATATCATCAAAATACACAACCACAAACTTGCCAATGAATGCATGTAGGACATGGTTCATCAATCTCATGAAAGTACTGGGCGCATTTGTAAGTCCAAATGGCATAACCAACCATTCATAAAGGCCATACTTTGTCTTAAAAGCAGTTTTCCATTCATCACCCTCTTTCATTCTAATTTGATGGTACCCACTTTTAAGATCAATTTTACTAAAAATACAAGGGCCATGCAATTCATCAAGCATATCATCTAATCTAGGAATGGGATGCCGATACTTTACCGTAATATTGTTGATCGCCCTGCAATCAACACACATTCTCCACGTCCCATCCTTCTTTGGCACTAATAGCACTGGTACTGCACATGGGCTCATGCTCTCCCTCACGTAGCCCTTGCTCATCAAGTCCTCAACTTGCCTCTGAAGCTCCTTTGTCTCCTCTGGATTACTCCTATAGGCTGGTCGGTTTGGAATAGCAGCTCCAGGTACAAAATCAATCTGATGCTCAATGCCTCTAATGGGTGGCAACTCATTAGGCATCTCCTCTGGGAATACATCATCAAACTCCTGCAACAAGGAAATAGCCAAACTAGGAAGAGACTGGTGAGTGTCATCGTAAGATAAGACTCTTTATAGACAAGAAAAATCATAGGGCGATCTGCGAAGAAAGCCCTCTTAACCTCACTCTCTCTGGCATAAAAGCTCACTTTTGTCTTTCCTTTTCTCTCTGCAGACTCTCTTTCTTTTTTCTCTCGTGGCTCTACTCTTTTTTCTCTACTCTTAGCCACATCTCTACTTTCTTTTTCACTCTTTTTGTTGTGCTCATTTTCACTATCACTCTTTCTTTTCTGCTCAATCTCTTTTTCACTCATTCTTTTTTGATCACTCTCATTTTCACTCTTTCTTTTTTGATCACTCTCATTTTCACTCTTTCTTTTCTGAGCAACCTCACTTTTCAGTTTCAATTGGTCTTCATAGACCTGGCTTGGAGTTAAAGGAGCAAGTTTGATTGTTTTGCCCTCCTTTACAAAGCTGTACATGTTTTTGAACCCATCATGTGTCACCCTCCTATCATATTGCCACGGCCTCCCCAACAAAATATGGCCAGCATGCATAGGCACAATATCACAAAGCACCTCATCCTGATACCTTCCAATTGAAAAAGGAACTAACACTTGTCTATCCACCCTAACTTCCCCACAATCATTCAACCACTGCAATTTCTATGGTCTAGAGTGTTTTAAGGTTGGTAAATTCAATTTCTCAACCAAAGTAGTGCTAGCCACTTTAGTACAACTCCCTCCATCAATAATCATACTACATACTTTGCTGTTGACGTGACATCTAGTATGGAAAATGTTCTCTCTCTGTTGCTCGGCATCATCCACCTTAATGTGTGTGTTGAGAGCACGCCTAGCAACAAGAGACTCACTCACAGCATATATCACTCCTTCGTCATCACTAGCATCAACCAACTCGGGCACTCCATCACGATCATCCTCACTCTCAGTCATTACCTCCCCATTGTCACGCATAATCATCACTCGCCTATTTGGACATTGAGAAGCAATGTGCCCTGAACCCAAACACTTAAAACATTTAATATCTCTATTCCTTGAAGGTTGAGATTCTACCTTGGCTTTGCTGCTAGGTCCCTCATCTTTGCCCTTAGGTGGTTCGATCTTTCTCTTTGCTTCAGCAGGATCATTCCTATCCCACTTTGATTTCCAAGTAGTGCTAGGAACCGAAGTGTACCTTGCTGTCCCTTTTCTCTTTAATTGCCTCTCCACCTTCATAGCCATGTGCACCATGTCCTCTATCTCCACATAATGTTACAATTCAACCACATTGGCTATATCTCTATTCAAACCACTCAAAAATCTAGCCATGGTGGCCTCCCGGTCCTCCTCTACATTAGCCCGAATCATAGCCACCTCCATCTCCTTATGGTAATCCTCCACACTCCTAAACCCCTGTGTAAGATTTTGGAGCTTTTGATAAAGGTCCCTATAGTAGTGACTAGGTACAAATCTCCACCTCATGAGAGCTTTCAACTCTCCCCATGTCTCTATAGGCCTCTCATGATTCCTCCTCCTAGTGGTCACTAATTGATCCCACCAAATAATAGCATAATTAGTGAATTCAATTACTGCCAACTTTACTTTCTTCTCCTCAGAGTAATTATGACAATCAAATACCAAATCTATTTTTTTCTCCCACTCTAGATAAACCTCTGGGTCAGTTCTACCTTGGAAAGATGGTATTGTCATTTTGATGCTCCCCAAGTCTCTATCGACACCATCCCGACCCCCTAGGTTCCCCTCAAATCCTCTTTCACGCTTAACTCCTCTATGTCTACCCAACCCAATTTCAGATGTTAGGTCTTCCTCATCCTCATCATCTCCTTCATTCTCATATGCATTTTCAACCCTAGGCTCACGTCGCCTCCGATTTCTCCCACCTTGCAAATTTCTAATCTCTGCTTGTTGTTGATTCATCCTATCCTCCATTTGTCCCAATAGCATGTTCATCTGCTCAAACTGTTGTTGCATGGCTTGCAACACAAATGAGTTATCTGCTATCCCCTTGGGTGATGAGCCACTGCGGTGAGACATTGTAATGTGCAGCAAAAAGAAAATGTTAGCAGAAAAA
Source organism: Carya illinoinensis (assembly GCF_018687715.1). NCBI lineage: Eukaryota > Viridiplantae > Streptophyta > Magnoliopsida > Fagales > Juglandaceae > Carya > Carya illinoinensis. The sequence continues at coordinate 22,018,352 of NC_056765.1, forward strand.
AAGGACCTCACACGCTCCCTTACGTGTTTACACTCAAATGATGGCACTCCACTCGTGTTTCACTCTGAATTGACTTTTTTTTTTTCGATAATAATCTCATACTCTCTTGCCTTTTACCTCAAGTTTTCCCACTCAAGTTCTTTCAGAACTAATTGAACTCAATCAATACAAAGCAACCTTGTTTAATCCCAACTAGCAATTAGATCCAAGAAACAAGAACAAGAGAAACACGGAAGGAAAGAAACGACACGAGAATCACGAAAATTATACGAATGGAAGAGTGACTGTAACACAAGATACCAACTATAATGAAGGATGCACAACCCCTATGATGAAAGGCTCAAGAAAAAAAATTTTGGAGATTTTTCTACACCTTTTTTTTTTTTTTTCCTGGACGATTTTTTTTTTCTTTTCTTTTCTTTTCTTTTCTCAACAATTCATCCACAAACAGAAATATTCAATTGGGATAATCAAACAATTGAATTCAAACATATAAAAATTGACAAGGAAATGGAAGGGAATCAATGAAACCCTACAAATTTCAAACCCTAGATGGTGGAAATTTTGGCAGCCTAAGGAAAAACGAATTTCTGCACCTTTTTTTTTTGGGAACCTTAGAACATTGAAGCCCTAGAATTTACGATGCAATAAATAAAAGATAGAATCAGACCTGATTGGAAACCTTGCTCTGATACCAAATGATGTGAACCCCAATCGACTCGCTTTGAGACCCAACAACAATATTGGAAAAACAAACCCAAGAACGCCAAACTCAAGTCTATGGATGGAGAATTTAGACCCGTTGAGAACTCGTTTCAAGAACCTAGATTATATCAAAATCTAGACCCGTTGAAATCCCGTCTCAAGAACCCAAATTACGAGGAGGAACGCCACAAAGGTTGTGATTTACCTTTGATAAGTTCAAGAGTTCAATTAAGAACAAGAGGAGAAAACTCACTCACAATTAAAATTCGAAATAAAATAATGTCTGCCTTGAAATAGCTGATTACATCCTTTAAATACCCTCCCCAAAACATGATAAAACCCTAGACTAAAATTTGAGACCCTTCCTCTCAAAATGCCCTTTGTGAACAGTGGCCGCGTGTACTGTAGCGTGAACAGTGTCATGCTACAGTACTTCTAAACCCTAGTTCAAATAAGTAAGACATATGTGGGTTAAGCATCCTCAAGCCCACTTATTCAAAACTAATAATAAAAATCCTTTAAACAAATTAAAAGCCTTAATATCTAAAGGCCATATTTCTAAGTCAAGTCTTCCACAGCTTGGATCAAGTGGATCTTTGGCTGGTTTTTCTTCTTTCAAGCCCATCTTGAGTGTTGGGCTCTTGCTAGCTTCTTCCCAAGTGGTTTGTACTAATCTTTGCATTGCTTCCTTGATCTTCTTGGCTCTCGATCTTGTAATTGGCCCATCTGGAACTTGCAAAGGATCTTTAAGAGTAGGCCTGCCTTGGTTCCCATCAGGGAATCCAATGGATTGGTGTGTGCGGGCTTCAATATGATGAATGAAGTTAAAGACAGATTTCCTGGTGCCAATTCATTCAAACCTAGAACTGAACTACGAGGGTCAGGGAGGTGCGTACACGAAGAAGTTTTCCCTGAGGAAAAGGGCAAGGCTAAGGGCAGAATTGTACGAATGCACATGAAGGTGCACATAGCTTCCGATTCGCTGTCAATTGGAAATTGACATGGCTTTGGTTCTAGTGATGTGTGAGAGATCAAGGCTAATCTTCTAAATCAATGTAAGAATAATGTAACACAACAATAATATCAAAAAGGTGCAGATGAAAGGGAAATTAAGCTCAAAATATGGTTTATAGATTACTAATCATCTTTAAGTTGATTAATGCAATTTAGTCTAGTTATACAATGGTTTGATGAGCACATTAGCCTCATGTGGAACTCCTTGGGCTTGAGGGAAACCAATGGATTCATGTGGGCGGGCTTCAATACGATGAATGAAGTTAAAGACAGATTTCTTGGTGCCATTTCGTCCAAACCTAGAACTGAACTACGAGGGTCAGGGAGGTGTGTACACCAAGAAGCTTCCCTTGAGGAAAAGGTCAAAAAGGACAAGGCTAAGGGCGGAATTGTACGAACGCACTTGAAGGTGCACCTAGCTTCTGATTCGCTGTGAATTGGAAATTGAAATGGCTTTGATTCTAGTGATGTGTGATAGATCAAGGCTAATCTTCTAAATCAATCTAAGAATAATGTAAAACAACAATAACATCAAAAAGGTGCAAATGAAACGGAGAGAATGAATTTAATGGAAAATTAACCTCAAAACATGGTTTAAAGATTACTAATCATCTTTAAGTTGAATAATGCGCTTTAGTGTAGTTAGAAACTTAACAATGGTTGGATGAGCACATTAGCCTCATGTGGAACTCCTTGGGCTTGAGGGAAACCAATGGATTCATGTGGGCGGGTTTCAACACAACGACTCAAGTTAAAGACAGATTTCTTGGTGCCATTTCATCCAAACCTAGAACTGAATTACGAGGGTCAGGGAGGTGTGTACACGAAGAAGTTTCCCCTGTGGAAAAGGTCAAAAAGGGCAAGGCTAACGGCGGAATTGTACGAATGCATTAAAGGTGCACATAGCTTCCGATTCGCTGTGAATTGGAAATTGACATGGCTTTGGTTCTAGTGATGTGTGATAGATCAAGGCTAATCTTCTAAATCAATCTAAGAATAATATAAAACAACAATAATATCAAAAAGGTGCAGATGAAAGGGAAAGAATGAATTGAAACGAAAATTAAGCTCAAAACATAGTCTAGAGATTACTAATCGTCTTTAAGTTGATTAATGCGCTTAACTCTAGTTAGAAACTTAACAATGCCTAGATGAGCCCATTAGCCTCATGTGGAATTTCTTGGGCTTGAGGGAAACCAATGGATTGGGGTGTGCGGGCTTCAATACGATGAATGTGGTTTAAGACAGATTTCTTAGTGCCATTTCGTCCAAACCTAGAACTGAACTACGAGGGTCAGGGAGGTGTGTACACCAAGAAGTTTCCCATGAGGAAAATGTCAAAAAGGACAAGGCTTATGGTGGAATTGTACGAACGCACTTGAAGGTGCACCTAGCTGCCGATTCGCTGTGAATTGGAAACTGACATGGCTTTGGTTCTAGTAATGTGTGACAGATCAAGCCTAATATGATAAATCAATCTAAGAATAATGTAAAACAACAATAACATCAAAAAGGTGGGAATGAAAGGGAGAGAATGAATTTAAAGGGAAATTAAGCTCAAAACATAGTTTAAAGTTTACTTATCATCTTTAAGTTGATTAATGTTCTTTAGTCCAGTTAGAAACTTAACAATGGTTGGATGAGCACATTAGCCTCATGCGGAACTCCTTGGGCATGAGGGAAATCAATGGATTCATGTGGGCGGGCTTCAATACGATGAATGAAGTTAAAGACAGATTTCTTGGTGCCATTTTGTCCAAACCTAAAACTGAACTACGAGGGTCAGGGAGGTGTGTACACCAAGATGTTTGCCTTGAGGAAAAGGTCAAAAAGGACAAGGCTAAGGGCGGAATTGTACGAATGCACTTGAAGGTGCACCTAGCTTCCGATTCGCTGTGAATTGGAAATTGACATGGCTTTGATTCTAGTGATGTTTGATACATCAAGGCTAATCTTATAAATCAATGTAAGAATAATGTAACACAACAATAATATCAAAAAGGTGCAGATGAAAGGGAAAGAATGAATTTAAAGGGAAATTAAGCTCAAAACATGGTTTAGAGGTTAATAATCATCTTTAAGTTGATTAATGTGCTTAAGTCTAGTTAGAAACTTAACAAAGGCTAGATGAGCACATTAGGCGCATGTGGAATTTCTTGGGCTTGAGGGAAACGAATTGATTGGTGTGTACGGGCTTCAATACGATGAATGAAGTTAAAGATAGATTTCCTGCTGCCAATTCGTCCAATTCTAGAACTGAAATACGAGGGTCAGGGAGGTGTGTACATGAAGAAGTTTCCCTTGAGGAAATGGTCAAAAAGGACAAGGTTAAGGGTGGAATAGTACGAATGCACTTGAAGGCGCACCAAGCTTCCGATTCACTGTGAATTGGAAATTGACATGGCTTTGGGTCTAGTCATGTGTGATAGATTAAGGCTAATCTTCGAAATCAATCTAAAAATAATGTGGAACAACAATTATATCAAAAAGATGCAGATGAAAGGGAAATAATGAATTTAAAGGGACATTAAGCTCAAAACATAGTTTAGAGATTACTAATCATCTTTAAGGTGATTAACGTGCTTAAGTCTAGTTAGAAACTTAACAAAGGCTAGATGAGCGCATTAGGCGCATGTGGAACTTCTTGGGCTTGAGCGAAAGTAATGGATTGGTGTGTGCGGGCTTCAACACGATGAATGAAGTTAAAGATAGATTTCCTGGTGCCAATCCGTCCAAACCTAGAACTGAACTACGAGGGTCAGGGAGGTGTGTACGCGAAGAAGTTTCCCTTCAGGAAAAGGAAAAAAATGACAAGGCTAAGGGAGGAATTGTACGAATCCACTTGAAGGTGCACGTAGCTTCCGATTCACTGTGAATTGGAAATTGGCATGGCTTTGATTCTAGAGATGTTTGATAGATCAAGGCTAATCTTATAAATCAATGTAAGAATAATGTAACACAACAATAATATCAAAAAGGTGCAGATGAAAGGGAAAGAATGAATTTAAAGGGAAATTAAGCTCAAAACATGGTTTAGAGATTACTAATCATCTTTAAGTTGATTAATGCGCTTATGTCTTGTGAGAAACTCAACAATGGCTAGATGAGCACACTAGACTCATGTGGAACTTCTTGGGCATGAGGGAATCTAATGGATTGGCGTGTGCGGGCTTCAATACGATGAATGAAGTTAAAGACAGATTTCTTGGCGCCAATTCGTCCAAACCTAGAACTGAACTACGAGGGTCAGGGAGGTGTGTACACCAAGAAGTTTCGCTTGAGGAAATGGTCCAAAAGGACAAGGTTAAGGGTGGAATAGTTCGAATGCACTTGAAGGCGCACCAAGCTTCCGATTCGCTGTGAATTGGAAATTCACATGGCTTTGGTTCTAGTGATGTGTGATAGATCAAGGCTAATCTTCTAAATTAATCTAAGAATAATGTAAAACAACAATAATATCAAAAAGGTGCAGATGAAAGGGAAAGAATGAATTGAAACGAAAATTAAGCTCAAAACGTAGTCTAGAGATTACTAATCGTCTTTAAGTTGATTAATGCGCTTAACTCTAGTTAGAAACTTAACAATGTCTAGATGAGCCCTTTAGCCTCAAGTGGAATTTCTTGGGCTTGAGGGAAACCAATGGATTGGGGTGTGCGGGCTTCAATACGATGAATGTGGTTTAAGACAAATTTCTTGGTGCCATTTCGTCCAAACCTAGAACTGAACTACGAGGGTCAGGGAGGTGTGTACACCAAGAAGCTTCCCTTGAGGAAAAGGTCAAAAAGGACAAGGCTAAGGGCGGAATTGTACGAACGCACTTGAAGGTGCACCTAGCTTCTGATTCGCTGTGAATTGGAAATTGAAATGGCTTTGATTCTAGTGATGTGTGATAGATCAAGGCTAATCTTCTAAATCAATCTAAAAATAATATAAAATAACAATAATATCAAAAAGGTGCAGATGAATTTAAAGGGAAATTAAGCTCAAAACATGGTTTAGAGGTTATTAATCATCTTTAAGTTGATTAATGTGCTTAAGTCTAGTTAGAAACTTAACAAAGGCTAGATGAGCACATTAGGCGCATGTGGAACTTCTTGGGCTTGAGGGAAACCAATTGATTGGTGTGTACGGGCTTCAATACGATGAATGAAGTTAAAGATAGATTTCCTGCTGCCAATTCGTCCAATTCTAGAACTGAAATACGAGGGTCAGGGAGGTGTGTACATGAAGAAGTTTCCCTTGAGGAAATGGTCAAAAAGGACAAGGTTAAGGGTGGAATAGTACGAATGCACTTGAAGGCGCACCAAGCTTCCGATTCACTGTGAATTGGAAATTGACATGGCTTTGGGTCTAGTCATGTGTGATAGATTAAGGCTAATCTTCGAAATCAATCTAAAAATAATGTAGAACAACAATTATATCAAAAAGATGCAGATGAAAGGGAAATAATGAATTTAAAGGGAAATTAAGCTCAAAACATAGTTTAGAGATTACTAATCATCTTTAAGGTGATTAACGTGCTTAAGTCTAGTTAGAAACTTAACAAAGGCTAGATGAGCGCATTAGGCGCATGTGGAACTTCTTGGGCTTGAGCGAAAGTAATGGATTGGTGTGTGCGGGCTTCAACACGATGAATGAAGTTAAAGATAGATTTCCTGGTGCCAATCCGTCCAAACCTAGAACTGAACTACGAGGGTCAGGGAGGTGTGTACGCGAAGAAGTTTCCCTTCAGGAAAAGGAAAAAAATGACAAGGCTAAGGGAGGAATTGTACGAATCCACTTGAAGGTGCACGTAGCTTCCGATTCACTGTGAATTGGAAATTGGCATGGCTTTGATTCTAGAGATGTTTGATAGATCAAGGCTAATCTTATAAATCAATGTAAGAATAATGTAACACAACAATAATATCAAAAAGGTGCAGATGAAAGGGAAAGAATGAATTTAAAGGGAAATTAAGTTCAAAACATGGTTTAGAGATTACTAATCATCTTTAAGTTGATTAATGCGCTTATGTCTTGTGAGAAACTCAACAATGGCTAGATGAGCACACTAGACTCATGTGGAACTTCTTGGGCATGAGGGAATCTAATGGATTGGCGTGTGCGGGCTTCAATACGATGAATGAAGTTAAAGACAGATTTCTTGGCGCCAATTCGTCCAAACCTAGAACTGAACTACGAGGGTCAGGGAGGTGTGTACACCAAGAAGTTTCGCTTGAGGAAATGGTCCAAAAGGACAAGGTTAAGGGTGGAATAGTTCGAATGCACTTGAAGGCGCACCAAGCTTCCGATTCGCTGTGAATTGGAAATTCACATGGCTTTGGTTCTAGTGATGTGTGATAGATCAAGGCTAATCTTCTAAATTAATCTAAGAATAATGTAAAACAACAATAATATCAAAAAGGTGCAGATGAAAGGGAAAGAATGAATTGAAACGAAAATTAAGCTCAAAACGTAGTCTAGAGATTACTAATCGTCTTTAAGTTGATTAATGCGCTTAACTCTAGTTAGAAACTTAACAATGTCTAGATGAGCCCTTTAGCCTCAAGTGGAATTTCTTGGGCTTGAGGGAAACCAATGGATTGGGGTGTGCGGGCTTCAATACGATGAATGTGGTTTAAGACAAATTTCTTGGTGCCATTTCGTCCAAACCTAGAACTGAACTACGAGGGTCAGGGAGGTGTGTACACCAAGAAGCTTCCCTTGAGGAAAAGGTCAAAAAGGACAAGGCTAAGGGCGGAATTGTACGAACGCACTTGAAGGTGCACCTAGCTTCTGATTCGCTGTGAATTGGAAATTGAAATGGCTTTGATTCTAGTGATGTGTGATAGATCAAGGCTAATCTTCTAAATCAATCTAAAAATAATATAAAATAACAATAATATCAAAAAGGTGCAGATGAATTTAAAGGGAAATTAAGCTCAAAACATGGTTTAGAGGTTATTAATCATCTTTAAGTTGATTAATGTGCTTAAGTCTAGTTAGAAACTTAACAAAGGCTAGATGAGCACATTAGGCGCATGTGGAACTTCTTGGGCTTGAGGGAAACCAATTGATTGGTGTGTACGGGCTTCAATACGATGAATGAAGTTAAAGATAGATTTCCTGCTGCCAATTCGTCCAATTCTAGAACTGAAATACGAGGGTCAGGGAGGTGTGTACATGAAGAAGTTTCCCTTGAGGAAATGGTCAAAAAGGACAAGGTTAAGGGTGGAATAGTACGAATGCACTTGAAGGCGCACCAAGCTTCCGATTCACTGTGAATTGGAAATTGACATGGCTTTGGGTCTAGTCATGTGTGATAGATTAAGGCTAATCTTCGAAATCAATCTAAAAATAATGTAGAACAACAATTATATCAAAAAGATGTAGATGAAAGGGAAATAATGAATTTAAAGGGAAATTAAGCTCAAAACATAGTTTAGAGATTACTAATCATCTTTAAGGTGATTAACGTGCTTAAGTCTAGTTAGAAACTTAACAAAGGCTAGATGAGCGCATTAGGCGCATGTGGAACTTCTTGGGCTTGAGCGAAAGTAATGGATTGGTGTGTGCGGGCTTCAACACGATGAATGAAGTTAAAGATAGATTTCCTGGTGCCAATCCGTCCAAACCTAGAACTGAACTACGAGGGTCAGGGAGGTGTGTACGCGAAGAAGTTTCCCTTCAGGAAAAGGAAAAAAATGACAAGGCTAAGGGAGGAATTGTACGAATCCACTTGAAGGTGCACGTAGCTTCCGATTCACTGTGAATTGGAAATTGGCATGGCTTTGATTCTAGAGATGTTTGATAGATCAAGGCTAATCTTATAAATCAATGTAAGAATAATGTAACACAACAATAATATCAAAAAGGTGCAGATGAAAGGGAAAGAATGAATTTAAAGGGAAATTAAGCTCAAAACATGGTTTAGAGATTACTAATCATCTTTAAGTTGATTAATGCGCTTATGTCTTGTGAGAAACTCAACAATGGCTAGATGAGCACACTAGACTCATGTGGAACTTCTTGGGCGTGAGGGAATCTAATGGATTGGCGTGTGCGGGCTTCAATACGATGAATGAAGTTAAAGACAGATTTCTTGGCGCCAATTCGTCCAAACCTAGAACTGAACTACGAGGGTCAGGGAGGTGTGTACACCAAGAAGTTTCGCTTGAGGAAATGGTCCAAAAGGACAAGGTTAAGGGTGGAATAGTTCGAATGCACTTGAAGGCGCACCAAGCTTCCGATTCGCTGTGAATTGGAAATTCACATGGCTTTGGTTCTAGTGATGTGTGATAGATCAAGGCTAATCTTCTAAATTAATCTAAGAATAATGTAAAACAACAATAATATCAAAAAGGTGCAGATGAAAGGGAAAGAATGAATTGAAATGAAAATTAAGCTCAAAACGTAGTCTAGAGATTACTAATCGTCTTTAAGTTGATTAATGCGCTTAACTCTAGTTAGAAACTTAACAATGCCTAGATGAGCCCTTTAGCCTCAAGTGGAATTTCTTGGGCTTGAGGGAAACCAATGGATTGGGGTGTGCGGGCTTCAATACGATGAATGTGGTTTAAGACAAATTTCTTGGTGCCATTTCGTCCAAACCTAGAACTGAACTACGAGGGTCAGGGAGGTGTGTACACCAAGAAGCTTCCCTTGAGGAAAAGGTCAAAAAGGACAAGGCTAAGGGCGGAATTGTACGAACGCACTTGAAGGTGCACCTAGCTTCTGATTCGCTGTGAATTGGAAATTGAAATGGCTTTGATTCTAGTGATGTGTGATAGATCAAGGCTAATCTTCTAAATCAATCTAAGAATAATGTAAAACAACAAAAACATAAAAAAGGTGCAAATGAAATGGAGAGAATGAATTTAATGGAAAATTAACCTCAAAACATGGTTTAAAGATTACTAATCATCTTTAAGTTGAATAATGTGCTTTAGTGTAGTTAGAAACTTAACAATGGTTGGATGAGCACATTAGCCTCATGTGGAACTCCTTGGGCTTGAGGGAAACCAATGGATTCATGTGGGCGGGCTTCAACACAACGACTCAAGTTAAAGACAGATTTCTTGGTGCCATTTCATCCAAACCTAGAACTGAATTACGAGGGTCAGGGCGGTGTGTACACGAAGAAGTTTCCCCTGTGGAAAAGGTCAAAAAGGGCAAGGCTAACGGCGGAATTGTACGAATGCATTAAAGGTGCACATAGCTTCCGATTCGCTGTGAATTGGAAATTGACATGGCTTTGATTCTAGTGATGTGTGATAGATCAAGGCTAATCTTCTAAATCAATCTAAGAATAATATAAAACAACAATAATATCAAAAAGGTGCAGATGAAAGGGAAAGAATGAATTGAAACAAAAATTAAGCTCAAAACATAGTCTAGAGATTACTAATCGTCTTTAAGTTGATTAATGCGCTTAACTCTAGTTAGAAACTTAACAATGCCTAGATGAGCCCATTAGCCTCATGTGGAATTTCTTGGGCTTGAGGGAAACCAATGGATTGGGGTGTGCGGGCTTCAATACGATGAATGTGGTTTAAGACAGATTTCTTAGTGCCATTTCGTCCAAACCTAGAACTGAACTACGAGGGTCAGGGAGGTGTGTACACCAAGAAGTTTCCCATGAGGAAAAGGTCAAAAAGGACAAGGCTAATGGCGGAATTGTACGAACGCACTTGAAGGTGCACCTAGCTGCCGATTCGCTGTGAATTGGAAACTGACATGGCTTTGGTTCTAGTGATGTGTGACAGATCAAGGCTAATCTGCTAAATCAATCTAAGAATAATGTAAAACAACAATAACATCAAAAAGGTGCGAATGCAAGGGAGAGAATGAATTTAAAGGGAAATTAAGCTCAAAACATAGTTTAAAGATTACTTATCATCTTTAAGTTGATTAATGTTCTTTAGTCCAGTTAGAAACTTAACAATGGTTGGATGAGCACATTAGCCTCATGTGGAACTCCTTGGGCTTGAGGGAAATCAATGGATTCATGTGGGCGGGCTTCAATACGATGAATGAAGTTAAAGACAGATTTCTTGGTGCCATTTTGTCCAAACCTAAAACTGAACTACGAGGGTCAGGGAGGTGTGTACACCAAGATGTTTGCCTTGAGGAAAAGGTCAAAAAGGACAAGGCTAAGGGCGGAATTGTACGAATGCACTTGAAGGTGCACCTAGCTTCCGATTCGCTGTGAATTGGAAATTGACATGGCTTTGATTCTAGTGATGTTTGATACATCAAGGCTAATCTTCTAAATCAATCTAAAAATAATATAAAATAACAATAATATCAAAAAGGTGCAGATGAAAGGGAAAGAATGAATTTAAAGGGAAATTAAGCTCAAAACATGGTTTAGAGGTTATTAATCATCTTTAAGTTGATTAATTTGCTTAAGTCTAGTTAGAAACTTAACAAAGGCTAGATGAGCACATTAGGCGCATGTGGAACTTCTTGGGCTTGAGGGAAACCAATTGATTGGTGTGTGCGGGCTTCAATACGATGAATGAAGTTAAAGATAGATTTCCTGCTGCCAATTCGTCCAATTCTAGAACTGAACTACGAGGGTCAGGGAGGTGGGTACATGAAGAAGTTTCCCTTGAGGAAATGGTCAAAAAGGACAAGGTTAACGGTGGAATAGTACGAATGCACTTGAAGGTGCACCAAGCTTCCGATTCACTGTGAATTGGAAATTGACATGGCTTTGGGTCTAGTGATGTGTGATAGATCAAGGCTAATCTTCTAAATTAATCTAAGAATAATGTAAAACAACAATAATATCAAAAAGGTGCAGATGAAAGGGAAAGAATGAATTGAAACGAAAATTAAGCTCAAAACGTAGTCTAGAGATTACTATTCGTCTTTAAGTTGATTAATGCGCTTAACTCTAGTTAGAAACTTAACAATGCCTAGATGAGCCCTTTAGCCTCAAGTGGAATTTCTTAGGCTTGAGGGAAACCAATGGATTGGGGTGTGCGGGCTTCAATACGATGAATGTGGTTTAAGACAAATTTCTTGGTGCCATTTCGTTCAAACCTAGAACTGAACTACGAGGGTCAGGGAGGTGTGTACACCAAGAAGCTTCCCTTGAGGAAAAGGTCAAAAAGGACAAGGCTAAGGGCGGAATTGTACGAACGCACTTGAAGGTGCACCTAGCTTCTGATTCGCTGTGAATTGGAAATTGAAATGGCTTTGATTCTAGTGATGTGTGATAGATCAAGGCTAATCTTCTAAATCAATCTAAAAATAATATAAAATAACAATAATATCAAAAAGGTGCAGATGAAAGGGAAGGAATGAATTTAAAGGGAAATTAAGCTCAAAACATGGTTTAGAGGTTATTAATCATCTTTAAGTTGATTAATGTGCTTAAGTCTAGTTAGAAACTTAACAAAGGCTAGATGAGCACATTAGGCGCATGTGGAATTTCTTAGGCTTGAGGGAAACCAATTGATTGGTGTGTGCGGGCTTCAATACGATGAATGAAGTTAAAGATAGATTTCCTGCTGCCAATTCGTCCAATTCTAGAACTGAACTACGAGGGTCAGGGAGGTGTGTACATGAAGAAGTTTTGCTTGAGGAAATGGTCCAAAAGGACAAGGTTAAGGGTGGAATAGTTCGAATGCACTTGAAGGCGCACCAAGCTTCCGATTCGCTATGAATTGGAAATTCACATGGCTTTGGTTCTAGTGATGTGTGATAGATCAAGGCTAATCTTCTAAATTAATCTAAGAATAATGTAAAACAACAATAATATCAAAAAGGTGCAGATGAAAGGGAAAGAATGAATTGAAACGAAAATTAAGCTCAAAACGTAGTCTAGAGATTACTAATCGTCTTTAAGTTGATTAATGCGCTTAACTCTAGTTAGAAACTTAACAATGCCTAGATGAGCCCTTTAGCCTCAAGTGGAATTTCTTGGGCTTGAGGGAAACCAATGGATTGGGGTGTGCGGGCTTCAATACGATGAATGTGGTTTAAGACAAATTTCTTGGTGCCATTTCGTCCAAACCTAGAATTGAACTACGAGGGTCAGGGAGGTGTGTACACCAAGAAGCTTCCCTTGAGGAAAAGGTCAAAAAGGACAAGGCTAAGGGCGGAATTGTACGAACGCACTTGAAGGTGCACCTAGCTTCTGATTCGCTGTGAATTGGAAATTGAAATGGCTTTGATTCTAGTGATGTGTGATAGATCAAGGCTAATCTTCTAAATCAATCTAAGAATAATGTAAAACAACAATAACATCAAAAAGGTGAAAATGAAACGGAGAGAATGAATTTAATGGAAAATTAACCTCAAAACATGGTTTAAAGATTACTAATCATCTTTAAGTTGAATAATGCGCTTTAGTGTAGTTAGAAACTTAACAATGGTTGGATGAGCACATTAGCCTCATGTGGAACTCCTTGGGCTTGAGGGAAACCAATGGATTCATGTGGGCGGGCTTCAACACAACGACTCAAGTTAAAGACAGATTTCTTGGTGCCATTTCATCCAAACCTAGAACTGAATTACGAGGGTCAGGGAGGTGTGTACACGAAGAAGTTTCCCCTGTGGAAAAGGTCAAAAAGGGCAAGGCTAACGGCGGAATTGTACGAATGCATTAAAGGTGCACATAGCTTCCGATTCGCTGTGAATTGGAAATTGACATGGCGTTGGTTCTAGTGATGTGTGATAGATCAAGGCTAATCTTCTAAATCAATCTAAGAATAATATAAAACAACAATAATATCAAAAAGGTGCAGATGAAAGGGAAAGAATGAATTGAAACGAAAATTAAGCTCAAAACATAGTCTAGAGATTACTAATCGTCTTTAAGTTGATTAATGCGCTTAACTCTAGTTAGAAACTTAACAATGCCTAGATGAGCCCATTAGCCTCATGTGGAATTTCTTGGGCTTGAGGGAAACCAATGGATTGGGGTGTGCGGGCTTCAATACGATGAATGTGGTTTAAGACAGATTTCTTAGTGCCATTTCGTCCAAACCTAGAACTGAACTACGAGGGTCAGGGAGGTGTGTACACCAAGAAGTTTCCCATGAGGAAAAGGTCAAAAAGGACAAGGCTAATGGCGGAATTGTACGAACGCACTTGAAGGTGCACCTAGCTGCCGATTCGCTGTGAATTGGAAACTGACATGGCTTTGGTTCTAGTGATGTGTGACAGATCAAGGCTAATCTGCTAAATCAATCTAAGAATAATGTAAAACAACAATAACATCAAAAAGGTGCGAATGAAAGGGAGAGAATGAATTTAAAGGGAAATTAAGCTCAAAACATAGTTTAAAGATTACTTATCATCTTTAAGTTGATTAATGTTCTTTAGTCCAGTTAGAAACTTAACAATGGTTGGATGAGCACATTAGCCTCATGTGGAACTCCTTGGGCTTGAGGGAAATCAATGGATTCATGTGGGCGGGCTTCAATACGATGAATGAAGTTAAAGACAGATTTCTTGGTGCCATTTCGTCCAAACCTAAAACTGAACTACGAGAGTCAGGGAGGTGTGTACACCAAGATGTTTGCCGTGAGGAAAAGGTCAAAAAGGACAAGGCTAAGGGCGGAATTCTACGAATGCACTTGAAGGTGCGCCTAGCTTCCGATTCGCTGTGAATTGGAAATTGACATGGCTTTGATTCTAGTGATGTTTGATACATCAAGGCTAATCTTTTAAATCAATATAAAAATAATATAAAATAACAATAATATCAAAAAGGTGCAGATGAAAGGGAAATAATGAATTTAAAGGGAAATTAAACTCAAAACATGGTTTAGAGGTTATTAATCATCTTTAAGGTGATTAATGTGCTTAAGTCTAGTTAGTAACTTAACAAAGGCTAGATGAGCACATTAGGCGCATGTGGAGCTTCTTGGGCTTGAGGGAAACCAATTGATTGGTGTGTGCGGGCTTCAATACGATGAATGAAGTTAAAGATAGATTTCCTGCTGCCAATTCGTCCAATTGTAGAACTGAACTACGAGGGTCAGGGAGGTGTGTACACGAAAAAGTTTCACTTGAGGAAAAGGTCAGAAAGGACAAGGCTAAGGGCGAAATTGTACGAATGCACTTGAAGGTGCACCTAGCTTCCGATTCGCTGTGAATTGAAAATTGACATGGCTTTGGTTCTAGTGATGTGTGATACATCAAGGCTAATATTCTAAATCAATCAAAGAATAATGTAAAACAACAACAATTTCAAAACGGTGCAGATGAAAGAGACAGAATGAATTTAAAGGGAAATTAAGTTAAAAATAGGGCTTAGAGATTACTAATCATCTGTAAGTTGATTAATGCGCTTATGTCTTGTGAGAAACTTAATAATGGCTAGATGAGCACACTAGACTCATGTGGAACTTCTTGGGCGTGAGGGAATCCAATGGATTGGCGTGTGCTGGCTTCAATACGATGAATGAAGTTAAAGACAGATTTCTTGGTGCCAGTTCGTCGAAACCTAGAATTGAACTACGAGGGTCAGGGAGGGGTGTACACGAAGAAGTTTCCCCTGAGGAAAAGGTCAAAAAGGGCAAGGTTAAGGGTGGAATAGTACGACGGTCAAGGTGGTGTGTACATGAAGAAGTTTCCCTTGAGGAAATGGTCAAAAAGGACAAGGTTAAGGGTGGAATAGTACGAATGCACTTGAAGGCGCACCAAGCTTCCGATTCACTGTGAATTGGAAATTGACATGGCTTTGGGTCTAGTGATGTGTGATGGATTAAGGCTAATCTTCGAAATCAATCTAAAAATAATGTAGAACAACAATTATATCAAAAAGATGCAGATGAAAGTGAAATAATGAATTTAAAGGGAAATTAAGCTCAAAACATAGTTTAGAGATTACTAATCATCTTTAGGATGATTAATGCGCTTAAGTCTAGTTAGAAACTTAACAAAGGCTAGATGAGCGCATTAGGCGCATGTGGAACTTCTTGGGCTTGAGCGAAACTAATGGATTGGTGTGTGCGGGCTTCAACACGATGAATGAAGTTAAAGATAGATTTCCTGGTGCCAATCCGTCCAAACCTAGAACTGAACTACGAGGGTCAGGGAGGTGTGTACGCGAAGAAGTTTCCCTTCAGGAAAAGGAAAAAAACGACAAGGCTAAGGGAGGAATTGTACGAATACACTTGAAGGTGCACGTAGCTTCCGATTCACTGTGAATTGGAAATTGGCATGGCTTTGATTCTAGAGATGTGTGATAGATCAAGGCTAATCTTATAAATCAATGTAAGAATAATGTAACACAACAATAATATCAAAAAGGTGAGATGAAAGGGAAAGAATGAATTTAAAGGGAAATTAAACTCAAAATATGGCTTAGAGATTACTAATCATCTTTAAGTTGATTAATGCGCCTAAATCTTGTTAGAAACTTAACAATGGTTGGATGAGCACACTAGACTCATGTGGAACTTTTTGGGCATGAGGGAATCCAATGGATTGGTGTGTGCAAGCTTCAATATGACGAATGAAGTTAAAGACAGATTTCTTGGTGCCAATTCATTCAAACCTAGAACTGAACTACGAGGGTCAGGGAGAGGCGTACACGAAGAAGTTTTCCCTAAGGAAAAGGGCAAGGCTAAGGGCGGAATTGTACAAATGCACATGAAGGTGCACATAATTTCCAATTCGCTGTCAAATGGAAACTGACATGGCTTTGGTTCTAGTGATGTGTGATAGATCAAGGCTAATCTTCTAAATCAATGTAAGAATAAGGTAACACAACAATAAAAAAAGGTGCAGATGAAAGGGAAATTAAGCTCAAAACATTGTTTATCGATTACTAATCATATTTAAGTTGATTAATGCGCTTTAGGTTAGTTAGAAACTTAACAATGGTTGGATGAGCACATTAGCCTCATGTGGAACTCCTTGGGCTTGAGGGAAACCAATGGATTCATGTGGGCGGGTTCAGTACGATGAATGAAGTTAAAGACAGATTTCTTGGTGCGATTTCGTCCAAACCTAGAATTGAACTACGAGGGTCAGGGAGGTGTGTACACGAAGAAGTTTCCCTTGAGGAAAAGGTCAAAAAGGACAAGGCTAAGGGCGGAATTGTACGAATGCACTTGAAGGTGCACCTAGCTTCCGATTCGCTGTGAATTGCAAATTGACATGGCTTTGGTTCTAGTGATGTGTGATACATCAAGGCTAATATTGTAAGTCAATCTAGGAATAATGGAAAACAACAATAATTTCAAAACGGCGCAGATGAAAGGGAAAGAATGAATTTAACGGGAAATTAAGTGTAAAACATGGCTTAGAGATTACTAGTCATCCTTAAGTTGATTAATGCGCGCTTATGTCTTGTGAGAAACTTAACAATGGCTAGATGAGCACACTAGACTCATGTGGAACCTCTTGGGCATGAGGGAATCCAATGGATTGGCGTGTGCGGGCTTCAATACGATGAATGAAGTTAAAGACAGATTTCTTGGTGCCAATTCGTCCAAACCTAGAACTGAATTACGAGGGTCAGGGAGGTATGTACACGAAGAAGTTTCCCCGAAGGAAAAGGTCAAAAAGGGCAAGGCTAACATCAGAATTGTACGAATGCATTAAAGGTGCACATAGCTTCCGATTCGCTGTGAATTGGAAATTGACATAGCTTTGGTTCTAGTGATGTGTGATAGATCAAGGCTAATCTTCTAAATCAATCTAAGAATAATATGAAATAACAATAATATCAAAAAGGTGCAGATGAAAGGGAAAGAATGAATTTAAAGGGAAATTAAACTCAAAACATAGTTTAGAGGTTATTAATCATCTTTAAGTTGACTAATGCGCTTAAGTCTAGTTAGGAACTCAACAAAGGCTAGATGAGCACAATAGGCGCATGTGGAACTTCTTGGGCTTGAGGGAAACCAATGGATTTTGGTGTGTGTGGGGCTTCAATATGATGAATGAAGTTGAAGATAGATTTCCTGCTGCCAAGTCCTCCAAACCTAGAACTGAACGACGTGGGTCAGGGAGGTGTGTACACGAAGAAGTTTCCCTTGAGGAAAAGATCAAAAAGGACAAGGCTAAGGGCGGATTGTACGAATGCACTTGAAGGTCCACCTAGCTTCCGATTCGCTGTGAATTGCAAATTGACATGGCTTTGGTTCTAGTGATGTGTGATACATTAAGGCTAATATTGTAAATCAATCTAAGAATAATGGAAAACAACAATAATTTCAAAACGGCGCAGATGAAAGGGAAAGAATGAATTTAAAGGGAAATTAAGTTTAAAACATGGCTTAGAGATTACTAATCATCTTTAAGTTGATTAATGCGCTTATGTCTTGTGAGAAACTTAACAATGGCTAGATGAGCACACTAGACTCATGTGGAACTTCTTGGGCATGAGGGAATCCAATGGATTGGCATGTGCGGGCTTCAATACGATGAATGAAGTTAAACACAGATTTCTTGGCGCCAATTCGTCCAAACCTAGAACTGAACTACGAGGGTCAGGGAGGTGTGTACACGAAGAAGTTTCCCCAGAGGAAAAGGTCAAAAAGGGCAAGGCTAACGGCGGAATTGTACGAATGCATTAAAGGTGCATATAGCTTCCGATTCGCTGTGAATTGGAAATTGACATGGCTTTGGTTCTAGTGATGTGTGATAGATCAAGGCTAATCTTCTAAATCAATCTAACAATAATATAAAACAACAATAATATCAAAAAGGCGTAGATGAAGGGAAAAAATGAATTTAAGGGAAAATTAAGCTCAAAACATGGTTTAGAGGGTATTAATCATCTTTAAGTTGATTAATGCGCTTAAGTCTAGTTAGAAAGTTAACCAAGGCTAGATGAGCACATTAGGTGCATGTGGAAATTCTTGGGCTTGAGGGAAACCAATGGATTGGTGTGTGCGGGCTTCAATACGATGAATGAAGTTGAAGATAGATTTGCTGTTGCGAATTCGTCCAAACCTAGAACTGAACTACGATGGTCAGGGAGGTGTGTACACCAAGAAGTTTCGCTTGAGGAAATGGTCCAAAAGGACAAGGTTAACGGTGGAATAGTTCAAATGCACTTGAAGGCGCACCAAGCTTCCGATTCGCTATGAATTGGAAATTCACATGGCTTTGGTTCTAGTGATGTGTGATAGATCAAGGCTAATCTTCTAAATTAATCTAAGAATAATGTAAAACAACAATAATATAAAAAAGGTGCAGATGAAAGGAAAAGAATGAATTGAAACGAAAATTAAGCTCAAAACATAGTCTAGAGATTACTAATCGTCTTTAAGTTGATTAATGCGCTTAACTCTAGTTAGAAACTTAACAATGCCTAGATGAGCCCATTAGCCTCATGTGGAATTTCTTGGGCTTGGGGGAAACCAACGGATTGGGGTGTGCGGGCTTCAATACGATGAATGTGGTTTAAGACAGATTTCTTGGTGCCATTTCGTCCAAACCTAGAACTGAACTACGAGGGTCAGGGAGCTGTGTACACCAAGAAGTTTCCCTTGAGGAAAAGGTCAAAAAGGACAAGGCTAAAGGCGGAATTGTATGAATGCACTTGAAAGCTTCTGATTCGCTGTGAATTGGAAATTGACATGGCTTTGATTCTAGTGATGTGTGATAGATCAAGGCTAATCTTCTAAATCAATCTAAGAATAATGTAAAACAACAATAACATCAAAAAGGTGCAAATGAAACGGAGAGAATGAATTTAATGGAAAATTAAGCTCAAAACATGGTTTAGTGTAGTTAGAAACTTAACAATGGTTGGATGAGCACATTAGCCTCATGTGGAACTCCTTGGGCTTGAGGGAAACCAATAGATTCATGTGGGCGGGCTTCAACACAATGAATCATGTTAAAGACAGATTTCTTGGTGCCATTTCATCCAAACCTAGAACTGAATTACGAGGGTCAGGGAGGTGTCTACACGAAAAAGTTTCCCCTGTGGAAAAGGTCGAAAAGGGCAAGGCTAACAGTGGAATTGTACGAATGCATTAAAGGTGCACATAGCTTCCGATTCGCTGTGAATTGGAAATTGACATGGCTTTGGTTCTAGTGATGTCTGATAGATCAAGGCTAATCTTCTAAATCAATCCAAGAATAATATAAAACAACAATAATATCAAAAAGGTGCAGATGAAAGGGAAAGAATGAATTTAAAGGGAAATTAAGCTCAAAACATGATGGTTTAGAGGTTACTAATGATTTTTAAGTTGATTAATGCACCTAAATCTTGTTAGAAACTTAACAATGGCTGGATGAGCACACAAGACTCATGTGGAACTTCTTGGGCAAGAGGGAATCCAATGGATTGGTGTGTGCGGGATTCAATATGATGAATGAAGTTAAAGACAGATTTCTTGGTGCCAATTCACTCAAACCTAGAACTGAACTACGAGGGTCAGGGAGGTGCGTACACGAAGAAGTTTTCCCTGAGGAAAAGGGCAAGGCTAAGGGCGGAATTGTACGAATGCACAAGAAGGTGCACATAGCTTCCGATTCGTTGTCATTTGGAAATTGACATGGCTTTGGTTCTAGTGATGTGTGAGAGATCAAGGCTAATCTTCTAAATGAATGTAAGAATAATGTAACACAACAATAATATCAAAAAGGTGCAGATGAGAGGGAAATTAAGCTCAAAATATGGTTTATAGATTACTTGATGTGAACCCCAATTGACTCGCTTTGAGACCCAACAACAATATTGGAAAAACAAACCCAAGAACGCCAAACTCAAGTCTATGGATGGAGAATTTAGACCCGTTGAGTACTCGTTTCAAGAACCTAGATTATATCAAAATCTAGACCCGTTGAAATCCCGTCTCAAGAACCCAAATTACGAGGAGGAACACCACAAAGGTTGTAATTTACCTTTGATAAGTTCAAGAGTTCAATTAAGAACAAGAGGAGAAAACTCACTCACAATTAAAATTCGAAATAAAATAATGTCTTCCCCCTCATATGAGGCTATAAGTGGTTTAAATAAACAATCCCCAAAACCCTAAAGTGAGCCGCGGGTACTGTAGCGTGAACAGTGCCCGGGCTACAGTACTTCTAAAACCCTTGTTCACTTTAATTTATAACTTTCCAAATATGCCATTGGCCAAATACAAGGCCTTCCCAAAAACCTAGTTTATTAGAAATAAGACATATGTGTGGGCTAACATCCTCAAGCCCACTTATTCTAAACTAATAAGATAAGCTCTTTTAATGAAATAAATAAGTTCATGGTCTTCATTAACAGTAGGCCCAAGTCGTGTCTTCCATAACTTGGATCAAGTGGATTAAAACTGGTTCTGGCTCTTGCTAGCTTTATCCCAATTGGATTGTACCAATCCTTGCATTGCTTCTTTGATCTTCATGGCTCTTAATCTTGTAATTGATCCTTAAGATTTGGTCCACCTTGGGGCCCATCATTCCCCCTCTCCTCAAAAGGATTCGACCTCGAATCTCCACCTGGATCAAAGGGAAAAAGATCAGTAACAATGAAAATAGCAAACACGTGATACATACCTGGAAGATCCACTAGGTATGAAATATCATTAATTTTATCAAGAATTTAGAAATATCCATCCAAGCTACTTCTGTCATCCACAAACAAAAGTATTAGAGTTAAATGAGTAAGTGGATTAAAATCATAAACAACTTCAAAAGGAGAATATGAAGTAGTAGTATGCAAGGTCCTATTATATGCAAACTCTTTAAATGGCAAACAATCCTCCCAAGTTTTTAAATTCTTATGAAGAACGGTGCATAAGAGCTGGGTATTAGAAACAATCCTCTTAGGTACACCATGAAGTCGCACTATCCCCCTGAAAAATAAGTTAGCTATGTTTGTGGTATCATCAATTTTATGACATGGAATGAAATGTGACATTTTGCTAAATCTATGCACAACCACAAAAATAGAATCACTACCCCTTTTAGTTGTACGCAGCCCCAAAACAAAGTCCATAGATATGCTTACCAATGGTTTACTAGGAACGGGTAAGGGTGTATACAACCAATGTGGCAAAACCTTAGACTTGGCCTTCCTACATGTAATGCACATGCCACAAATGCAATTGACGTCTCTTTTCATTTTAGGCCAAAAGAAATGTTCATCCAACAATTCAATGAATGGCAAATGATACTCCCACAAATGTTCATGAAACACATCTAAGGTTTTCTTTGTACCAAAATGACCATTCCAATTATATGCAAATTCAATGAATGGTAAGTAGTACTCCCACCAATGGTCATCCAACACGTCTAAAATCCTCTTTATATCAAAATTTCCCAACAGACCACATCCATGCACAAGCAACTCACGCATAAGACTAGTAAGCACACAAAATCTTTTCTCTCTAAACAAGTACCAATCTAGTCTATATAAATGAGAAAACGATGCTTTCTTACGTACTCCATACACACTAGCCATGCCATCATCATTAACAAACAAGTTCTTATCATATTCAAGTCTAAATAACTTTGCATCTATAATGATGACAAGGACGTACCTTCTTGCATAAGCATCAACCACAAAATTTTCTTTACCTTGTGTGTACTTAGTTACATGAGGAAATGTCTCAATGAGTTGCACCCACTTGTCATGCATTCTATTCAACTTACAGTGTCCTTTCAAGTGCGTCAAGGACTCATGTTCTTCAAAGAAAGGTCGAGTAGGGATTGTCGCACTTGGCATAAAATCAATGTAATGCTCTATCTCTCTAATAGATGACAATCCACTAAACACTCCGCTAGGAATTACGACCTTATATCCCTGCAACAAAGAGATAACAATAATACTAGGCAAAGATTCATTAAATCCGTTAGTAGTAAAATTCGCCTTAGCATAAAAACTCATTTCTCTCTTTGTTTTTCTCTCACTTTCTTCACTCCAGCTTTTCTTTTCACTCTCATTTTTCTTTTCACTCTCTTTTTTTCTTTCACTCTCTTTTTCCTTTTCACTCTCTATTTTTTCTTCACTCTCTTTGTTCTTTTCACTCTCTCCTTCTCTTGAGGTTTTGGCCTCACTATTTCTTTTTTGATCAACCTCACTTTTCAACTTCAGTTGGTCCTCATGGACTTGTGTTGGAGTTAAAGGAGCAAGTTTGATTCTTTTTCCATCCTTTTCAAAACTGTACATGTTTCTAAACCCATCATAGATCACTCTCCTATCACACTACCACGGCCTCCCCAACAAAATATGGCCAGCATGCATAGGCACAACATCACAAAGTACATCATCCTTGTACCTCCCAATTGAAAAAAAAACTAGCACTTGCTTATTTATCCTAACCTCCCCACAATCATTCAACCACTGCAACTTGTATGGTCTAGGGTGTTTCAAAGTAGGTAGATTCAATTTCTCAACTAAAGTAGTGCTAGCAACATTAGTACAACTCCCTCCATCAATAATCATACTACATACCTTGTTGTTGATGTGGCATCTAGTACGAAAAATGTTCTCTCTTTGCTGCTCTATACCATCCATCTTAAATTCTGTATTGGGAGCACGCCTAACAAGAGACTCGCCATACTCTTCATTCTTATTGTACCTATTCTCAATACTAGGCTTACATCTCCTCCTATCTCTCCCACTTTGCAAATTTCTAATCAATGCACCTTGTTGTTCCATCTTATCCATCACTTCCCCCAACTTCAAATTTAACCTTTCAAACTTTTGTTGCATGGACTGCAACAAAAAGAATGAATTGTCTGACATCCCCTTTGGTTATGAGTCACTTTAATGAGACATTGTATGTGCTGCACAAAAAAGAATGTTAGTGGAAAAAGACCTCACACGCTCTCCCTCACGTGTTTACACTCAAATAATGGCATTCCACTCGTGTTTCACTCTTAATTGGCTTTTTCCCGATAATGATCTCACACTCTCTTGCCTTTTACCTCAAGAGTTTTCCCACTCAAGTTCTTTCAAAACTAATTGAACTAAATCAAGGCAATACAACCTTGTTTTATCCCAACTAATAATTAGATCCAAGAAACAAGAACAAGAGAAACACGGAATGAATAAAATGACAAGGGACTCAAGGAAATTATTGGAATGGAAGGGTAACTATAAGACAAGATACCAACTAGAAAGAGGTAACAAGAGGTAATTCAACCCCTTTAAGGACAAGACCCAATCAACAAATTTCTTTCTTTCTCTTTTATTGTAACTATATAGCAACCATTGAATATGCTACCACTACTTTCCTTCTCTCTCCTTTTTTTTTTGAATTTTTTTTTTCTTTTCCTTTCCTTTCTTTTCCTTTCCTATATAGCAACCACTGAATGGCTTTGGTTCCAGTGATGTGTGATAGATCAAGGCTAATCTTTTAACTCAATGTAAGAATAGTGTAAAACAACAATAATATGAAAAAGGTGCAGATGAAATGGAAAGAATGAATTTGAAGGGAAATTAAGCTCAAAACATGGTTTAGAGATTACTAATCATCTTTAAGTTAATTAATGCACTTAAGCCTAGTTAGAAACTTAACAATGGCTAGATGAGCACATTAGACTCATGTGGAACTTCTTGGGCTTGAGGGGAACCAACGGATTGGTGTGTGCAGGTTTCAATACGATAAATGAAGTTAAAGACAGATTTCTTGGTGCCAATTCGTCCAAAGCTAGAACTGAACTACGAGGGTCAGGGAGGTGTGTGCACGAAGAAATTTCCCTTGGGGAAAAGGTCAACAAGGACAAGGCTAAGGGCGAAATTGTACGAATGCACTTGAAATTGCATCGAGCTTCTGATTCGCTGTGAATTTGAAATTGACATGGGCTTGGTTCTAGTGATGTGTGATAGATCAAGGCTTATCTTTTAAATCAATGTAAGAATAATGTAAAACAACAACAATATGAAAAAGGTGCAGATGAAAGGGAAAGAATGAATTTAAAGGGAAATTAAGCTCAAAATATGGTTTAGAGATTACTAATCATCTTTAATTTGATTAATGCACTTAAGCCTAGGTAGAAACTTAACAATGGCTAGATGAGCACATTAGACTCATGTGGAACTTCTTGGACTTGAGGGGAACCAACGGATTGGTGTGTGCAGGTTTCAATACGATAAATGAAGTTAAAGACAGATTTCTTGGTGCCAATTCGTCCAAAGCTAGAACTGAACTACGAGGGTCAGGGAGGAGTGTGCACGAAGAAATTTCCCTTGGGGAAAAGGTCAAAAAGGACAAGGCTAAGGGTGAAATTGTACGAATGCACTTGAAGGTGCGCCTAGCTTCTGATTCGCTGTGAATTGGAAATTGACTTGGCGTTGGTTCTACTGATGCGTGATAGATCAAGGCTTATCTTTTAAATCAATGTAAGAATAATGGACAACAACAATAATATCAAAAAGGTGCAGATGGAAGGGCAAGAATGAATTTAAAGGGAAATTAAGCTCAAAATATGGTTTAGAGATTACAAATCATCTTTAAGTTGATTAATGCACTTAAGCCTAGTTAGAAAGTTAATATGGCTATATGAGCACATTAGACTCATGTCGAACTTCTTGGGCTTGAGGGAAACCAACGGATTGGTGTGTGCGGGTTTCAATACGATGAATGAAGTTAAAGACAGATTTCTTCGTGCCAATTCGTCCAAAGCTAGAATTGAACTACGAGGGTCAGGGAGGTGTGTGCACGAAGAAATTTCCCTTGGGGAAAAGGTCAAAAAGGACAAGGCTAAGGGTGAAATTGTACGAATGCACTTGAAGGTGCGCCTAGCTTCTGATTCGCTGTGAATTGGAAATTGACTTGGCGTTGGTTCTACTGATGTGTGATAGATCAAGGCTTATCTTTTAAATCAATGTAAGAATAATGGAAAACAACAATAATATCAAAAAGGTGCAGATGGAAGGGCAAGAATGAATTTAAAGGGAAATTAAGCTCAAAATATGGTTTAGAGATTACAAATCATCTTTAAGTTGATTAATGCACTTAAGGCTAGTTAGAAACTTAACAATGGCCCAATGAGCACATTAGGCGCAAGTGGAACTTCTTGGACTTCAGGGAAGCCGATGGATTGGGGTGTGCGCGCTTCAATACGATGAATGAAGTTAAAGACAAATTTCTTGGTGCCAATTTTTCCAAACCTAGAACTGAACTAAGAAGGTCAGGGAGGTGTGTGCACGAAGAAGTTTCCCTTGGGGAAAAGGTCAAAAAGGACAAGGCTAAGGGCGAAATTATACGAATGCACTTGAAGGTGCGCCTAGCTTCCGATTCGCTGTGAATTGGAAATTGACATGGCTTTGGTTCTAGTGATGTGTGAAAGATCAAGGCTAATCTTTTAAATCAATATAAGAAAAATGTAAAACAACAATAATATCAAAAAGGTGCAGATGAAAGGGAAAGAATGAATTTAAAGGAAAATTAAGCTCAAAATATGGTTTAGAGATTACTAATCGTATTTAAGTTGATTAATGCCCTTAAGCCCAGGTAGAAACTTAACAACGGCTCGACGGGCACATTAGACTCATGTGGAACTAAGTGGGCATGAGAGAAACCAACGAATTGGTGTGTGTGGGGTTCAATACGATGAATGAAGTTAAGTACAGATTTCTTGGTGCCAATGCGTCCAAACCTAGAACTGAACTACGAAGGTCAGGGAGGTGTGTGCACGAAGAAGTTTCCCATGAGGAAAAGGTCAAAAAGGACAAGGCTAAGGGCAAAATTGTACGAATGCACTTGAAGGTGCGCCTAGCTTCCGATTCGCTGTGAATTTGAAATTGACATGGCTTTGGTTCTAGAGATGTGTGATAGATCAAGGCTAATGTTTGAAATCAATATAAGAATAATGTAAAACAACAGTAATCTCAAAAAGGTCCAGATGAAAGGGAAAGGATGAATTGAAAGGAAAATTAAGCTCAAAATATGGTTTAGAGATTACTAATCATCTTTAAGTTGATTAAAGCACTTAAGCCCAGGTAGAAACTTAACAACGGCTCGACGGGCACATTAGACACATGTGGAACTAAGTGGGCTTGAGACAAACCAACGGATTGGTGTGTGCGGGCTTCAATACGATGAACGAAGTTAAATACAGTTTTCTTGGTGGCAATTCGTCCAAACATAGAACTGAACTACGAAGGTCAGGGAGGTGTGTGCACGAAGAAGTTTCCCTTGAGTAAAAGCTCAAAAACGACAAGGCCAAGGGCGAAATTGTACGAATGCACTTGAAGGTGCGCCTAGCTTCCGATTCTCTGAGAATTTGAAATTGACATGGCTTTGGTTCTGGTGATGTGTGATAGATCAAGGCTTATCTTTCAAATCAATGTAAGAATAATGTAAAACAACAATAATATAAAAAAGCTGCAGATGAAAGGGAAAGAACGAATTTAAAGGGAAATTAAGCTCAAAACATGGTTTAGAGATTACTAATCATCTTTAAGTTGATTAGTGCGCTTAAGTCGAGTTAGAAAGTTAACAATGGCTAGATGAGCACATTAGACTCATGTGGAACTTCTTGGGCTTGAGGGAAACCAACAGATTGGTGTGTGCGGGTTTCAATACGATGAATGAAAGTTAAAGACTGATTTCTTGGTGCCAATTCGTCCAAACCTAGAACTGAAACTACGAAGGTCAGGGAGGTGTGTGCACAAAGAAGTTTCCCTAGAGGAAAAGGTCAAAAAGGACAAGGCTAAGGGCAAAATTGTACGAATGTACTTGAAGATGCACCTAGCTTCCGATTCGCTGTAAATTGGAAATTGACATGGCTTTGGTTCTAGTGATGTGTGATAGATCAAGGCTAATCTTTTAAATCAATGTAAAAATAATGTAAAACAACAATAATATGAAAAAGGCGCAGATGCAAGGGAAATAATGAATTTAAAGGGAAATTAAGCTCAAAATATGGTTTAGAGATTAGTAATCATCTTTAAGTTGATTAATGCACTTAAGCCTAGTTAGAAACTTAACAATGGCCCGATGAGCACATTAGGCGCAAGTGGAACTTCTTGGACTTCAGGGAAGCCAATGGATTGGTGTGTGCGGGCTTCAATACGATGAATGAAGTTAAAGACAAATTTCTTGGTGCCAATTTTTCCAAACCTAGAACTGAACTAAGAAGGTCAGGGAGTTGTGTGCACGAAGAAGTTTCCCTTGGGGAAAAGGTCAAAAAGGACAACGCTATGGGCGAAATTGTACGAATGCACTTGAAGGTGCGCCTAGCTTCCGATTCGCTGTGAATTGGAAATTGACATGGCTTTGGTTCTAGTGATGTGTGATAGATGAAGGCTAATCTTTTAAATCAATATAAGAATAATGTAAACCAACAATAATATCAAAAAGGTGCAGATGAAAGGAAAAGAATGAATTTAAAGATAAAT
This sequence comes from Carya illinoinensis, assembly GCF_018687715.1. Taxonomy (NCBI): domain Eukaryota; kingdom Viridiplantae; phylum Streptophyta; class Magnoliopsida; order Fagales; family Juglandaceae; genus Carya; species Carya illinoinensis. The sequence goes on from NC_056765.1 coordinate 22,046,325, forward strand.
TAAGCTCAAAATATGGTTTAGAGATTACTAATCAACTTTAAGTTGATTAATGCCCTTAAGCCCAGGTAGAAACTTAACAACGGCTCGACGGGCACATTAGACTCATGTGGAACTAAGTGGGCATGAGAGAAACCAACGGATTGGTGTGTGTGGGCTTCAATACGATGAATGAAGTTAAGTACAGATTTCTTGGTGCCAATGCGTCCAAACCTAGAACTGAACTACGAAGGTCAGGGAGGTGTGTGCACGAAGAAGTTTCCCAAGAGGAAAAGGTCAAAAACGACAAGGCTAACGGCAAAATTGTACGAAGGCACCTGAAGGTGCGCCTAGCTTCCGATTCTCTGTGAATTTGAAATCGACATGGCTTTGGTTCTAGTTATGTGTGATAGATCAAGGCTTATCTTTTAAATCAATGGAAGAATAATGTAAAACAACAATAATATGTAAAAGGTGCAGATGAAAGGGAAAGAATGAATTTAAATTGAAATTAAGCTCAAAACATGGTTTAGAGATTACTAATGATTTTTAAGTTGATTAACGTGCTTAAGTCCAGTTAGAAACTTAAGAGAGGCTAGATGAGCACATTAGGCACAAATGGAACTTCTTGGGCTTCAGGGAAGCCAATGGATTGGTGTGTGCAGGGTTCAATACGATAAATGAAGTTAAAGACAGATTTCTTGGTGCCAATTCGTCCAAAGCTAGAACTGAACTACGAGGGTCAGGGAGGTGTGTGCACGAAGAAATTTCCCTTGGGGAAAAGGTCAAAAAGGACAAGGCTAAGGGCGAAATTGTACGAATGCACTTGAAATTGCATCGAGCTTCTGATTCGCTATGAATTTGAAATTGACATTGCCTTGGTTCTAGTGATGTGTGATAGATCAAGGCTTATCTTTTAAATCAATGTAAGAATAAGGTAAAACAACAACAATCTGAAAAAGGTGCAGATGAAAGGGAAAGAATGAATTTAAAGGGAAATTAAGTTCAAAATATGGTTTAGAGATTACTAATCATCTTTAATTTGATTAATGCACTTAAGCCTAGTTAGAAACTTAACAATGGCTAGATGAGCACATTAGACTCAAGTGGAACTTCTTGGACTTGAGGGGAACCAACGGATTGGTGTGTGCAGGTTTCAATACGATAAATGAAGTTAAAGACAGATTTCTTGGTGCATATTCGTCCAAAGCTAGAACTGAACTACGAGTGTCAGGGAGGTGTGTGCACGAGGAAATTTCCCTTGGGGAAAAGGTCAAAAAGGACAAGGCTAAGGGTGAAATTGTACGAATGCACTTGAAGGTGCGCATAGCTTCCGATTCGCTGTAAATTGGAAATTGACATGGCTTTGGTTCTAGTGATGTGTGATAGATCAAGGCTAATCTTTTAAATCAATATAAAAATAATGTAAAACAACAATACTAACAAAAAGGTGCAGATGGAAGGGAAATAATGAACTTAAAGGGAAATTAAGCTCAAAATATGGTTTAGAGATTAGTAATCATCTTTAAGTTGATTAATGCACTTAAGGCTAGTTAGAAACTTAACAATGGCCCGATGAGCACATTAGGCGCAAGTGGAACTTCTTGGACTTCAGGGAAGCCAATGGATTGGGGTGTGCGCGCTTCAATACGATGAATGAAGTTAAAGACAAATTTCTTGGTGTCAATTTTTCCAAACCTAGAACTGAACTAAGAAGGTCAGGGAGGTGTGTGCACGAAGAAGTTTCCCTTGGGGAAAAGGTCAAAAAGGAAAAGGCTAAGGGCGAAATTGTACGAATGCACTTGAAGGTGCGCCTAGCTTCCGATTCGCTGTGAATTGGAAATTGACATGGCTTTGGTTCTAGTGATGTGTGATAGATGAAGGCTAATCTTTTAAATCAATATAAGAATAATGTAAAACAACAATAATATCAAAAAGGTGCAGATGAGAGGGAAAGAATGAATTTAAAGGAAAATTAAGCTCAAAATATGGTTTAGAGATTACTAATCGTATTTAAGTTGATTAATGCCCTTAAGCCCAGGTAGAAACTTAACAACGGCTCGACGGGCACATTAGACTCATGTGGAACTAAGTGGGCATGAGAGAAACCAACGGATTGGTGTGTGTGGGCTTCAATACGATGAATGAAGTTAAGTACAGATTCTTGGTGCCAATGCGTCCAAACCTAGAACTGAACTACGAAGGTCAGGGAGGTGTGTGCACGAAGAAGTTTCCCATGAGGAAAAGGTCAAAAACGACAAGGCTAACGGCAAAATTGTACGAACGCACTTGAAGGTGTGCCTAGCTTCCGATTCTCTGTGAATTTGAAATCGACATGGCTTTGGTTCTAGTGATGCGTGATAGATCAATGCTTATCTTTTAAATCAATGGAAGAATAATGTAAAACAACAATAATATGTAAAAGGTGCAGATGAAAGGGAAAGAATGAATTTAAATTGAAATTAAGCTCAAAACATGGTTTAGAGATTACTAATGATTTTTAAGTTGATTAACGCGCTTAAGTCCAATTAGAAACTTAACAAAGGCTAGATCAGCACATTAGGCGCAAATGGAACTTCTTGGGCTTCAGGGAAGCCAATGGATTGGTGTGTGCAGGTTTCAATACGATAAATGAAGTTAAAGACAGATTTCTTGGTGCCAATTCGTCCAAAGCTAGAACTGAACTACGAGGGTCAGGGAGGTGTGTGCACGAAGAAATTTCCCTTGGGGAAAAGGTCAAAAAGGACAAGGCTAAGGGCAAAATTGTATGAATGCACTTGAAATTGTATCGAGCTTATGATTCGCTATGAATTTGAAATTGACATTGCCTTGGTTCTAGTGATGTGTGATAGATCAAGGCTTATCTTTTAAATCAATGTAAGAATAATGTAAAACAACAACAATCTGAAAAAGGTGCAGATGAAAGGGAAAGAATGAATTTAAAGGGAAATTAAGCTCAAAATATGGTTTAGAGATTACTAATCATCTTTAATTTGATTAATGCACTTAAGCCTAGTTAGAAACTTAACAATGGCTAGATGAGCACATTAGACTCATGTGGAACTTCTTGGACTTGAGGGGAACCAACGGATTGGTGTGTGCAGTTTTCAATACGATAAATGAAGTTAAAGACAGATTTCTTGGTGCCAATTCGTCCAAAGCTAGAACTGAACTGCGAGTGTCAGGGAGGTGTGTGCACGAAGAAATTTCCCTTGGGGAAAAGGTCAAAAAGGACAAGGCTAAGGGTGAAATTGTACGAATGCACTTCAAGGTGCGCCTAGCTTCTGATTCGCTGTGAATTGGAAATTGACTTGGCGTTGGTTCTACTGATGTGTGATAGATCAAGGCTTATCTTTTAAATCAATGTAAGAATAATGGAAAACAACAATAATATCAAAAAGGTGCAGATGGAAGGGCAAGAATGAATTTAAAGGGAAATTAAGCTCAAAATATGGTTTAGAGATTACAAATCATCTTTAAGTTGATTATTGCACTTAAGCCTAGTTTTAAACTTAACAATGGCTAGATGAGCACATTAGACTCAAGTGGAACTTCTTGGACTTGAGGTAAACCAACGGATTGGTGTGTGCAGGTTTCAATACGATGAATGAAGTTAAATACTGATTTCTTGGTGCCAATTCGTCCAAACCTACAACTGAACTACGAAGGTCAGGGAGGTGTGTGCACGAAGAAGTTTCCCTTGAGGAAAAGGTCAAAAAGGACAAGGCTAAGGGCAAAATTGTACGAATGTACTTGAAGATGCGCCTAGCTTCCGATTCGCTATAAATTGGAAATTAACATGGCTTTGGTTCTAGTGATGTGTGATAGATCAAGGCAAATCTTTTAAATCAATATAAAAATAATGTAAAACAACAATAATATCAAAAAGGTGCAGATGCAAGGGAAATAATGAACTTAAAGGGAAATTAAGCTCAAAATATGGTTTAGAGATTAGTAATCATCTTTAAGTTGACTAATGCACTTAAGGCTAGTTAGAAACTTAACAATGGCCCGATGAGCACATTAGGCGCAAGTGGAACTTCTTGGACTTCAGGGAAGCCAATGGATTGGGGTGTGCGCGCTTCAATACGATGAATGAACTTAAAGACAAATTTCTTGGTGCCAATTTTTCCGAACCTAGAACTGAACTAAGAAGGTCAGGGAGGTGTGTGCACGAAAAGTTGCCCTTGGGGAAAAGGTGAAAAAGGACAAGGCTAAGGGCGAAATTGTACGAATGCACTTGAAGGTATGCCTAGCTTCCGATTCGCTGTGAATTGGAAATTGACATGGCTTTGGTTCTAGTGATGTGTACTAGATCAAGGCTAATCTTATCAATCAATATAAGAATAATGTAAAACAACAATAATATCAAAAAGGTGCAGATGAAAGGGAAAGAATGAATTTAAAGGAAAATTAAGCTCAAAATATGGTTTAGAGATTACTAATCGTATTTAAGTTGATTAATGCCCTTAAGCCCAGGTAGAAACATAACAACGCCTAGACGGGCACATTAGACTCATGTGGAACTAAGTGGGCATGAGAGAAACCAACGGATTGGTGTGTGTGGGCTTCAATACGATGAATGAAGTTAAGTACAGATTTCTTGGTGCCAATGCGTCCAAACCTAGAACTGAACTACGAAGGTCAGGGAGGTGTGTGCACGAAGAAGTTTCCCATGAGGAAAAGGTCAAAAAGGACAAGTCTAACGGCAAAATTGTACGAACGCACTTGAAGGTGCGCCTAGCTTCCGATTCTCTGTGAATTTGAAATCGACATGGCTTTGGTTCTAGTGATGTGTGATAGATCAAGGCTTATCTTTTAAATCAATGGAAGAATAATGTAAAACAACAATAATATGTAAAAGGTGCAGATGAAAGGGAAAGAATGAATTTAAATTGAAATTAAGCTCAAAACATGGTTTAGAGATTACTAATGATTTTTAAGTTGATTAACGCGCTTAAGTCCAGTTAGAAACTTAACAAAGGCTAGATGAGCACATTAGGCGCAAATGGAACTTCTTGGGCTTCAGGGAAGCCAATGGATTGGTGTGTGCAGGCTTCAATACGATGAATGAAGTTAAAGACAGATTTCTTGGTGCCAATTTGTCCAAACCAGGATTGAACTAAGAAGGTCAGGGAGGTGTGTGCACGAAGAAGTTTCCCTTGGGGAAAAGGTCAAAAAGGACAAGGCTAAGGGCGAAATTGTACGAATGCACTTGAAGGTGCGCCTAGCTTCCGATTCGCTGTGAATTTTAAATTGACATGGCTTTGGTTCTAGATATGTGTGATAGATCAAGGCTAATCTTTGAAATCAATATAAGAATAATGTAAAACAACAATAATCTCAAAAAGGTCCAGATGAAAGGGAAAGGATGAATTTAAAGGAAGATTAAGCTCAAAATATGGTTTAGAGATTACTAATCATCTTTAAGTTGATTAAAGCACTTAAGCCCAGGTAGAAACTTAACAAGGGCTCGACGGGCACTTTAGACACATGTGGAACTAAGTGCGCTTGAGACAAACCAACGGATTGGTGTGTACGGGCTTCAATACGATGAACGAAGTTAAATACAGTTTTCTTGGTCGCAATTCGTCCAAACCAATAACTGAACTACGAAGGTCAGGGAGGTGTGTGCACGAAGAAGTTTCCCTTGAGTAAAAGCTCAAAAACGACAAGGCCAAGGGCGAAATTGTACGAATGCACTTCAAGGTGCGCCTAGCTTCCGATTCTCTGTGAATTTGAAATTGACATGGCTTTGGTTCTGGTGATGTGTGATAGATCAAGGCTTATCTTTCAAATCAATGTAAGAATAATGTAAAACAACAATAATATAAAAAAGGTGCAGAGGAAAGGGAAAGAACGAATTTGAAGGGAAATTAAGCTCAAAACATGGTTTAGAGATTACTAATCATCTTTAAGTTGATTAGTGCGCTTGAGTCTAGTTAGAAACTTAACAAAGGCTAGATGAGCACATTAGGCGCATGTGGAACATGTTAGGCTTCAAGGAAACCATAGGATTGGTGTGTGCGGGCTTCAATACGATGAATGAAGTTAAAGAAAGATTTCTTGGTTCCAATTCGTCCAAACCTAGAACTGAACTACGAAGGTCAGGGACGTGTGTGCACGAAGAAGTTTCCGTTGAGGAAAAGGTCAAAAAGGACAAGGCTAAGGGCGAAATTGTACGAATGCACTTGAAGGTGCGCCTAACTTCCGATTCTCTGTGAATTGGAAATTGACATGGCTTTGGTTCTAGTGATAAGTGATAGATCAAGGCTAATCTTTTAAATCAATGTAAGAATAATGCAAAACACCAATAATATCAAAAAGGTGCAGATGGAAGGGAAACAATGAATTTAAAGGAAAATTAAGCTCAAAATATGGTTTGGAGATTACTAATCATCTTTAAGTTGATTAATCCACTTAAGCCTAGGTAGAAACTTAACAATGGCTCGAGGGGCACATTAGACTCATGTGAAACTTCTTGGGCTTGAGGGAAACCAACGGTTGGTGTGTGCGGGTTTCAATACGATGAATGAAGGTAAAGACAGATTTTTTGGTGCCAATTCGTCCAAACTGAGAACTGAACTACGAAGGTCAGGGAGGTGTGTGCCCGAAGAAGTTTCCCTTGGGGAAAAGTTCAAAAAGGACAAGGCTAAGGGCGAAATTGTACGAATGCACTTGAAGGTGCCCCTAGCATCCGATTCGCTGTGAATTGGAAATTGACATGGCTTTGGTTCTAGTGATGTGTGATAGATCAAGGCTTATCTTTTAAACCAATGTAAGAATAATGTAAAACAACAATAATATGTAAAAGGTGCAGATGAAGGGGAAAGAATGAATTTAAAGTGAAATTAAGCTCAAGACATGGTTTAGAGATTACTAATCATTTTTAAGTTGATTAACGCGCTTAAGTCCAGTTAGAAACTTAACAAAGGCTAGATGAGCACATTAGGCGCAAGTGGAACTTCTTGGGCTTCAAGGAAGCCAATGGATTGGTGTGTGCGGGCTTGAATACGATGAATGAAGTTAAGGACAAATTTCTTGGTGCCAATTTGTCCAAACCTAGAACTGAACTAAGAAGGTCAGGGAGGTGTGTGCACGAAGAAGTTACCCTTGGGGAAAAGGTCAAAAAGGAAAAGGCTAAGGGCGAAATTGTACGAATGCACTTGAAGGTGCCCCTAGCATCCGATTCGCTGTGAATTGGAAATTGACATGGCTTTGGTTCTAGTGATGTGTGATAGATCAAGGCTAATCTTTTAAATCAATATAAGAATAATGTAAAACAAAAATAATAGCAAAAAGGTGCAGATGAAAGGGAAAGAATGAATTTAAAGGAAAATTAAGCTGAAAATATGGTTTAGAGATTGCTAATCATCTTTAAGTTGATTAATGAACTTAAGCCTAGGTAGAAACTTAACAATGGCTCGATGGGCACATTAGACTCATGTGGAACTTCATGGGCTTGAGGGAAACCAACGGTCGGTGTGTGCGGGTGTCAATACGATGAATGAAGTTAAAGACAGATTTCTTGGTGCCAATTCGTCCAAAGCTAGAACTGAACTACGAGGGTCAGGGAGGTGTGTGCACGAAGAAATTTCCCTTGGGGAAAAGGTCAAAAAGGACAAGGCTAAGGGCGAAATTGTACGAATGCACTTGAAGGTGCCCCTAGCATCCGATTCGCTGTGAATTGGAAATTGACATGGCTTTGGTTCTAGTGATGTGTGATAGATCAAGGCTTATCTTTTAAACCAATGTAAGAATAATGTAAAACAACAATAATATGTAAAAGGTGCAGATGAACGGGAAAGAATGAAGTTAAAGTGAAATTAAGCTCAAGACATGGTTTAGAGATTACTAATGATTTTTAAGTTGATTAATGCCCTTAAGTCCAGTTAGAAACTTAACAAAGGCTAGATGAGCACATTAGGCGCAAGTGGAACTTCTTGGGCTTCAAGGAAGCCAATGGATTGGTGTGTGCGGGCTTCAATACGATGAATGAAGTTAAAGACAGATTTCCTGGTGGCAATTCGTCCAACCCTAGAACTGAACTACAAAGGTCAGGGAGGTATGTGCACGAAGAAGTTTCCCTTGAGAAAAAGGTCGAAAAGGATAAGGCTAAGGGCAAAATTGTACGAATGCACTTGAAGATGCGTCTAGCTTCCGATTCGCTGTGAATTGGAAATTGACATGGCTTTGGTTATAGTGATGTGTGATAGATCAAGGCTAATCTTTGAAATCAATATAAGAATAATGAAAACAAAAATAATAGCAAAAAGGTGCAGATGAAAGGGAAAGAATGAATTTAAAGGAAAATTAAGCTCAAAATATGGTTTAGAGATTGCTAATCATCTTTAAGTTGATTAATGAACTTAAGCCTCGGTAGAAACTTAACAGTGGCTCGATGGGCACATTAGACTCATGTGGAACTTCATGGGCTTGAGGGAAACCAACGGTCGGTGTGTGCGGGTGTCAATACGATGAATGAAGTTAAAGACAGATTTCTTGGTGCCAATTCGTCCAAACTTAGAACTGAACTACGAAGCTCAGGGAGGTGTGCACACGAAAAATTTTCCCTTGAGGAAATGTTCAAAAAGGAGAAGGCAAAGGATGGAATTCTATGAATGCACTTGAAGGTGCACCTAGCTTTCGATTCGCTGTGAATTGAAATTGACATGGCTTTGGTTCTAGTGATGTGTGATAGATCAAGGCTTATCTTTTAAATCAATGTAAGAATAATGTAAAACAACAATAATATGTAAAAGGTGCAGATGAAGGGGAAAGAATGAATTTAAATTGAAATTAAGCTCAAGACATGGTTTAGAGATTACTAATGATTTTTAAGTTGATTAACGCGCTTAAGTCCAGTTAGAAACTTAACAAAGGCTAGATGAGCACATTAGGCGCAAGTGGAACTTCTTGGACTTCAAGGAAGCCAATGGATTGGTGTGTGCGGGCTTCAATACGATGAATGAAGTTAAAGACAGATTTCTTGGTGCCAATTTGTCCAAACCTAGAACTGAACTAAGAAGGTCAGGGAGGTGTGTGCACGAAGAAGTTTCCCTTGGGGAAAAGGTCAAAAAGGACAAGGCTATGGGCGAAATTGTACGAATGCACTTGAAGGTGCGCCTAGCATCCGATTCGCTTTGAATTGGAAATTGACATGGCTTTGGTTCTACTGATTTGTGATAGATCAAGGCTAATCTTTTAAATCAATATAAGAATAATGTAAAACAAAAATAATAGCAAAAAGGTGCCGATGAAAGGGAAAGAATGAATTTAAAGGAAAATTAAGCTCAAAATATGGTTTAGAGATTACTAATCATCTTTAAGTTGATTAGTGCACTTAAGCCCAGGTAGAAACTAAACAACGGCTCGACGGGCAGATTAGACTATGTGGAACTAAGTGGGCTTGAGAGAAACCAACGGATTGGTGTGTGCGGGCTGCAATACGATGAATGAAGTTAAATACAGATTCCCTGGTGGCAATTCGTCCAACCCTAGAACTGAACTACAAAGGTCAGAGAGGTGTGTGCACGAAGAAGTTTCCCTTGAGAAAAAGGTCGAAAAGGATAAGGCTAAGGGCAAAATTGTACGAATGCACTTGAAGATGCGCCTAGCTTCCGATTCGCTGTGAATTGCAAATTGACATGGCTTTGGTTCTAGTGATGTGTGATAGATCAAGGCTAATCTTTGAAATCAATATAAGAATAATATAAAACAAAAATAATAGCAAAAAGGTGCAGATGAAAGGGAAAGAATGAATTTAAAGGAAAATTAAGCTCAAAATATGGTTTAGAGATTGTTAATCATCTTTAAGTTGATTAATGAAATTAAGCCTCGGTAGAAACTTAACAATGGCTCGATGGGCACATTAGACTCATGTGGAACTTCATGGGCTTGAGGGAAACCAACGGTCGGTGTGTGCGGGTGTCAATACGATGAATGAAGTTAAAGACAGATTTCTTGGTGCCAATTCGTCCAAACCTAGAACTGAACTACGAAGGTCTGGGAGGTGTGCACACGAAAACTTTTCCCTTGAGGAAATGTTCAAAAAGGAGAAGGCAAAGGATGGAATTCTATGAATGCACTTGAAGGTGCACCTAGCTTCCGATTCGCTGTGAATTGAAATTGACATGGCTTTGGTTCTAGTGATGTGTGATAGATCAAGGCTTATCTTTTAAATCAATGTAAGAATAATGTAAAACAACAATAATATGTAAAAGGTGCAGATGAAGGGGAAAGAATGAATTTAAATTGAAATTAAGCTCAAGACATGGTTTAGAGATTACTAATGATTTTTAAGTTGATTAACGCGCTTAAGTCCAGTTAGAAACTTAACAAAGGCTAGATGAGCACATTAGGCGCAAGTGGAACTTCTTGGACTTCAAGGAAGCCAATGGATTGGTGTGTGCGGGCTTCAATACGATGAATGAAGTTAAAGACAGATTTCTTGGTGCCAATTTGTCCAAACCTAGAACTGAACTAAGAAGGTCAGGGAGGTGTGTGCACGAAGAAGTTTCCCTTGGGGAAAAGGTCAAAAAGGACAAGGCTATGGGCGAAATTGTACGAATGCACTTGAAGGTGCGCCTAGCATCCGATTCGCTTTGAATTGGAAATTGACATGGCTTTGGTTCTACTGATTTGTGATAGATCAAGGCTAATCTTTTAAATCAATATAAGAATAATGTAAAACAAAAATAATAGCAAAAAGGTGCCGATGAAAGGGAAAGAATGAATTTAAAGGAAAATTAAGCTCAAAATATGGTTTAGAGATTACTAATCATCTTTAAGTTGATTAGTGCACTTAAGCCCAGGTAGAAACTAAACAACGGCTCGACGGGCAGATTAGACTATGTGGAACTAAGTGGGCTTGAGAGAAACCAACGGATTGGTGTGTGCGGGCTGCAATACGATGAATGAAGTTAAATACAGATTCCCTGGTGGCAATTCGTCCAACCCTAGAATTGAACTACAAAGGTCAGAGAGGTGTGTGCACGAAGAAGTTTCCCTTGAGAAAAAGGTCGAAAAGGATAAGGCTAAGGGCAAAATTGTACGAATGCACTTGAAGATGCGCCTAGCTTCCGATTCGCTGTGAATTGCAAATTGACATGGCTTTGGTTCTAGTGATGTGTGATAGATCAAGGCTAATCTTTGAAATCAATATAAGAATAATATAAAACAAAAATAATAGCAAAAAGGTGCAGATGAAAGGGAAAGAATGAATTTAAAGGAAAATTAAGCTCAAAATATGGTTTAGAGATTGTTAATCATCTTTAAGTTGATTAATGAAATTAAGCCTCGGTAGAAACTTAACAATGGCTCGATGGGCACATTAGACTCATGTGGAACTTCATGGGCTTGAGGGAAACCAACGGTCGGTGTGTGCGGGTGTCAATACGATGAATGAAGTTAAAGACAGATTTCTTGGTGCCAATTCGTCCAAACCTAGAACTGAACTACGAAGGTCTGGGAGGTGTGCACACGAAAACTTTTCCCTTGAGGAAATGTTCAAAAAGGAGAAGGCAAAGGATGGAATTCTATGAATGCACTTAAAGGTGCACCTAGCTTCCGATTCGCTGTGAATCGAAATTGACATGGCTTTGGTTCTAGTGATGTGTGATAGATCAAGGCTTATCTTTTAAATCAATGTAAGAATAATGTAAAACAACAATAATATGTAAAAGGTGCAGATGAAGGGGAAAGAATGAATTTAAATTGAAATTAAGCTCAAGACATGGTTTAGAGATTACTAATGATTTTTAAGTTGATTAACGCGCTTAAGTCCAGTTAGAAACTTAACAAAGGCTAGATGAGCACATTAGGCGCAAGTGGAACTTCTTGGGCTTCAAGGAAGCCAATGGATTGGTGTGTGCGGGCTTCAATACGATGAATGTAGTTAAAGACAGATTTCTTGGTGCCAATTTGTCCAAACCTAGAACTGAACTAAGAAGGTCAGGGAGGTGTGTGCACGAAGAAGTTTCCCTTGGGGAAAAGGTCAAAAAGGACAAGGCTAAGGGCGAAATTGTGCGAATGCACTTGAAGGTGCGCCTAGCATCCGGTGCGCCTAGTAAAAAGGTGCCGATGAAAGGGAAAGAATGAATTTAAAGGAAAATTAAGCTCAAAATATGGTTTAGAGATTACTAATCATCTTTAAGTTGATTAGTGCACTTAAGCCTAGGTAGAAACTAAATAACGGCTCGACGGGCAGATTAGACTAAGTGGAACTAAGTGGGCTTGAGAGAAACCAACGGATTGGTGTGTGCGGGCTTCAATACGATGAATGAAGTTAAATACTGATTTCCTGGTGGCAATTCGTCCAACCCTAGAACTGAACTACAAAGGTCAGGGAGGTGTGTGCACGAAGAAGTTTCCCTTGAGAAAAAGGTCAAAAAGGATAAGGCTAAGGGCAAAATTGTACGAATGTACCTGAAGATGCGCCTAGCTTCCGATTCGCTGTGAATTGGAAATTGACATGGCTTTGGTTCTAGTGATGTGTGATAGATCAAGGCTAATCTTTTAAATCAATATAAAAATAATGTAAAACAACAATAATATCAAAAAGGTGCAGATGCAAGGGAAATAATGAATTTAAAGGGAAATTAAGTTCAAAATATGGTTTAGAGATTAGTAATCATATTTAAGTTCATTAATGCACTTAAGCCTAGTTAGAAACTTAACAATGGCCCGATGAGCTCAATAAACTCATATGGAACTTCGTGGGCTTGAGGGAAACCAACGGATTGGTGTGTGCGGGTTTCAATACGATAAATGAAGTTAAAGACAGATTTCTTGGTGCCAGTTCGTCCAAACCTAGAACTGAACTACGAGGGTCAGGGAGGTGTGTACACGAAGAATTTTCCCTTGAGGAAAAGTTCAAAAAGGACAAGGCTAAGGGTGAAATTGTACGAATGCACTTGAAGGTTCGCCTAGCTACCGATTCTCTGTGAATTGGAAATTGACATGGCTTTGGTTCTAGTGATGAGTGATAGATCAAGGCTAATCTTTTAAATCAATATTAGAATAATGCAAAACACCAATAATATCAAAAAGGTGCAGATGAAAGGGAAAGAATGAATTTAAAGGAAAATTAAGCTCAAAATATGGTTTAGAGATTGCTAATCATCTTTAAGTTGATTAATGCACTTAAGCCTAGGTAGAAACTTAACAATGGCTCGATGGGCACATTAGACTCATGTGGAACTTCATGGGCTTGAGGGAAACCAACGGTTGGTGTGTGCGGGTGTCAATACGATGAATGAAGTTCAAGACAGATTTCTTGGTGCGAAATTGTACGAATGCACTTGTAGGTGCGCCTAGCTTCCGATTCACTGTGAATTTGAAATTCACATGGCTTTGGTTCTAGTGATGTGTGGCAGATCAAGGCTAATCTTTGAAATAAATATAAGCATAATGTAAAACAACAATAATTTGAAAAAGGTATCGATGAAAGGGAAATATTGAATTTAAAGGGAAATTAAGCTCAAACCACGGTTTAGAGATTACTAATCATCTTTAAGTTGATTAATGCGCTTAATCCTAGTTAGAAACTTAACAAAGGATAGATGAGCACATTAGGTAGAAGTGAAACTTCTTGGGCTTCAGGGAAGCCAATGGATCGGTGTGTACGATGAATGAAGTTAAAGACCGATTTCTTGGTGCCAATTAGTCCAAACCTAGAACTGAACTAAGAAGATCATGGGGGTGTGTGCACGAAGAAATTTCCCATGGGAAAAAGGTCAAAAAGCACAAGGCTAAGAGCGAAATTGCACGAATGCACTTAAGGGTGTGCCTAGCTTCCGATTCGTAGTGAATTGAGAATTGGCATGGCTTTGGTTCCAGTGATGTTTGATAGATCAAGGCTAATCTTTTAACTCAATGTAAGAATAGTGTAAAACAACAATAATATGAAAAAGGTGCAGATGAAATGGAAAGAATGAATTTGAAGGGAAATTAAGCTCAAACATCTTTAAGTTGATTAATGCACTTAAGCCTAGTTAGAAACTTAACAAAGGCTACATGAGCACATTAGACTCATGTGGAACTTCTTGGGCTTGAGGGGAACAAACGGATTGGTGTGTGTAGGTTTCAATACGATAAATGAAGTTAAAGACAGATTTCTTGGTGCCAATTCGTCCAAACCTAGAATTGAAACTACGAAGGTCAGGGAGTTGTGTGCACGAAGAAGTTTCCCTTGAGGAAAAGGTCAAAAAGGACAAGGCTAAGGGCAAAATTGTACGAATGTACTTGAAGATGCACCGAGCTTCCGATTCTCTGTAAATTGAAAATTGACATGGCTTTGGTTCTAGTGATGTGTGATAGATCAAGGCTAATCTTTTAAATCAATATAAAAATAATGTAAAACAACAATAATATCAAAAAGGCGCAGATGCAAGGGAAATAATGAATTTAAAGGGAAATTAAGCTCAAGATATGGTTTAGAGATTAGTAATCATCTTTAAGTTGATTAATGCACTTAAGCCTAGTTAGAAACTTAACAATGGCCCGATGAGCACATTAGGCGCACGTGGAACTTCTTGGACTTCAGGGAAGCCAATGGATTGGTGTGTGCGGGCTTCAATACGATGAATGAAGTTAAAGACAAATTTCTTGGTGCCAATTTTTCCAAACCTAGAACTGAACTAAGAAGGTCAGGGAGTTGCGTGCACGAAGAAGTTTCCCTTAGGGAAAAGGTCAAAAACGACAAGGCTAAGGGCGAAATTGTACGAATGCACTTGAAGGTGCGCCTAGCTTCCGATTCGTTGTGAATTGGAAATTGACATGGCTTTGGTTCTAGTGATGTGTGATAGATCAAGGCTAATCTTTTAAATCAATATAAGAATAATATAAAACAACAATAATATCAAAAAGGTGCAGATGAAAGGGAAAGAATGAATTTAAAGATAAATTAAGCTCAAAATATGGTTTAGAGATTACTAATCATCTTTAAGTTGATTAATGCCCTTAAGCCCAGGTAGAAACTTAACAACGGCTCGACGGGCACATTAGACTCATGTGGAACTAAGTGGGCATGAGAGAAACCAACGGATTGGTGTGTGTGGGCTTCAATACGATGAATGAAGTTAAGTACAGATTTCTTGGTGCCAATGCGTCCAAACCTAGAACTGAACTATGAAGGTCAGGGAGGTGTGTGCACGAAGAAGTTTCCCATGAGGAAAAGGTCAAAAAGGACAAGGCTAACGGCAAAATTGTACGAACGCACTTGAAGGTGCGCCTAGCTTCCGATTCTCTGTGAATTTGAAATCGACATGGCTTTGGTTCTAGTGATGTGTGATAGATCAAGGCTTATCTTTTAAATCAATGGAAGAATAATGTAAAGCAACAATAATATGTAAAAGGTGCAGATGAAAGGGAAAGAATGAATTTAAATTGAAATTAAGCTCAAAACATGGTTTAGAGATTACTAATGATTTTTAAGTTGATTAACGCGCTTAAGTCCGGTTAGAAACTTAACAAAGGCTAGATGAGCACATTAGGCGCAAATGGAACTTCTTGGGCTTCAGGGAAGCCAATGGATTGGTGTGTGCAGGCTTCAATACGATGAATGAAGTTAAAGACAGATTTCATGATGCCAATTTGTCCAAACTAGGACTGAACTAAGAAGGTCAGGGAGGTGTGTGCATGAAGAAGTTTCCCTTGGGGAAAAGGTCAAAAAGGACAAGGCTTTGGTTCTAGAGACGTGTGATAGATTAAGGCTAATCTTTGAAATCAATATAAGAATAATGTAAAACAACAATAATCTCAAAAAGGTCCAGATGAAAGGGAAAGAATGAATTTAAAGGAAAATTAAGCTCAAAATATGGTTTAGAGATTACTAATCATCTTTAAGTTGATTAATGCACTTAAGCCGAGGTAGAAACTTAACAACGGCTCGACGGGCACATTAGACACATGTGGAACTAAGTGGGCTTGAGACAAACCAACGGATTGGTCTGTGCGGGCTTCAATACGATGAACGAAGTTAAATACAGTTTTCTTGGTGGCAATTCGTCCAAACCTAGAACTGAACTACGAAGGTCAGGGAGGTGTGTGCACGAAGAAGTTTCCCTTGAGGAAAAGCTCAGAAACGACAAGGCCAAGGGCGAAATTGTATGGATGCACTTGAAGGTGCACCTAGCTTCCTATTCTCTGTGAATTTGAAATTGACATGGCTTTGGTTCTGGTGGTGTGTGATAGAACAAGGCTTATCTTTCAAATCAATGCAAGAATAATGTAAAACAACAATAATATAAAAAAGGTGCAGATGAAAGGGAAAGAATGAATTTAAAGGAGAATTAAGCTCAAAATATGGTTTAGAGATTACTAATCATCTTTAAGTTGATTAATGCACTTAAGCCTAGGTAGAAACTTAACAATGGCTCGAGGGGCACATTAGACTCATGTGGAACTTCTTGGGCTTGAGGGAAACCAACGGTTGGTGTGTGCGGGTTTCAATACGATGAATGAAGGTAAAGACAGATTTTTTGGTGCCAATTCGTCCAAACCTAGAACTGAACTACGAGGGTCAGGGAGGTGTGTGCACGAACAAGTTTCCCTTGGGGAAAAGGTCAAAAAGGACAAGGCTAAGGGCGAAAATGTACGAATGCACTCGAAGGTGCGCCTAGCTTTCGATTCATTGTGAATTGAAAATTGACATGGCTTTGGTTCTAGTGATGTGTGATAGATCAAGGCTTATCTTTTAAATCAATGTAAGAATAATGTAAAACAAAAATAATATGTAAAAGGCGCAGATGGAGGGGAAAGAATGAATTTAAATTGAAATTAAGCTCAAGACATGGTTTAGAGATTACTAATCATTTTTAAGTTGATTAATGCGCTTAAGTCCAGTTAGAAAGTTAACAAAGGCTAGATGAGCACATTAGGCACAAGTGGAACTTCTTGGGCTTCAAGGAAGCTAATGGAATGGTGTGTGCGGGCTTGAATACGATGAATGAAGTTAAAGACAGATTTCTTGGTACCAGTTCGTCCAAACCTAGAACTGAACTACGAGGGTCAGGGAGGTGTGTACACGAAGAATTTTCCCTTGAGGAAAAGTTCAAAAAGGACAAGGCTAAGGGCGAAATTGTACGAATGCACTTGAAGGTTCGCCTAGCTACCGATTCTCTGCGAATTGGAAATTGACATGGCTTTGGTTCTAGTGATGTGTGATAGATCAAGGCTAATCTTTTAAATCAATATAAGAATAATGTAAAACAAAAATAATAGCAAAAAGGTGCAGATGAAAGGGAAAGAATGAATTTAAAGGAAAATTAAGCTGAAAATATGGTTTAGAGATTACTAATCATCTTTAAGTTGATTAATGCACTTAAGCCTAGTTAGAAACTTAACAATGGCTAGATGAGCACATTAGACTCATGTGGAACTTCTTGGGCTTGGGGGGAACCAACGGATTGGTGTGTGCAGGTTTCAATACGGTAAATGAAGTTAAAGACAGATTTCTTGGTGCCAATTCGTCCAAAGCTAGAACTAAACTACAAGGGTCAGGGAGGTGTGTGCACGAAGAAATTTCCCTTGGGGAAAAGGTCAAAAAGGACAAGGCTAAGGGCGAAATTGTACGAATGCACTTGAAATTGCATCGAGCTTCTGATTCGCTGTGAATTTGAAATTGACATGGCCTTGGTTCTAGTGATGTGTGATAGATCAAGGCTTATCTTTTAAATCAATGTAAGAATAATGTAAAATAACAACAATATCAAAAAGGTACAGATGAAAGGGAAAGAATGAATTTAAAGGGAAATTAAGTTCAAAATATGGTTTAGAGATTACTAATCATCTTTAATTTGATTAATGCACTTAAGCCTAGTCAGAAACTTAACAATGGCTAGATGAGCACATTAGACTCATGTGGAACTTCTTGGACATGAGGGGAATGAACGGATTGGTGTGTGCAGGTTTCAATACGATAAATGAAGTTAAAGACAGATTTCTTGGTGCCAATTCGTCCAAAGCTAGAACTGAACTGCGAGGGTCAGGGAGGTGTGTACACGAAGAATTTTCCCTTGAGGAAAAGTTCAAAAAGGACAAGCCTAAGGGCGAAATTGTACAAATGCACTTGAAGGTTCGCCTAGCTACCGATTCTCTGCGAAATTGAAATTGACATGGCTTTGGTTCTAGTGATGAGTGATAGATCAAGGCTAATCTTTTAAATCAATATTAGAATAATGCAAAACACCAATAATATCAAAACGGTGCAGCTGAAAGGGAAAGAATGAATTTAAAGGAAAATTAAGCACAAAATATGGTTTAGAGATTGCTAATCATCTTTAAGTTGATTAATGCACTTAAGCCTAGGTAGAAACTTAACAATGGCTCGATGGGCACATTAGACTCATGTGGAACTTCATGGGCTTGAGGGAAACCAACGGTTGGTGTGTGCGGGTGTCAATACGATGAATGAAGTTAAAGACAGATTTCTTGGTGCCAATTCGTCCAAACTTAGAACTGAACTACGAAGGTCAGGGAGGTGTGTGCACGAAGAAGTTTCCGTTGGGGAAAAGGTCAAAAAGGACAAGGCTAAGAGCGAAATTGTACGAATGCACTTGAAGGTGCGCCTAGCTTCCGATTCACTATGAATTTGAAATTCACAAGGCTTTGGTTCTAGTAATGAGTGATAGATCAAGGCTAATCTTTGAAATAAATGTAAGCATAATGTAAAACAACAATAATTTGAAAAAGGTATAGATGAAAGGGAAATATTGAGTTTAAAGGGAAATTCAGCTCAAACCACGGTTTAGAGATTACTAATCATCTTTAAGTTGATTAATGCGCTTAATCCTAGTTAGAAACCTAACAAAGGATAGATGAGCACATTAGGCGCAAGTGAAACTTCTTGGGCTTCAGGGAAGCCAATGGATTGGTGTGTGTGGGCTTCAATACGATGAATGAAGTTAAAGACCCATTTCTTGGTGCCAATTTGTCCAAACCTAGAACTGAACTAAGAAGATCATGGGGGTGTGTGCACGAAGAAATTTCCCTTGGGGAAAAGGTCAAAAAGGACAAGGCTAAGGGCGAAATTGCATGAATGCACTTGAAGGTGCACCTAGCTTCCGATTCGTAGTGAATTGAAAATTGGCATGGCTTTGGTTCCAGTGATGTGTGATAGATCAAGGCTAATCTTTTAACTCAATGTAAGAATAGTGTAAAACAACAATAACATGAAAAAGGTGCAGATGAAATGGAAAGAATGAATTTGAAGGGAAATTAAGCTCAAAACATGGTCTAGAGATTACTAATCATCTTTAAGTTGATTAATGCACTTAAGCCTAGTTAGAAACTTAACAGTGGCTAGATGAGCACATTAGACTCATGTGGAACTTCTTGGACATGAGGGGAACGAACGGATTGGTGTGTGCAGGTTTCAATACGATAAATGAAGTTAAAGACAAATTTCTTGGTGCCAATTCGTCCAAAGCTAGAACTGAACTGCGAGGGTCAGGGAGGTGTGTACACGAAGAATTTTCCCTTGAGGAAAAGTTCAAAAAGGACAAGCCTAAGGGCAAAATTGTACGAATGCACTTGAAGGTTCGCCTAGCTACCGATTCTCTGCGAAATTGAAATTGACATGGCTTTGGTTCTAGTGATGAGTGATAGATCAAGGCTAATCTTTTAAATCAATATTAGAATAATGCAAAACACCAATAATATCAAAACGGTGCAGATTAAAGGGAAAGAATGAATTTAAAGGAAAATTAAGCACAAAATATGGTTTAGAGATTGCTAATCATCTTTAAGTTGATTAATGCACTTAAGCCTAGGTAGAAACTTAACAATGGCTCGATGGGCACATTAGACTCATCTGGAACTTCATGGGCTTGAGGGAAACCAACGGTTGGTGTGTGCGGGTGTCAATACGATGAATGAAGTTAAAGACAGATTTCTTGGTGCCAATTCGTCCAAACCTAGAACTGAACTACGAAGGTCAGGGAGGTGTGTGCGCGAAGAAGTTTCCGTTGGGGAAAAGGTCAAAAAGGACAAGGCTAAGAGCGAAATTGTACGAATGCACTTGAAGGTGCGCCTAGCTTCCGATTCACTATGAATTTGAAATTCACATGGCTTTGGTTCTAGGAATGAGTGATAGATCAAGGCTAATCTTTGAAATAAATGTAAGCATAATGTAAAACAACAATAATTTGAAAAAGGTATAGATGAAAGGGAAATATTGAATTTAAAGGGAAATTCAGCTCAAACCACGGTTTAGAGATTACTAATCATCTTTAAGTTGATTAATGCGCTTAATCCTAGTTAGAAACCTAACAAAGGATAGATGAGCACATTAGGCGCAAGTGAAACTTCTTGGGCTTCAGGGAAGCCAATGGATTGGTGTGTGCGGGCTTCAATACGATGAATGAAGTTAAAGACCCATTTCTTGGTGCCAATTCGTCCAAACCTAGAACTGAACTAAGAAGATCATGGGGGTGTGTGCACGAAGAAATTTCCCTTGGGAAAAAGGTCAAAAAGGACAAGGCTAAGGGCGAAATTGCAAGAATGCACTTGAAGGTGCACCTAGCTTCCGATTCGTAGTGAATTGAAAATTGGCATGGCTTTGGTTCCAGTGATGTGTGATAGATCAAGGCTAATCTTTTAACTCAATGTAAGAATAGTGTAAAACAACAATAATATGAAAAAGGTGCAGATGAAATGCAAAGAATGAATTTGAAGGGAAATTAAGCTCAAAACATGGTTTAGAGATTACTAATCATCTTTAAGTTGATTAATGCACTTAAGCCTAGTTAGAAACTTAACAGTGGCTAGATGAGCACATTAGACTCATGTGGAACTTCTTGGGCTTGAGGGGAACCAACGGATTGGTGAGTGCAGGTTTCAATACGTTAAATGAAGTTAAAGACAGATTTCTTGCTGCCAATTCGTCCAAAGCTAGAACTGAACTACGAGGGTCAGGGAGGTGTGTGCACGAAGAAATTTCCCTTGGGGAAAAGGTCAAAAAGGACAAGGCTAAGCGCGAAATTGTACGAATGCACTTGAAATTGCACCGAGCTTCTGATTCGCTGTGAATTTGAAATTGACATGGCCTTGGTTCTAGTAATGTGTGATAGATCAAGGCTTATCTTTTAAATCAATGTAAGAATAGTGTAAAACAACAACAATATGAAAAAGGTGCAGATGAAAGGGAAAGAATGAATTTAAAGGGAATTTAAGCTCAAAATATGGTTTAGAGATTAGTAATCATCTTTAAGTTCATTAATGCACTTAAGCCTAGTTAGAAACATAACAATGGCCCGATGAGCACATTAGGCGCAAGTGGAACTTCTTGGACTTCAGGGAAGCCAATGGATCGGTGTGTGCGGGCTTCAATACGATGAATGAAGTTACAGAAAATTTCTTGGTGCCAATTTTTCCAAACCTAGAACTGAACTAAGAAGGTCACGGAGGTGTGTGCACGAAGAAGTTTCCCTTGGGGAAAAGGTCAAAAAGGACAAGGCTAAGGGCGAAATTGTACGAATACACTTGAAGGTGCGCCTAGCTTCCGATTCGCTGTGAATTGGAAATTGACATGGCTTTGGTTCTAGTGATGTGTGATAGATCAAGGCTAATCTTTTAAATCAATATAAAAATAATGTAAAACAACAATAAGATCAAAAAGGTGCAGATGCAAGGGAAATAATGAATTTAATGGGAAATTAAGCTCAAAATATGGTTTAGACATTAGTAATCATCTTTAAGTTGATTAATGCACTTAAGCCTAGTTAGAAAGTTAACAATGGCCCGATGAGCACATTAGGCGCAAGTGGAACTTCTTGGACTTCAGGGAAGGCAATGTATTGGTGTGTGCGGGTTTCAATACGATGAATGAAGTTAAAGACTGATTTCTTGGTGCCAATTCGTCCAAACCTAGAACTGAACTACGAAGGTCAGGGAGGTGTGTGCACGAAGAAGTTTCCCTTGGGGAAAAGGTCAAAAAGGACAAGGTTAAGTGCGAAATTGTACGAATGCACTTGAAGGTGCGCCTAGCTTCCGATTCGCCGTGAATTGGAAATTGACATGGCTTTGGTTCTAGTGATGTGTGATAGATCAAGGCTAATCTTTTAAATCAATATAAGAATAATGTAAAACAACAATAATATCAAACAGGTGCTAATGAAAGGGAAAGAATGAATTTAAATTGAAATTAAGCTCAAAATATAGTTTAGAGATTATTAATCATCTTTAAGTTGATTAATGCCCTTAAGCCCAGGTAGAAACTTAACAACGGCTCGACGGGCACATTAGACTCGTGTGGAACTAAGAGGGCATGAGAGAAACCAACGGATTGGTGTGTGTGGGATTCAATACGATGAATGAAGTTAAGTACAGATTTTTTGGTGCCAATGCGTCCAAACCTTGAACTGAACTATGAAGGTCAGGGAGGTGTGTGCATGAAGAAGTTTCCCATGAGGAAAAGGTCAAAAAGGACAAGGCTAACAGCAAAATTGTACGAACGCACTTGAAGGTGCGCCTAGCTTCCGATTCTCTGTGAATTTGAAATCGACATGGCTTTGGTTCTAGTGATGTGTGATAGATCAAGGCTTATCTTTTAAATCAATGGAAGAATAATGTAAAACAACAATAATATGTAAAAGGTGCAGATGAAAGGGAAAGACGAATTTAAATTGAAATTAAGCTCA
The DNA here is from genome assembly GCF_018687715.1 of Carya illinoinensis. Taxonomy (NCBI): domain Eukaryota; kingdom Viridiplantae; phylum Streptophyta; class Magnoliopsida; order Fagales; family Juglandaceae; genus Carya; species Carya illinoinensis. The sequence continues at coordinate 22,068,941 of NC_056765.1, forward strand.
AAACATGGTTTAGAGATTACTAATGATTTTTAAGTTGATTAACGCGCTTAAGTCCAGTTAGAAACTTAACAAAGGCCCGATGAGCACATTAGGCGCAAGTCGAACTTCTTGGACTTCAGGGAAGCCAATGGATTGGTGTGTGCAGGCTTCAATACGATGAATGAAGTTGAAGACAGATTTCTTGGTGCCAATTTGTCCAAACTAGGACTGAACTAAGAAGGTCAGGGAGGTGTGTGCACGAAGAAGTTTCCCTTGGGGAAAAGGTCAAAAAGGACAAGGCTAAGGGCGAAATTGTACGAATACACTTGAAGGTGCGCCTAGCTTCCGATTCGCTGTGAATTGGAGATTGACATGGCTTTGGTTCTAGTGATGTGTGATAGATCAAGGCTAATCTTTTAAATCAATATAAGAATAATGGAAAACAACAATAATATCAAAAAGGTGCAGATGGAAGGGCAAGAATGAATTTAATGGGAAATTAAGCTCAAAATATGGTTTAGAGATTACAAATCATCTTTAAGTTGATTAATGCACTTAAGCCTAGTTAGAAAGTTAACAATGGCTAGATGAGCACATTAGACTCATGTGGAACTTCTTGGGCTTGAGGGAAACCAACGGATTGGTGTGTGCGGGTTTCAATACGATGAATGAAGTTAAAGACTGATTTCTTGGTGCCAATTCGTCCAAACCTAGAACTGAACTACGAAGGTCAGGGAGGTGTGTGCACGAAGAAGTTTCCCTTGAGGAAAAGGTCAAAAAGGACAAGGCTAAGGGCAAAATTGTACGAATGCACTTGAAGGTGCGCGTAGCTTCCGATTCGCTGTGAATTGGAAATTGACATGGCTTTGGTTCTAGTGATGTGTGATAGATCAAGGCTAATCTTTTAAATCAATATAAGAATAATGCAAACCAACAATAATATCGAAAAGTTGCAGATAAAATATGGTTTAGAGATTAGTAATCATCTTTAAGTTGATTAATGCACTTTAGCCTAGTTAGAAACTTAACAATGGCTCGATGAGCACATTAGACTCATATGGAACTTCGTGGGCTTGAGGGAAACCAACGGATTGGTGTCTGCGGGTTTCAAAACGATGAATGAAGTTAAAAACAGATTTCTTGGTGCAAGTTCGTCCAAACCTAGAACAAAACTACGAGGGTAAGGGAGGTGTGTACACGAAAAATTTTCCCTTGAGGAAAAGTTCAAAAAGGACAAGGCTAAGGGCGGAATTGTATCAATGCACTTGAAGGTGCACCTTGCTTCCGATTCACAGTGAATTAGAAATTGACATGCCTTTGGTTCTAGTGATGTGTGATAGATCAACGCTTATCTTTTAAATCGATTTAAGAAAAATGTAAAACAACAATAATATGAAAAAGGTGCAGATGAAAGGGAAAGAATGAATTTAAAGGGAAATTAAGCTCACAACATGGTTTAGAGTTTACTAATCATCTTTAAGTTGATTAACTCCCTTAAGTCCAGTTAGAAACTTAACAAAGGCTAGATGAGCACATTAGGCGCAATTGGAACTTCTTGGACTTCAGGGAAGCCTATGGATTGGTGTGTGCGGGCTTCAATACGATGAATGAAGTTAAAGACAGATTTCTTGGTGCCAATTCGTCCAAACCTAGAACTGAACTACGAAGGTCGGGGAGGTGTGTGCACGAAGAAGTTTCCCTTGGGGAAAAGGTCAAAAAAGGACAAGGCTAAGGACGAAATTGTACGAATGCACTTGAAGGTGCGCCTAGCTTCCGATTCGCTGTGAATTGGAAATTGGCATGGCTTTGGTTCTGGTGATGTGTGATAGATCAATGCTAATCTTTTAAATCAATATAAGAATAATGTAAAACAACAATATTATCAGAAAGGTGCAGATGAAAGGGAAAGAATGAATTGAAAGGAAAATTAAGCTCAAAATATGGTTTAGAGATTACTAATCATCTTTAAGTTGATTAATGCCCCTAAGCCCAGGTAGAAACTTAACAACGGCTCGACGGGCAGATTAGACTCATGTGGAACTAAGTGGGCATGAGAGAAACCAACGGATTGGTGTGTGTGGGGTTCAATACGATGAATGAAGTTAAGTACAGATTTCTTGGTGCCAATGCGTCCAAACCTAGAACTGAACTACGAAGGTCGGGGAGGTGTGTGCACGAAGAAGTTTCCCATGAGGAAAAGGTAAAAAAGGACAAGGCTAACGGCAAAATTGTATGAACGCACTTGAAGGTGCGCCTAGCTTCCGATTCTCTGCGAATTTAAAATCGACATGGCTTTGGTTCTAGTGATGTGTGATAGATCAAGGCTTATCTTTTAAATCAATGGAAGAATAATGTAAAACAACAATAATATGTAAAAGGTGCAGATGAAAGGGAAAGAATGAATTTAAATTGAAATTAAGCTTAAAACATGGTTTAGAGATTACTAATGATTTTTAAGTTGATTAACGCGCTTAAGTCCAGTTAGAAACTTAACAAAGGCTAGATGAGCACATTAGGCGCAAATGGAACTTCTTGGGCTTCAGGGAAGCCAATGGATTGGTGTGTGCAGGCTTCAATACGATGAATGAAGTTAAAGACAGATTTCTTGGTGCCAATTTGTCCTAACCAGGACTGAACTAAGAAGGTCAGGGAGGTGTGTGCACGAAGAAGTTTCCCGTGGGGAAAAGGTCAAAAAGGACAAGGCTAAGGGCGAAATTGGTCGAATGCACTTGAAGGTGCGCCTAGCTTCCGATTCGCTGTGAATTTGAAATTGACATGGCTTTGGTTCTAGAGAAGTGTGATAGATCAAGGCTAATCTTTTAAATCAATATAAGAATAATGTAAAACAACAATAATCTCAAAAAGGTCCAGATGAAAGGGAAAGAATGAATTTAAAGGAAAATTAAGCTCAAAATATGATTTAGAGATTACTAATCATCTTTAAGTTGATTAATGCACTTAAGCCCAAGTAGAAACTTAACAATGGCTCGACGGGCACATTAGACACATGTGGAACTAAGTGGGCTTGAGACAAACCAACAGATTGGTGTGTGCGGGCTTCAATACGATGAACGAAGTTAAATACAGTTTTCTTGGTGGCAATTCGTCCAACCCTAGAACTGAACTACAAAGGTCAGGGAGGTGTGTGCACGAAGAAGTTTCCCTTGAGAAAAAGGTCAAAAAGGATAAGGCTAAGGGCAAAATTGTACGAATGTACCTGAAGATGCGCCTAGCTTCCGATTCGCTGTGAATTGGAAATTGACATGGCTTTGGTTCTAGTGATGTGTGATAGATCAAGGCTAATCTTTTAAATCAATATAAAAATAATGTAAAACAACAATAATATCAAAAAGGTGCAGATGCAAGGGAAATAATGAATTTAAAGGGAAATTAAGTTCAAAATATGGTTTAGAGATTAGTAATCATATTTAAGTTCATTAATGCACTTAAGCCTAGTTAGAAACTTAACAATGGCCCGATGAGCTCAATAAACTCATATGGAACTTCGTGGGCTTGAGGGAAACCAACGGATTGGTGTGTGCGGGTTTCAATACGATAAATGAAGTTAAAGACAGATTTCTTGGTGCCAGTTCGTCCAAACCTAGAACTGAACTACGAGGGTCAGGGAGGTGTGTACACGAAGAATTTTCCCTTGAGGAAAAGTTCAAAAAGGACAAGGCTAAGGGTGAAATTGTACGAATGCACTTGAAGGTTCGCCTAGCTACCGATTCTCTGTGAATTGGAAATTGACATGGCTTTGGTTCTAGTGATGAGTGATAGATCAAGGCTAATCTTTTAAATCAATATTAGAATAATGCAAAACACCAATAATATCAAAAAGGTGCAGATGAAAGGGAAAGAATGAATTTAAAGGAAAATTAAGCTCAAAATATGGTTTAGAGATTGCTAATCATCTTTAAGTTGATTAATGCACTTAAGCCTAGGTAGAAACTTAACAATGGCTCGATGGGCACATTAGACTCATGTGGAACTTCATGGGCTTGAGGGAAACCAACGGTTGGTGTGTGCGGGTGTCAATACGATGAATGAAGTTCAAGACAGATTTCTTGGTGCGAAATTGTACGAATGCACTTGTAGGTGCGCCTAGCTTCCGATTCACTGTGAATTTGAAATTCACATGGCTTTGGTTCTAGTGATGTGTGGCAGATCAAGGCTAATCTTTGAAATAAATATAAGCATAATGTAAAACAACAATAATTTGAAAAAGGTATCGATGAAAGGGAAATATTGAATTTAAAGGGAAATTAAGCTCAAACCACGGTTTAGAGATTACTAATCATCTTTAAGTTGATTAATGCGCTTAATCCTAGTTAGAAACTTAACAAAGGATAGATGAGCACATTAGGTAGAAGTGAAACTTCTTGGGCTTCAGGGAAGCCAATGGATCGGTGTGTACGATGAATGAAGTTAAAGACCGATTTCTTGGTGCCAATTAGTCCAAACCTAGAACTGAACTAAGAAGATCATGGGGGTGTGTGCACGAAGAAATTTCCCATGGGAAAAAGGTCAAAAAGCACAAGGCTAAGAGCGAAATTGCACGAATGCACTTGAAGGTGTGCCTAGCTTCCGATTCGTAGTGAATTGAGAATTGGCATGGCTTTGGTTCCAGTGATGTTTGATAGATCAAGGCTAATCTTTTAACTCAATGTAAGAATAGTGTAAAACAACAATAATATGAAAAAGGTGCAGATGAAATGGAAAGAATGAATTTGAAGGGAAATTAAGCTCAAACATCTTTAAGTTGATTAATGCACTTAAGCCTAGTTAGAAACTTAACAAAGGCTACATGAGCACATTAGACTCATGTGGAACTTCTTGGGCTTGAGGGGAACAAACGGATTGGTGTGTGTAGGTTTCAATACGATAAATGAAGTTAAAGACAGATTTCTTGGTGCCAATTCGTCCAAACCTAGAATTGAAACTACGAAGGTCAGGGAGTTGTGTGCACGAAGAAGTTTCCCTTGAGGAAAAGGTCAAAAAGGACAAGGCTAAGGGCAAAATTGTACGAATGTACTTGAAGATGCACCGAGCTTCCGATTCTCTGTAAATTGAAAATTGACATGGCTTTGGTTCTAGTGATGTGTGATAGATCAAGGCTAATCTTTTAAATCAATATAAAAATAATGTAAAACAACAATAATATCAAAAAGGCGCAGATGCAAGGGAAATAATGAATTTAAAGGGAAATTAAGCTCAAGATATGGTTTAGAGATTAGTAATCATCTTTAAGTTGATTAATGCACTTAAGCCTAGTTAGAAACTTAACAATGGCCCGATGAGCACATTAGGCGCACGTGGAACTTCTTGGACTTCAGGGAAGCCAATGGATTGGTGTGTGCGGGCTTCAATACGATGAATGAAGTTAAAGACAAATTTCTTGGTGCCAATTTTTCCAAACCTAGAACTGAACTAAGAAGGTCAGGGAGTTGCGTGCACGAAGAAGTTTCCCTTAGGGAAAAGGTCAAAAACGACAAGGCTAAGGGCGAAATTGTACGAATGCACTTGAAGGTGCGCCTAGCTTCCGATTCGTTGTGAATTGGAAATTGACATGGCTTTGGTTCTAGTGATGTGTGATAGATCAAGGCTAATCTTTTAAATCAATATAAGAATAATATAAAACAACAATAATATCAAAAAGGTGCAGATGAAAGGGAAAGAATGAATTTAAAGATAAATTAAGCTCAAAATATGGTTTAGAGATTACTAATCATCTTTAAGTTGATTAATGCCCTTAAGCCCAGGTAGAAACTTAACAACGGCTCGACGGGCACATTAGACTCATGTGGAACTAAGTGGGCATGAGAGAAACCAACGGATTGGTGTGTGTGGGCTTCAATACGATGAATGAAGTTAAGTACAGATTTCTTGGTGCCAATGCGTCCAAACCTAGAACTGAACTATGAAGGTCAGGGAGGTGTGTGCACGAAGAAGTTTCCCATGAGGAAAAGGTCAAAAAGGACAAGGCTAACGGCAAAATTGTACGAACGCACTTGAAGGTGCGCCTAGCTTCCGATTCTCTGTGAATTTGAAATCGACATGGCTTTGGTTCTAGTGATGTGTGATAGATCAAGGCTTATCTTTTAAATCAATGGAAGAATAATGTAAAGCAACAATAATATGTAAAAGGTGCAGATGAAAGGGAAAGAATGAATTTAAATTGAAATTAAGCTCAAAACATGGTTTAGAGATTACTAATGATTTTTAAGTTGATTAACGCGCTTAAGTCCGGTTAGAAACTTAACAAAGGCTAGATGAGCACATTAGGCGCAAATGGAACTTCTTGGGCTTCAGGGAAGCCAATGGATTGGTGTGTGCAGGCTTCAATACGATGAATGAAGTTAAAGACAGATTTCATGATGCCAATTTGTCCAAACTAGGACTGAACTAAGAAGGTCAGGGAGGTGTGTGCATGAAGAAGTTTCCCTTGGGGAAAAGGTCAAAAAGGACAAGGCTTTGGTTCTAGAGACGTGTGATAGATTAAGGCTAATCTTTGAAATCAATATAAGAATAATGTAAAACAACAATAATCTCAAAAAGGTCCAGATGAAAGGGAAAGAATGAATTTAAAGGAAAATTAAGCTCAAAATATGGTTTAGAGATTACTAATCATCTTTAAGTTGATTAATGCACTTAAGCCGAGGTAGAAACTTAACAACGGCTCGACGGGCACATTAGACACATGTGGAACTAAGTGGGCTTGAGACAAACCAACGGATTGGTCTGTGCGGGCTTCAATACGATGAACGAAGTTAAATACAGTTTTCTTGGTGGCAATTCGTCCAAACCTAGAACTGAACTACGAAGGTCAGGGAGGTGTGTGCACGAAGAAGTTTCCCTTGAGGAAAAGCTCAGAAACGACAAGGCCAAGGGCGAAATTGTATGGATGCACTTGAAGGTGCACCTAGCTTCCTATTCTCTGTGAATTTGAAATTGACATGGCTTTGGTTCTGGTGGTGTGTGATAGAACAAGGCTTATCTTTCAAATCAATGCAAGAATAATGTAAAACAACAATAATATAAAAAAGGTGCAGATGAAAGGGAAAGAATGAATTTAAAGGAGAATTAAGCTCAAAATATGGTTTAGAGATTACTAATCATCTTTAAGTTGATTAATGCACTTAAGCCTAGGTAGAAACTTAACAATGGCTCGAGGGGCACATTAGACTCATGTGGAACTTCTTGGGCTTGAGGGAAACCAACGGTTGGTGTGTGCGGGTTTCAATACGATGAATGAAGGTAAAGACAGATTTTTTGGTGCCAATTCGTCCAAACCTAGAACTGAACTACGAGGGTCAGGGAGGTGTGTGCACGAACAAGTTTCCCTTGGGGAAAAGGTCAAAAAGGACAAGGCTAAGGGCGAAAATGTACGAATGCACTCGAAGGTGCGCCTAGCTTTCGATTCATTGTGAATTGAAAATTGACATGGCTTTGGTTCTAGTGATGTGTGATAGATCAAGGCTTATCTTTTAAATCAATGTAAGAATAATGTAAAACAAAAATAATATGTAAAAGGCGCAGATGGAGGGGAAAGAATGAATTTAAATTGAAATTAAGCTCAAGACATGGTTTAGAGATTACTAATCATTTTTAAGTTGATTAATGCGCTTAAGTCCAGTTAGAAAGTTAACAAAGGCTAGATGAGCACATTAGGCACAAGTGGAACTTCTTGGGCTTCAAGGAAGCTAATGGAATGGTGTGTGCGGGCTTGAATACGATGAATGAAGTTAAAGACAGATTTCTTGGTACCAGTTCGTCCAAACCTAGAACTGAACTACGAGGGTCAGGGAGGTGTGTACACGAAGAATTTTCCCTTGAGGAAAAGTTCAAAAAGGACAAGGCTAAGGGCGAAATTGTACGAATGCACTTGAAGGTTCGCCTAGCTACCGATTCTCTGCGAATTGGAAATTGACATGGCTTTGGTTCTAGTGATGTGTGATAGATCAAGGCTAATCTTTTAAATCAATATAAGAATAATGTAAAACAAAAATAATAGCAAAAAGGTGCAGATGAAAGGGAAAGAATGAATTTAAAGGAAAATTAAGCTGAAAATATGGTTTAGAGATTACTAATCATCTTTAAGTTGATTAATGCACTTAAGCCTAGTTAGAAACTTAACAATGGCTAGATGAGCACATTAGACTCATGTGGAACTTCTTGGGCTTGGGGGGAACCAACGGATTGGTGTGTGCAGGTTTCAATACGGTAAATGAAGTTAAAGACAGATTTCTTGGTGCCAATTCGTCCAAAGCTAGAACTAAACTACAAGGGTCAGGGAGGTGTGTGCACGAAGAAATTTCCCTTGGGGAAAAGGTCAAAAAGGACAAGGCTAAGGGCGAAATTGTACGAATGCACTTGAAATTGCATCGAGCTTCTGATTCGCTGTGAATTTGAAATTGACATGGCCTTGGTTCTAGTGATGTGTGATAGATCAAGGCTTATCTTTTAAATCAATGTAAGAATAATGTAAAATAACAACAATATCAAAAAGGTACAGATGAAAGGGAAAGAATGAATTTAAAGGGAAATTAAGTTCAAAATATGGTTTAGAGATTACTAATCATCTTTAATTTGATTAATGCACTTAAGCCTAGTCAGAAACTTAACAATGGCTAGATGAGCACATTAGACTCATGTGGAACTTCTTGGACATGAGGGGAATGAACGGATTGGTGTGTGCAGGTTTCAATACGATAAATGAAGTTAAAGACAGATTTCTTGGTGCCAATTCGTCCAAAGCTAGAACTGAACTGCGAGGGTCAGGGAGGTGTGTACACGAAGAATTTTCCCTTGAGGAAAAGTTCAAAAAGGACAAGCCTAAGGGCGAAATTGTACAAATGCACTTGAAGGTTCGCCTAGCTACCGATTCTCTGCGAAATTGAAATTGACATGGCTTTGGTTCTAGTGATGAGTGATAGATCAAGGCTAATCTTTTAAATCAATATTAGAATAATGCAAAACACCAATAATATCAAAACGGTGCAGCTGAAAGGGAAAGAATGAATTTAAAGGAAAATTAAGCACAAAATATGGTTTAGAGATTGCTAATCATCTTTAAGTTGATTAATGCACTTAAGCCTAGGTAGAAACTTAACAATGGCTCGATGGGCACATTAGACTCATGTGGAACTTCATGGGCTTGAGGGAAACCAACGGTTGGTGTGTGCGGGTGTCAATACGATGAATGAAGTTAAAGACAGATTTCTTGGTGCCAATTCGTCCAAACTTAGAACTGAACTACGAAGGTCAGGGAGGTGTGTGCACGAAGAAGTTTCCGTTGGGGAAAAGGTCAAAAAGGACAAGGCTAAGAGCGAAATTGTACGAATGCACTTGAAGGTGCGCCTAGCTTCCGATTCACTATGAATTTGAAATTCACAAGGCTTTGGTTCTAGTAATGAGTGATAGATCAAGGCTAATCTTTGAAATAAATGTAAGCATAATGTAAAACAACAATAATTTGAAAAAGGTATAGATGAAAGGGAAATATTGAGTTTAAAGGGAAATTCAGCTCAAACCACGGTTTAGAGATTACTAATCATCTTTAAGTTGATTAATGCGCTTAATCCTAGTTAGAAACCTAACAAAGGATAGATGAGCACATTAGGCGCAAGTGAAACTTCTTGGGCTTCAGGGAAGCCAATGGATTGGTGTGTGTGGGCTTCAATACGATGAATGAAGTTAAAGACCCATTTCTTGGTGCCAATTTGTCCAAACCTAGAACTGAACTAAGAAGATCATGGGGGTGTGTGCACGAAGAAATTTCCCTTGGGGAAAAGGTCAAAAAGGACAAGGCTAAGGGCGAAATTGCATGAATGCACTTGAAGGTGCACCTAGCTTCCGATTCGTAGTGAATTGAAAATTGGCATGGCTTTGGTTCCAGTGATGTGTGATAGATCAAGGCTAATCTTTTAACTCAATGTAAGAATAGTGTAAAACAACAATAACATGAAAAAGGTGCAGATGAAATGGAAAGAATGAATTTGAAGGGAAATTAAGCTCAAAACATGGTCTAGAGATTACTAATCATCTTTAAGTTGATTAATGCACTTAAGCCTAGTTAGAAACTTAACAGTGGCTAGATGAGCACATTAGACTCATGTGGAACTTCTTGGACATGAGGGGAACGAACGGATTGGTGTGTGCAGGTTTCAATACGATAAATGAAGTTAAAGACAAATTTCTTGGTGCCAATTCGTCCAAAGCTAGAACTGAACTGCGAGGGTCAGGGAGGTGTGTACACGAAGAATTTTCCCTTGAGGAAAAGTTCAAAAAGGACAAGCCTAAGGGCAAAATTGTACGAATGCACTTGAAGGTTCGCCTAGCTACCGATTCTCTGCGAAATTGAAATTGACATGGCTTTGGTTCTAGTGATGAGTGATAGATCAAGGCTAATCTTTTAAATCAATATTAGAATAATGCAAAACACCAATAATATCAAAACGGTGCAGATTAAAGGGAAAGAATGAATTTAAAGGAAAATTAAGCACAAAATATGGTTTAGAGATTGCTAATCATCTTTAAGTTGATTAATGCACTTAAGCCTAGGTAGAAACTTAACAATGGCTCGATGGGCACATTAGACTCATCTGGAACTTCATGGGCTTGAGGGAAACCAACGGTTGGTGTGTGCGGGTGTCAATACGATGAATGAAGTTAAAGACAGATTTCTTGGTGCCAATTCGTCCAAACCTAGAACTGAACTACGAAGGTCAGGGAGGTGTGTGCGCGAAGAAGTTTCCGTTGGGGAAAAGGTCAAAAAGGACAAGGCTAAGAGCGAAATTGTACGAATGCACTTGAAGGTGCGCCTAGCTTCCGATTCACTATGAATTTGAAATTCACATGGCTTTGGTTCTAGGAATGAGTGATAGATCAAGGCTAATCTTTGAAATAAATGTAAGCATAATGTAAAACAACAATAATTTGAAAAAGGTATAGATGAAAGGGAAATATTGAATTTAAAGGGAAATTCAGCTCAAACCACGGTTTAGAGATTACTAATCATCTTTAAGTTGATTAATGCGCTTAATCCTAGTTAGAAACCTAACAAAGGATAGATGAGCACATTAGGCGCAAGTGAAACTTCTTGGGCTTCAGGGAAGCCAATGGATTGGTGTGTGCGGGCTTCAATACGATGAATGAAGTTAAAGACCCATTTCTTGGTGCCAATTCGTCCAAACCTAGAACTGAACTAAGAAGATCATGGGGGTGTGTGCACGAAGAAATTTCCCTTGGGAAAAAGGTCAAAAAGGACAAGGCTAAGGGCGAAATTGCAAGAATGCACTTGAAGGTGCACCTAGCTTCCGATTCGTAGTGAATTGAAAATTGGCATGGCTTTGGTTCCAGTGATGTGTGATAGATCAAGGCTAATCTTTTAACTCAATGTAAGAATAGTGTAAAACAACAATAATATGAAAAAGGTGCAGATGAAATGCAAAGAATGAATTTGAAGGGAAATTAAGCTCAAAACATGGTTTAGAGATTACTAATCATCTTTAAGTTGATTAATGCACTTAAGCCTAGTTAGAAACTTAACAGTGGCTAGATGAGCACATTAGACTCATGTGGAACTTCTTGGGCTTGAGGGGAACCAACGGATTGGTGAGTGCAGGTTTCAATACGTTAAATGAAGTTAAAGACAGATTTCTTGCTGCCAATTCGTCCAAAGCTAGAACTGAACTACGAGGGTCAGGGAGGTGTGTGCACGAAGAAATTTCCCTTGGGGAAAAGGTCAAAAAGGACAAGGCTAAGCGCGAAATTGTACGAATGCACTTGAAATTGCACCGAGCTTCTGATTCGCTGTGAATTTGAAATTGACATGGCCTTGGTTCTAGTAATGTGTGATAGATCAAGGCTTATCTTTTAAATCAATGTAAGAATAGTGTAAAACAACAACAATATGAAAAAGGTGCAGATGAAAGGGAAAGAATGAATTTAAAGGGAATTTAAGCTCAAAATATGGTTTAGAGATTAGTAATCATCTTTAAGTTCATTAATGCACTTAAGCCTAGTTAGAAACATAACAATGGCCCGATGAGCACATTAGGCGCAAGTGGAACTTCTTGGACTTCAGGGAAGCCAATGGATCGGTGTGTGCGGGCTTCAATACGATGAATGAAGTTACAGAAAATTTCTTGGTGCCAATTTTTCCAAACCTAGAACTGAACTAAGAAGGTCACGGAGGTGTGTGCACGAAGAAGTTTCCCTTGGGGAAAAGGTCAAAAAGGACAAGGCTAAGGGCGAAATTGTACGAATACACTTGAAGGTGCGCCTAGCTTCCGATTCGCTGTGAATTGGAAATTGACATGGCTTTGGTTCTAGTGATGTGTGATAGATCAAGGCTAATCTTTTAAATCAATATAAAAATAATGTAAAACAACAATAAGATCAAAAAGGTGCAGATGCAAGGGAAATAATGAATTTAATGGGAAATTAAGCTCAAAATATGGTTTAGATATTAGTAATCATCTTTAAGTTGATTAATGCACTTAAGCCTAGTTAGAAAGTTAACAATGGCCCGATGAGCACATTAGGCGCAAGTGGAACTTCTTGGACTTCAGGGAAGGCAATGTATTGGTGTGTGCGGGTTTCAATACGATGAATGAAGTTAAAGACTGATTTCTTGGTGCCAATTCGTCCAAACCTAGAACTGAACTACGAAGGTCAGGGAGGTGTGTGCACGAAGAAGTTTCCCTTGGGGAAAAGGTCAAAAAGGACAAGGTTAAGTGCGAAATTGTACGAATGCACTTGAAGGTGCGCCTAGCTTCCGATTCGCCGTGAATTGGAAATTGACATGGCTTTGGTTCTAGTGATGTGTGATAGATCAAGGCTAATCTTTTAAATCAATATAAGAATAATGTAAAACAACAATAATATCAAACAGGTGCTAATGAAAGGGAAAGAATGAATTTAAATTGAAATTAAGCTCAAAATATAGTTTAGAGATTATTAATCATCTTTAAGTTGATTAATGCCCTTAAGCCCAGGTAGAAACTTAACAACGGCTCGACGGGCACATTAGACTCGTGTGGAACTAAGAGGGCATGAGAGAAACCAACGGATTGGTGTGTGTGGGATTCAATACGATGAATGAAGTTAAGTACAGATTTTTTGGTGCCAATGCGTCCAAACCTTGAACTGAACTATGAAGGTCAGGGAGGTGTGTGCATGAAGAAGTTTCCCATGAGGAAAAGGTCAAAAAGGACAAGGCTAACAGCAAAATTGTACGAACGCACTTGAAGGTGCGCCTAGCTTCCGATTCTCTGTGAATTTGAAATCGACATGGCTTTGGTTCTAGTGATGTGTGATAGATCAAGGCTTATCTTTTAAATCAATGGAAGAATAATGTAAAACAACAATAATATGTAAAAGGTGCAGATGAAAGGGAAAGACGAATTTAAATTGAAATTAAGCTCAAAACATGGTTTAGAGATTACTAATGATTTTTAAGTTGATTAACGCGCTTAAGTCCAGTTAGAAACTTAACAAAGGCCCGATGAGCACATTAGGCGCAAGTCGAACTTCTTGGACTTCAGGGAAGCCAATGGATTGGTGTGTGCAGGCTTCAATACGATGAATGAAGTTGAAGACAGATTTCTTGGTGCCAATTTGTCCAAACTAGGACTGAACTAAGAAGGTCAGGGAGGTGTGTGCACGAAGAAGTTTCCCTTGGGGAAAAGGTCAAAAAGGACAAGGCTAAGGGCGAAATTGTACGAATACACTTGAAGGTGCGCCTAGCTTCCGATTCGCTGTGAATTGGAGATTGACATGGCTTTGGTTCTAGTGATGTGTGATAGATCAAGGCTAATCTTTTAAATCAATATAAGAATAATGGAAAACAACAATAATATCAAAAAGGTGCAGATGGAAGGGCAAGAATGAATTTAATGGGAAATTAAGCTCAAAATATGGTTTAGAGATTACAAATCATCTTTAAGTTGATTAATGCACTTAAGCCTAGTTAGAAAGTTAACAATGGCTAGATGAGCACATTAGACTCATGTGGAACTTCTTGGGCTTGAGGGAAACCAACGGATTGGTGTGTGCGGGTTTCAATACGATGAATGAAGTTAAAGACTGATTTCTTGGTGCCAATTCGTCCAAACCTAGAACTGAACTACGAAGGTCAGGGAGGTGTGTGCACGAAGAAGTTTCCCTTGAGGAAAAGGTCAAAAAGGACAAGGCTAAGGGCAAAATTGTACGAATGCACTTGAAGGTGCGCGTAGCTTCCGATTCGCTGTGAATTGGAAATTGACATGGCTTTGGTTCTAGTGATGTGTGATAGATCAAGGCTAATCTTTTAAATCAATATAAGAATAATGCAAACCAACAATAATATCGAAAAGTTGCAGATAAAATATGGTTTAGAGATTAGTAATCATCTTTAAGTTGATTAATGCACTTTAGCCTAGTTAGAAACTTAACAATGGCTCGATGAGCACATTAGACTCATATGGAACTTCGTGGGCTTGAGGGAAACCAACGGATTGGTGTCTGCGGGTTTCAAAACGATGAATGAAGTTAAAAACAGATTTCTTGGTGCAAGTTCGTCCAAACCTAGAACAAAACTACGAGGGTAAGGGAGGTGTGTACACGAAAAATTTTCCCTTGAGGAAAAGTTCAAAAAGGACAAGGCTAAGGGCGGAATTGTATCAATGCACTTGAAGGTGCACCTTGCTTCCGATTCACAGTGAATTAGAAATTGACATGCCTTTGGTTCTAGTGATGTGTGATAGATCAACGCTTATCTTTTAAATCGATTTAAGAAAAATGTAAAACAACAATAATATGAAAAAGGTGCAGATGAAAGGGAAAGAATGAATTTAAAGGGAAATTAAGCTCACAACATGGTTTAGAGTTTACTAATCATCTTTAAGTTGATTAACTCCCTTAAGTCCAGTTAGAAACTTAACAAAGGCTAGATGAGCACATTAGGCGCAATTGGAACTTCTTGGACTTCAGGGAAGCCTATGGATTGGTGTGTGCGGGCTTCAATACGATGAATGAAGTTAAAGACAGATTTCTTGGTGCCAATTCGTCCAAACCTAGAACTGAACTACGAAGGTCGGGGAGGTGTGTGCACGAAGAAGTTTCCCTTGGGGAAAAGGTCAAAAAAGGACAAGGCTAAGGACGAAATTGTACGAATGCACTTGAAGGTGCGCCTAGCTTCCGATTCGCTGTGAATTGGAAATTGGCATGGCTTTGGTTCTGGTGATGTGTGATAGATCAATGCTAATCTTTTAAATCAATATAAGAATAATGTAAAACAACAATATTATCAGAAAGGTGCAGATGAAAGGGAAAGAATGAATTGAAAGGAAAATTAAGCTCAAAATATGGTTTAGAGATTACTAATCATCTTTAAGTTGATTAATGCCCCTAAGCCCAGGTAGAAACTTAACAACGGCTCGACGGGCAGATTAGACTCATGTGGAACTAAGTGGGCATGAGAGAAACCAACGGATTGGTGTGTGTGGGGTTCAATACGATGAATGAAGTTAAGTACAGATTTCTTGGTGCCAATGCGTCCAAACCTAGAACTGAACTACGAAGGTCGGGGAGGTGTGTGCACGAAGAAGTTTCCCATGAGGAAAAGGTAAAAAAGGACAAGGCTAACGGCAAAATTGTATGAACGCACTTGAAGGTGCGCCTAGCTTCCGATTCTCTGCGAATTTAAAATCGACATGGCTTTGGTTCTAGTGATGTGTGATAGATCAAGGCTTATCTTTTAAATCAATGGAAGAATAATGTAAAACAACAATAATATGTAAAAGGTGCAGATGAAAGGGAAAGAATGAATTTAAATTGAAATTAAGCTTAAAACATGGTTTAGAGATTACTAATGATTTTTAAGTTGATTAACGCGCTTAAGTCCAGTTAGAAACTTAACAAAGGCTAGATGAGCACATTAGGCGCAAATGGAACTTCTTGGGCTTCAGGGAAGCCAATGGATTGGTGTGTGCAGGCTTCAATACGATGAATGAAGTTAAAGACAGATTTCTTGGTGCCAATTTGTCCTAACCAGGACTGAACTAAGAAGGTCAGGGAGGTGTGTGCACGAAGAAGTTTCCCGTGGGGAAAAGGTCAAAAAGGACAAGGCTAAGGGCGAAATTGGTCGAATGCACTTGAAGGTGCGCCTAGCTTCCGATTCGCTGTGAATTTGAAATTGACATGGCTTTGGTTCTAGAGAAGTGTGATAGATCAAGGCTAATCTTTTAAATCAATATAAGAATAATGTAAAACAACAATAATCTCAAAAAGGTCCAGATGAAAGGGAAAGAATGAATTTAAAGGAAAATTAAGCTCAAAATATGATTTAGAGATTACTAATCATCTTTAAGTTGATTAATGCACTTAAGCCCAAGTAGAAACTTAACAATGGCTCGACGGGCACATTAGACACATGTGGAACTAAGTGGGCTTGAGACAAACCAACAGATTGGTGTGTGCGGGCTTCAATACGATGAACGAAGTTAAATACAGTTTTCTTGGTGGCAATTCGTCCAAACTTAGAACTGAACTACGAAGGTCAGGGAGGTGTGTGCACGAAGAAGTTTCCCTTGAGGAAAAGCCCAAAAACGACAAGGCCAAGGGCGAAATTGTACGAATGCACTTGAAGGTGCGCCTAGCTTCCGATTCTCTGTGAATTTGAAATTGACATGGCTTTGGTTCTGGTGATGTGTGATAGATCAAGGCTTATCTTTCAAATCAATGTAAGAATAATGTAAAACAACAATAATATAAAAAAGGTGCAGATGAAAGGGAAAGAACGAATTTAAAGGGAAATTAAGCTCAAATCATGGTTTAGAGATTACTAATCATCTTTAAGTTGATTAGTGCGCTTAAGTCTAGTTAGAAACTTAACAAAGGCTAGATGAGCACAATAGGCGCATGTGGAACATCTTAGGCTTCAGGGAAACCATAGGATTGGTGTGTGCGGGCTTCAATACGATGAATGAAGTTAAAGAAAGATTTCTTGGTGCCAATTCGTCCAAACCTAGAACTGAACTACGAAGGTCAGGGACGTGTGTGCACGAAGAAGTTTCCGTTGAGGAAAAGGTGAAAAAGGACAAGGCTAAGGGTGAAAATTACGAATGCACTTGAAGGTGCGCCTAACTTCCAATTCTATGTGAATTGGAAATTGACATGGCTTTGGTTCTAGTGATAAGTGATAGATCAAGGCTAATCTTTTAAATCAATGTAAGAATAATGCAAAACACCAATAATATCAAAAAGGTACAGATCAAAGGGAAACAATGAATTTAAAGGAAAATTAAGCTCAAAATATGGTTTAGAGATTACTAATCATCTTTAAGTTGATTAATGCGCTTAAGGCTAGTTAGAAACTTAACAATGGCTCGAGGGGCACATTCCACTCATGTGGAACTTCTTGGGCTTGAGGGAAACCAACGGTTGGTGTGTGCGGGTTTCAATACGATGAATGAAGGTAAAGACAGATTTTTTGGTACCAATTCATCCAAACCTAGAACTGAACTACGAAGGTCAGGGAGGTGTGTGCACGAAGAAGTTTCGCTTGGGGAAAAGGTCAAAAAGGACAAGGCTATGGGCGAAATTGTACGAATGCACTTGAAGGTGCGCCTAGCTTCCGATTCGCTGTGAATTGGAAATTGACATGGCTTTGGTTCTAGTGATGCGTGATAGATCAAGGCTAATCTTTTAAATCAATATAAGAATAATGTAAAACAACAATAATATCAAAAAGGTGCAAATGAAAGGGAAAGAATGAATTTAAAGGAAAATTAAGCTCAAAATATGGTTTAGAGATTACTAACCATCTTTAAGTTGATTAATGCCCTTAAGCCCAGGTAGAAACTTAACAACGGCTAGACGGGTAGATTAGACTCATGTGGAACTAAGTGGGCATGAGAGAAACCAACGGATTGGTGTGTGTGGGCTTCAATACGATGAACGAAGTTAAGTACAGATTTCTTGGTGCCAATGCGTCCAAACCTAGAACTGAACTACGAAGGTCGGGGAGGTGTGTGCACGAAGAAGTTTCCCATGAGGAAAAGGTAAAAAAGGATGAGGCTAACGGCAAAATTGTACGAACGCACTTGAAGGTGCGCCTAGCTTCCGATTCTCTGTGAATTTAAAATCGACATGGCTTTGGTTCTAGTGATGTGTGATAGATCAAGGCTAATCTTTTAAATCAATATAAGAATAATGTAAAACAACAATAATATCAAAAAGGTACAGATCAAAGGGAAACAATGAATTTAAAGGAAAATTAAGCTCAAAATATGGTTTAGAGATTACTAATCATCTTTAAGTTGATTAATGCGCTTAAGGCTAGTTAGAAACTTAACAATGGCTCGAGGGGCACATTAGACTCATGTGGAACTTCTTGGGCTTGAGGGAAACCAACGGTTGGTGTGTGCGGGTTTCAATACGATGAATGAAGGTAAAGACAGATTTTTTGGTGCCAATTCATCCAAACCTAGAACTGAACTACGAAGGTCAGGGAGGTGTGTGCACGAAGAAGTTTCGCTTGGGGAAAAGGTCAAAAAGGACAAGGCTATGGGCGAAATTGTACGAATGCACTTGAAGGTGCGCCTAGCTTCCGATTCGCTGTGAATTGGAAATTGACATGGCTTTGGTTCTAGTGATGTGTGATAGATCAAGGCTAATCTTTTAAATCAATATAAGAATAATGTAAAACAACAATAATATCAAAAAGGTGCAAATGAAAGGGAAAGAATGAATTTAAAGGAAAATTAAGCTCAAAATATGGTTTAGAGATTACTAACCATCTTTAAGTTGATTAATGCCCTTAAGCCCAGGTAGAAACTTAAAAACGGCTAGACGGGTAGATTAGACTCATGTGGAACTAAGTGGGCATGAGAGAAACCAACGGATTGGTGTGTGTGGGCTTCAATACGATGAATGAAGTTAAGTACAGATTTCTTGGTGCCAATGCGTCCAAACCTAGAACTGAACTACGAAGGTCAGGGAGGTGTGTGCACGAAGAAGTTTCCCATGAGGAAAAGGTAAAAAAGGACGAGGCTAACGGCAAAATTGTACGAACGCACTTGAAGGTGCGCCTAGCTTCCGATTCTCTGTGAATTTAAAATCGACATGGCTTTGGTTCTAGTGATGTGTGATAGATTAAGGCTTATCTTTTAAATCAATGGAAGAATAATGTAAAACAACAATAATATGTAAAAGGTGCAGATGAAAGGGAAAGAATGAATTTAAATTGAAATTAAGCTCAAAACATGGTTTAGAGATTACTAATGATTTTTAAGTTGATTAACGCGCTTAAGTCCAGTTAGAAACTTAACAAAGGCTAGATGAGCACATTAGGCGCAAATGGAACTTCTTGGGCTTCAGGGAAGCCAATGGATTGGTGTGTGCAGGCTTCAATACGATGAATGAAGTTAAACACAGATTTCTTGCTGCCAATTTGTCCAAACCAAGACTGAACTAAGAAGGTCAGGGAGGTGTGTGCACGAAGAAGTTTCCCTTGGGGAAGAGGTCAAAAACGACAAGGCTAAGGGCGAAATTGGTCGAATGCACTTGAAGGTGCGCCTAGCTTCCGATTCGCTGTGAATTTGAAATTGACATGGCTTTGGTTCTAGAGATGTGTGATAGATCAAGGCTAATCTTTTAAATCAATATAAGAATAATGTAAAACAACAATAATCTCAAAAAGGTCCAGATGAAAGGGAAAGAATGAATTTAAAGGAAAATTAAGCTCAAAATATGGTTTAGAGATTACTAATCATCTTTAAGTTGATTAATGCACTTAAGCCCAGGTAGAAACTTAACAACGGCTCGACGGGCACATTAGACACATGTGGAACTAAGTGGGCTTGAGACAAACCAACGGATTGGTGTGTGCGGGCTTCAGTACGATGAACGGAGTTAAATACAGTTTTCTTGGTGGCAATTCGTCCAAACCTAGAACTGAACTACGAACGTCAGGGAGGTGTGTGCACGAAGAAGCTTCCCTTGAGGAAAAGCTCAAAAACGACAAGGCCAAGGGCGAAATTGTATGAATGCACTTGAAGGTGCGCCTAGCTTCCGATTCTCTGTGAATTTGAAATTGACATGGCTTTGGTTCTGGTGATGTGTGATAGATCAAGGCTTATCTTTCAAATCAATGTAAGAATAATGCAAAACACCAATAATATCAAAAAGGTGCAGATCAAAGGGAAACAATGAATTTAAAGGAAAATTAAGCTCAAAATATGGTTTAGAGATTACTAATCATCTTTAAGTTGATTAATGCAGTTAAGCCTAGGTAGAAACTTAACAATGGCTCGAGGGGCACATTAGACTCATGTGGAACTTCTTGGGCTTGAGGGAAACCAACGGTTGGTGTGTGCGGGTTTCAATACGATGAATGAAGGTAAAGACAGATTTTTTGGTGCCAATTCATCCAAACCTAGAACTGAACTACGAAGGTCAGGGAGGTGTGTGCAGGAAGAAGTTTCCCTTGGGGAAAAGGTCAAAAAGGACAAGGCTAAGGGCGATATTGTACAAATGCACCTGAAGGTGCGCCTAGCTTTCGATTCATTGTGAATTGAAAATTGACATGGCTTTGGTTCTAGTAATGTGTGATAGATCAAAGCTAATCTTTTAACTCAATGTAAGAATAATGTAAAACAACAATAATATGAAAAAGGTGCAGATGAAAGGGAAAGAATGAATTTAAAGGGAAATTAAGCCCAAAAGATGGTTTAGAGATTACTAATCATCTTTAAGTTGATTAATGCGCTTAAGTCGAGTTAGAAACTTAACAAAGGCTAGATGAGCACATTAGGCGCATGTGGAACTTCTTAGGCTTCAGGGAAACCAAAGGATTGGTGTGTGCGGGCTTCAATATGATGAATGAAGTTAAAGACAGATTTCTTGGTGCCAATTCGTCCAAACCTAGAACTGAACTACGAAGGTCAGGGAGGTGTGTGCACGAAGAAGTTTCCGTTGGGGAAAAGGTCAAAAAGGACAAGGCTAAGAGCGAAATTGTACGAATGCAGTTGAAGGTGCGCCTGGCTTCCGATTCACTGTGAATTTCAAATTGACATGGCTTTGGGTCTAGTGATGTGTGATAGATGAAGGCTAATCTTTGAAATAATTATAAGCATAATGTAAGACAACAATAATTTGAAAAAGGTATAGATGAAAGGGAAATATTGAATTTAAGGCGAAATTAAGCTCAAACCACAGTTTAGAGATTACTATTCATCTTTAAGTTGATTAACGCACTTAAGCCCAGTTAGAAGCCTAACAAAGGCTTGATGAGCACATTAGGTGCAAGTGGAACTTCTAGGGCTTCAGGGAAGCCTATGGATTGGTGTGTGCGGGCTTCAATATGATGAATGAAGTTAAAGACAGATTTCTTGGTGCCAATTCGTCCAAGCCTACAACTTAACTACGAAGGTCAGGGAGGTCTGTGCACGAAGAAGTTTCCCTTGGGGAAAAGGTCAAAAAGGACAAGGCTAAGGGCAAAATTGTACGAATGCACTTGAAGGTGCGCGTAGCTTCCGATTCGCTGTGAATTGGAAATTGACATGGCTTTGGTTCTAGTGATGTGTGATAGATCAAGGCTAATCTTTTAAATCAATATAAGAATAATGCAAACCAACAATAATATCGAAAAGTTGCAGATAAAATATGGTTTAGAGATTAGTAATCATCTTTGAGTTGATTAATGCACTTTAGCCTAGTTAGAAACTTAACAATGGCTCGATGAGCACATTAGACTCATATGGAACTTCGTGGGCTTGAGGGAAACCAGCAGATTGGTGTCTGCGGTTTCAAAACGATGAATGAAGTTAAAAACAAATTTCTTGGTGCAAGTTCATCCAAACCTAGAACTAAACTACGAGGGTCAGGGAGGTGTGTACAGGAAAAATTTTCCCTTGAGGAAAAGTTCAAAAAGGACAAGCCTAAGGGCGAAATTGTATGAATGCACTTGAAGGTGCACCTTGCTTCCGATTCGCAGTGAATTAGAAATTGACATGCCTTTGGTTCTAGTGATGTGCGATAGATCAACGCTTATCTTTTACATCAATGTAAGAAAAATGTAAAACAACAATAATATGAAAAAGGTGCAGATGAAAGGGAAAGAATGAATTTAAAGGCAAATTAAGCTCACAACATGGTTTAGAGTTTACTAATCATCTTTAAGTTGATTAACTCCCTTAAGTCCAGTTAGAAACTTAACAAAGGCTAGATGAGCACATTAGGCGCAAGTGGAACTTCTTGGACTTCAGGGAAGCCTATGGATTGGTCTGTGTGGGCTTCACTACGATGAATGAAGTTAAAGACAGATTTCTTGGTGCCAATTCGTCCAAACCTAGAACTGAACTACGAAGGTCGGGGAGGTGTGTGCACGAAGAAGTTTCCCTTGGGGAAAAGGTCAAAAAGGACAAGGCTAAGGGCAAAATTGTACGAATGCACTTGAAGGTGCGCCTAGCTTCCGATTCGTTGTGAATTGGAAATTGACATGGCTTTGGTTCTAGTGATGTGTGATAGATCAAGGCTAATCTTTTAAATCAATATAAGAATAATGCAAACCAACAATAATATCGAAAAGTTGCAGATAAAATATGGTTTAGAGATTAGTAATCATCTTTAAGTTGATTAATGCACTTTAGCCTAGTTAGAAACTTAACAATGGCTAGATGAGCACATTAGACTCATGGCTAGAAATTAAGCTCACAACATGGTTTAGAGTTTACTAATCACTTGAAGGTGCGCCTAGCTTCCGATTCGTTGTGAATTGGAAATTGACATGGCTTTGGTTCTAGTGATGTGTGATAGATCAAGGCTAATATTTTAACTCAATATAAGAATAATGTAAAACAACAATAATATGAAAAAGGTGCAGATGAAAGGGAAAGAATGAATTTAAAGGGAAATTAAGCTCAAAATATGGTTTAGAGATTACTAATCATCTTTAAGTTCATTAATGCGCTTAAGGCTAGTTAGAAACTTAACAAAGGCTAGATGAGCACATTAGGCGCATGTGGAACTTCTTAGGCTTCAGGGAAACCAAAGGATTGGTGTGTGCGGGCTTCGATACGATGAATGAAGTTAAAGACAGATTTCTTAGTGCCAATTCGTCCAAACCTAGAACTGAACTACGAAGGTTAGGGAGGTGTGTGCACGAAGAAGTTTCCCATGGGGAAAAGGTCAAACAGGACAAGGCTAAGGGTGGAATTGTATGAATGCACTTGAAGTTGAACCGAGCTTCCGATTCGCTGTGAATTGGAAATTGACATGGCTTTGGATCTGGTGATGTGTGATAGATCAAGACGAATCTTTTAAATCAATATAAGAATATTGTAAAACAACAATAATATCAAAAAGGTGCGAATGAAAGGGAAAGAATGAATTTAAAGGAAAATTAAGCTCAAAATATGGTTTAGACAGCACTAATCATCTTTAAGTTGATTAATGCACTTAAGCCTAGGTAGAAACTTAACAATGGCTCGATGGGCACATTAGACTCATGTGGAACTTCGTGGGCTTGAGGGAAACCAACGGATTGGTGTGTGCCGAAGTTAAATACAGATTTCTTGGTGCCAATTCGTCCAAACATAGAACTGAACTACGAAGGTCAGGGAGGTGTGTGCACGAAGAAGTTTCCATTGAGGAAAAGGTCAAAAAAGACAAGGCTAAGGGCGAAATTGTACGAATGCACTTGAAATTGCATCGAGCTTCTGATTCGCTGTGAATTTGAATTTGACATGGCCTTGGTTCTAGTGATGTGTGATAGATCAAGGCTTATCTTTTAAATCAATGTAAGAATAATGTAAAACATCAACAATATGAAAAAGGTGCAGATGAAATGGAAAGAATGAATTTAACGGGAAATTAAGCTCAAAATATGGTTTAGAGATTACTAATCATCTTTGAGTTGATTAATGCACTTAAGCCTAGTTAGAAACTTAACAATGGCTAGATGAGCACATTAGACTCATGTGGAACTTCTTGGGCTCGATGGCAACCAACGGATTGGTGTGTGCGGGTTTCAATACGATGAATGAAGTTAAAGACAGATTTCTTGGTACGAATTCGTCCAAACCTAGAACTGAACTTCGAAGGTCAGGGAGGTGTGTGCACGAAGAAGTTTCCCTCGGGGAAAAGTTCAAAAAGGACAAGGCTAAGGGCGAAATTGTATGAATGCACTTGAAGATGCGCCTAGCTTACGATTCGCTGTGAATTGGAAATTGACATGGCTTTGGCTCTAGTGATGTGTGATAGATCAAGGCTATCTTTTAAATCAATATAAGAATAATGCAAAACACCAATAATATCAAAAAGGTGCAGATGAAAGGGAAAGAATGAATTTAAAGCAAAATTATGCTCAAAATATGGTTTAGAGATTACTAATCATCTTTAAGTTGATTAATGCACTTAAGCCTAGTTAGAAGCTTAACAATGGCTCGATGAGCGCATTAGACTCATGTGGAACTTCGTGGGGTTGAGGGAAACCAACGGATTGGTGTGTGCGGGCTTCAATACGATGAATGAAGTTAAATACAGATTTCTTGGTGCGAATTCGTCCAAACCTAGAACTGAACTACGAAGGTCAGGTAGGTGTGTGCACGAAGAAGTTTCCCATGAGGAAAAGGTCAAAAAGGACAAGGCTAAGGGCGAAATTGTACGAATGCACTTGAAGGTGCGCCTAGCTTCCGATTCGCTGTGAATTGAAAATTGACATGGCTTTGGTTCTAGTGATGTGTGATAGATCAAGGCTTATCTTTTAAATCAATGTAAGAATAATGTAAAACAACAATAATATCAAAAAGGTGCAGATGAAAGGGCAAGAATGAATTTAAGGGGAAATTAAGCTCAAAATATGGTTTAGAGATTACTAATCATCTTTATGTTGATTAATGCACTTAAGCCTGGTTAGAAACTTAACAATGGCTAGATGAGCACATTAGACTCAGGTGGAACTTCTTGGGCTTGATGGCAACCAACGGATTGGTGTGTGTGGGTTTTGAATATGACGAATAATGTTAAAGACAGATTTCTTGGTGCCAGTTTGTCCAAACCTAGAACTGAACTACGAAGGTCAGGGAGGTGTGCACACGAAGAATTTTCCCTTGAGGAAAACGTTCAAAAAGGACAAGGCTATGGGTGGAATTGTATGAATGCACTTGAAGTTGCACCGAGCTTTCGATTCACTGTGAATTGGAAATTGACATGGCTTTGGATCTAGTGATGTGTGATAGATCAAGGCTAATCTTTTAAATCAATATAAGAATATTGTAAAACAACAATAATATCAAAAAGGTGTAGATGAAAGGGAAAGAATGAATTCAAAGCAAAATTAAGCTCAAAATATGGTTTAGAGATTACTAATGATCTTTAAGTTGATTAATGCACTTAAGCCTAGGTAGAAACTTAACAATGGCTCGATGGGCACATTAGACTCATGTGGAACTTCGTGGGCTGGAGGGAAACCAACGGATTGGTGTGTGCGGGCTTCAATACGATGAATGAAGTTAAATACAGATTTCTTGGTGCGAATTCCTCCAAACCTAGAACTGAACTACGAAGGTCAGGGAGGTGTGTGCACGAAGAAGTTTCCCATGAGGAAAAGGTCAAAAAGGACAAGGTTAAGGGCGAAATTGTACGAATGCACTTGAAGGTGCGCCTAGCTTCCGATTCGCTGTGAACTTGAAATTGACATGGCTTTGGTTCTAGTGATGTGTGATAGATCAAGGGTTGTCTTTTAAATCAATGTAAGTATAATGTAAAACAACAATAATATGAAAAAGGTGCAGATGAAAGGGAAAGAATGAATTTAAAGGGAAATTAAGCTCAAAATATGGTTTAGAGATTACTAATCATCTTTAAGTTGATTAATGCCCTTAAGCCTAGTTAGAAACTTAACAATGGCTAGATGAGCACATTAGACTCATGTGGAACTTCTTGGGCTTGATGGAAACCAATGGATTGGTGTGTGCGGGTTTCAATACGATGAGTGAAGTTAAAGATAGATTTCTTGGTGCCAATTCGTCCAAAGCTAGGACTGAACTACGAGTGTCAGGGAGGTGTGTACACGAAGAATTTTCCCCTGAGGAAATGCTCAAAAAGGACAAGGCTAAGGGCGGAATTGTATGAATGCAGTTGAAGGTGCACTTAGCATCCGATTCGCTGTGAATTGGTAATTGACATGGCTTTGGTTCTAGTGATGTGTGATAGATCAAGCCTAGTCTTTTAAATCAATTTAAGAATAATGTAAAACAACAATAATATGAAAAAGGTGCAGATGAGAGGGAAAGAATGAATTTAAAGGGAAATTAAGCTCAAAACAATGAATTTAAAGGGAAATTAAGCTCAAAACATGGTTTAGAGATTACTAATTATCTTTCTGTTGATTAACGTGCTTAAGTGCAGTTAGAAACTTAACAAAGGCTACATGAGCACATTAGGCGCAAGTGGAACTTCTTGGGCTTTAGGGAAGCCGACGGATTGGTGTGTGCGGGTTTCAATACGATGAATGAAGTTAAAGATAGATTTCTTGGTGCCAAGTCGTCCAAACCTAGAACTGAACTACGAGGGTCAGGGAGGTGTGTACACGAAAAATTTTCCCTTGAGGAAATGTTCAAAAAGGACAAGGCAATGGGCAGAATTGTATGAATGTACTTGAAGGTGCACCTAGCTTTTGATTCGCTGTGAATTGGAAATTGACATGGCTTTGGTTCTAGTGATGTGTGATAGATTAAGGCTTATCTTTTAAATCAATGTAAGAATAATGTAAAACAACAATAATATGTAAAAGGTGCAGATGAAAGGGAAAGAATGAATTTAAATTGAAATTAAGCTCAAAACATGGTTTCGAGATTTCTAATCATTTTTAAGTTGATTAACGCGCTTAAGTCTAGTTAGAAACTTAACAAAGGCTAGATGAGCACATTAGGCCCAAGTGGAACTTCTTGGGCTTCAGGGAAGCCAATGGATTGGTGTGTGCGGGCTTCAATACGATGAATGAAGTTAAAGACAGATTTCTTGGTGCCAATTTGTCTAGACCTAGAACTCAACTACGATGGTCAGGGAGGTGTGTGCACGAAGAAGTTTCCCTTGGGGAAAAAGTCAAAAAGGACAAGGCTAAGGGCGAAATTGTACGAATGCACTAGAAGGTGCGCCTAGCTTCCGATTCGCTGTGAATTGGAAATTAACATGGCTTTGCTTCTTGTGATGTGTGATAGATCAAGGAAAATCTTTTAAACCAATATAAGAATAATGTAGAAAAACAATAATATCAAAAAGGTGCAGATGAAAGGGAAAAAATGAATTTAAAGAGAAATTAAGCTAAAAACAGGGGTTAGAGATTACTAATCTTCTTTAAGCTGATTAATGCGCTTAAGCGTGGTTAGAAACTTAACAAAGGCTAGATAGATGAGCACATTAGGTGCATGTGGAACTTGTTGGGCTTTAGGGAAACTAATGGATTGGTGTGTGCGGGCTTCAATACGATGAATGAAGTTAAAGACAGATTTGGTGGTGCCAATTCGTCCAAACCTAGAACTGAACTACGAGGGTCAGCGAGGTGTGTGCACGAAGAAATTTCCCTTGGGGAAAAGGTCAAAAAGGACAAGGCTAAGGGTAAAATTGTACAAATGCACTTGAAGGTGCGCCTAGCTTCCGATTCGCTGTGAATTGGAAATTGACATGGCTTTGGTTCTAGTGATGTGTGATAGATCAAGGCTTATCTTTTAAAACAACAATAATATGAAAAAGGTGCAGATGAATGGGAAAGAATGAATTTAAAGGGAAATTAAGCTCAAAATATGGTTTAGAGATTACTAATCATCTTTAAGTTGATTAATGCACTTAAGGCTAGTTAGAAACTTAACAAAGGCTAGATGAGCTGATGTGAACCCCAATCGACTCGCTTTGAGACCCAACAACAATATTGGAAAAAACAAACCCAAGAACGCCAAACTCAAGTCTATGGATGGAGAATTTAGACCCGTTGAGAACTCGTTTCAAGAATCTAGATTATATCAAAATCTAAACCCGTTGAAATCCCGTCTCAAGAATGCAAATTACGAGGAGGAACGCCACAAAGGTTGTGATTTATCTTTGATAAGTTCAAGAGTTCAATTAAGAACAAGAGGAGAAAACTCACTCACAATTAAAATTCGAAATAAAATAATGTGTCCCTTGAAATGGCTAATTACATCCTTTAAATACCCTCCCCAAAACATGATAAAACCCTAGACTAAAATTTGAGACCCTTTCTCTCAAAAATGCCCTTTGTGAACAGTAGCTGCGTGTACTGTAGCGTGAACAGTGTCATGCTACAGTACTTCTAAACCCTAGTTCAAATAAGTAAGACATATGTGGGTTAAGCATCCTCAAGCCCACTTATTCAAAACTAATAATAAAAATCCTTTAAACAAATTGAAAGCCTTAATATTTAAAGGCCATATTTCTAAGTCAAGTCTTCCACAGCTTGGATCAAGTGGATCAAAGCTGGTTTTTCTTCTTTCAAGCCCATCTTGAGTGTTGGGTTCTTGCTAGCTTCTTCCCAAGTGGTTTGTACTAATTCTTGCATTACTTCCTTGATCTTCTTGGCTCTCGATCTTGTAATTGGCCCATCTGGAACTTGCAAAGGATCTTTAAGAGTAGGCCTACCTTGGTTCCCATCATTCCCCCTCTCCTCAAAAGGATTCGACCTCGAATCTTCACCTACGTCAAAAGGAGAAAGATCAGAAACATTGAAGGTAGCAGACACATTATACTCACTTGGGAGATCCACTTTATAGGCATTGTCATTAATTTTCTCAAGGATTTGGAAAGGTCCATCTCCTCGAGGATGCAACTTAGTCCTCCGATGAGCTGGGAATCTTTCTTTGCGCATGTGAACCCAAACCCAATCTCCAGGTTCAAAGATGACATGCCTTCGCCCTTTATTGGCTTGGGAAGCAACTCTTTCATTCTTTTGCGCAATTTGAAGCCGTACCCTCTCATGGAGTGACTTCACCAACTCCGCCTTCTTTTGTCCATCCAAGCTACTCTTGTCATCAACCGGTAAAGGCATCAAATCTAAAGGGGTAAGCGGATTGAATCCATAAACAATTTCAAAAGGAGAATATGAAGTAGTAGTATGCATGGTCCTATTATATGCAAACTCTATGAATGGCAAACAATCCTCCCAAGTTTTTAAATTCTTATGAACAACAGTGCGTAAAAGCTGAGTTAAGGTCCTATTAACTACTTCAGTTTGACCATCAGTCTGCGGATGACAAGTAGTGGAAAATAAGAGCTTGGTACCCAATTTCCCCCACAACACCTTCCAAAAGTAGCTAAGGAATTTAACATCCCTATCAGAAACAATACTCCTGGGAACACCATGGAGTCGCACTATCTCCCTGAAAAACAAGTCAGCTATGTTTGTGGCATCATCTGTTTTATGGCATGGAATGAAATGTGCCATTTTACTAAATCTATCCACAACCACAAAAATAGAATCTCTACCCCTTTTGGTCCTAGGTAGCCCCAAAACAAAGTCCATAGATATGTCGACCCATGGTTCACTAGGAACGGGTAAGGGTGTATACAACCCATGTGGCAACACTTTAGATTTGGCCTTCCTACATGTAATGCACCTGCCACAAATGCGAGTGACATCTCTCTTCATCTTAGGCCAAAAGAAATATTCATGCAAAATATCCAAAGTCTTCTTGACACCAAAGTGTCCCATTAATCCACCACCATGTGCCTCACGCACTAGTAATTCACGCACAGAACAACCTGGCACACAAAGTTTGTTTTCTTTAAACAAGTAACCCTCATGCTTGTAAAACTTACCAAATGCCACCTTATCACATGCCACGTACACATTAGAGAAGTCAGCGTCATCGGCATATAGGTCTTTTACATATTCAAACCCAAGCATCTTAGCACTCATAGAAGTAAGAAGTACATACCTTCGAGATAAAGCATCAGCAATAATGTTCTCCTTACCTTGCTTGTAACAGATGACATATGGAAATGTCTCAATGTATTCCATCCAGCGAGCATGCCTTTTATTCAACTTACCTTGACCCTTGAGATGCTTTAATGATTCATGATCGGTGTGGATCACAAATTTCCTAGGCCATAGGTAGTGCTGCCAAGTCTCCAATGCACGAATAAGAGCATAAAGCTCTTTGTCATAAGTAGGGTACTTGAGTGAGGCCCCACTTAACTTTTCACTGAAGAAAGCTATGGGCCGCCTATCCTGCATCAAAACAGCTCCAATCCCTATACCTGAGGCATCACATTCAATCTCAAAAGCTTTGTTAAAATCAGGTAATGCTAGCACAGGTGCAGAGCACAACCTTTCTTTAATGGTGGCAAAAGCATTCTCTTGGGTAGCCCCCCAATGAAACCCAACATTCTTTTTAATGACTTCAGTGAGTGGTGCAGCAATGGTGCTAAAATCTTTAACAAAACGCCGATAAAAGCTAGCTAAACCATGAAAGCTTCTTACCTCAGTGATACTCTTTGGCGTTGGCCACTCCTTGATGGCCTTGACTTTCTCTTCATCCACCTCAATACCCTTTGTACTAACAACATATCCAAGAAAAACAACTCTTTCCATGCAAAAGGTACATTTCTTGAAATTAGCATACAACTTTTCACATCTCAACACATCAAACACATATCTCAAATGCTCAATATGCTCATTTAAGTCCTTGCTGTACAATAGGATATCATCAAAATACACAACCACAAACTTGCCAATGAATGCACGTAGGACATGGTTCATCAATCTCATGAAAGTACTGGGCGCATTTGTAAGTCCAAATGGCATAACCAACCATTCATAAAGGCCATACTTAGTCTTAAAAGCAGTTTTCCATTCATCACCCTCTTTCATTCTAATTTGATGGTACCCACTTTTAAGATCAATTTTACTAAAAATACAAGAGCCATGCAATTCATCAAGCATATCATCTAATCTAGGAATGGGATGCCGATACTTTACCGTAATATTGTTGACCGCCCTGCAATCAACACACATTCTCCATGTCCCATCCTTCTTTGGCACTAATAGCACTGGTACTGCACATGGGCTCATGCTCTCCCTCACGTAGCCCTTGCTCATCAAGTCCTCAACTTGCCTCTGAAGCTCCTTTGTCTCCTCTGGATTACTCCTATAGGCTGGTCGGTTTGGAATAGCAGCTCCAGGTACAAAATCAATCTGATGCTCAATGCCTCTAATGGGTGGCAACTCATTAGGCATCTCCTCTGGGAATACATCATCAAAATCCTGCAACAAGGAAATAGCCAAACTAGGAAGAGACTGGTGAGTGTCATCAAGAGTAAGATAAGACTCTTTATAGACAAGAAAAATCATAGGGCGATCTGCGAAGAAAGCCCTCTTAACCTCACTCTCTCTGGCATAGAAACTCACTTTTGTCTTTCCTTTTCTCTCTGCAGACTCTTTTTCTTTTTTCTCTCGTGGCTCTACTCTTTTTTCTCTACTCTCAGCCACATCTCTACTTTCTTTTTCACTCTTTTTGTTGTGCTCATTTTCACTATCACTCTTTCTTTTCTGCTTAATCTTTTTTTCACTCATTCTTTTTTGATCACTCTCATTTTCACTCTTTCTTTTTTGATCACTCTCATTTTCACTCTTTCTTTTCTGAGCAACCTCACTTTTCAGTTTCAATTGGTCTTCATAGACCTGGCTTGGAGTTAAAGGAGCAAGCTTGATTGTTTTGCCCTCCTTTACAAAGCTGTACATGTTTTTGAACCCATCATGTGTCACCCTCCTATCATATTGCCACGGCCTCCCCAACAAAATATGGCCAGCATGCATAGGCATAACATCACAAAGCATCTCATCCTGATACCTTCCAATTGAAAAAGGAACTAACACTTGTCTATCCACCCTAACTTCCCCACAATCATTCAACCACTGCAATTTGTATGGTCTAGAGTGTTTTAAGGTTGGTAAATTCAATTTCTCAACCAAAGTAGTGCTAGCCACATTAGTACAACTCCCTCCATCAATAATCATGCTACATACTTTGCTGTTGACCTGACATCTAGTATGGAAAATGTTCTCTCTCTGTTGCTCGGCATCATCCACCTTAATGTGTGTGTTGAGAGCACGCCTAGCAACAAGAGACTCACTCACAACATATATCACTCCTTCGTCATCACTAGCATCAACCAACTCGGGCACTCCATCACGATCATCCTCACTCTCAGTCATCACCTCCCCATTGTCACGCATAATCATCACTCGCCTATTTGGACATTGAGAAGCAATGTGCCCTGAACCCAAACACTTAAAACATTTAATATCTCTATTCCTTGAAGGTTGAGATTCTACCTTGGCTTTGCTGCTAGGTCCCTCATCTTTGCCCTTAGGTGGTTCGATCTTTCTCTTTGCTTCAGCAGGATCATTCCTATCCCACTTTGATTTCCAAGTAGTGCTAGGAACTGAAATGTACCTTGCTGTCCCTTTTCTCTTTAATTGCCTCTCCACCTTCATAGCTATGTGCACCATGTCCTCTATCTCCACATAATGTTGCAATTCAACCACATTGGCTATATCTCTATTCAAACCACTCAAAAATCTAGCCATGGTGGCCTCCCGGTCCTCCTCTACATTAGCCCGAATCATAGCCACCTCCATCTCCTTATGGTAATCCTCCACACTCCTAGACCCCTGTGTAAGATTTTGGAGCTTTTGATAAAGGTCCCTATAGTAGTGACTAGGTACAAATCTCCGCCTCATGAGAGCTTTCAACTCTCCCCATGTCTCTATAGGCCTCTCATGATTCCTCCTCCTAGTGGTCACTAATTGATCCCACCAAATAATAGCATAATCAGTGAATTCAATTACTGCCAACTTTACTTTCTTCTCCTCAGAGTAATTATGACAATCAAATACCAAATCTATTTTTTTCTCCCACTCTAGATAAACCTCTGGGTCAATTCTACCTTGGAAAGATGGTATTGTCATTTTGATGCTCCCCAAGTCTCTATCGACACCATCCCGACCCCCTAGGTTCCCCTCAAATCCTCTTTCACGCCTAACTCCTCTATGTCTACCCAACCCAATTTCAGATGTTAGGTCTTCCTCATCCTCATCATCTCCTTCATTCTCATATGCATTTTCAACCCTAGGCTCACGTCGCCTCTGATTTCTCCCACCTTGCAAATTTCTAATCTCTGCTTGTTGTTGATTCATCCTATCCTCCATTTGTCCCAATAGCATGTTCATCCGCTCAAACTGTTGTTGCATGGCTTGCAACACAAATGAGTTATCTGCTATCCCCTTGGGTGATGAGCCACTGCGGTGAGACATTGTAATGTGCAGCAAAAAGAAAATGTTAGCAGAAAAAAAAAGGACCTCACACGCTCCCTTACGTGTTTACACTCAAATGATGGCACTCCACTCGTGTTTCACTCTGAATTGGCTTTTTTTTTTTCGATAATAATCTCACACTCTCTTGCCTTTTACCTCTAGTTTTCCCACTCAAGTTCTTTCAGAACTAATTGAACTCAATCAAGACAAAGCAACCTTGTTTAATCCCAACTAGCAATTAGATCCAAGAAACAAGAACAAGAGAAACACGGAAGGAAAGAAATGACACGAGAATCACGGAAATTATACGAATGGAAGAGTGATTGTAACACAAGATACCAACTATAATGAAGGATGCACAACCCCTATGATGAAAGGCTCAAGAAAAAAATTTTTGGAGATTTTTCTACACCTTTTTTTTTTCTTTTTTTCTTTTTTTTTTTTTCTGGACGATTTTTTTTTTCTTTTCCTTTCTTTTCTTTTCCTTTCTTTTCTTTTCTTTTCTTTTCCTTTCTTTTCTTTTCTTTTCTTTTCTTTTCTTTTCTTTTCTCAACAATTCATCCACAAACAGAAATATTCAATTGGGATAATCAAACATTTGAATTCAAACATATAAAGATTGACAAGGAAATAGAAGGGAATCAATGAAACCCTACAAATTTCAAACCCTAGATGGTGGAAATTTTGGCAGCCTAAGGAAAACGAATTTCTGCACCTCTTTTTTTTTTTTTGGGAACCTTAGAACATTGAAGCCCTAGAATTTACGATGCAATAAATAAAAGATAGAATCAGAACTGATTGGAAACCTTGCTCTGAATACCAAATGATGTGAACCCCAATCGACTCGCTTTGAGACCCAACAACAATATTGGAAAAAACAAACCCAAGAACGCCAAACTCAAGTCTATGGATGGAGAATTTAGACCCGTTGAGAACTCGTTTCAAGAACCTAGATTATATCAAAATCTAGACCCGTTGAAATCCCGTCTCAAGAACCCAAATTACGAGGAGGAACGCCACAAAGGTTGTGATTTACCTTTGATAAGTTCAAGAGTTCAATTAAGAACAAGAGGAGAAAACTCACTCACAATTAAAATTTGAAATAAAATAATGTCTCCCTTGAAATGGCTGATTACATCCTTTAAATACCCTCCCCAAAACATGATAAAACCCTAGACTAAAATTTGAGACCCTTTCTCTCAAAAATGCCCTTTGTCAACAGTAGCTGCGTGTACTGTAGCGTGAACAGTGTCATGCTACAGTACTTCTAAACCCTAGTTCAAATAAGTAAGACATATGTGGGTTAAGCATCCTCAAGCCCACTTATTCAAAACTAATAATAAAAATCCTTTAAACAAATTGAAAGCCTTAATATCTAAAGGCCATATTTCTAAGTCAAGTCTTCCACAGCTTGGATCAAGTGGATCAAAGCTGGTTTTTCTTCTTTCAAGCCCATCTTGAGTGTTGGGTTCTTGCTAGCTTCTTCCCAAGTGGTTTGTACTAATCCTTGCATTACTTCCTTGATCTTCTTGGCTCTCGATCTTGTAATTGGCCCATCTGGAACTTGCAAAGGATCTTTAAGAGTAGGCCTGCCTTGGTTCCCATCATGAGCACATTAGGCGCATGTGGAACTACTTAGGCTTCAAGGAAACCAAAGGATTGGTGTGTGCGGGCTTCAATACGATGAATGAAGTTAAAGACAGATTTCTTGATGCCAATTCGTCCAAACCTAGAACTGAACTACGAAGGTTAGGGAGGTGTGTGCACGAAGAAGTTTCCCATGGGGAAAAGGTCAAACAGGACAAGGCTATGGGTGGAATTGTATGAATGCACTTGAAGTTGCACCGAGCTTCCGATTCGCTGTGAATTGGAAATTGACATGGCTTTGGATCTAGTGATGTGTGATAGATCAAGGCTAATCTTTTAAATCAATGTAAGAATATTGTAAAACAACAATAATATCAAAAAGGTGCAGATGAAAGGGAAAGAATGAATTTAAAGGAAAATTAAGCTCAAAATATGGTTTAGACATTACTAATCATCTTTAAGTTGATTAATGCACTTAAGCCTAGGTAGAAACTTAACAATGGCTCGATGGGCACATTAGACTCATGTGGAACTTCGTGGGCTTGAGGGAAACCAACGGATTGGTGTGTGCCGAAGTTAAATACAGATTTCTTGGCGCCAATTCGTCCAAACCTAGAACTGAACTACGAAGGTCAGGTAGGTGTGTGCACGAAGAAGTTTCCCTTGAGGAAAAGGTCAAAAAGGACAAGGCTAAGGGCGAAACTGTACGAATGCACTTGAAATTGCATCGAGCTTCTAATTCTCTGTGAATTTGAAATTGACATGGCCTTGGTTCTAATGATGTGCGATAGATTAAGGCTTATCTTTTAAATCAATGCAAGAATAATGTAAAACAACAACAATATGAAAAAGGTGCAGATGAAAGCGAAAGAATGAATTTAAAGGAAAATTAAGCTCAAAATATGGTTTAGAGATTACTAACCATCTTTAAGTTGATTAATGCACTTAAGCCTAGTTAGAAACTTAACAATGGCTAGATGAGCACATTAGACTCATGTGGAACTTCTTGGGCTTGATGGCTACCAACGGATTGGTGTGTGCGGGTTTCAATACGATGAATGAAGTTAAAGACAGATTTCTTGATACGAATTCATCCAAACCTAGAACTGAACTACGAAGGTCAGGGAGGTGTGTGCACGAAGAAGTTTCCCTCGGGGAGAAGGTCAAAAAGGACAAAGCTAAGGGCGAAATTGTACGAATGCACTTGAAGATGCGCCTAGCTTACGATTCGCTGTGAATTGGAAATTGACGTGGCTTTGGCTCTAGTGATGTGTGATAGATCAAGGCTAATCTTTTAAATCAATATAAGAATAATGCAAAACACCAATAATATCAAAAAGGTGCAGATGAAAGGGAAAAAATGAATTTAAACGGAAATTAAGCTCAAAATATGGTTTAGAGAATAGTAATCATCGTTAGGTTGATTAATGCACTCAAGCCTAGTTAGAAACTTAACAATGGCTCGATGAGCGCATTAGACTCATATGGAACTTCGTGGGCTTAAGGGAAACCAACAGATTGGTGTGTGCGGGTTTCAATATGATGAATGAAGTTAAAGACAGATTTCTTGGTGCCAGTTCGTCCAAACCTAGAACTGAACTACGAAGGTCAGGGAGGTGTGTAAACAAAGAATTTTCCCTTGAGGAAAAGTTCAAAAAGGACAAGGCTAAGGGCGAAATTGTATGAATGCACTTGAAGTTGCGCCTATCTTTTATGACAAGGCTTATCTTTTAAATCAATGTATGACAAGGCTTATCTTTTAAATCAATGTAAGAATAATGTAAAACAACAATAATATGTAAAAGGTGCAGATGAAAGGGAAAGATTGAATTTAAATTGAAATTAAGCTCAAAACATGGTTTAGAGATTTCTAATTATCTTTCTGTTGATTAACGCGCTTAAGTCCAGTTAGAAACTTAACAAAGGCTAGATGAGCACATTAGGCCCAACTGGAACTTCTTGGGCTTCAGGGAAGCCAATGGATTGGTGTGTGCGGGCTTCAATACGATGAATGAAGTTAAAGACAGATTTCTTGGTGCCAATTTGTCCAAACCTAGAACTCAACTACGATGGTCTGGGAGGTGTGTGCACGAAGAAGTTTCCCTTGGGGAAAAAGTCAAAAAGGACAAGGCTAAGGGCGAAATTGTACGAATGCACTAGAAGGTGCGCCTGGCTTCCGATTCGCTATGAACTGGAAATTAACATGGCTTTGCTTCTTGTGATGTGTGATAGATCAAGGGAAATCTTTTAAACCAATATAAGAATAATGTAGAAAAACAATAATATCAAAAAGGTGCAGATGAAAGGGAAAAAATGAATTTAAAGGGAAATTAAGCTAAAAACATGGGTTAGAGATTACTAATCTTCTTTAAGCTGATTAATGCGCTTAAGCGTAGTTAGAAACTTAACAAAGGCTAGATAGATGAGCACATTAGGTGCATGTGGAACTTGTTGGGCTTCAGGGAAACTAATGGATTGGTGTGTGCGGGCTTCAATACGATGAATGAAGTTAAAGACAGATTTGGTGGTGCCAATTCGTCCAAACCTAGAACTGAACTAGGAGGGTCAGCGAGTTGTGTGCACGAAGAAATTTCCCTTGGGGAAAAGGTCAAAAAGGACAAGGCTAAGGGTGAAATTGTACAAATGCACTTGAAGGTGCGCCTAGCTTCCGATTCGCTGTGAATTGGAAATTGACATGGCTTTGGTTCTTGTGATGTGTGATAGATCAAGGCTTATCTTTTAAAACAACAATAATATGAAAAAGGTGCAGATGAATGGGAAAGAAGGAATTTAAAGGGAAATTAAGCTCACAACATAGTTTGGAGATTACTAATCATCATTAAGTTGATTAACGCGCTTAAGTCCAGTTAGAAACTTAACAAAGGCTAGATGAGCACATCAGGCGCAAATGGAACCTCTTGGGCTTCAGGGAAGCCTATGCTTTGGTGTGTGCGGGCTTCAATACGATGAATGAAGTTAAAGACAGATTTCTTGGTGCCAACTCATCCAAACCAAGAACTAAACTACGAAGGTCAGGGAGGTGTGCGCACGAAGAAGTTTCCCTTGGGGAAAAGGTCAAAAAGGACAAGGCTAAGGGCGAAATTGTACGAATGCACTTGAAGGTGCTCCTAGCTTTCGATTCGCTGTGAATTTGAAATTGACATGGCTTTGGTTCATGTGATGTGTGATAGATCAAGGCTAATGTTTTAAATAAGTATAAGCATAATGTAAAACAACAATAATATGAAAAAGGTATAGATGAAAGGAAAATAATGAATTTAAAGGGAAATTCAGCTCAAAACACAGTTTAGAGATTACTAATCACCTTTAAGTTGATTAACGCACTTAAGCCCAGTTACAACCTTAACAAAGGCTTGATGAGCACATTAGGCGTAAGTGGAACTTCTAGGGCTTCAGGGAAGCCTATGGATTGGTGTGTGCGGGCTTCAATATGATGAATGAAGTTAAAGACAGATTTCTTGGTGCCAATTCGTCCAAGCCTAGAACTTAACTACGAAGGTCAGGGAGGTCTCTGCACGAAGAAGTTTCCCTTGGGGAAAAGGTAAAAAAGGACAAGGCTAAGGGCGAGATTGTACGAATGCACTTGAAGGTGCGCGTAGCTTCCGATTCGCTGTGAATTGGAAATTGACATGGCTTTGGTTCTAGTGATGTGTGAAAGATCAAGGCTAATCTTTTAAATCAATATAAGAATAATGCAAACCAACAATAATATCGAAAAGTTGCAGATAAAATATGGTTTAGAGATTAGTAATCATCTTTAAGTTGATTAATGCACTTTAGCCTAGTTAGAAACTTAACAATGGCTCGATGAGCACATTAGACTCATATGGAACTTCGTGGGCTTGAGGGAAACCAGCAGATTGGTGTCTGCGGTTTCAAAACGATGAATGAAGTTAAAAACAAATTTCTTGGTGCAAGTTCATCCAAACCTAGAACTAAACTACGAGGGTCAGGGAGGTGTGTACAGGAAAAATTTTCCCTTGAGGAAAAGTTCAAAAAGGACAAGCCTAAGGGCGAAATTGTATGAATGCACTTGAAGGTGCACCTTGCTTCCGATTCGCAGTGAATTAGAAATTGACATGCCTTTGGTTCTAGTGATGTGCGATAGATCAACGCTTATCTTTTACATCAATGTAAGAAAAATGTAAAACAACAATAATATGAAAAAGGTGCAGATGAAAGGGAAAGAATGAATTTAAAGGCAAATTAAGCTCACAACATGGTTTAGAGTTTACTAATCATCTTTAAGTTGATTAACTCCCTTAAGTCCAGTTAGAAACTTAACAAAGGCTAGATGAGCACATTAGGCGCAAGTGGAACTTCTTGGACTTCAGGGAAGCCTATGGATTGGTCTGTGTGGGCTTCACTACGATGAATGAAGTTAAAGACAGATTTCTTGGTGCCAATTCGTCCAAACCTAGAACTGAACTACGAAGGTCGGGGAGGTGTGTGCACGAAGAAGTTTCCCTTGGGGAAGAGGTCAAAAAGGACAAGGCTAAGGGCAAAATTGTACGAATGCACTTGAAGGTGCGCATAGCTTCCGATTCGTTGTGAATTGGAAATTGACATGGCTTTGGTTCTAGTGATGTGTGATAGATCAAGGCTAATCTTTTAACTCAATGTAAGAATAATGTAAAACAACAATAATATGAAAAAGATGCAGATGAAAGGGAAAGAATGAATTTAAAGGGAAATTAAGCTTAAAATATGGTTTAGAGATTACTAATCATCTTTAAGTTGATTAATGCGCTTAAGGCTAGTTAGAAACTTAACAAAGGCTAGATGAGCACATTAGGCGCAAGTGGAACTTCTTGGACTTCAGGGAAGCCTATGGATTGGTCTGTGTGGGCTTCACTACGATGAATGAAGTTAAAGACAGATTTCTTGGTGCCAATTCGTCCAAACCTAGAACTGAACTACGAAGGTCGGGGAGGTGTGTGCACGAAGAAGTTTCCCTTGGGGAAGAGGTCAAAAAGGACAAGGCTAAGGGCAAAATTGTACGAATGCACTTGAAGGTGCGCATAGCTTCCGATTCGTTGTGAATTGGAAATTGACATGGCTTTGGTTCTAGTGATGTGTGATAGATCAAGGCTAATCTTTTAACTCAATGTAAGAATAATGTAAAACAACAATAATATGAAAAAGATGCAGATGAAAGGGAAAGAATGAATTTAAAGGCAAATTAAGCTCACAACATGGTTTAGAGTTTACTAATCATCTTTAAGTTGATTAACTCCCTTAAGTCCAGTTAGAAACTTAACAAAGGCTAGATGAGCACATTAGGCGCAAGTGGAACTTCTTGGACTTCAGGGAAGCCTATGGATTGGTCTGTGTGGGCTTCACTACGATGAATGAAGTTAAAGACAGATTTCTTGGTGCCAATTCGTCCAAACCTAGAACTGAACTACGAAGGTCGGGGAGGTGTGTGCACGAAGAAGTTTCCCTTGGGGAAGAGGTCAAAAAGGACAAGGCTAAGGGCAAAATTGTACGAATGCACTTGAAGGTGCGCATAGCTTCCGATTCGTTGTGAATTGGAAATTGACATGGCTTTGGTTCTAGTGATGTGTGATAGATCAAGGCTAATCTTTTAACTCAATGTAAGAATAATGTAAAACAACAATAATATGAAAAAGATGCAGATGAAAGGGAAAGAATGAATTTAAAGGGAAATTAAGCTTAAAATATGGTTTAGAGATTACTAATCATCTTTAAGTTGATTAATGCGCTTAAGGCTAGTTAGAAACTTAACAAAGGCTAGATGAGCACATTAGGCGCATGTGGAACTTCTTAGGCTTCAGGGAAACCAAAGGATTGGGGTGTGCGGGCTTCAATACGATGAATGAAGTTAAAGACAGATTTCTTGATGCCAATTCGTCCAAACCTAGAACTGAACTACGAAGGTTAGGGAGGTGTGTGCACGAAGAAGTTTCCCATGGGGAAAAGGTCAAACAGGACAAGGCTAAGGGTGGAATTGTATGAATGCACTTGAAGTTGCATCGAGCTTTCGATTCGCTTTGAATTGGAAATTGACATGGCTTTGGATCTAGTGATGTGTGATAGATCAAGGCTAATCTTTTAAATCAATATAAGAATATTGTAAGACAACAATAATATCAAAAAGGTGCAGATGAAAGGGAAAGAATGAATTTAAAGGAAAATTAAGGTGAAAATATGGTTTAGACATTACTAATCATTTTTAAGTTGATTAATGCACTTAAGCCTAGGTAGAAACTTAACAATGGCTCGATGGGCACATTAGACTCATGTGGAACTTCGTGGGCTTGAGGGAAACCGACAGATTTGTGTGTGCCGAAGTTAAATACAGATTTCTTGGTGCCAATTTGTCCAAACCTAGAACTGAATCACGAAGGTCAGGGAGGTGTGTGCACGAAGAAGTTTCCCTTGAAGAAAAGGTCAAAAAGGACAAGGGTAAGGGCAAAATTGTACGAATGCACTTGAAATTGCATCGAGCTTCTGATTCGCTGTGAATTTGAAATTGACATGGCCTTGGTTCTAGTGATGTGTGATAGATCAAGGCTTATCTTTTAAATCAATGTAAGAATAATGTAAAACAACAACAAGATGAAAAAGGTGCAGATGGAAGGGAAAGAATGAATTTAAAGGGAAATTAAGCTCAAAATATGGTTTAGAGATTACTAATCATCTTTAAGTTGATTAATGCACTTAAGCCTAGATAGAAACTTAACAATGGCTAGATGAGCACAGTAGACTCATGTGGAACATCTTGGGCTTGCTGGCTACCAACGGATTAATGTGTGCGGGTTTCAATACGATGAATGAAGTTAAAGATAGATTTCTTGGTACCAATTCGTCCAAACCTAGAACTGAACTACGAAGGTCAGGGAGGTGTGTGCACGAAGTTTCCCTCGGGGAAAAGGCCAAGAAGGACAAGGCTAAGGGCGAAATTGTACGAAAGCACTCGAAGATGCGCCTAGCTTACGATTCGCTGTGAATTGGAAATTGACATGGCTTTGGCTCTAGTGATGTGGGATAGATCAAGGCTAATCTTTTAAATCAATATAAGAATAATGCAAAACACCAATAATATCAAAAAGGTGCAGATGAAAGGGAAAGAATGTATTTAAAGGGAAATTAAGCTCAAAATATGGTTTAGAGAATAGTAATCATCGTTAGGTTGATTAATGCACTTAAGCCTAGTTAGAAACTTAACAATGGCTCGATGAGCACATTAGACTCATATGGAACTTCGTGGGCTTAAGGGAAACCAACGGATTGGTGTGTGCGGGTTTCTTGGTGCAAGTTCGTCCAAACCTAGAACTAAACTACGAGGGTCAGGGAGGTGTGTACACGAAAAATTTTCCCTCGAGGAAAAGTTCAAAAAGGACAAGGCTAAGGGCGGAATTGTATGAATGCACTTGAAG
Source organism: Carya illinoinensis (assembly GCF_018687715.1). Taxonomy (NCBI): domain Eukaryota; kingdom Viridiplantae; phylum Streptophyta; class Magnoliopsida; order Fagales; family Juglandaceae; genus Carya; species Carya illinoinensis. The sequence goes on from NC_056765.1 coordinate 22,111,247, forward strand.
GTGCACCTTGCTTCCGATTCGCAGTGAATTAGAAATTGACATGCCTTTGGTTCTAGTGATGTGCGATAGATCAACGCTTATCTTTTAAATCAATGTAAGAAAAATGTAAAACAACAATAATATTAAAAAGGTGCAGATGAAAGGGAAAGAATGAATTTAAAGGGAAATTAAGCTCACAACATAGTTTAGAGTTTACTAACCATCTTTAAGTTGATTAACTCTCATAAGTCCAGTTAGAAACTTAACAAAGGCTAGATGAGCACATTAGGCGCAAGTGGAACTTCTTGGGCTTGAAGGAAACCAACGGATTGGTGTGTGCGGGTTTCAATACGATGAATGAAGTTAAAGACAGATTTCTTGGTGCCAATTTGTCCAAACCTAGAACTCAACTACGATGGTCAGGGAGGTGTGTGCACGAAGAAGTTTCCCTTGGGCAAAAAGTCAAAAAGGACAAGGCTAAGGGCAAAATTGTACGAATGCACTAGAAGGTGCGCCTAGCTTCCGATTCGCTGTGAATTGGAAATTAACATGGCTTTGCTTCTTGTGATGTGTGATAGATCAAGGGAAATCTTTTAAACCAATATAAGAATAATGTAGAAAAATAATAATATCAAAAGGGTGCAGATGAAAGGGAAAGAATGAATTTAAAGAGAAATTAAGCTAAAAACAGGGGTTAGAGATTACTAATCTTCTTTAAGCTGATTAATGCGCTTAAGCGTAGTTAGAAACTTAACAAAGGCTAGATAGATGAGCACATTAGGTGCATGTGGAACTTGTTGGGCTGCAGGGAAACTAATGGATTGGTGTGTGCGGGCTTCAATACGATGAATGAAGTTAAAGACAGATTTGGTGGTGCCAATTCATCCAAACCTAGAACTGAACTACGAGGGTCAGCGAGGTGTGTGCACGAAGAAATTTCCCCTGGGGGAAAGGTCAAAAAGGACAAGGCTAAGGGTGAAATTGTACAAATGCACTTGAAGGTGCGCCTAGCTTCCGATTCGCTGTGAATTGGAAATTGACATGGCTTTGGTTCTAGTGATGTGTGATAGATCAAGGCTTATCTTTTAAAACAACAATAATATGAAAAAGGTGCAGATGAATGAGAAAGAATGAATTTAAAGGGAAATTAAGCTCACAACATGGTTTAGAGATTACTAATCATCATTAAGTTGATTAACGCGCTTAAGTCCAGTTAGAAACTTAATAAAGGCTAGATGAGCACATCAGGCGCAAGTGGAACCTCTTGGGCTTCAGGGAAGCCTATGCATTGGTGTGTTCGGGCTTCAATACGATGAATGAAGTTAAAGACAGATTTCTTGGTGCCAACTCATCCAAACCAAGAACTAAACTACGAAGGTCAGGGAGGTGTGCGCACGAAGAAGTTTCCCTTGGGGAAAAGGTCAAAAAGGACAAGGCTAAGGGCGAAATTGTACGAATGCACTTGAAGGTGCTCCTAGCTTCCGATTCGCTGTGAATTTGAAATTGACATGGCTTTGGTTCATGTGATGTGTGATAGATCAAGGCTAATGTTTTAAATAAGTATAAGCATAATGTAAAACAACAATAATATGAAAAAGGTATAGATGAAAGGAAAATAATGAATTTAAAGGGAAATTCAGCTCAAAACACAGTTTAGAGATTACTAATCACCTTTAAGTTGATTAACGCACTTAAGCCCAGTTACAACCTTAACAAAGGCTTGATGAGCACATTAGGCGTAAGTGGAACTTCTAGGGCTTCAGGGAAGCCTATGGATTGGTGTGTGCGGGCTTCAATATGATGAATGAAGTTAAAGACAGATTTCTTGGTGCCAATTCGTCCAAGCCTAGAACTTAACTACGAAGGTCAGGGAGGTCTCTGCACGAAGAAGTTTCCCTTGGGGAAAAGGTAAAAAAGGACAAGGCTAAGGGCGAGATTGTACGAATGCACTTGAAGGTGCGCGTAGCTTCCGATTCGCTGTGAATTGGAAATTGACATGGCTTTGGTTCTAGTGATGTGTGAAAGATCAAGGCTAATCTTTTAAATCAATATAAGAATAATGCAAACCAACAATAATATCGAAAAGTTGCAGATAAAATATGGTTTAGAGATTAGTAATCATCTTTAAGTTGATTAATGCACTTTAGCCTAGTTAGAAACTTAACAATGGCTCGATGAGCACATTAGACTCATATGGAACTTCGTGGGCTTGAGGGAAACCAGCAGATTGGTGTCTGCGGTTTCAAAACGATGAATGAAGTTAAAAACAAATTTCTTGGTGCAAGTTCATCCAAACCTAGAACTAAACTACGAGGGTCAGGGAGGTGTGTACAGGAAAAATTTTCCCTTGAGGAAAAGTTCAAAAAGGACAAGCCTAAGGGCGAAATTGTATGAATGCACTTGAAGGTGCACCTTGCTTCCGATTCGCAGTGAATTAGAAATTGACATGCCTTTGGTTCTAGTGATGTGCGATAGATCAACGCTTATCTTTTACATCAATGTAAGAAAAATGTAAAACAACAATAATATGAAAAAGGTGCAGATGAAAGGGAAAGAATGAATTTAAAGGCAAATTAAGCTCACAACATGGTTTAGAGTTTACTAATCATCTTTAAGTTGATTAACTCCCTTAAGTCCAGTTAGAAACTTAACAAAGGCTAGATGAGCACATTAGGCGCAAGTGGAACTTCTTGGACTTCAGGGAAGCCTATGGATTGGTCTGTGTGGGCTTCACTACGATGAATGAAGTTAAAGACAGATTTCTTGGTGCCAATTCGTCCAAACCTAGAACTGAACTACGAAGGTCGGGGAGGTGTGTGCACGAAGAAGTTTCCCTTGGGGAAGAGGTCAAAAAGGACAAGGCTAAGGGCAAAATTGTACGAATGCACTTGAAGGTGCGCATAGCTTCCGATTCGTTGTGAATTGGAAATTGACATGGCTTTGGTTCTAGTGATGTGTGATAGATCAAGGCTAATCTTTTAACTCAATGTAAGAATAATGTAAAACAACAATAATATGAAAAAGATGCAGATGAAAGGGAAAGAATGAATTTAAAGGGAAATTAAGCTTAAAATATGGTTTAGAGATTACTAATCATCTTTAAGTTGATTAATGCGCTTAAGGCTAGTTAGAAACTTAACAAAGGCTAGATGAGCACATTAGGCGCAAGTGGAACTTCTTGGACTTCAGGGAAGCCTATGGATTGGTCTGTGTGGGCTTCACTACGATGAATGAAGTTAAAGACAGATTTCTTGGTGCCAATTCGTCCAAACCTAGAACTGAACTACGAAGGTCGGGGAGGTGTGTGCACGAAGAAGTTTCCCTTGGGGAAGAGGTCAAAAAGGACAAGGCTAAGGGCAAAATTGTACGAATGCACTTGAAGGTGCGCATAGCTTCCGATTCGTTGTGAATTGGAAATTGACATGGCTTTGGTTCTAGTGATGTGTGATAGATCAAGGCTAATCTTTTAACTCAATGTAAGAATAATGTAAAACAACAATAATATGAAAAAGATGCAGATGAAAGGGAAAGAATGAATTTAAAGGCAAATTAAGCTCACAACATGGTTTAGAGTTTACTAATCATCTTTAAGTTGATTAACTCCCTTAAGTCCAGTTAGAAACTTAACAAAGGCTAGATGAGCACATTAGGCGCAAGTGGAACTTCTTGGACTTCAGGGAAGCCTATGGATTGGTCTGTGTGGGCTTCACTACGATGAATGAAGTTAAAGACAGATTTCTTGGTGCCAATTCGTCCAAACCTAGAACTGAACTACGAAGGTCGGGGAGGTGTGTGCACGAAGAAGTTTCCCTTGGGGAAGAGGTCAAAAAGGACAAGGCTAAGGGCAAAATTGTACGAATGCACTTGAAGGTGCGCATAGCTTCCGATTCGTTGTGAATTGGAAATTGACATGGCTTTGGTTCTAGTGATGTGTGATAGATCAAGGCTAATCTTTTAACTCAATGTAAGAATAATGTAAAACAACAATAATATGAAAAAGATGCAGATGAAAGGGAAAGAATGAATTTAAAGGGAAATTAAGCTTAAAATATGGTTTAGAGATTACTAATCATCTTTAAGTTGATTAATGCGCTTAAGGCTAGTTAGAAACTTAACAAAGGCTAGATGAGCACATTAGGCGCATGTGGAACTTCTTAGGCTTCAGGGAAACCAAAGGATTGGGGTGTGCGGGCTTCAATACGATGAATGAAGTTAAAGACAGATTTCTTGATGCCAATTCGTCCAAACCTAGAACTGAACTACGAAGGTTAGGGAGGTGTGTGCACGAAGAAGTTTCCCATGGGGAAAAGGTCAAACAGGACAAGGCTAAGGGTGGAATTGTATGAATGCACTTGAAGTTGCATCGAGCTTTCGATTCGCTTTGAATTGGAAATTGACATGGCTTTGGATCTAGTGATGTGTGATAGATCAAGGCTAATCTTTTAAATCAATATAAGAATATTGTAAGACAACAATAATATCAAAAAGGTGCAGATGAAAGGGAAAGAATGAATTTAAAGGAAAATTAAGGTGAAAATATGGTTTAGACATTACTAATCATTTTTAAGTTGATTAATGCACTTAAGCCTAGGTAGAAACTTAACAATGGCTCGATGGGCACATTAGACTCATGTGGAACTTCGTGGGCTTGAGGGAAACCGACAGATTTGTGTGTGCCGAAGTTAAATACAGATTTCTTGGTGCCAATTTGTCCAAACCTAGAACTGAATCACGAAGGTCAGGGAGGTGTGTGCACGAAGAAGTTTCCCTTGAAGAAAAGGTCAAAAAGGACAAGGGTAAGGGCAAAATTGTACGAATGCACTTGAAATTGCATCGAGCTTCTGATTCGCTGTGAATTTGAAATTGACATGGCCTTGGTTCTAGTGATGTGTGATAGATCAAGGCTTATCTTTTAAATCAATGTAAGAATAATGTAAAACAACAACAAGATGAAAAAGGTGCAGATGGAAGGGAAAGAATGAATTTAAAGGGAAATTAAGCTCAAAATATGGTTTAGAGATTACTAATCATCTTTAAGTTGATTAATGCACTTAAGCCTAGATAGAAACTTAACAATGGCTAGATGAGCACAGTAGACTCATGTGGAACATCTTGGGCTTGCTGGCTACCAACGGATTAATGTGTGCGGGTTTCAATACGATGAATGAAGTTAAAGATAGATTTCTTGGTACCAATTCGTCCAAACCTAGAACTGAACTACGAAGGTCAGGGAGGTGTGTGCACGAAGTTTCCCTCGGGGAAAAGGCCAAGAAGGACAAGGCTAAGGGCGAAATTGTACGAAAGCACTCGAAGATGCGCCTAGCTTACGATTCGCTGTGAATTGGAAATTGACATGGCTTTGGCTCTAGTGATGTGGGATAGATCAAGGCTAATCTTTTAAATCAATATAAGAATAATGCAAAACACCAATAATATCAAAAAGGTGCAGATGAAAGGGAAAGAATGTATTTAAAGGGAAATTAAGCTCAAAATATGGTTTAGAGAATAGTAATCATCGTTAGGTTGATTAATGCACTTAAGCCTAGTTAGAAACTTAACAATGGCTCGATGAGCACATTAGACTCATATGGAACTTCGTGGGCTTAAGGGAAACCAACGGATTGGTGTGTGCGGGTTTCTTGGTGCAAGTTCGTCCAAACCTAGAACTAAACTACGAGGGTCAGGGAGGTGTGTACACGAAAAATTTTCCCTCGAGGAAAAGTTCAAAAAGGACAAGGCTAAGGGCGGAATTGTATGAATGCACTTGAAGGTGCACCTTGCTTCCGATTCGCAGTGAATTAGAAATTGACATGCCTTTGGTTCTAGTGATGTGCGATAGATCAACGCTTATCTTTTAAATCAATGTAAGAAAAATGTAAAACAACAATAATATTAAAAAGGTGCAGATGAAAGGGAAAGAATGAATTTAAAGGGAAATTAAGCTCACAACATAGTTTAGAGTTTACTAACCATCTTTAAGTTGATTAACTCTCATAAGTCCAGTTAGAAACTTAACAAAGGCTAGATGAGCACATTAGGCGCAAGTGGAACTTCTTGGGCTTGAAGGAAACCAACGGATTGGTGTGTGCGGGTTTCAATACGATGAATGAAGTTAAAGACAGATTTCTTGGTGCCAATTTGTCCAAACCTAGAACTCAACTACGATGGTCAGGGAGGTGTGTGCACGAAGAAGTTTCCCTTGGGCAAAAAGTCAAAAAGGACAAGGCTAAGGGCAAAATTGTACGAATGCACTAGAAGGTGCGCCTAGCTTCCGATTCGCTGTGAATTGGAAATTAACATGGCTTTGCTTCTTGTGATGTGTGATACATCAAGGGAAATCTTTTAAACCAATATAAGAATAATGTAGAAAAATAATAATATCAAAAGGGTGCAGATGAAAGGGAAAGAATGAATTTAAAGAGAAATTAAGCTAAAAACAGGGGTTAGAGATTACTAATCTTCTTTAAGCTGATTAATGCGCTTAAGCGTAGTTAGAAACTTAACAAAGGCTAGATAGATGAGCACATTAGGTGCATGTGGAACTTGTTGGGCTGCAGGGAAACTAATGGATTGGTGTGTGCGGGCTTCAATACGATGAATGAAGTTAAAGACAGATTTGGTGGTGCCAATTCATCCAAACCTAGAACTGAACTACGAGGGTCAGCGAGGTGTGTGCACGAAGAAATTTCCCCTGGGGGAAAGGTCAAAAAGGACAAGGCTAAGGGTGAAATTGTACAAATGCACTTGAAGGTGCGCCTAGCTTCCGATTCGCTGTGAATTGGAAATTGACATGGCTTTGGTTCTAGTGATGTGTGATAGATCAAGGCTTATCTTTTAAAACAACAATAATATGAAAAAGGTGCAGATGAATGGGAAAGAATGAATTTAAAGGGAAATTAAGCTCACAACATGGTTTAGAGATTACTAATCATCATTAAGTTGATTAACGCGCTTAAGTCCAGTTAGAAACTTAATAAAGGCTAGATGAGCACATCAGGCGCAAGTGGAACCTCTTGGGCTTCAGGGAAGCCTATGCATTGGTGTGTTCGGGCTTCAATACGATGAATGAAGTTAAAGACAGATTTCTTGGTGCCAACTCATCCAAACCAAGAACTAAACTACGAAGGTCAGGGAGGTGTGCGCACGAAGAAGTTTCCCTTGGGGAAAAGGTCAAAAAGGACAAGGCTAAGGGTGAAATTGTACGAATGCACTTGAAGGTGCTCCTAGCTTCCGATTCGCTGTGAATTTGAAATTGACAAGGCTTTGGTTCAAGTGATGTGTGATAGATCAAGGCTAATGTTTTAAATAAATATAAGCATAATGTAAAACAACAATAATATGAAAAAGGTATAGATGAAAGGAAAATAATGAATTTAAAGGGAAATTCAGCTCAAAACACAGTTTAGAGATTACTAATCATCTGTAAGTTGATTAACGCACTTAAGCCCAGTTAGAACCTTAACAAAGGCTTGATGAGCACATTAGGCGCAAGTGGAACTTCTAGGGCTTCAGGGAAGCCTATGGATTGGTGTGTGCGGGCTTCAATATGATGAATGAAGTTAAAGACAGATTTCTTGGTGCCAATTCGTCCAAGCCTAGAACTTAACTACGAAGGTCAGGGAGGTCTGTGCACGAAGAAGTTTCCCTTGGGGAAAAGGTCAAAAAGGACAAGGCTAAGGGCGAAATTGTACGAATGCACTTGAAGGTGAGCGTAGCTTCCGATTCGCTGTGAATTGGAAATTGACATGGCTTTGGTTCTTGTGATGTGTGGTAGATCAAGGCTAATCTGTTAAATCAATATAAGAATAATGCAAACCAACAATAATATCGAAAAGTTGCAGAAAAAATATGGTTTAGAGATTAGTAATCATCTTTGAGTTGATTAATGCACTTTAGCCTAGTTAGAAACTTAACAATGGCTCGATGAGCACATTAGACTCATATGGAACTTCGTGGGCTTGAGGGAAACCAACAGATTGGTGTCTGCGGTTTCAAAACAATGAATGAAGTTAAAAACAGATTTCTTGGTGCAAGTTCGTCCAAACCTAGAACTAAACTACGAGGGTCAGGGAGGTGTGTACACGAAAAATTTTCCCTCGAGGAAAAGCTCAAAAAGGACAAGGCTAAGGGCGGAATTGTATGAATGCACTTGAAGGTGCACCTTGCTTCCAATTCGCAGTGAATTAGAAATTGACATGCCTTTGGTTCTAGTGATGTGCGATAGATCAACGCTTATCTTTTAAATCAATGTAAGAAAAATGTAAAACAACAATAATATGACAAAGGTGCAGATGAAAGGGAAAGAATGAATTTAAAGGAAAATTAAGCTCACAACATGGTTTAGAGTTTACTAACCATCTTTAAGTTGATTAACTCCCTTAAGTCCAGTTAGAAACTTAACAAAGGCTAGATGAGCACATTAGGTGCAGGTGGAACTTCTTGGACTTCAGGGAAGCCTATGGATTGGTGTGTGCGGGCTTCAATACGATGAATGAAGTTAAAGACAGATTTCTTGGTGCCAATTCGTCCAAACCTAGAACTGAACTACGAAGGTCGGGGAGGTGTGTGCACAAAGAAGTTTCCCTTGGGGAAAAGGTCAAAAAGGACAAGGCTAAGGGCGAAATTGTACGAATGCACTTGAAGGTGCGCCTAGCTTCCGATTCTGTGTGAATTGGAAATTGACATGGCTTTGGTTCTAGTGATGTGTGATAGATCAAGGCTAATCTTTTAACTCAATGTAAGAATAATGTAAAACAACAATAATATGAAAAAGATGCAGATGAAAGGGAAAGAATGAATTTAAAGGAAAATTAAGCTCAAAATATGGTTTAGACATTACTAATCATCTTTAAGTTGATTAATGCACTTAAGCCTAGGTAGAAACTTAACAATGGCTCGATGGGCACATTAGACTCATGTGGAACTTCGTGGGCTTGAGGGAAACCAACGGATTGGTGTGTGCCGAAGTTAAATACAGATTTCTTGGTGCCAATTCGTCCAAACCTAGAACTGAACTACGAAGGTCAGGGAGGTGTGTGCACGAAGTTTCCCTCGAGGAAAAGGTCAAAAAGGACAAGGCTAAGGGCGAAATTGTACGAATGCACTTGAAGATGCGCCTAGCTTACGATTATTCACTGTGAATTGGAAATTGACATGGCTTTGGCTCTAGTGATGTGTGATAGATCAAGGCTAATCTTTTAAATCAATGTAAGTATAATGTAAACCAACAATAATATGAAAAAGGTGCAGATGAAAAGGAAAGAATGAATTTAACGGGAAATTAAGCTCAAAATATGGTTTAGAGATTACTAATCATATTTAAGTTGATTAATGCACTTAAGCCTAGTTAGAAACTTAACAATGGCTAGATGAGCACATTAGACTCATGTGGAACTTCTTGGGCTTCAGGGAAACCAATGGATTGGTGTGTGCGGATTTCAATACGATTAGTGAAGTTAAAGACAGATTTCTTGGTGCGAATTCGTCCAAACCTTGAACTAATTATGAGGGTCAGGGAGGTGTGCACACGAAGAATTTTCCCCTGAGGAAATTCTCAAAAAGGACAAGGCTAAGGGCGGAATTGTATGAATGCAGTTGAAGGTGCACCTAGCTTCCGATTCGCTGTAGATTGGAAATTGACATGGCTTTGGTTCTAGTGATGTGTGATAGATCAAGGCTTATCTTTTAGATCAATGTAGGAAAAATGTAAAACAACAATAATATGAAAAAGGTGCAAATGAAAGGGAAAGAATGAATTTAAAGGGAAATTAAGCTCACAACATGGTTTAGATATTACTAATCATCTTTAAGTTGATTCACGCGCTTAAGTCCAGTTAGAAACATAACAAAGGCTAGATGAGCACATTAGGCGCAAGTGGAACTTCTTGGGCTTTAGGCAACCCTATGGATTGGTGTGTGCGGGCTTCAATACGATGAATGAAGTTAAGGACAGATTTCTTGGTGCCAATTCGTCCAAACCTAGAACTGAACTACGAAGGTCAGGGAGATGTGTGCACGAAGAAGTTTCCCTTGAGGAAAAGGTCAAAAAGGACAAGGCTAAGGGTGAAATTGTACGAATGCACTTGAAGGTGAGCGTAGCTTCCGATTCGCTGTGAATTTGAAATTGACATGGCTTTGGTTCTAGTGATGTGTGATAGATCAAGGCTTATCTTTTAAATCAATGTAAAACAACAATAATATAAAAAAGGTGCAGATGAAAGGGAAAGAATGAACTTAAAGGGAAATTAAGCTCAAAATATGGTTTAGAGATTAATAATCATCTTTAAGTTGATTAATGCACTTAAGCCTAGTTAGAAACTTAACAAAGGCTAGATGAGCACATTAGGCGCATGTGGAACTTCTTAGGCTTCAGGGAAACCAAAGGATTGCTGTGTGCGGGCTTCAATACGATGAATGAAGTTAAAGTCAGATTTCTTGATGCCAATTCGTCCAAACCTAGAACTGGACTACGAAGGTCAGGGAGGTGTGTACACGAAGAATTTTCCCTTGAGGAAATGCTCAAAAAGGACAAGGCTAAGGGTGGAATTGTATGAATATAGTTGAAGGTGCACTTAGCATCCGATTCGCTGTGAATTGGAAATTGACATGACTTTGGTTCTAGTGATGTGTGATAGATCAAGGCTAGTCTTTTAAATCAATGGAAGAATAATGTAAAACAACAATAATATGAAAAAGGTGCAGATGAAAGGGAAATAATGAATTTAAAGGGAAATTAAGCTCAAAACATGGTTTAGAGATTTCTAATTATCTTTCTGTTGATTAACGCGCTTAAGTCCAGTTAGAAACTTAACAAAGGCTAGATGAGCACATTAGGCGCAAGTGGAACTTCTTGGGCTTTAGGGAAGCCTATGGTTTGGTCTATGCGGGCTTCAATTCGATGAACGAAGTTAAAGACAGATTTCTTGGTGCCAATTCGTCCAAACGTAGAACTGAACTTTGAAGGTCAGGGAGGTGTGTGCACAAAGAAGTTTCCCTTGGGGAAAAGGTCAAAAAGGACAAGGCTAAGGGCGAAATTGTAAGATTGCACTCGAAGGTGTGCCTAGCTTCCGATTCGCTGTGAATTGGAAATTGACATGGCTTTGGTTCTAGTGATGTGTGATAGATCAAGGCTAATCTTTTAACTCAATGTAAGAATAATGTAAAACAACAATAATATGACAAAGGTGCAGATGAAAGGGATAGAATGAATTTAAAGGGAAATTAAGCTCATAACATGGTTTAGATATTACTAATCATCTTTAAGTTGATTAACGCGCTTAAGTCCGGTTAGAAACTTAAAAATGGCTAGATGAGCACATTAGGCGCAAGTGGAACTTCTTGGGCTTCAGGCAAGCCTATGGATTGGTGTGTGGGGGCTTCAATATGATGAATGAAGTTAAAGACAGATTTCTTGGTGCCAATTCATCCAAACCTAGAACTGAACTACGAAGGTCAGGGAGATGTGCGCACGAAGAAGTTTCCCTTGAGGAAAAGGTCAAAAAGGACAAGGCTAAGGGCGAAATTGTAAGATTGCACTCGAAGGTGTGCCTAGCTTCCGATTCACTGTGAATTGGAAATTGACATGGCTTTGGTTCTAGTGATGTGTGATAGATCAAGGCTAATCTTTTAACTCAATGTAAGAATAATGTAAAACAACAATAATATGAAAAAGGTGCAGATGAAAGGGAAAGAATGAATTTAAAGGGAAATTAAGCTCATAACATGGTTTAGATATTACTAATCATCTTTAAGTTGATTAACGCGCTTAAGTCCGGTTAGAAACTTAAAAATGGCTAGATGAGCACATTAGGCGCAAGTGGAACTTCTTGGGCTTTAGGGAAGCCTATGGATTGGTCTGTGCGGGCTTCAATACGATGAATGAAGTTAAAGACAGATTTCTTGGTGCCAATTCGTCCAAACCTAGAACTGAACTACGAAGGTCAGGGAGGTGTGTGCACGAAGACGTTTCCCTTGGGGAAAAGGTCAAAAAGGACAAGGCTAAAGGTGAAATTGTACGAATGCGCTTGAAGGTGCGCCTGGCTTTTGATTCGCTGTGAATCGGAAATTGACATGGCTTTGATTCTAGTGATGTGTGATAGATCAAGGCTAATCTTTTAACTCAATGTAAGAATAATGTAAAACAACAATAATATGAAAAAGGTGCAGATGAAAGGGAAAGAATGAATTTAAAGGGAAATTAAGCTCATAACATGGTTTAGATATTACTAATCATCTTTAAGTTGATTAACGCGCTTAAGTCCAGTTAGAAACTTAACAAAGGCTAGATGAGCACATTAGGCGCAAGTGGAACTTCTTGGGCTTCAGGCGAGCCTATGGATTGGTGTGTGCGGGCTTCAATACGATGAATGAAGTTAAAGACAGATTTCTTGGGGCCAATTCGTCCAAACCTAGAATTCAAATACGAAGGTCAGGGAGATGTGTGCACGAAGAAGTTTCCCTTGAGGAAAAGGTCAAAAAGGACAAGGCTAAGGGCGAAATTGTTCGATTGCACTTGAAGGTGCGCCTAGCTTCCGATTCGCTGTGAATTGGAAATTGACATGGCTTTGGTTCTAGTGATGTGTGATAGATCAAGGCTAATCTTTTAACTCAATGTAAGAATAATGTAAAACAATAATAATATGAAAAAGGTGCAGATTAAAGGGAAAGAATGAATTTAAAGGGAAATTAAGCTCAAAACATGGTTTAGAGATTACTAATAATCTTTAAGGTGATTAACGCGCTTAAGTCCAGTTAGAAACTTAACAAAGGCTAGATGAGCACATTAGGCGCAAGTGGAACTTCTTGGGCTTTAGGGAAGCCTATGGATTGGTGTGTGCGGCTTCATTGCAACGAATGAAGTTAAAGACAGAATTCTTGATGCCAATTCGTCCAAACCTAGAACTGAACTACGAAGGTCAGGGAGGTGTGTGTACGAAGAAGTTTCCCATGGGGAAAAGGTCAAACAGGACAAGGCTAAGGGCGAAATTGTATGAATGCACTTGAAGTTGCACCGAGCTTCCGATTCGCTGTGAATTGGAAATTGACAAGGCTTTGGATCTAGTGATGTGTGATAGATCAAGGCTAGTCTTTTCAATCAATATAAGAATATTGTAAAACAACAATAATATCAAAAAGGTGTAGATGAAAGGAAAAGAATGAATTTAAAGGAAAATTAAGCTCAAAATATGGTTTAGAGATTACTAATCATCTTTAAGTTGATTAATGCACTTAAGCTTAGGTAGAAACTTAACAGTGGCTCGATGGGCACATTAGACTCATGTGGAACTTCGTGGGCTTGAGGGAAACCAACAGATTGGTGTGTGCGGGCTTCAATACGATGAATGAAGTTAAATACAGATTTCTTGGTGCCAATTCGTCCAAACCTAGAACTAAACTACGAAGGTCAGGGAGGTGTGTGCACGAAGAAGTTTCCCTTGAAGAAAAGGTCAAAAAGGACAAGGCTAAGGGTGAAATTGTACGAATGCACTTGAAGGTGAGCCTAGCATCCGATTCACTGTGAATTTGAAATTGACATGGCTCTGGTTCTAGTGATGTGTGATAGATCAAGGCTTATCTTTTAAATCAATGTAAGAATAATGTAAAACAACAATAATATGAAAGGTGCATATGAAAGGGAAAGAATGAATTTAAAGGGAAATGAAGCTCAAAATATGGTTTAGAGATTACTAATCATCTTTAAGTTGATTAACGCACTTAAGCCTAGTTAGAAACTTAACAATGGCTAGATGAGCACATTAGACTCATGTGGAACTTCTTGGGCTTGATGGAAACCAATGGATTGGTGCGTGCGGGTTTCAATACGGTGAATGAAGTTGAAGACAGATTTCTTGGTGCCAATTCGTCCAAACCTAGAACTGACCTAGGAGGGTCCGGGAGGTGTGTACACGAAAAAGTTTCCCTTGAGGAAAAGGTCAAAAAGGACAAGGCAAAGCGCAGAATTGTACGAATGCACTTGAAGGTGCACCTAGCTTCCAATTCGCTGTGAATTGGAAATTGCCATGGCTTTGGTTCTAGTGATGTGTGATAGATCAAGGCTACTCTTTTAAATGAATCTAAGAATAATGTAAAACATAAATAATATCAAAAAGGTGTAGATGAAAGGGAAAGAATGAATTTAAAGGGAAAGAATGAATTTAAAGGGAAATTAAGCTCAAAACATGGTTTACAGATTACTAATCATCTTTAAGTTGATTAATGCACTTTAGTCTAGTTAGAAACTTAACAATGGCTAAATGAGCACATTAGGCGCATGTGGAACTTCTTAGGCTTGAGGAAAACCAATGGATTGTTGTGTGCAGGCTTCAATACGATGAATTTAAAGATAGATTTCTTGGTGCCAATTCGTCCAAACCTAGAACTGAACTACGAGGGTCAGGGTGGTGCATACACGAAGAAGTTTCCCTAAAGGAAAAGGTCAAAAAGGACAACGCTTAGGGCAAAATTGTACGAATGCACTTGAAGGTACACCTAGCTTCCGAATCGTTGTGAATTGAAAATTCACATGGCTTTGGTTCTAGTGATGTGTGATAGATCAACGCTAATCTTCTAAATCAATCTAAGAATAGTGTAAAACAACAATAATTTCAAAAAGGTGCAGATGAAATGTAAAGAATGAATTTAAAGGGAAATTAACCTCAAAACATGGTTTAGAGATTACTTGTCATCTTTAAGTTGATTAATGCACTTAAGTCTAGTTAGAAACTTAACAATGGCTACATGAGCACATTAGGCGCATGTGGATCTTCTCAGGCTCGAGGGAAACTAATGGATTGGTTTGTCCGGGCTTCAATACGAAGAATGAAGTTAAAGACAGATTTATTGGTGCCAATTCGTCCAAACCTAGAACTGAACTACGAGGCTTAGGGAGGTGTGTACACGAAGAAGTTTCCCTTGAGGAAAAGGTCAGAAAGGACAAGGCTAATGGCGGAATTGTACGAATGCACCTGAAGGTCCACCTAGCTTCTGATTCGCTGTGAATTGGAAATTAACCTGGCTTTGGTTCTAGTGATGTGTGATAGATCAAGGCTAATCTTCTAAATCAAACTAAGAATAATGTAAAACAACAATAATATCAAAAACGTGCAGATGAAAGCTAAAGAATGAATTTAAAGGGAAATTAAGCTCAAAACATGGTTTAGAGATTACTAATCATCTTTAAGTTGATTATTGCGCTTAAGCCGAGTTAGAAACTTAACAATGGCTAGATGAGCACATTGGGCGCATGTGGAACTTCTTAGGCTTGACGGAAACCAATGGATTGTTGTGTGCGGGCTTCAATACGATGAATGAAGTTAAAGACAAATTTCTTGGTGCCAATTCGCCCAAACCTAGAAATGAACTACGAGGGTCCGGGAGGTGTGTACACGAAGAAGTCTCGCTTGAGGAAAAGGTCAAAAAGGACAAGGCAAAGGGCGGAATTGTACGAATGCACTTGAAGGTGCACCTAGCTTCCGATTCGCTGTGAATTAGAAATTGACACGGCGTTGGTTTTAGTGATGTGTGATAGATCAAGGCTAATCTTCTAAATCAATCTAAGAATAATGTAAAACAACAATATTATCAAAAAGGTGCAGATGAAAGCTAAAGAATGAATTTAAAGGGAAATTAAGCTCAAAACATGGTTTAGAGATTACTATTCATCTTTAAGTTGATTAATGCGCTTAAGTTTAGTTAGAAACTTAACAATAGCTAGATGAGCACATTAGGCGCATGTGCAACTTCGGTTTGAGGGAAACCAATGGATTGGTTTGTGCCGGCTACAATACGATGAATGAAGTTTAAGACAAATTTCTTGGTGCCAATTTGTCCAAACCTAGAACTGAATTACGAGCGAGGGTCAGGGAGATGTGTAAACGAAGAAGTTTCCCATGAGGAAAAGGTCAAAAAGAACATGGCTAAGGGTGGAATGGTACGAATGCACTTGATGGTGCACATAGCTTCCTATTGACTGTGAATTGGAAATTGACATGGCTTTGGTTCTGGTGATGTGTGATAGCTCAAGGCTAATCTTCTAAATTAATCTAAGAATAATGTAAAACAACAATAATATCAAAAAGGTGTAGATGAAAGGGAAAGAATGAATTTAAAGGGAAATTAAGCTGAAAACATGGTTTAGAGATTACTAATCATCTTTAAGTTGATCTATGCACTTAAGTCAAGTTAGAAACTTAAGAATGGCTAGATGAGCACTTTAGGTGCTTCTTGGGCTTGAGGCAAACCAATGGAATGGTGTGCGCGGGGTTCAATAGGAAGAATGAATTAAAAGACGGATTTTTTGGTGCCAATTCATCCAAACCTAAATCTGAACTATGAGGGTCAGGGAGGTGTGTACGAGAGGAAATCACCCTTGAGGAAAATGTGAAAAAGGACAAGGCTAATGGCAGGATTGTACGAAGGCACTTGAAGGTGCACCTAACTTCCAATTCGCTGTAAATGGGAAATTGACATGGTTTTGGTTCTAGTGATGTGTGATAGATCAAGGCTAATCTTCTAAATCAATCTAAAACTAATGTAAAACAACAATAATATAAAAAAGTTGTAGATGAAAGGGAAAGAATGAATTTCAAGGGAAATTAAGCTGAAAACAAGGTTTAGAGATTACTAATCATCTTTAAGTTGATTCATATCTTGTTAGAAACTTAACCATGCCCAGATGGGAACACTAAACTCATGTGGAACTTCTTGGGGTTGAGGGAAACCAATGGATTGGTGTGTCCGGGCTTCAATACGATGAATGAAGTTAAACACAGACTTCTTGGTGCCAACTCATCCAAACCTAGAATTGAACTACGAGAGTCATGGAGGTGTGTACACAAAGAAGTTTCCCTAAAGGAAAAGGTCAAAAAGGACAAGGCTATGGGAGAAATTGTACAAATGCACTTGAAGGTACACCTTGCTTTCGATTCACTGTGAATTTGAAATTCACATGACTTTGGTTCTAGTAACATGTGATACATCAAGGCTAATCCGGTAAATCAGTCTAAGAGTGATGTAAAACAAAAAGAATATCAAAAAGGTGCAGATCGAAAGGGACACAATGAATTTAAAGGGAAATTAAGCTCAAAATATGGCTTAGAGGTTAGTGATCATCTTTAAGTTGATGAATGCCCTACAGTCTAGTTAGAAACTTAACAATGTCTAGATGAGCACATTAGGCTCATGTGGAACTTCTTGGGCTTGAGGAAAACCAATGGATTGTTGTGTGCGGGCTCCAATATGATGAATGAAGTTAAAGATAGATTTCTTGACGCCAATTTGTCCAAACCTTGAACTGAACTACAAGGGTCTGGCAGGTGTTTTCAAGAAAAAGTTTCCCTTGAGGAAAAGGACAAAAAGGACAAGGCAAAGGGCGGAATTGTACGAATGCACCTGAAGGTGCACGTAGCTTCCGATTCACCGTGAATTGGAAATTGCCATGGCTTTGGTTCTAGTGATGTGTGATAGATCAAGGCCAATCTTCTAAATCAATCTAAGAATAATATAAGACAACAATAATATTAAAAAGGTGCAGATGAAAGCTAAAAAATAAATTTAAAGGGAAATTAAGCTCAAAACATGGTTTAGAGATTACTAATCATCATTAAGTTGATTAATGCACTTAAGTCTAGTTAGAAACTTAACAATGGCTAGATGTGCAAATTAGGCGCATGTGAAACTTCTTGGGCTTCAGGGAAACCAATGGATTGGTGTGTGCGGGCTTCAATACGATGAATGAAGTTAAAGACAGATTTCTTGGTGCCAATTCGTCCAAACCTAAAACTAAACTAGGAGGGTCAGGAGGTGAGTACACGAAGAAGTTTCCCTTGAGGAAAAGGTCAAAAAGGATAAGGCTAAGGGGGGAATTGTACAAATGCACTTGAAGGTGGACCTAGCTTCCGATTCGCTGTGAATTGGAAATTGACATGGCTTTGGTTCTAGTGATGTGTGATAGATCAAGGCTAATCTTCTAAATCAATCTAAGAATAATGTAAGACAACAATAATATCAAAAAGGTGCAGATGAAAGCTAAAAAATGATTTTAAAGTGAAATTAAGCTCAAAACATCGTTTAGAGATTACTAATCATCTTTAAGTTGATTAATGCGCTTAAGTCTAGTTAGAAACTTAACAATGGCTAGATGAGCAAATTAGGCGCATGTGGAACTTCTTGGGCTTCAGGGAAACCAATGGATTGGTGTGTGCGGGCTTCAATACGATGAATGAAGTTAAAGACAAATTTCTTGGTGCCAATTCGTCCACACCTAAAACTGAACTAGGAGGGTCAGGAGGTGTGTACACGAAGAAGTTTCGCTTGAGGAAAAGGTCAAAAAGGAGAAGGGTAAGGGCGGAATTGTACAAATGCACTTGAAGGTGGACCTAGCTTCCGATTTGCTTTGAATTGGAAATTGACATGGCTTTGGTTCTAGTGATGTGTGATAGATCAAGGCTAATCTTCTAAATCAATCTAAGAATAATGTAAAACAACAATAATATCAAAAAGGTTTAGATGAAAGGGAAAGAATGAATTTAAAGGTAAATTAAGCTCAAAACATGGCTTAGAGATTACAAATGATCTTTAAGTTTAAGTCTAGTTAGAAGCTTAACAATGGCTAGATCAGCATACTCAGTGCATGTGGAACTTTTTGGGCTTGAGGGAAACCAATGGATTGGTGTATGCGGGCTTCAATACGATGAATGAACTGAAATACAGATTTATTGGTGCCAGTTCGTCCAAACCTAGATCTGAACTACGAGGGTCAGGGAGGTGTGTACGAGAAGAAATTTCCCTTGAGGAAAAGGTCAAAAAGGACAAGGCTAGCGGCAGAATTGTATGAATGCACCTAAAGGTTCACCTAGCTTCCGATTCACTGTGAATTGGAAATTGACATGGCTTTGGTTCTAGTGATGCGTGATAGATCAAGGCTAATCTTCTAAATCAATCTAAGAATAATGTAAAACAACAATAATATCAAAAAGGTGCAGATGAAAGCTAAAGAATGAATTTAAAGGGAAATTAAGCTCAAAACATGGTTTAGAGATTACTAATCATCTTTAAGTTGATTAATGCGCTTATGTCTAGTTAGAAACATAACAATGGCTAGATGAGCACATTAGGCACATGTGGAACTTAGGCTTGAGGGAAACCAATGGATTGGTATGTGCCGGCTTCAATACGATGAATGAAGTTAAAGACAGATTTCTTGGTGCCAATTTGTCCAAACCTAGAACTGAATTACGAGCGAGGGTCTGGGAGATGTGTAAACGAAGAAGTTTCCCTTGAGGAAAAGGTCAAAAAGGACATGGCTAAGGGTGGAATGGTACGAATGCACTTGACGGTGCACATAGCTTCCGATTGACTGTGAATTGGAAATTGACATGGCTTTGGTTCTGGTGATGTGTGATGGCTCAAGGCTAATCTTCTAAATCAATCTAAGAATAATGTAAAACAACAATAATATCAAAAAGGTGTAGATGAAAGGGAAAGAATAAATTTAAAGGGAAATTAAGCTGAAAACATGGTTTAGAGATTACTAATCATCTTTAAGTTGATCTATGCACTTAAGTCTAGTTAGAAACTTAAGAATGGCTAGATGAGCCCCTTAGGTGCTTCTTTGGCTTGAGGCAAACCAATGGAATGGTGTGTCTGGGGTTCAATAGGAAGAATGAATTAAAACACGGATTTTTTGGTGCCAATTCGTCCAAACCTAAATCTGAACTACGAGAGTCAGGGAGGTGTGTACGTGAAGAAATCTCCCTTGAGTAAAAGGTCAAAAAGGACAAGGCTAATGGCAGGATTGTGCGAAGGCATTTGAAGGTGCACCTAACTTCCAATTCGCTGTGAATTGGAAATTGACATGGCTTTGGTTCTAGTGATGTGTGATAGATCAAAGTTAATCTTCTAAATCAATCTAAAAATAATGTAAAACAACAATAATATCAAAAAGTTGTAGATGAAAGGGAAAGAATGAATTTCAAGGGAAATTAAGCTGAAAACATGGTTTAGAGATTACTAATCATCTTTAAGTTGATTCATGTCTTGTTAGAAACTTAACCATGGCCAGATGGGCACACTAGACTCAAGTGGAACTTCTTGGGGTTGAGGGAAACAAATGGATTGGTGTATGCGGGCTTCAATACGATGAATGAAGTTAAACACAGACTTCTTGGTGCCAACTCATCCAAACCAAGAATTGAACTACGAGAGTCAGGGAGGTGTGTACACAAAGAAGTTTCCCTAAAGGAAAAGGTCAAAAAGGACAAGGCTAAGGGTGGAATTGTACGAATGCACTTGAAGGTACACCTTGCTTCCGATTCGCTGTGAATTTGAAATTCACAAGGCTTTGGTTCTAGTAACATGTGATACATCAAGGCTAATCCGGTAAATCAGTCTAAGAGTGATGTAAAACAAAAATAATATCAAAAAGGTGCAGATCGAAAGGGACACAATGAATTTAAAGGGAAATTAAGTTCAAAACATGGTTTAGAGGTTAGTGATCATCTTTAAGTTGATGAATGCCCTACAGTCGAGTTAGAAACTTAACAATGTCTAGATGAGCACATTAGGCTCATGTGGAACTTCTTGGGCTTGAGGAAAACCAATGGATTGTTGTGTGCGGGCTTCAATATGATGAATGAAGTTAAAAATAGATTTCCTGGCGCCAATTCGTCCAAACCTAGACCTGAATTACGAGGGTCCGGCAGATGTTTTCAAGAAAAAGTTTCCCTTGAGGAAAAGGTCAAAAAGGATAAGGCAAAGGGCGGAATTGTACGAATGCACCTAAAGGTGCACCTAGCTTTCGATTCATTGTCAATTGGTAATTGACATGGCTTTGGTTCTAGTGATGTGTGATAGATCAAGGCCAATCTTCTAAATCAATCTAAGAATAATATAAGACAACAATAATATTAAAAAGGTGCAGATGAAAGCTAAAAAATAAATTTAAAGCGAAATTAAGCTCAAAACATGGTTTAGAGATTACTAATCATCTTTAAGTTGATTAATGCACTTAAGTCTAGTTAGAAACTTAACAATGGCTAGATGAGCAAATTAGGCGCATGTGGAACTTCTTGGGCTTCAGGGAAACCAATGGATTGGTGTGTGCGGGCTTCAATACGATGAATGAAGTTAAAGGCAGATTTCTTGGTGCCAATTCGTCCAAACCTAGAACTGAACTACGAGGGTCAGGGTGGTGCATACACGAAGAAGTTTCCCTAAAGGAAAAGGTCAAAAAGGACAACGCTTAGGGCAGAATTGTACGAATGCACTTGAAGGTACACCTAGCTTCCGAATCGTTGTGAATTGAAAATTCACATGGCTTTGGTTCCAGTGATGTGTGATAGATCAAGGCTAATCTTCTAAATCAATCTAAGAATAGTGTAAAACAACAATAATTTCAAAAAGGTGCAGATGAAATGTAAATAATGAATTTAAAGGGAAATTAACCTCAAAACATGGTTTAGAGATTACTTGTCATCTTTAAGTTGATTAATGCACTTAAGTCTAGTTAGAAACTTAACAATGGCTACATGAGCACATTAGGCGCATGTGGATCTTCTTAGGCTTGAGGGAAACTAATGGATTGGTTTGTCCGGGCTTCAATACGAAGAATGAAGTTAAAGACAGATTTATTGGTGCCAATTCGTCCAAACCTAGAACTGAACTACGACGCTTAGGGAGGTGTGTACATGAAGAAGTTTCCCTTGAGGAAAAGGTCAGAAAGGACAAGGCTAATGGCGGAATTGTACGAATGCACCTGAAGGTCCACCTAGCTTCCGATTCACTGTGAAGTGGAAATTGACATGGCTTTGGTTCTAGTGATGTGTGATAGATCAAGGCTAATCTTCTAAATCAATCTAAGAATAATGTAAAACAACAATAATATCAAAAAGGTGCAGATGAAAGCTAAAGAATGAATTTAAAGGGAAATTATGCTCAAAACATGGTTTAGAGATTACTAATCATCTTTAAGTTGATTAATGCGCTTATGTCTAGTTGGAAACTTAACAATGGCTAGATGAGCACATTAGGCACATGTGAAACTTCTTAGGCTTGAGGGAAACCAATGGATTGTTGTGTGCGGGCTTCAATACGATAAATGAAGTTAAAGACAAATTTTTTGGTGCCAATTTGTCCAAACCTAGAACTGAACTACGAAGGTCTGGGAGGTGTGTACAAGAAGATGTTTCCCTTGAGGAAAAGGTCAAAAAGGACAGGGCAAAGGGCGGAATTGTACGAATGCACTTGAAGGTGCACCTAGCTTCCGATTCGCTGTGAATTGGAAATTGACATGGCTTTGGTTGTAGTGATGTGTTATAGATCAAGGCTAATCTTCTAAATCAATCTAAGAATAATGTAAAACAATAATAATATCAAAAAGGTGCAGATGAAAGCTAAAGAATGAATTTAAAGGGAAATTAAGCTCAAAACATGGTTTAGAGATTACTAATCATCTTTAAGTTGATTAATGAGCTTAAATCTAGTTAGAAACTTAACAATGGCTAGATGAGCACATTAGGCGCATGTGGAACTTTGGCTTGAGGGAAACCAATGGATTGGTATGTGCCGGCTTCAATACGATGAATGAAGTTAAAGACAGATTTCTTGGTGCCAATTTGTCCAAACCTAGAACTGAATTACGAGCGAGGGTCAGGGAGATGTGTACACGAAGAAGTTTCCCTTGAGGAAAAGGTCAAAAAGGACATGGCTAAGGGTGGAATGGTACGAATGCACTTGACGGTGCACATAGCTTACGATTGAGTGTGAATTGGAAATTGACATGGCTTTGGTTCTGGTGATGTGTGATAGCTGAAGGCTAATCTTCTAAATCAATCTAAGAAAAATGTAAAATAACAATAATATCAAAAAGGTGTAGATGAAAGCGAAAGAATGAATTTAAAGGGAAATTAAGCTCAAAACATGGTTTAGAGATTACTAATCATCTTTAAGTTGATTAATGAGCTTAAGTCTAGTTAGAAACTTAATAATGGCTAGATGAGCACGTTAGGTGGAACTTCTTGGGCTTGAGGGAAACCAATGGATTGGTGTTTGCGGGCTTCAATACGATGAATGAACTGAAAGACATATTTATTGGTGGCAACTCATCCAAACCTAGAGGAAAAGGTCAAAAAGGACAACGGTAAGGGCGCAGTTGTACAAATGCACTTGAAGGTACACCTAGCTTCCGATTCGCTGTGAATTGGGAATTCAAATGGATTTGGTTCTAGTGACGTGTGATACAACAAGGCTAATCTTCTAACTAAATCTAAGAATTATGTAAAACAACAATAATATCAAAAAGGTGCGGATCGAAAGGGAAACAAAGAATTTAAAGGGAAATTATGCTCAAACATGGTTTAGAGATTACTAATCATCTTTAAGTTGATATATGCACTTAAGTCTAGTTAGAAACTTAACAATGGCTAGATGAGCACCTTAGGCGCTTCTTTGGCTTGAGGCAAACCAATGGAATGGTGTGTGCAGGGTTCAATAGGAAGCATGAATTAAAGGACGGATTTTTTGGTGCCAATTCGTCCAAACCTAAATCTGAACTACGAGGGTCAGGGAGGTGTGTACGAGAAGAAATTTTCCTCGAGGAAAAGGTAAAAAAGGACAAGTCTAGTGGCGGAATTATACGAATGCACCTGAAGGTGCACCTAGCTTCCAATTCGCTATGAATTGGAAATTGACATAGCTTTGGTTCAGTGATGTGTGATAGATCAAGGTTAATCTGCTAAATCAATCTAAGAATAATGTAAAACAACATTAATATCACAAAGTTGTAGATGAAAGGGAAAGAATGAATTTAAAGGGAAATTAAGCTCAAAACATGGTTTAGAGATTACTAATCATCTTTAAGTTGATTCATGTCTTGTTAGAAACTTAACAATGGCCAGATGGGCACACTAGACTCATGTGGAACTTCTTGGGCTTGAGGTAAACTAATGGATTAGTGTGTGCAGGCTTCAATATGATGAGTGAAGTTAAACACAGACTTCTTGGTGCCAACTGATGAAGTGTTAGAAATGCATAATTAAGCTGTTTTAGTGAGTGATTTATTACATCAAAGAATGGTTGAACACTTAATTATGCATCAAAATTTTAACATTTAATGGAAAATTTATTGATGATAATATTTTGCACATCAAAGTCTCATATTTGCTCTTGAAATACTTAAACTATAATATCATTTCATTTATATATTATAGGGCATTTATGGAAGGAAGGAAAGAGTGGGACCTATAAAGAAATAAAAGAATTGATTATGGTCAAGTTGGAGTTTTATTTTCATTTTTTTTGTTCTGGACACAGCTTTATTTTCTTTCTTTCTCATTTAGCTGGACACAGCAGCAGAGTTTTTATTGCTTTCTTTTGGTTTTCGTTTGGCGCAACAGCAGAGTGGAGCAGGAGCACATCACACATGCAAAACACATGCAAAAAAAACTCATTCGGACAGCACACAACCTGGACGTTGCAGACGCTGTACAGCAGCAGAAAAAAGCCCTCACTCAGACTGCACTCACACCAGCTCAAATATGCAGAAAATTGACACCAACTCACACATGCAGAACACTCACACATGCAGACCAGCAAAGCACTCACTCGGACTGCACTCACACCAGCTCACACATGCAGAACACTCACACATGCAGACCAGCAAAGCACTCATTCGGACAACACACAGCCGGACTCACACATGCAATAATAAACATGCAAACCAGCTCACACATGCAGGACAACAATCAACTCACACGGACGGAAAGCAGCTGGAGCAGAAGGAGATCGCATGGAACATTCAGACGTGCAGCAGCAGCAGGAGATCAATATTTATTTGGCTGGAGGCAGCAACAGAAAAGGGGAGTTTTACTTATTTTCTTTTCGTTTAGAAGCTAGCGGCAGCAGTAGATTAGTTCATAGCTTTGAGTTTTATTTTATTTTCTTTTCTTTTGATTTAGACACAGGCGGCAGTTATTGTTTCTTTTATTTTCATTCGGCTACAGCAGTAGCTTAGCTTGGTTTTTATTGTTTCTTTCATTTTCATTCGGCTACAGCAGTAGCTTAGCTTGGAGTTTGTTACTTTCTCTCATTTAAGCTGGAGGTAGCATTAGAGTAGCTTTGAGTTTTCATTAATCTTCTTTTCATTTTCAGACTAAAGAAGCGGCTGGTTTTGTTTTTATTTTCATTCTTCTTTTCGTTTAGCTCTAGAGAGTAGAGTAGTCTGAAGTTTAATTATTTTCTCTTCTTTTTCATTTGGACGGAAGGCGGTTTGCTTTGTCTTCATGCATTTAATTTTCGTTTAGCAGTTCGAAGTCTTTGTTCTTCTTCTTTACGTTTTTCTTTCGACTAGCATCTTGGAGGTGGCTTTCTTCTTGGTTAATTTTTGGCTTTTGGCTCATTTTTATTTTTAGATTTCTTTTGCTTTCAGATTTTTTCATGACTCATCTTAGACTTATTTTTGTAGTTAGAAATATCATGTGTAGCTAATTTCTAAAACTTGGGTTGTGGAAAGGGACGTGATTTGTTTTGGATTCTAGTTTAATGCAATATTTTGTGATTGAACGTTGATTTCACTATATTACTAGTCGGATCTAAACTGAAAATAGATTGCAGCTCTTGCTCTTGTTTTGTTGTTGACGTAAGGCACAACAAAAGCTTGAAAATTATCAAGGCTTCTCTCGATTGTTTGTTAATGTGTGTTTGGCTAGTAAAGTAGAGAACCCTTTAGAAAAAATATTGCAAAACTTGAGCTTAACTTTTTATCTTCCGATTAGCACTGCCTTGATTGGATTGTTAATCAAGAAAATTATCTAGAATCCAAAATAAAGAGAGTCTCATACCCAACCCAAGTGTTCGTTAATTTGTTTTTTTTTAGAAACTCTAATTTTAATTTCGATTATCTTTTTGCATTGCATTTGAATTTTATTTTCATCTCTCATACTTGATTCATTTGTTACTCACAAATCTCTTATACTCTTTGATAACCCATTGTCCCTGTGGAATATGATCCTGGACTTATCCTTGATACAACTTGACACTTTTACACTTGGAAGCACATTCGACCACGAGTCAAGTTTTTGGCGCCGTTGCCGAGGACAACTGGTGCTTATTAGAGCATTCCTCTACTGCTGAGAGGACGTTGTGGAGCTGTGAACCTTTTCACAGCCTGGGTGGCATTGAATCTTTTTTCCTTCTCTCTGTTTATTTTTCATGGTCTTTGATTATCTGCTCTTGTTTGTATGACTGGTTGGACTAGAGACCATACATCTCGACTGTTTAGGACAGAATCATTGACATCTTTTAGCTCTGCATCATCTTCTATTGAATCATCATCAGACACTGATAGCATCATGGCTGAAATGAGCATCATGATAGGGAAGTGGAGAATCCAAACAGGACTCTTAGAGAATATCTTCAGCCTGTTAGGACTAGCACACCTTCTTGCATCATTTTACCTATTAATGCAAATGCTTTTAATTTCAAACCCGGGATGATTCCATTGTTACCACACTTTCATGGTATGAAATCTGAAAACCCCTATTTGCATATCAAAGAGTTTGAAGAAGTGTGTTCCACATTCGTGGATAGAACATGCACTGATGAGGTCATAAGATTGAAACTGTTTCCATTTTCCTTAAAAGACAAGGCTAAGACATGGTTGAATTCCTTAAGACCAAGATCCATTGGGACTTGGCAAGAAATGCAAACTGAATTTTTAAAGAAATTTTTTCCCATTCATAAAACCAATGCCTTGAAAAGACAGATCATGAATTTTTGCCAAAAGGATGTGGAAACATTTTATCATTGTTGGAAACGATTCAAAGACCTTTTAAATGCATGTCCTCATCATGGATATGAGAATTGGAGGGTCATTAGTTTTTTTTATGAGGGATTGCAACAAAAAATGAGACAATTTGTGGAGACCATGTGTAATGGAGCGTTTTTTAACAAAGAACCTGAGGAAGCTTTTGAATATTTTGATTATCTAGCTGAAAATACACAATCATAGGATACATCTGATGTTCATGATAGGTCGGAAAGTTCAAGGACAATTTCAGGGGGTGGCAAATATAATCTGAGAGAAGTAGATGATTTGAATGCTAGGTTGGCTATGATTCCTAAGAAATTAGAAACCATAGAACTGAAGAAAGTGAATGAACTACAAGTTGTATCTCAGATTACCTTGAGCTGTAATATTTGTGAAGGCCAAGGGCATTCAACTAATAATTGCCCAACCATTCCAGCTTTTAAAGAAGTTCTTTTGGATCAATCTAATGCTGTTAATATGGTTGCTAAATCTTTTTTAGGTCCTTATTCCAACACCTACAATTCGGGATGGAGAAATCACCCTAATTTCAGTTGGAGAGGTGATCAAGCAGCTTTACCTGCACCCAACATAGCTGGTCCTTCACAAATTGTACCCTACACTAGCCCAGGAGGTCCAGGACCATCTCAATATGCCAACCACATGGTCCCAGCTCAGAAAAAGAACCTTGAAGACAATTTCCAGCAATTATCCACCAAATTCCAGCAGCTCTCCACCAATTTTCAGCAATTCATGCAAAGCCAAGCTGCTATCAATAGTCAAAATTCACAAGCCATTGTTGAGATTCGAGGGTCAGTCACAAGGTTAACTACAACCATGAGTGCTCAAGAGAAAGGGAAGTTCCCTGCACAATCTCAGCCTAATCCCCAAGGCCAAAACCACCAATTTCAAAGTATGGCAGGAGATTCAAATGTCAAGCAAGTCAAGGCTATTACAACCTTGAGAAGTGATAAGGTGATTGGCATTCCAGCTAAAGAGGTAGAAAAGAATGGTAACACTTCTAAACCTCCTTCTGAAAATGAGGCACATGATCCTTTGGAATCTGAAAGTGTCCCAAGCACTACACTTGCACCTTTTCCTCAAAGGTTAGCCCCTTTGCACAAAGATAAGCATCACGCTGAAATTCTTGAAATTTTTAAGCAAGTTAGGATTAATATACCATTGTTAGATGTTATTCAACATATTCCTACCAATGCTAAATTTTTAAAGGATTTATGTACCGTAAAAGGAAAATTGAATGTGCAAAAGAAAGCTTTTCTTATTGAGCAGGTTAGTGCTATTATCCAAACCAACACTCCTCCCAAATACAAGGACCCAGGATCCCCTACCATAGCTTGCATGATAGGGAGCTCAAAAATAGGCCAAGCATTATTAGACTTAGGTTCAAGTGTGAACTTATTGCCTTATAATGTTTATGTTCAGCTTGGATTGGGTGAGTTGAAATCTACTTCTATCACATTGCAGTTGGCTGATAGGTCTATTAAGATTCCTAGGGGTGTTGTGGAAGATGTTTTGGTTCAAGTAGACAAATTCTACTATCCAGTAGACTTTGTCGTACTCGACATGCAATTGACTAATCATTCTAGTTTCCAAGCACCTGTTATCTTAGGAAGACCCTTCTTGGCTACTTCTAATGCACTCATAAATTGTAGAAGTGGAGTTTTAAATTTGAGTTATGGAAATATGACTTTGGAGCTAAATATTTTCAATCCTTGCAGGCAGCCGCAAGAAGTTGAGGAAGTTCATGAAGTGAATTTGCTGGAAAATTTCGTTGATGAAAATTCTGCACATTACTTTCAACTCATTGATTCTCTAGAGGAATTTGAAGAAGATTTGAAATTTGATAATGTTAAAAACTCATCTCTTGTTTCCTCAATAGGTCAGCAAGTTACACCACCATGGAGGCCAAAATTTGAGCAACTTCCACCATTGACATCAACCCTCAAGCCTTCGAAAGAGCAATCCCCAACTGTGGACTTCAAACCTCTTCCATTGGAGTTGAAGTATGCTTTCTTAGGACCACAAAGCACCTTCCCTGTGGTAATTTCTTCTCACTTAACTAGTGAACAAGAAGATAAATTGCTAGAGGTCCTTAAGAAGCATAAAAAGTCTATTGGGTGGACAATGGCTGAAATAAAAGGTATAAGTCCCTTGGAGTGTACCCATAGGATTTATTTAGAAGATGATGCAAAGCCTTCTAGGGAAATGCAAAGAAGGTTGAATCCCACAATGAAGGAAGTGCTTAAAGGTGAGGTGTTGAAATTGCTTGATGTGGGTATCATTTACCCCATCTCGGATAGCAAGTGGGTAAGTCCTATTCATGTAGTTCCAAAAAAATTTGGGCTTACCATTGTTAAAAATGAGCAAAATGAATCGATTCCCACCAGAATTCCTACTGGTTGGCGCATGTGTATAGATTATAGGAAGTTGAATGCCACCACTAGGAAAGATCATTTTCCTTTGCCTTTTCTTGATCAAGTGTTAGAAAATGTTGCTGGACATGCTTTTTATTGCTTCTTAGATGGATTCTCCAGTTACTATCAATTAGAAATAGCACCAGAGGATCAAGAAAAGACCACCTTTACTTGTCCTTTTGGTACTTTTGCTTTTAGGAGAATGCCTTTTAGTTTATGCAATGCACCAGCAACTTCTCAAAGATGCATGCTTAGCATTTTTAATGACATGATTGAGAACACCCTAGAAGTGTTTATGGATGATTTTTCTGTATTTGGTGATTCATTTGAGAGTTGTTTAACCAATTTACAAGTTGTTTTGGCCAGGTGTGAAGAGAAGCAATTGCTACTTAATTGGGAGAAGTGCCATTTCATGGTACAATAGGGCATTGTTCTGGGACATATTGTTTCATCTAGAGGACTTGAAGTAGATAGAGCAAAAATTGAGTTGATTTCTAAACTTCCTACACCTAAGTCAATAAAAGACATTAGATCTTTTCTTGGGCATGCAGGTTTTTATAGGAGATTTATCAAAGACTTTAGCTCTACTTCTAAGCCTCTATGTAAGCTATTGATGAATGATGTAAAATTTGATTGGACACCCGAGTGTCAAGAAGCTTTTTGTCGGCTTAAAACTTTGCTAACCACTGCTCCTATTCTTCAACCTCCTGATTGGTCACTTTGTTTTGAAATCATGTGTGATGCAAGTGATTTTGCAATAGGAGCTGTTTTTGGATAGCGTAGGAACAAACTTCCTTATGTCATTTACTATGCAAGTAAAACTTTGAATTTTGCTCAAAAAAATTATTCTACTACTGAAAAAGAATTACTTGCTGTG
Organism: Carya illinoinensis; assembly: GCF_018687715.1. Lineage (NCBI taxonomy): Eukaryota > Viridiplantae > Streptophyta > Magnoliopsida > Fagales > Juglandaceae > Carya > Carya illinoinensis. The sequence continues at coordinate 22,141,335 of NC_056765.1, forward strand.
GTATTTGCTTTAGAGAAGTTTCGTGCATGTATTCTTGGTTCTCCTATAGTCATCTTTACTGACCATGCAGCTCTCAAGTATTTATTGACAAAGAAAGATGCAAAACCAAGGTTGATTAGATGAATACTTTTACTCCAAGAGTTCAATATTATCATCAAGGACAAGAAAGGAGTAGAGAATGTGGTAGCTGACCATTTGTCTAGGCTCACAGTTGCTGAAACTGAACAACCGACACCTGTTCTTGATTCTTTTCCTGATGAACATCTTATGTTAGTTGAAAATTTGCCTTGGTTTGCTGATATAGTAAATTTCTTGGTGACAGGACAAACACCACCTCATTGGAATGCTCAAGATATACGGAAATTCACGCATGAGGTGAGATCGTTCTTCTATGATGATCATTACCTTTTCAAGTATTGTTTAGATCAAATCATTAGGAAGTGTGTGCCCAATGATGAAATTTCTGGTGTCTTAAATTTTTGCCATACGGAAGCTTGTGGTGGGCATTTTTCAGCCCACAAAACAGTGGCCAAAATTCTTCAAAGTGGATTTTATTGGCCAACCATGTTCAAGGATGCCTTTAGTTTTTGTAAAACTTGTGAACCTTGTCAGAAATTAGGAGGAATCACTAGGAGAAATATGATGCCTATGCAACCCATACTAGTGATTGAAATTTTTTATTGTTGGGGGATAGATTTTATGGGACCATTTCCTTCTTCTTTTGGCTATTTATACATTTTGCTTGCTGTTGACTATGTTTCTAAGTGGGTTGAGGTAGTCCCTTACAAATCTAATGATCATCAAGTTGTTTTAAAATTTTTGAAAGAAAACATTTTTGCAAGGTTTGGCATGCTTAAAGCCATAATCAGTGATAATGGCACCCACTTTTGTAACAAGCATTTCTCGGCCTTAATAAAGAAGTATGGTATCCATCACAAAATATCTACTCCCTATCATCCTCAAACCAATGGACAAGCTGAACTAGCAAATAGGGAGATTAAAAACATTCTTGAAAAAACAGTTAACCCAAACAGGAAGGATTGGTCTTTAAGATTGTCTGATGCCTTGTGGGCTTATAGAAGAGCTTTTAAAACCATTTTGGGCATGTCTCCATATAGACTAGTGTATGGTAAGACTTGCCATTTGCCTGTAGAGTTGGAACATAGAGCGTATTGGGCCATTAAGCAATGCAATTTTAACATTGATAAGCTGGTTGTGTGAGAAAATTGCAGCTGTCTGAGTTGGATGAGTTGAGGATGGATGCCTACAACAACTCTAAGTTGTCCAAAGAAAGAATGAAGAACTTCCATGACAAACACATCCAACGTAAGACTTTTGAGTCTAATCAAAAAGTGTTATTGTACAACTCTCGGTTACACTTGTTCCCTGGTAAGTTAAGGTCTCGATGGAGTGGGCCTTATGTGGTACAAACTGTTTTTCCTCATGGTGCTATAGAGATAATGAATCCTATCTATCAATGGTAACATTTTTAAGGTTAACGGTCAAAGGCTCAAGCCTTTTATTTCTAACTTTGCACCTAAGGAATCTACTCTACATTTGCTTGATCCTAATTGTTTTCTTTTATTCTTCAGTTTTTATTTTTATTTTGGCTGCATTCCTTTCAAAGCTATCCAGGTACTTCTTTTTCCTCTTTCCTTTAGTTTTCCTTTGAATTTTTGGTTCTTCTTTTAGTGGTTTTGCCCCTTAATTGCTCTCTTTGTGTAAATTCTTTCGTTTCTCTTGCATCATTGAGGACAATGCTACAATCTAGTTGGGGGGTGGAAGAGAATTTATTTCTCTGTTTACATGCCTTAGACATATATTTTGGTCCACTTTGGAGGAGTGTTAGTAATGAGTTGAAAGCAGATTAAATCCCTCATTCTTGAAGTTTACACGCTGGAAAGTGATTCAAAAAACAAAACAAAAAAAAAAAAAAAAAAAAAAAAAGATAAAAGAAAAAGATTTGTTGAGGTCATGGAACATGTGGAATGCAGTGCAAATATGAGTATATGTTAAAAGAGGGACTTATCCATTTATTTAGTTGTTAAACCAAGGGAAAGATGTTAAAAGTTTTGCTAAAACGCACACAACACATACTTGGAAGGCCTAGAAAGATTACATTGAGTCATTGTTGGTTGATTTACACTTCAATTGTTTGAGACTCTAATGAACCATATCCTAATGGTTTAGGAAGAAATCTAAAATGAATTAAATGAGAAAAGGGACAAGCCAGGGATCCAAAACAACAAAAAAAAATCCTTTAGGTAGACTAGTAGTAAGGCCTGACTTGTGAAAGTGTGGGCAGACGCACATTCATAGGTCCAATTCCCCCACTAGGAAATCTAAAAACATAAATTACATCTGTGTAGTGGAAAAGGCTGCCTATTACCGGGGTCCTTACAAAAAAAAAAGTAGGCACCTTTCAAAGTGTAAAGCAGCCACTACAATGGTTTTGAATTAGAGTATGACCATGTGGTTTTCTCAGATTAGTTGTTGTGATTGAAACTGTTAATGTCTCTTGGTAGTCGATCTTGAAATTCTAACCCCATTTCCATGCACTTGAAAGAAAGCAAGCTTTGTTACATGTAATTTCCTTGGTTGATTAACTAAATGGTGTATAAATCTCTCAGTTGATACAAAATTCATATTAATCTATCTCCAGTAGTCTTAAACTCAACAAGTCTATTTCATAGCATGTGATTCTTGGATTTTCTGAAATTGTATTTGGTAATCTCACCTTTGCATGAATTCTTTCACTCTTTTTTCTAGAGACTAGTAAAGAGCTAGTTGGGGGGTGTGATGAAGTGTTAGAAATGCATAATTAAGCTGTTTTAGTGAGTGATTTATTACATCAAAGAATGGTTGAACACTTAATTATGCATCAAAATTTTAACACCTAATGGAAAATTTATTGATGATAATATTTTGCACATCAAAGTCTCATATTTGCTCTTGAAATACTTAAACTATAATATCATTTCATTTATATATTATAGGGCATTTATGGAAGGAAAGAAAGAGTGGGACCTATAAAGAAATAAAAGAATTGATTATGGTCAAGTTGGAGTTTTATTTTCATTTTTTTGGTTCCGGACACAGCTTTTTTTTCTTTCTTTTTCATTTAGCTGGACAAAGCAATAGAGTTTTTATTGCTTTCTTTTGGTTTTCGTTTGGCGCAACAGCAGAGTGGAGCAGGAGCACATCACACATGCAAAACACATGCAAAACAAACTCATTCGGACAGCACACAACCTGGACATTGCAGACGCTGTACAGTAGCAGAAAAAAGCACTCACTCGAACTGCACTCACACCAGCTCAGACATGCAGAAAAGTGACACCAACTCACACATGCAGAACACTCACACATGCAGACCAGCAAAGCACTCACTCGGACTGCACTCACACCAGCTCACACATACAGAAAAGTGACACCAACTCACACATGCAGAACACTCACACATGCAAACCAGCAAAGCACTCATTCTGACAACACACAGCCGGAATCACACATGCAATAAACATGCAAACCAGCTCACACATGCAGGATAGCAATCAACTCATCTTAGACTTATTTTTCATTTGCTTTTGCTTTCAGATTTTTTCATGACTCATCTTAGACTTATTTTTGTAGTTAGAAATATCATGTATAGCTAATTTCTAAAACTTGGGTTGTGGAAAGGGACGTGATTTGTTTTGGATTCTAGTTTAATGCAATATTTTGTGATTGAACGTTGATTTCACTATATTACTAGTTGGATCTAAACTGAAAATAGATTGCATCTCTTGCTCTTGTTTTGTTGTTGACGTAAGGCACAACAAAAGCTTGAAAATTATCAAGGCTTCTCTCGATTGTTTGTTAATGTGTGTTTGGCTAGTAAAGTAGAGAACCCTTTAGAAAAAATATTGCAAAACTTGAGCTTAACTTTTTATCTTCCGATTAGCACTACCTTGATTGGATTGTTAATCGAGAAAATTATCTAGAATCCGAAATAAAGAGAGTCTCATACCCAACCCAAGTGTTTGTTAATTTGTTTTTTTTTTAGAAACTCTAATTTCAACTTCGATTATCTTTTTGCATTGCATTTGAATTTTATTTTCATCTCTCATACTTGATTCATTTGTTACTCACAAATCTCTTATACACTTTGATAACCCATTGTCCCTGTGGAATACAATCCTGGACTTATCCTTGATACAATTTGACACTTCTACACTTGGAAGCACATTCGAGCACGAGTCACCAACTCATCCAAACCTAGAACTGAACTACGAGGGTCAGGGTGGTGTGTACACGAAGAAGTTTCTCTAAGGAAAAGGTCCAAAAGGACAACACTAAGGGTGCAATTCTACGAATGCACTTGAAGGTAGACCTAGCTTCCGATTCGCTGTGAATTGGAAATTCAGATGGCTTTGGTTCTAGTAACAAGTGATACATCAAGGCTAATCCTGTAAATCGATCTAAGAATGATGTAAAACAAAAATAATATAAAAAAGGATCGGAAGGGAAACAATGAATTTAAAGGGAAATTAAGCTCAAAACATGGTTTAGAGATTAGAATTCATCTTTAAGTTGATGAATGCCCTAAAGTCTAGTTAGAAACTTAACAATGTCTAGATGAGCACATTAGGCTCATGTGGAACTTCTTGGACTTGAGGGAAACCAATGGATTGTTGTGTGCGGGCTTCACTACGATGAATGAAGTTAAAGATAGATTTCTTACTATCAATTCATCCAAACCTATAACTGAACTACGAGGGTCAGGGAGGTGTGTACACGAAGAAGTTTCCTTTGAGGAAAAGGTCAAAAGGGACATGGCCAAGGGTGGAATGGTATGAATGCACTTGACGGTGCACATAGCTTCCGATTCACTGTGAATTGGAAATTGAGATGGCTTTGGTTCTAGTGATGTGTGATAGCTCAAGGCTAATCTTCTAAATCAATCTAAGTATAATGTAAAACAACAATAATATCAAAAAGGTGTAGATGAAAGGGAAAGAACGAATTTAAAGGGAAATTAAGGTCAAAACATGGTTTAGAGATTACTAATCATCTTTAAGTTGATTAATGTCTTGTTAGAAACTTAACAATGGCGAGATGAGGACACTAGACTCATGTGGAACTTCATGGGCTTGAGGGAAACCAATGAATTGGTGTGTGCGGGCTTCAATACGATGAATGAAGTTAAAGACATATTTCTTGGTGCCAATTCATCCAAACCTAGAATTGAACCACGAGGGTCAGTGAGGTGTGTACACGATGAAGTTTCCCTAGAGGAAAAGGTCAAAAAGGACAAGGCTAAGGGCGGAATTGTACAAATGCACTTGAAGGTGGACCTAGCTTCCGAATCGCTTTAAATTGAAAATTGACATGGCTTTGGTTCTAGTGATGTGTGATAGATCAAGGCTAATCTTCTAAATCAATCTAAGAATAATGTAAAAGAACAATAATATCAAAACGGTTTAGATGAACGGGAAAGAATGAATTTTAAGGTAAATTAAGCTCAAAACATGGCTTAGAGATTACAAATCATCTTTAAGTTGATTAATGCACTTAAGTCTAGTTAGAAACTTAACAATGGCTAGATGAGCAAATAAGGCGCATGTGAAACTTCCTGGCCTTGAAGGAAACCAATGGATTGGTGTTTGCGGGCTTCAATACGATGAATGAACTGAAATACAGATTTATTGGTGACAATTTGTCCAAACCTAGAACTGAACTACGAGGGTCAGGGAGGTGTGTACACGAAAAAGTTTCCCTTGAGGAAAAGGTCAAAAAGGACAAGGCTAAGGGCAGAATTGTACGAATGCACTTGAAGGTACACCTAGCTTCCGATTCGCTGTGAATTAGAAATTCACATGCCTTTGGTTCTAGTCGTATGATACATCAAGGCTAATCCTGTAAATCAATCTAAGAATGATGTAAAACAAAAATAATATCAAAATGGTGCAGATCGAAAGGGAAACAAAGAATTAAAGGAAAATTAAGCTCAAAACATGGTTTAGAGATTAGTAATCAACTTTAAGTTGATGAATGCCCCAAAGTCTAGTTAGAAACTTAACAATGTCTAGATGAGCACATTAGGCTCATGTGGAACTTCTTGGGCTTGAGGGAAACCAATGGAATGTTGTGTGCGGGCTTCACTACGATGAATGAAGTTAAAGACAGATTTCTTGGTGCCAATTCGTCCAAACCGATAACTGAACTACGAGGGTCAGGGAGGTGTGTACATGAAGAAGTTTCCCTTGAGGAAAAGGTCAAAAAGGACAAGGCTAAGGGCGGAATTGTACGAATGCACTTTAAGGTGCACCTAGCTTCCCATTCGCTGTGAATTGAAAATTGACATGGCTTTGGTTTCTAGTGACGTGTGATACATCAAGGCTAATATTCTAAATCAATCTAAGAATGATGTAAAACAACAATAATATAAAAAAGGTGCGGATCGAAAGGGAAACAAAGAATTTAAAGGGAAATTAAGCTCAAAACATGGTTTAGAGATTACTAATCATCTTTAAGTTGATCTATGCACTTAAGTCTAGTTAGAAACTTAACAATGGCTAGATGAGCACCTTAGGCGCTTCTTCGGCTTGAGACAAACCAATGGAATTGTGTGTGCGGGGTTCAATAGGAAGAATGAATTAAAAGATGGATTTTTTGGTGTCAATTCGTCCAAACCTAATCCGAACTACTAGGGTTAGGGAGGTGTGTACGAGAAGAAATTTCCCATGAGGAAATGGTCAAAAAGGACAAGGCTAAGGGCGGAATTGTATGAATGCACCTGAAGATGCACCTCGCTTCCGATTTTATGTGAATTGGTAATTAACATGGCTTTGGTTGTAGTGATGTCTGATAGATCAAGGCTAATCTTCTAAGTCAATCTAAGAATAACATTAACAACAATAATATCAAAAAGGTGTAGATGAAGGGGAAAGAATGAATTTAAAGAGAAATTAAGCTCAAAACCTGGTATAGAGATTACTAATCATCTTTAAGTTGATTAATATCTTGTTAAAAAGTTAACAATGGCTAGATGAGCACACTAGACTCTTGTGGAACTTCTTGGGCTTGAGGGAAACCAATGGATTGGTGTGTGCGGGCTTCAATACGATGAATGAAGTTAAAGACAGAATTCTTGGTGCCAATTCATCCAAACCAAGAATTGAACTATGAGGGTCATGGAGGTGTGTACATGAAGAAGTTTGCCTAAAGGGAAAGGTCAAAAAGGACAACGCTAAAGGCGGAATTGTGCGAATGTACTTGAAGGTACACCTAGCTTCCAATTCGCTGTGAATTAGAAATTCACATGGCTTTGGTTCTAGTAACATGTGATACATCAAGGCTAATCTTGTAAAATCAATCCAAGAATGATGTAAAACAAAAATAATATAAAAAAGGTGCCGATTGAAAGGGAAACAATGAATTTAAAGGGCAATTAAGCTCAAAACATGGTTTAGAGATTAGTAATCATCTTTAAGTTGATGAATGCCCTAAAGTCTAGTTAGAAACTTAACAATGGCTAGATGAGCATATTAGGCGCATGTGGAACTTCTTGGGCCTGAGGGAAACCAATGGATTGGTGTTTACGAACTTCAATACGATGAGTGAACTGAAAGACAGATTTCTTGGTCCCAATTCGTCCAAACCTAGAACTGAACTACGAGGGTCAGGGAGCTGTGTACACGAAGAAGTTTCCCTTGAGGAAAAGATCAAAACGGACAAGGCTAAGGGTGGAATTGTACGAATGCATGTGAAGGTGCACATAGCCTCCGATTCGCTGTGAATTGGAAATTGACATGGCTTTGGTTCTAGTGTTGCGTGATAGATCAAGGCTAATTTTCTAAATCAATCTAAGAATAATGTAAAAGACATTAATATCAAAAACGTGCAGATGAAAGGGAAAGAATGAATTTAAAGGAAAATTAAGCTCAAAACATAGTTTAGAGATGACTATTCATCTTTAAGTTGATTAATGCGCTTAAGTCTAGTTAGAAACTTAACAATGGCTAGATGAGCACATTAGGCACTTGTGGAACTTCTTGGGCTTCAGGGAAACCAATGGATTGGTCTGTGCGGGCTTCAATACGATGAATGAAGTTAAAGACAGATTTCTTGGTGCCAATTCGTCCAAACCTAGAATTGAACTACAAGGGTCAGGGAGGTGTGTACGAGAAGAAATTTCCATGAGGAAAAGGTCAAAAAGGACAAGGCTATGGGCGAAATTGTACGAATGCATGTGAAGGTGCACATAGCTTCTGATTCGCAGTGAATTGGAAATTGACATGGTTTTGGTTCTAGTGATGTGTGATAGATCAAGGCTAATCTTCTAAATCAATCTAAGAATAATGTAAAACATCACTAATATCAAAAAACTGCAGATGAAAGGAAAAGAATGAATTTAAAGGGAAACTAAACTCAAAACATGGTTTAGAGATTACTAATGATCTTTAATTTGATTAATGCGCTTATGACTAGTTAGAAACTTAACAATGGCTGGATGAGCATATTAGGCGCATTTGGAACTTCTTGGGCTTGAGGGAAACTAATGGATTGGTGTTTGCGGGCTTCAATACGATGAATGAACTAAAATATAGATTTATTGGTGCCAATTCATCCAAACCTAGAACTAAACTACGAGGGTCAGGGAGGTGTGTACACGAAGAAGTTTCCCTTGAGGAAAAGGTCAAAAAGGACAAGGCTAAGGGCAGAATTGTACGAATGCACTTGAAAGTGCACCTACCTTCCGATTCGCTGTCAATTTGAAATTGACTTGGCTTTGGTTCTGGTGACATGTGATACATCAAGGCTAATCTTCTAGATCAATCTAAGAATGATGTAAAACAACAATAATATCAAAAAGGTGCGGATCGAAAGGGAAACAAAGAATTTAAAGGGACATTAAGCTCAAAACATGCTTTATAGATTACTAATCATCTAAGAATGATGTAAAACAACAATAATATCAAAAAGGTGCGAATCGAAAGGGAAACAAAGAATTTAAAGGGACATTAAGCTCAAAACATGCTTTATAGATTACTAATCATCTTTAAGTTGATCTATGCACTTAAGTCTACTTAGAAACTTAACAATGGATAGATGAGCACCCTAGGCGCTTCTTCGGCTTGAGGCAAACCAATGGAATGGTGCGTGCGGGGTTCAATAGGAAGAATGAATTAAAAGTCAGATTTTTTGGTGAGAATTTGTCCAAACCTAGATCTGAACGACGAGGGTCAGGGAGGTGTGTACGAGAAGAAATTTCACTTGAGGAAAAGGTCAGAAAGGACAAGGCTAAGGGAGGAATTGTCCGAATGCACCTGAAGGTGCACCTAGCATCTGATTCGCTGTGAATTGGAAATTGACATGGCTTTTGTTTTGGTGATGTGTGATAGATCAAGGCTAATCTTCCAAATCAATCTAAGAATAATGTAAAACAACAATAATATCAAAAAGGTGTAGATGAAAGAGAAAGAATGAATTTAAAGGGAAATTAAGCTCAAAACATGGTTTAGAGATAACTAATCATCTTTAAGTTGATTAATGTCTTGTTAGAAACTTAACAATGGCTAGATGTGCACCCTAGACTCATGTGGAACTTCTTTGGCTTGAGGGAAACCAATGGATTGGTGTGTGCTGGCTTCAATACGATGAATGAAGTTAAAGACAGATTTCTTGGTGCCAATTCATCCAAACCTAGAATTGAACTACGAGGGTACGGGAGGTGCGTATACGAAAAAGTTTCCCACAAGGAAAAGGTCAAAAAGGACAATGCTAAGGGCGGAATTGTGAACGATTGAGCGTGAACGATTGATGATTAAAACATTTACAAATCTATTTGAATACCACAAGGATTCCTCAAGCATTCACTGTATTCGGAAATCACAATGAATCAAGATGAGTATATAGATAATCAAAATATCCAATAATAAAATCTTTCAATCGATCAAACTCATAGAATAAATTTTACGTAGATCCGAAAATAATATTTAAATTATTAAACTTCACCTCTAACCTTAATATGAAAATTTTAGCCAAACATATTTATTACAAATACTATAGAAATCACATAAGTATTTTCCATTAAATAACTAACACAAGAAATACTAAGCAATAACTTAAAAACAACAAAATCTGAAATCCAATTGATTAATGGTCTGAATCACAAAACATTAAGAGAGAACTAAGCAAGCTGCGAAAAATACAACAATGAAAATACAGGAAGAGAGCTGCCACTAACTCCCAATTTTCTCTAAAATCAAAACGTCCCCTTTCCAACGTAAAAGAGTAGAACCAGCAAAATAAAATTAAAATCCCACTGCCTAATGGTCTGGCAATCAAACTGACAAAGTCACCCCACTTTCCCTCATTCTTTTTCACGTACACTAATCCCAGCCGACCTCCTCACCATAGACTTCCACGTACATCAATCCCAGCCTACTCCTTTTAATCAATTCTCACTCCCTACACGTCTCTCTCTCCCTCTCTTCAACCGACCTCAACTCCTCTCTCTCTAACCATGCACAAACCGACTATCTCTCTAAACTTGCACTCTCACTACATGTCCCTCCAGCTCCAAACTCATGCACCAACACCTTTGTTTACTCTCAATCAAACTTAACCTCAGCCAATTAAATTCCTTCACGTCTACCCCTCAAACAATTACAGCACAACATATCTCACTTCTCGTAATTCTCTCTCACCGACTTCATATTTAAGCAAAATACAAACACCCACCGACCCCTCTCTTTACTTTCCAGCAACTCTCCTTTCTTTCACTCACACGTCTCCACCTCTAATTCTCTCAATATCTCTCCACGTACCCCTCTTACTCTCACAATTCCAACCGATTGCTCCCCTTTTCTTTTTACGTTCAACACAACATCTCAGCACCCCATCTCTCTCTCAGCTTATACTTCAATAATCTCTCAACTCACACTTAAATAATCTGCACTGACACCCTTCCAGCACAACACAACTCCCTACACGTCTCTATCTCTATTTATCAACTCACCTTCCCTCTCTTACGTAATCTGCCCCTCAACCCCTACACTGATTGCTCCCCACCACTCCTTTACGTCCAGCAATATACATATATATAGCTGCTTCTAGTCGGTCCTCCTCCAATCACAATTCATTCTAGCACGTCTCCATTGATTTACACGGCTCCTCCCTTGATTGAAAACTCAAGCACGGCTCCTTTGGTTGAAAAATTAAGCACGACACTTCTCTACTCACCCACTCTCCTATCTCTTCTCTCTGTCCACTTTAGTTGCACCAACCTTCTTTCTTTTTTTATTTTTTTCAGCCCACATGCCTTCACGTTTCAACTCCATTTTTAGACTTTAATGTTGCACCTCCAAAAATTCTCAAGCCTCCGTGAGTTTCGTTCAACCATGAGGATCACATGCATCTTGAATAATCAAAGGAAGAAAATAACCACTGATTCTTCATTTTGTGTCTTCTTTTTCAGCTGCCAAGTACGTCCTTCCTTCCTCTCAATTAGTATGCATTTTTTATCAAAAGTTCCAATCGGATCTCATTTGAATTTTATTTAAACTGAAAATAAGAAGAAAGAAATAACACTCAAAAATAAATTATCAAAAACAGACTATATATGTGGGGAAATATTGTCCCCTTAAATCATAGTTATAAAATTAAGCATAAACATGATATCAATCAATTAAAAATCACAACTCGTATTTATACTTATTAACTATTTTTCCATCTAAAACCAATAATAGTGTCATGAAGAATTTAAAATACATTGGTTTTAAATAGCTAAAACATGGAATATTTCAGCTCAATCACACCCCCCAACTAGCTTTTTGCTAATCCTTGAGCAAAATAGTGAAAATTAATTGAGATGAACATTACATAAAGCTCAAAATTCAAACAAAAACAATCAAACATAATTCTGAATTCTCACAAAAAATTGATTCGTGACTACTCAACACCAGGAGTTGTATCCACAAGGAAAGTCTCAACAATTGTTCACATAGAACTAGGGCAAATGTCTTAGAACTCAGATATGTGTGTGTGGCTAAACCTCTGTATGTTCCTCACTAATAAACATGATTTATCATAGGATTTTTCAACCTTAGGATTAATCATTATTGATTCTAACTACCTCAAAGCCTAAGGGACTAGCAGTTTTCACGCCAACTCTGTTTAAAGGTTGAACATTCAACCCCCAAAGTTTTGGGTAACTGTTTCTAGCCCTTTATTCAGGAAAAATTACATGATTTTTTTTTTGTCAATTTCTTTCTTTCTTTCATTCTTTTTTTTTTTTATAAGGCTCGGTAGTCCTGCAGTTTACTTCTCTTGTTTTAAATCAATGAACATTAATGAGGAACACTACAAGTGTAAACATGTGCAAAATGTTCTTTCAAAACTTGCCCTTCATTCTATACAAATCAAACTAATTCTCATTTTTGTAAATATCGCATTCCGGTGTTTCAAGTCACTCCTCAACAAAATATGATGCATCATAAGTCATGTTCTATGCTTAAGGTTGAAAATAAATCTTTACAAAATAATTCCACTCAACTACTCCACCAAGATACTCAAATTTCACAAAAATGCTAGAAGTGTGTGTTAATAATTTATGTTTCAATGCACCTCACAAATTTTTTTTTTTTTTTGGTACTAATAAATTTTTCAACAGAAAACCCTCCCCCCAACTAAATGTGACATTGTCCTCAATGTTTAGTAATTGAGTGTTTGATTATGTATGCTATACAGGTATGAATTGGAGCAAGATAAACACTGCAGAACATATTGAGACGAAAATGATTAAACAGAGAGGAAAGAATTCACCTGAGATACTCGAGTGCACATAAGGAGTAGATTTCTGTCAAAGTTAAAAACACAAAAGAAAACAAAAGAAAGAAAAACAAAACAAACACATACGGTATATACAATGAGGAATCAGAAATTAATTCTGATACGCAGGATCCTCCAGAGTAGTGGACTCAATCTCTGGAGTAAAATCATCCAAAAATGGTTTCAACCTTTGTCCATTAACCTTAAAAACATTACCATTTTCTGGATTTTCTATCTCAATGGTCCCAAAAGGATAAATAGTTTTTACAACAAAGGGACCAATCCATCGGGATCGAAGTTTGCCAGGAAACAAATGGAGTCTTGAATTATACAACAAAACTTTTTGTGAAGGCTCAAAAGATTTTCGAAAAATATTTTTGTCATGAAAAATTTTCATTCTCTCCTTGGCAATATGAGAGTTTTCGTAAGCTTCATTCTTGATTTCCTCTAACTCATTAAGCTGAAACTTACGAAGAGAGCAAGCTTTATCCACATCAAAATTAAATTTCTTGATTGCCCAATAAGCTTTGTGTTCCAATTCCACAGGTAAGTGGCATGCCTTTCCAAAAATGAGTTGATATGGAGACATACCAATCGGGGTTTTAAAAGCAGTACGGTATGCCCAAAGTGCATCAGTTAGTCGTAAAGACCAATCTTTGCGACTTGGGTTAACCGTCTTTTCTAAAATTTTTTTGATCTCCCGATTAGATACCTCAACTTGGCCACTTGTTTGTGGATGATAAAGGGTAGCAACCTTATGAGTAATACCATATTTTCGCATTAAGGTCTCGAAAGGCTTATTACAAAAATGTTTACCCCCATCACTGATAATGGCTCGAGGTGTTCCAAATCTTGATAAAATATTTTCTTTCAAAAATTTCAGTACCACTTTGTGATCATTGTTTTTGCATGGAACAACTTCAATCCATTTGGACACATAATCCACAGCTACCAAAATGTAGAGATTGCCAAAAGAAACTGGGAAGGGTCCCATGAAGTTGATGCCCCAACAATCAAATATTTCAACAACCAAAATTGAATTTAATGGCATCATACTCCGGCGGGTAATACTTCCCAATTTTTGACAACGCTCACAAGTTTTACAAAATTCATGGGTGTCCTTGAAAATGGTAGGCCAATAGAAACCACATTGCAAAATTTTAAAAGCAGTTTTCTTTCCAGAAAAATGGCCACCACATGCCCCAAAGTGACAAAAAGATATCACACTTTGAAATTCGTTATTGGGAACACATCGTCTAATTATCTGATCTGGGCAATACTTGAACAGATATGGATCATCCCAAAAGAATTTTCTTACATCCACAAAAAATTTCCCCTTATCTTGTTGAGTCCAAATGTGAGGAATTTCACCTGTAGCAAGAAAATTAGCAATGTCAGCATACCATGGCACTTGAGATATACCAAAAAGTTGCTCATCTGGAAATGTGTCTTTAATGGAAATGTGTCTTACAGCAAAAGGATCCATCTAAGCAACCTGGGCTTTGCATCTTTTTTCGCTAAAAGGTACTTTAACGCAGCATGATCAGTAAAGATGACAATTTGAGATCCGATCAAATAAGAGCGAAATTTGTCAAGTGCAAAAATTACTGCAAGTAGCTCTTTTTCAGTTGTTGAATAATTCATTTGAGCATTGTTTAAAGTTCTACTTGCATAATAAATAACACAAGGCTTTTTGTCCTTACGTTGACCCAACACAGCTCCAACAACATAATCACTAGCATCACACATAATCTCAAATGGTAAATTCCAATTAGGTGATCGCATAATTAGGGCTGAGATCAACATACTTTTTAGCTTTGTAAAAGCTAACTCACAATCATCAGTCCACACAAAAGAATTTTCCTTTGACAATAAATTGCACAAAGGTCTAGAAATTGTGCTAAAGCCTTTGATGAACCTCCTGTAAAAACCTGCATGACCTAGAAAAGATCTGATATCCCTGATGTTCTTTGGGATGGGCGATTTAGAAATTAATTCAATTTTGGCCTTGTCCACTTCAAAACCTCGAGAAGAAACAATGTGACCAAGAACAATCTCTTGAGTGACCATAAAATGACACTTCTCCCAGTTTAAAATCAAATTCTTTTCTTTGCATCTAATCAGCACTTTTTCCAAATGAGTTAAACATTCATCAAATGAATCACCAAAAATAGAAAAATCATCCATGAATATTTCAACGAAACGCTCTACCATGTCATTGAATATGCTCATCATGCATCGTTGAAATGTAGCAGGAGCATTACAAAGTCCGAATGGCATCCTTCGATATGCGAAGGTACCAAATGGACATGTAAAAGTGGTCTTTTCTTGATCTTCAGGAGCAATCTCAATTTGGTTATATCCAGAATAACCATCTAGGAAGCAATAGAATTTATGGCCCGCTACACGTTCAATGATTTGATCCATGAATGGTAGGGGAAAATGATCCTTTCTGGTGACAGAATTCAGTTTCTGTAGTCAATGCACACACGCCAACCAGTAGTAACTCTAGTTGGGATCAATTCATTATCAGCATTCTTAACCACAGTCACACCAGATTTCTTGGGTACCACCTGCGTGGGACTAACCCATTTGCTGTCAGAAATAGGGTAAATGATCCCTACATCCAGAAGTTTTAACACCTCTGCTCTGACAACCTCTTTCATGTTGGGGTTCAGTCTACGTTGCATTTCTCTAGAGGGTTTAGAATTGTCCTCTAGATAAATCCTGTGGGTACAAATCAAAGGACTAATACCTTTGATATCAGCTATGGTCCATCCTATTGCTTCTTTGTGTTCAATGAGAACACCAATCAATTTGCTCTCCTGAATTTCATCCAGTTTTGATGAAATGACCACTGGTAATGTCTCTGCTTGACCTAAAAATACATATTTGAGATCAACAGGTAGAGGTTTCAAGTCGAGTTTTGGTGTTTGCACACTTGAAGGGAGAGACACGACATCATGAGGTGGTAATTCCTCAAAACGTGTTCTCCATTTATCAGTGTCCATTATAGGAGTAGATTCTAGCAAAAAATTCATAGATGCAAGCATAGAATCATCATCAAAATTTGTACCATGAACCAAACAAGCCTCAAGTGGGTCAGAAAAACTTGACAAATCAAATTTATTTTGAACAAGAGTTTGGATCAGATTTACTTCATGCACATCATCATCATCACCAGGTTGTTTACAAATATTGAAAATATTCAACTTCAAAGTCATGTTGCCAAAAGATATTATCATCACACCACTCCTACAATTTATTAAAGCATTTGAGGTCGCAAGGAACGGCCTACCCAAAATTATAGGAATTTGAGTGCAAATATCAAAGACAGGTTCTGTGTCCAAAACAATGAAATCCACTGGGAAATAAAATTTGCCTACTTGAACTAGCACATCCTCAACTATCCCTCTAGGTATTTTAATTGAACGGTCAGCAAGTTGGAGTGTTACCTTGGTGGGTTTAAGTTCACCAAGACCCAACTGCTCATATATCGAGTAGGGTAGGAGGTTAACACTAGCTCCGAGGTCAAGTAAAGTTTTTTCAATTTTAAAATTTCCAATCACGCAGGAAATTGTTGGACAACCCGGGTCTTTGTACTTAGGAAAAGAATTGTTCTGGAGGATGGCGCTTACCTGCTCAGTGAGAAAAGCCTTCTTCTGCACCTTCATCGTACGCTTCACTGTGCATAAATCTTTCAAAAACTTAGCATACGATGGAATTTGTTTGATTGCATCCAACAAAGGAATGTTGATTTTTACCTGTTTGAAAATTTCAAGAATATCAGCATTTTGAACCAACTTGTGAGAATGCTGCAATCTTTGGGGAAATGGAGCAGGTATTGGAGCTTTCACAGGCACATCCAATTCAACCTTCTCAAGTTCACCATCACTTTTAGAATTTAAAGAGTTGTTGGTCTCATCAACTTTCGTTGTTGAAATACTCTTATCAATTATTTTTCCACTGCGTAGAGTGGTGATGGACTTGGCATGTTCAAATTTTGAATCAGAGGGATTTGAATTTCTTACCTCAAATTTACCTTTGGGATTCGGCTGTGGTTGAGCAGGAAACTTACCCTTCTCTTGAGCATGCAATGCAGAGGTCAGGTCGCTAATAGAACTTCTCATCTCAGTAATGGCCTGCATTGTCTGAGTGTTGATATTTGCTTGTCCCTGCATAAAAGCCTGTAATGTTTCCTCAAGGGTTTTCTTATGTAGAGGCACATAAGGACTAGAAGAAGATGGCCCTTGAGGATTTTGATTTTGATTGGACTCATTCCTCCAACTAAAATTGGGGTGATTTCTCCATCCAGGATTATATGTTTCTGAATAAGGAGAAGAAAATGGTCTCCTAAAGGAATTCATGACATTTGCTTGTTCGTGTAACACCTCTTTAAAAGCAGGGATTGTTGGACAATCCTGAGTTAGGTGTCCACTAATCTCACAAATGCTACAATTTTCTTCTTCTTTTTCACTGGCCTTAACCAGATTTACCTTCCTAACCTCCATGGCTTCGACTTTTCTTGTCAGACTTGCTATCCTAGCATTCACATCATCATTTCCTTTAAGAACATACATACCTTCTTGAGACATGGCACCGATTTTGGGCTTATTTGACCGATCAGAACGATCTGTGTTATCCCAAGATTGGGCATTTTCAGCTAACTGGTCAAAATAGTCCCAAGCGTCATCAAGATCTTTATTTAGAAAATCACCGTTACACATCATTTCTACAAACTGACGCATTTGAGATGTTAAACCTTCATAGAAGAAACTAATGGTGCGCCAAGTCTCGTAACCATGATGTGGGCAAGTTAGCAACAATTCTTTAAAACGTTCCCAACACTGAAAAAATGTTTCATTTTCTTTTCGAGAAAAATTCATAATATTTCTGCGAAGAGTGTTGGTCCTATGAGTAGGAAAAAACTTTTTTAGAAATTCCCTTTGCATTTCTTGCCATGTGCCAATAGATCTTGGTCTCAAGGAGTTCAACCAATTCTTAGCTTTTTCTTTCAAAGAGAATGGAAACAACTTTAATCTAACAACATCATCATTGATAGTTTGGTTTTATAAAGTTGCACAAACTTCTTCAAATTCTTTTAGATGCAAATAAGGACTTTCTAAATCCAAGCCATGAAACTTGGGAAGTAATTGGATTACTCCTGGTTTTAAATCAAAATTTCCCATATTCATAGGAAAAATCATGCAAGATGGAGTACTTGTCCTTGTAGGCTGCAAATATTCGTGCCTCTTCATTTTCTTGTTCATCATGAACACTACGATTGTCAGCCATGGTATTAGAATGAGAATTTTTAGAATCACCTGACAAAGTATCATCCAATTCTTTTAAAACAATTTCCTCTCTTCTCAATCTACCCATTTGATCACGTTGCCACAAGATCATTCATCATAGAAGATCGAGTACATTCAAAAAGTAAAAACAAAATGCAAAACAAGCAAGAAAGTAAAAGAAAAAATTTTTGGAACGAGATTACCAAATGGTATGAATATGGAAGCAATGTTACATGCTCTTGGTTTCCGTAAAAAAAAAAATCGTACATGCATAAAGAATATGAAAAACAATTAGCAAAAGATTACTAAAAATTTTTTTTTTCTTTTCTTTTCTAAAAAAAAAATTATCACACATTGCAATCCCCGGCAACGGCGCCAAAAACTTGTTGCGACTAAACTCTGACTCAAATTAATGAACCAAAAATTTAGTGCAGTTTTACCTGCAAGTATACAGGTGTTGTAGTATCTTACAGGATCGAATCCACAGGGATTGACTTTTGTGATAAAGAAAATAAGTTCAGACTATGAAACGAAGTTATTAAAAGAAACGTACAATCGAATATAAAGATATGGAGAAAGACTAAGGTTTCGAGGATCCGTTTAATAATTTATATATTGTTTCCGATCGATTTACTTCAATTAAACTAGAATAATGATTCCGTTTAATTGGAAGATTTAGCATTTAAGATCAAGAAAAATAGTCGCTTATGATTGAGCATGAACGATTGATGATTAAAACATTTACAAATCTATTTGAATACCACAGGGATTCCTCAAGCATTCACTGTATTCGGAAATCACAATGAATCAAGACGAGTATATAGATAATCAAAATATCCAATAATAAAATCTTTCAATCGATCAAACTCATAGAATAAATTTTACGTAGATCCGAAAACAATATTTAAATTATTAAACTTCACCTCTAACCTTAGTATGAAAATTTTAGCCAAACATATTTATTACAAATACTATAGAAATCAAATAAGTATTTTCCATTAAATAACTAACACAAGAAATACTAAGCAATAACTTAAAAACAACAAAATCTGAAATCCAATTGATTAATGGTCTGAATCACAAAACATTAAGAGAGAACTAAGCAAGCTGCGAAAAATACAACAATGAAAACGCAGGAAGAGAGCTGCCACTAACTCCCAATTTTCTCTACAATGAAAACGTCCCCTTTCCAATGTAAAAGAGTAGAACTAGCAAAATAAAATTAAAATCCCACTGCCTAATGGTCTGGCAATGAAACCGACAAAGTCACCCCACTTTCCCTCATTCTTTTTCACGTACACTAATCCCAGCCGACCTGCTCACCATAGACTTCCACGTACATCAATCCCAGCCTACTCCTTTTAATCAATTCTCACTTCCTACACGTCTCTCTCTCCCTCTCTTCAACCGACCTCAACTCCTCTCTCTCTAACCATGCACAAACCGACTATCTCTCTAAACTTGCACTCTCTCTACACGTCCCTCCAGCTCCAAACTCATGCACCGACACCTTTGTTTACTCTCAATCAAACTTAACCTCAGCCAATTAAATTCCTTCACGTCTACCCCTCAAACAATTACAGCACAACACATCTCACTTCTCTTAATTCTGTCTCACCGACTTCATATTTTAGCAAAATACAAACACCCACCGACCCCTCTCTTTACTTTCCAGCAACTCTCCTTTCTTTCACTCACACGTCTCCACCTCTAATTCTCTCAATATCTCTCCACGTACCTCTCTTACTCTCACAATTCCAACCGATTGCTCCCCTTTTCTTTTTACGTTCAACACAACATCTCAGCACCCCATCTCTCTCTCAGCTTACACTTAAATAATCTCTCAACTCACACTTAAATAATCTGCACCGACACCCTTCCAGCACAACACAACTCCCTACACGTCTCTATCTCTATTTATCAACTCACCTTCCCTCTCTTACGTAATCTGCCCCTCAACCCCTACACCGATTGCTTCCCACCACTCCTTTACGTCCAGCAATATACATATATATAGCTGCTTCTAGTCGGTCCTCCTCCAATCACAATTCATTCCAGCACGTCTCCATTGATTTACACGGCTCCTCCTTTGATTGAAAACTCAAGCACGGCTCCTTTGGTTGAAAAATTAAGCACGACACTTCTCTACTCACCCACTCTCCTATCTCTTCTCTCCGTCCACTTTAGCTGCACTAACCTTCTTTCCTTTTTTATTTTTTTTAGCCCACATGCCTTCACGTTTCAGCTCCATTTTTAGACTTTAATGTTGCACCTCCAAAAATTCTCAAGCCTCCGTGAGTTTCGTTCAACCATGAGGATCACATGCATCTTGAATAATCAAAGGAAGAAAATAACCACTGATTCTTCATTTTGTGTCTTCTTTTTCAGCTGCCAAGTACGTCCTTCCTTCCTCTCAATTAGTATGCATTTTTGATCAAAAGTTCCAACCGGATCTCATTTGAATTTTATTTAAACTGAAAATAAGAAGAAAGAAATAACACTCAAAAATAAATTATCAAAAACAGACTATATATGTGAGAAAATATTGTCCCATTAAATCATAGTTATAAAATTAAGCATAAACATGATATCAATCAATTAAAAATCACAACTCATATTTATACTTATTAACTATTTTTTCATCTAAAACCAATAATAGTGTCATGAAAAATTTAAAATACATTGGTTTTAAATAGCTAAAACATGCAATATTTCAGGTCAATCACTAAGGGCGGAATTGTACGAATGCACTTGAAGGTGCACCTAGCTTCCGATTCGCTGTGCATTGGAAATTGACATGGCTTTGGTTCTAGTGATGTGTGATAGATCAAGGCTAATCTTCTAAATCCATCTAAGAATAATGTAAAACAATAATAACATAAAAAATGTGCAGATGAAAGGGAAAGAATGAATTTAAAGGGAAATTAAGCTCAAAACATGGTTTAGAGATTACTAATCATCTTTAAGTTGATTAATGCACTTAAGTCTAGTTAGAAACTTAACATTGGCTAGATGAGTATATTAGGCACATGTGGAACTTCTTGGGCTTGAGGGAAACCAATGGATTGGGGTTTGCGGGTTTCAATACGATGAATGAACTAAAATACAGATTTATTGGTGCCAATTTGTCCAAACCTAGAACTAAACTACGAGGGTCAGGGTGGTGTGTACACGAAGAAGTTTCCCTTGAGGAAAAGGTCAAAAAGGGCAAGGCTAAGGGCGGAATTGTACGAATGCACTTGAAGGTGCACCTAGCTTCCGATTCGCTGTGAATTGGAAATTGACATGGCTTTGGTTCTAGTGACATGTGATACATCAAGGCTAATCTTCTAAATCAATCTAAGAATGATGTAAAACAACAATAATATCAAAAAGGTGCGGATCGAAAGGGAAATAATGAATTTAAATGGAAATTATGGTCAAAACATGGTTTAGAGATTGCTAATCATCTTTAAGTTGATTAATGCGCTTAAGTCTAGTTAGAAACTTGGCAATGGCTAGATGAGCACAATAGGTGCTTCTTGGGCTTGAGGCAAACCAATGGAAAGGTGTGTGCTGAGTTGAATAAGAAGCATCCAGATGGATGGAATACATTGAGACGTTTCCATATGTCATCCATTACAGGAAAGGTGAGGAGAATATTGTTGCTGATGCTTTATCCCAGAGGTATGTACTTCTTACTTCTATGAGTGCTAAAATGCTTGGGTTTGAACATGTGAAAGATATGTATGCCAATGATGTTGACTTTTCTGATGTGCATATGGCATGTGATATGGCGGCATTTGGTAAGTTTTACAAGCATGATGGATACTTGTTTAAAGAAGATAAACTGTGTGTACCTAGTTGTTCTATGCGTGAGTTATTGGTGTATGAGGCACATGGCGGGGGATTAATGGGACACTTTGGTGTCAAGAAAACCTTAGACATATTGCATGAACATTTCTTTTGGCCTAAGATGAAAAGAGACATCAATCGCATTTGTAGCAGGTGCATCACATCTATAAAGGCCAAATCTAAGGTTTTGCCACATGGGTTATATACACCCTTACCCGTTCCTAGTGAGCCATGGGTAGACATATCTATGGACTTTGTTTTGGTGCTGCCTAGGACAAAAAGGGGTAGAGATTCTATTTTTATGGTTGTGGATAGATTTTGCAAGATGGCACATTTCATTCCATGCCATAAAACATATGATGCCACAAGCATAGCTGACTTGTTTTTCAAGGAGATAGTGCGACTCCATGGTGTGCCCAGGAGCATTTTTTTTTATAGGGATGTCAAATTTCTTAGGTACTTTTAGAAGGTGTTGTGGGGGAAATTAGGTACTAAACTCTTATTTTCCACTACTTGTCACCCGCAGACTGATGGTTAGACTGAAGTAGTTAATAGGACTTTAACTCAGCTTTTACACACTGTTGTTCATAAGACTTTAACTCAGCTTTTACACACTCAGATTTAACAATGGCTAGATGAGCACAATAGGTGCTTCTTGGGCTTGAGGCAAACCAATGGAACAGTGTGTGCGGAATTCAATAGGAAGAATGAAGTGAAAGACTGATTTCTTGGTGCCCATTCGTCGAAAATAAGAACTAAACTTCGAGGGTCAAGGAGGGGGTGTAAATGAAGAAATTTCCCTTGTGGAAAAGGTCATAAAGGACAAGGCTATGGGCAGAATTGTACGAATGCACATGAAGGTGCACCTAGCTTCCGATTCGCTGTGAATTGGAAATTGAGATGGCTTTGGTTCTAGTGATGTGTGATACATCAAGGCTAATCTTGTAAATCAATCTAAGTATGAAGTAAAGCAACAATAATATCAAAAAGGTGCAGATCAAAAGGGAAACAATGAATTTAGAGGGAAATTAAGCTCAAAACATGGTTTAGAGATTAGTAATCATCTTTATGTTGATGAATGCCCTAAAGTCTAGTTAGAAATTTAACAATGGCTAGATGAGCGCATGAGGCTCATGTGGAACTTCTTGGGCTTGAGGGAAACCAATGGATTGGCGTGTGCGGGCTTCAATACGATGAATGAAGTGAAAGATAGATTTCTTGGCACCTATTCATCCAAACCTAGAACTGAACTACGATGGTCAGGGAGGTGTGTACACGAAGAAGTTTCCCTAGAGGAAAAGGTCAAAAAGGACAAGGCTAAGGGCGAAATTGTACGAATGCACTTGAAGGTGCACCTAGCTTCCAATTCGTTGTGAATTGGAAATTGGCATGGCTTTGGTTCTAGTGACATGTAATAGATCAAGGCTAATCTTCTAAATCAATCTAAGAATGATGTAAAAAAACAATGATATCAAAAAGGAGCAGATCGAAAGAGAAACGAAAAATTTAAAGGGAAATTAAGCTCAAAACATGGTTTAGAGATTACTAATCATCTTTAAGTTGACCTCTGCACTTAAGTCTAGTTAGAAACTTAGCAATGGCTAGATGAGCACCTTAGGTGCTTCTTGGGCTTGAGGCAAACCAATGGAACGGTGTGTGGGGGGCTCAATAGGAAGAATGAAGTAAAAGACGGATTTCTTGGTTCCAATTCGTCCAAAACTAGAACTGAACTAGGAGGGTCAATGAGGGGTGTAAATGAAGAAGTTTCCCTTGAGGGAATGGTCAAAAAGGACACGACTAAGGACGGAATTGTACAAATGCACATGAAGGCCATGGAAATGATTTTCTCCTCTCTTCAGATCTGCCTCTTGTGCCTCCTCCCCCCATTTACTGCTAATGATATACTTATATAGGGTAGGAAAGAAACCCTAATGTCCTCTTAATTTCCGCATAAAAAAATCGCCTAAATTTTATGATTTATCTTGGCAGCCACGTACGGCCTTCAGGAGTTTGAATTTAGAAATCCTTATTAGAGATAAAGTTATAGCCCTTTAAGATAGATTTACAATGCATCAAGAATCGCATTAATTAGATATATGAGTAAAAGGATACAGTCAAAAGAATAAAATATATCCAGACTGTCTCCTAGCAAATTTCAGACTTGGACTTCTTGTGGTTTTATTTTGTGATTTTTTTCGTTTTCTTTTCTTCCAAATTGTTCTCAAACCCCATGAATGTCCTTTGAATTTGACTGGGCCTGACTTACTCTTTCATAAACTCTGAAATTAAACATAAAAAAAAACTGCTTAGGAGTAGCCTAACGTAGATAGAAATTCAATTAAAGAATACACATTAATTCCTATGATTTCATTCACATTTTAGCATTTTATTCCAATAATAGGGTATTTAGAGTGCACTTTCGCACACTCATCACACCCCCCAACTTACTCATTGCTAGTCCCTAGCAATTTTGATGTCAAAATGACGAAAGAGATCAAAGAAAATCACACATAAAGGCCATCAAGTCACACTTTCCAACCTTGACACATGCAACATCAAGAACATCTCAAGCAAAAGGTTCAACTCCATAACTCACGGGTATAATAATGTTTCGTGTAAGGGCTCTCTCTATGGAGTTGACAATGGGTGTATACACACTCTCATGGAAAATTAGGCAATTATGTACAAGCAACAAGCAAACATTGATCTTATGATAGGAACGCTAACAAATGAGACTTCCACCAGTCTTTCCAACAGCTTACTTAGGATCAAAACGGTCAACACAAAAGGTTGTAATGTGGCTTGGTTTTGGGGTTGTATGAAAAAAAAGGATGAAAGGGATTCAAAAACCTCCAAGTACATACAAAGGGAATTTTATAAAATATCTCAATAGACCACACTTCTTACTTGATGTACTCTCTAACTTTTCATATCATCAAATAATTATGTTTTTCCTTCTTCTTCCTCTTTTTTTTTTTCAACAATTTGATGGACAAACACATGCCACTTTTGCATTCTTTCCATCTCTACCAACTTTTTTTCTTCTTCTTCTTCTTTTTGTTTTTTTTTTGAGCTCACTCAATTGAACACTTTGCAACTTGTACTCTTCTCTTTTTTCTGTCATCTTCTTCTTTTTTTGTTTTTTAATTTGAAAATGATAAAATTAAAGAAAGAAAATACAAATTTCACACCTAATATACACTTGGAAGTAAAAAGGGTAAGAAAATCTGTGTATAGGTTCCACTCCAATGTGGAGAGGCATGGATGATATGAGCATATAAAAAGAAAAAGCTATATGTGTTTATTGGCTCAAAGTTGGCTACTAGGGGTCTATGATGGAAATGGATAGCTTGAAAGGCTCAAACGTTAATCCTAAGTTGACCTTCATCATATCCCAAGTATATCCACCATTGTACCACAAACCATGTAATGATATTCTCGAAAGAAGTGCCCCATTCACAGATCAATGAATGCTTATCACAATTTACTGCATTTGCATCCTCTCAATTCTCTCCAAACTCACATGAATACTTAAACAAAAGAGTTCTCTAGCTACATGTGTCAAACCACCATCTTACCACAAAACTTGGATAAGGGCATTAAGGGTTCTGTGAATGCTTCAGCAAAAATGATTATGGTGGGTTTGATGAAATCACGAAGATGGCTATGAATGACGATGAGTACACATGTGAAAATGATGCATGTGTGATGCAAATTAAAAAAAAATTGACACATAAAAATATGCCACAGAGTTTCAACAAGCATTTTAAATACTGAATTTGCACCACCACCCCCCAACTTAAATGAAACATTGTCCTCCATGTTTAAAAATCAAAATTGAATGAGGAGTAACTGAAAATGATAGAATACACCTGATGAGTGACGAAGGTAACTCGCTAAGTTTAAACCTCTTCCTAAGAATATTTTTATCATAAAACGTTTCATTTTAACCTTATAGACTTTAGACTTAGGCAAAGGTTTCAATTTAACTCTTGGTGCTTTCATACTTACAGGAATCTGTTTTCCACCTTTCTTATGCAACTCCTCAAATTTTTGTTGCCAAGCCTGTGTGCCATAATCATGAGTTTCATAAAAAACAACACAAATATCAATAACATCAAATGAATCACTAATAGTATCAAAATCAGAATTCACAAGGGAATATTCAAGGGGATCAAAATCATGAGTGTATGAACTCCCATGTCTATGAGTGCGTCAATCATGTACGTTTGGTGGCACTCGTCATCTGTTGGATGTTTCTCAATATGGAAAATGTTGACCTCCATGGTCATGTTTCCAAAAGATAGCTTCATCAACCCATTCCTACAATTTATAAGTGCATTAGCCGTAGCAAGGAAAGATCTACCTAATATGAGAGGAACCTTAGAGTTTGATTCAACAATTGATTGAGTGTCTAAAATTAAGAAATCAACAGGATAATAAAACTTGTCAACTTGGATCAAAACATCCTCAACTATCCCTCTTCGTTTCTTAACTGAATGACCAACCAACTGAAGCATAATAGAAGTAGGCTTAATTCCACCCAAACCAAGCTGCAAATAAATGGAATAAGGCATCAAATTAACACTAGCTCCTAGATCTAGAAAGGCTTACCCAAACTCATGATTTCCAATATTATATGCAAAGGTTGGACAACCAGGATCCTTGTACTTTGGAGGAATTCGCTGTTCAATTAGAGCACAATTTTCTTTGTCAGAAATGTTGTCTTCTTAACATGGTGCTTCCTCTTAACTGTATATAAATCTTTAAGAACTTTTGCATAAGTGGGAACTTGTTTCATAACATGCAAAAGAGGAAGGTTAATCTTTACCTGCCTGAGGTTCTCCAAGATTTCATTACTAGGATCCAAAGTTCGCATACCAGATTTTAAAGCTTGAGGAAATGGTACCTTAACTGGACTCTGGATTACCTCGACATCCTTGGGGAACTTGGTACTATCATTGCTTTATTCCTCTTCAACATCCTTTGGTTTATCAGTTGTTTGGATGTGTAGGGACTTACCACTTCTTGTCACAATGGCATTGACCTCTTTCAAATTTTTTGTGCCATATAATGACCTTGGGGTGCGGATTGAGCTTAGGAAGGAAACTTGCCACGCTCATTCACACTCAAGGAGCTCATTATCTTGGAAGAAAACCTGCATAATCTTTGATTATGCAGGTTTTCTTCAACAACCTGCATAATCAAAGATTCAAACTTTTGATTAGTTTTACTCTGCGCCTCAATAAAAGCATGTAAAGTATCTTCTACGGGGCTCCTAGAAGATGAATGTGTAGGATATGATCTAGAGGGTTGTGCAGGCTACTGGTTTTTAGATTTCCAACTAAAATTGGGGTGATTACGCCACCCAGGATTGTAGGTAGGTATCAGAGAAAGGTGCAACAGGCTTCATGTACACACCTAAGGCATTACATTGTTCCTCATACATCCCTCTCATCTCAGCAAATGTGGGACACTCTTGGGCAAGGTTATCTACCCTGCTACACACAAAACATGATCCAAAAGACTCTGCACGATTAGCCACGTGTGTTGGCTTTAAGTCTTTATTCTTTAACACCTCTAGCTCCCTAGTGAGCATCTAAACCTTAGCCTTTAGGTTATCTTCTTCCATGAGATGGTAAATTCTACCACCATTTAGGTTTCTTGCAGGTCGTGACCTATTTGTGCTCTCAGTAGCACTAGGTCCAGTCCAAGTATGCGCTTTTTCAGCAAGCTCATTGAGGTATTCTATGGTCTCATCAGGATCTTTCTATAAGAACTCACTATTACAGATCATCTCCACAAATTGACGCTCTCTAGGTGTAAGTCCCTCATAAAAATAACTCACTAAGTGCCAATTCTCATACCCATGGTGAGGACACATACTCAATAGCTCCTTAAATCTATCCCAAGACTGATACAAAGTCTCATTGTCCTTTTGGACAAAGGTGGAGATTTGCCTTTTTAAAGCATTGGTCTTATGTTGGGGAAAGTATTTCTTAAAGAAGACCTGAGTCATCTCATTCCATGATCCAATAGATAGTGGTCTTAATGAATATAGCCAACTCTTAGCGCTATCCTTCAGAGAGAAAGGAAAGAACTTAAGTCTCACAATGTCATCAGTTGCATTTTGACTATGAAAAGTTGTAACTACTTCCTCAAACTCCCTAATGTGCACATATGGATTTTCATTTTCCAAACCATGAAAAGTAGGTAGTAACTGTATCATCCCTGTTTTAAAATCCAATTGGCGAATATTAGCTGGAAACATGATGCATGATGGTGTGGCTGTGCGTGTAGGGTGGAGGTAATCCTGAAGGGTCCTAGTGGGTTGATCTTCGTGTTCACTCATTTTCTCAAAATTAGAAGAATTATCAAACAAATGATCAAAAAAATTAAACTCTAACTCTAACACAGGTCTACAAGCAAACCGACCCAAGGCGTCTCTATACCTGTGCATGTAAAGTACAGAAAAATGCAACACTAAAAAAAACTACAAAAAGAAAAAAAAATAATAAAAACAATGCAGCAAGCTAAAAGAGGGAACGAAGTTACCGCCTTTACAAATTGTTGAAAAGAAAAACTATCTCACAATTCTTCTACCGTCTCCCCGGCAACGGCACCAAAATTTGATTACACTCAAAGAATAATACAATAGTTGTAGCACAGCTTTGGGGTGTCGATTCCACAGGGAGACAAATGAAAAGAAAAGCAAGAGGAACAAAGAAACTGAAGAAAAATATTAAATAAGTAATGGAGAACAAAGATTAATTTTAAATGTAAATTTAAGTGAAGCAATGTGATTAACGGAAAAAGTACTCAAATTTGACGAACAGTAGAGCGTCGGGAATCCCTTGCACAAATCCGGTATTTTAATTATTCTTAATTCATTGGATAACTCAATTAGGAACTCAATTTACGAAATTCCCAATCGGAAGGTATAGATTTATAAACCAAAATTAAATCAAATTTAACCCTTTGAAAAATCATTCACCACTTTTAAAATACGTAAATTACTACCCCTATTGAGAAAATCCAAAGACGACAATATACTTAGGGAGCGATATTGCAACAAAAAACTAAATCAATATAGATAAATAATTGATCCAAACATAATCAAAGAACTAATCCATTCAATAGAAAAAGCATGACTGAGTCCATAAACAGAATAAATTCTATGATTATTCGGTGAAGAAAACATCAACGATGAATTGAGAATGATAAAACAAAAGTGTTTTAGCAATTGAAAATCAAATACATGAATTAAAAATAAATTAGAAATACCACCTAATGTGCAAGTTCATCCCTAACCCTACTTGAGAATTTAGTTACCCATAAATATACTGGACAACAAAAATCTCCAGAGAAAACTAAAGCGAATAGTGGCCATGGAAGTAATTTTCTCCTCTCTTCAGATCTGCCTCTTGTGCCTCCTCCCCCCCATTTCGTGCTAATGATATACTTATATAGGGTAGGAAAGAAACCCTAATGTTCTCTTAATTTCCGCATAAAAAAATTGCTTAAATTTTAGGACTTATCTTGGCAGCCATGTACAGCCTTCAGGAGTTCGAATTTGGAAATCCTTGTTAGAGGCAAAGTTATAGCCCCTTAAGATAGATTTCCAATACATCAAGAATCGTATCAATCCGATATGCGAGTAAAAAGATACAGTCAAAAGACTAAAGTATATCCAGACTATCTCCTAGCGAATTTCAGACTCGGACTTCTTGTGGTTTCATTTTGTGATTTTTTTTCTTTTTCTTTTCCTCTAATTTGCTCTCAAACCCCATGAATGTTCTCCTTTGAATTTGACTGGGCTTGACTTGCTCTTTTATAAACTCTGAAATTAAACATAAAAAAAACTGCTTAGGAGTACCCAACGTAAATAGAAATTCAATTAAAGAATACACATTAATTCCTATGATTTCTATTCACATTTTAGCATTTTAGTCCAATAATAGGATATTTAGAGTTCACTTTCGCACACTCATCAAGGGTCAATGAGGGGTGTACATGAAGAAGTTTCCCTTGAGGAAATGGTCAAAAAGGACACGACTAAGGGCAGAATTGTATGAATGCACAAGAAGGCGCACCTAACTTCTGACTTGCTGTGAATTGGAAATTGAAATGGCTTTGGTTCTAGTGATGTGTGATAGATCAAGGCTAATCTTTTAAATCAATCTAAGAATGACGTAAAACAAAATAAATATAAAAAAGTTGAAGATCGAAATGGAAACAATGAATTTAAAGGGAAATTAAGCTCAAAACATGGTTTTGAGATTACTAATCATCTTTAAGTTTGAAACATGGATTTGAGATGACTACTAGTCTTTAAGTTGATTAATGGCCTTAAGTTAAGGTAGAAACTTAACAATGGCTAGATGCACAATAGGCGCATGCGGAACTTCTTAGGCTTGAGGGAAACCAATGTGATGTGGGGCCCATCACAATGGAGTGGTGTGTGTAGGCTTCCATACGATGAATGAAGTGAAAGACAGATTTCTTAGTGCCAATTCGTCCAAACCTAGAACTGAACTACGAGGTTCAGGGACCTTACACAAAGAAGTTTCCCTTGAGGAAAAGGTCGAAAAGGACAAGGCTAAGTGCGGAATTGTACGAATGCACTTGAAGGTGCACCTGGCTTTCGATTCTCTGTGAATTGGAAATTGACTTGGCTTTGGTTCTAGTGACATGTGATACATCAAGGCTAATCTTTTAAATCAATCTAAGAATGACGTAAAACAACAACAACATGAAAAAGGTGCAGATCAAAAGGAAAAGAAGGAATTTGTAGGGAAATTAAGCTCAAAACGTGGTTTACAGATTACTAATCATCTTTAACTTGATCTATGTGCTTAAGTCTGGTTAGAAACTTAACAATGGCTAGATGAGCACCTCTGGCGCTTCTTGGGCTTGGGGTGTAAATGAAGAAGTTTCCCTTGAGAAAATGGTCTAAAATGCACATGGTGGCGCCCCAAGGTTCTGATTGGCGATGACTTGGGAATTGACATGGCTTAAGTTCTATTGACATGTGATGGATCAATGCTAATCTTCTAAATTAGTCTAAGAATGATGTAGGACAAGAATAATATCAAAAAGGTCCAGATCGAATGTGATAGAATACTTTAAAATGAAATTTAGCTCAAAACATTATTTAGAGATGACTAATAACCTTTAACTTGATTAATGACCTTAACTCAAGTTAGAAGCCTAACAATGGCTTTAGATAAGAAGCACCTTAGTGGAATGTGGCACTACTTGGGCTTGAGAGAAATCAATGGAACGGTGTATGCAAGCTTCAATAGGAAGAATGAAATAAAAGACAGATTTCTTGGAGCCAATTCAGTCCAAAGCTAGAACTAAATCGGGATGGTCCAAGTAGAGTGTAAATGTGGAATTTTCCCTTGAGAATTGGTCTAAAAGGCCCGGGTTAGGGGCAGATTTGTAACAAGGCACATGAAGGTGACCCCAGGTTCCGATTCGCTGTGATTTGCGCAACGACATGGCTTTGGATTGATTGACATGGACTAATCTTCTAATTCAATCTAAGAATGATGAAACACAAAAGAATAACAGCAATAAAGTGCTGATTGAAATGGCTAGAAAGAATTAAAAAGCAAATTAAGCTTAAAACATGGTTTACAGATGAATAATCATCTTTAAGTTGATTAATGCCCTTAAGGCAAGTTAGAAACATAAGAATGGCTAGACGAGAACCTTAGGCACGTGTGGCACTTCTTGGGCATGAGGGAAACCAATGGAATGTTGTGTGCGGGCTTCAATAGGAAGGGTGAAGTGAAAGACGGATTTCTTGGTGCCAATTCATCCAAAACTAGAGCTAAACTATGAGGGTCAAGGAGCGGGTGTAAATGAAAAATTTCCCTTGAGGAAAAGGTCAAAAAGGACACGGCTAAGGGTGGAACGGTACGAATGCATTTGAAGGTGTACCTAGCTTCCAATTCGGTGTGAATTGGAAATTTACATGGCTTTTGTTCTTGTGATCTGTGATAGATCAAGGCTAATCTTCTAAATCAATATAAGAATGATGTAAAACAAAAATAATATAAAAAATGTGCAGATTGAAAGGGAAAGAATGAATTTAAAGGGAAATTAAGCTTAAAACATGGTTTAGAGATTACTAATCATCTTTAAGTTGATTAATGCACCCAAGTCTAGTTATAAACTTACCAATGGCTAGATGAGCTCCTTAGGCGCTTCTTGGTCTTGAGGCAAACCAATGGAATGGTGTGTGCGGGGTTCAATAGGAAGAATGGAGTAAACGACAAATTTCTTGGTGCCAATTCCTCCAAAGCTAGAACTGAACTGGGAGGGTCAATGAGGGGTGTAAATGAAGAATTTTCCCTTGAGAAAATGGTCTAAAATGCACATGGTGGCGCCCCAAGGTTCTGATTGGCGATGACTTGGGAATTGACATGGCTTAAGTTCTATTGACATGTGATGGATCAATGCTAATCTTCTAAATTAGTCTAAGAATGATGTAGGACAAGAATAATATCAAAAAGGTCCAGATCGAATGTGATAGAATACTTTAAAATGAAATTTAGCTCAAAACATTATTTAGAGATGACTAATAACCTTTAACTTGATTAATGACCTTAACTCAAGTTAGAAGCCTAACAATGGCTTTAGATAAGAAGCACCTTAGTGGAATGTGGCACTACTTGGGCTTGAGAGAAATCAATGGAACGGTGTATGCAAGCTTCAATAGGAAGAATGAAATAAAAGACAGATTTCTTGGAGCCAATTCAGTCCAAAGCTAGAACTAAATCGGGATGGTCCAAGTAGAGTGTAAATGTGGAATTTTCCCTTGAGAATTGGTCTAAAAGGCCCGGGTTAGGGGCAGATTTGTAACAAGGCACATGAAGGTGACCCCAGGTTCCGATTCGCTGTGATTTGCGCAACGACATGGCTTTGGATTGATTGACATGGACTAATCTTCTAATTCAATCTAAGAATGATGAAACACAAAAGAATAACAGCAATAAAGTGCTGATTGAAATGGCTAGAAAGAATTAAAAAGCAAATTAAGCTTAAAACATGGTTTACAGATGAATAATCATCTTTAAGTTGATTAATGCCCTTAAGGCAAGTTAGAAACATAAGAATGGCTAGACGAGAACCTTAGGCACGTGTGGCACTTCTTGGGCATGAGGGAAACCAATGGAATGTTGTGTGCGGGCTTCAATAGGAAGGGTGAAGTGAAAGACGGATTTCTTGGTGCCAATTCATCCAAAACTAGAGCTAAACTATGAGGGTCAAGGAGCGGGTGTAAATGAAAAATTTCCCTTGAGGAAAAGGTCAAAAAGGACACGGCTAAGGGTGGAACGGTACGAATGCATTTGAAGGTGTACCTAGCTTCCAATTCGGTGTGAATTGGAAATTTACATGGCTTTTGTTCTTGTGATCTGTGATAGATCAAGGCTAATCTTCTAAATCAATATAAGAATGATGTAAAACAAAAATAATATAAAAAATGTGCAGATTGAAAGGGAAAGAATGAATTTAAAGGGAAATTAAGCTTAAAACATGGTTTAGAGATTACTAATCATCTTTAAGTTGATTAATGCACCCAAGTCTAGTTATAAACTTACCAATGGCTAGATGAGCTCCTTAGGCGCTTCTTGGTCTTGAGGCAAACCAATGGAATGGTGTGTGCGGGGTTCAATAGGAAGAATGGAGTAAACGACAAATTTCTTGGTGCCAATTCCTCCAAAGCTAGAACTGAACTGGGAGGGTCAATGAGGGGTGTAAATGAAGAATTTTCCCTTGAGAAAATGGTCTAAAATGCACATGGTGGCGCCCCAAGGTTCTGATTGGCGATGACTTGGGAATTGACATGGCTTAAGTTCTATTGACATGTGATGGATCAATGCTAATCTTCTAAATTAGTCTAAGAATGATGTAGGACAAGAATAATATCAAAAAGGTCCAGATCGAATGTGATAGAATACTTTAAAATGAAATTTAGCTCAAAACATTATTTAGAGATGACTAATAACCTTTAACTTGATTAATGACCTTAACTCAAGTTAGAAGCCTAACAATGGCTTTAGATAAGAAGCACCTTAGTGGAATGTGGCACTACTTGGGCTTGAGAGAAATCAATGGAACGGTGTATGCAAGCTTCAATAGGAAGAATGAAATAAAAGACAGATTTCTTGGAGCCAATTCAGTCCAAAGCTAGAACTAAATCGGGATGGTCCAAGTAGAGTGTAAATGTGGAATTTTCCCTTGAGAATTGGTCTAAAAGGCCCGGGTTAGGGGCAGATTTGTAACAAGGCACATGAAGGTGACCCCAGGTTCCGATTCGCTGTGATTTGCGCAACGACATGGCTTTGGATTGATTGACATGGACTAATCTTCTAATTCAATCTAAGAATGATGAAACACAAAAGAATAACAGCAATAAAGTGCTGATTGAAATGGCTAGAAAGAATTAAAAAGCAAATTAAGCTTAAAACATGGTTTACAGATGAATAATCATCTTTAAGTTGATTAATGCCCTTAAGGCAAGTTAGAAACATAAGAATGGCTAGACGAGAACCTTAGGCACGTGTGGCACTTCTTGGGCATGAGGGAAACCAATGGAATGTTGTGTGCGGGCTTCAATAGGAAGGGTGAAGTGAAAGACGGATTTCTTGGTGCCAATTCATCCAAAACTAGAGCTAAACTATGAGGGTCAAGGAGCGGGTGTAAATGAAAAATTTCCCTTGAGGAAAAGGTCAAAAAGGACACGGCTAAGGGTGGAACGGTACGAATGCATTTGAAGGTGTACCTAGCTTCCAATTCGGTGTGAATTGGAAATTTACATGGCTTTTGTTCTTGTGATCTGTGATAGATCAAGGCTAATCTTCTAAATCAATATAAGAATGATGTAAAACAAAAATAATATAAAAAATGTGCAGATTGAAAGGGAAAGAATGAATTTAAAGGGAAATTAAGCTTAAAACATGGTTTAGAGATTACTAATCATCTTTAAGTTGATTAATGCACCTAAGTCTAGTTATAAACTTACCAATGGCTAGATGAGCTCCTTAGGCGCTTCTTGGTCTTGAGGCAAACCAATGGAATGGTGTGTGCGGGGTTCAATAGGAAGAATGGAGTAAACGACAAATTTCTTGGTGCCAATTCCTCCAAAGCTAGAACTGAACTGGGAGGGTCAATGAGGGGTGTAAATGAAGAATTTTCCCTTGAGAAAATGGTCTAAAATGCACATGGTGGCGCCCCAAGGTTCTGATTGGCGATGACTTGGGAATTGACATGGCTTAAGTTCTATTGACATGTGATGGATCAATGCTAATCTTCTAAATTAGTCTAAGAATGATGTAGGACAAGAATAATATCAAAAAGGTCCAGATCGAATGTGATAGAATACTTTAAAATGAAATTTAGCTCAAAACATTATTTAGAGATGACTAATAACCTTTAACTTGATTAATGACCTTAACTCAAGTTAGAAGCCTAACAATGGCTTTAGATAAGAAGCACCTTAGTGGAATGTGGCACTACTTGGGCTTGAGAGAAATCAATGGAACGGTGTATGCAAGCTTCAATAGGAAGAATGAAATAAAAGACAGATTTCTTGGAGCCAATTCAGTCCAAAGCTAGAACTAAATCGGGATGGTCCAAGTAGAGTGTAAATGTGGAATTTTCCCTTGAGAATTGGTCTAAAAGGCCCGGGTTAGGGGCAGATCTGTAACAAGGCACATGAAGGTGACCCCAGGTTCCGATTCGCTGTGATTTGCGCAACGACATGGCTTTGGATTGATTGACATGGACTAATCTTCTAATTCAATCTAAGAATGATGAAACACAAAAGAATAACAGCAATAAAGTGCTGATTGAAATGGCTAGAAAGAATTAAAAAGCAAATTAAGCTTAAAACATGGTTTACAGATGAATAATCATCTTTAAGTTGATTAATGCCCTTAAGGCAAGTTAGAAACATAAGAATGGCTAGACGAGAACCTTAGGCACGTGTGGCACTTCTTGGGCATGAGGGAAACCAATGGAATGTTGTGTGCGGGCTTCAATAGGAAGGGTGAAGTGAAAGACGGATTTCTTGGTGCCAATTCATCCAAAACTAGAGCTAAACTATGAGGGTCAAGGAGCGGGTGTAAATGAAAAATTTCCCTTGAGGAAAAGGTCAAAAAGGACACGGCTAAGGGTGGAACGGTACGAATGCATTTGAAGGTGTACCTAGCTTCCAATTCGGTGTGAATTGGAAATTTACATGGCTTTTGTTCTTGTGATCTGTGATAGATCAAGGCTAATCTTCTAAATCAATATAAGAATGATGTAAAACAAAAATAATATAAAAAATGTGCAGATTGAAAGGGAAAGAATGAATTTAAAGGGAAATTAAGCTTAAAACATGGTTTAGAGATTACTAATCATCTTTAAGTTGATTAATGCACCCAAGTCTAGTTATAAACTTACCAATGGCTAGATGAGCTCCTTAGGCGCTTCTTGGTCTTGAGGCAAACCAATGGAATGGTGTGTGCGGGGTTCAATAGGAAGAATGGAGTAAACGACAAATTTCTTGGTGCCAATTCCTCCAAAGCTAGAACTGAACTGGGAGGGTCAATGAGGGGTGTAAATGAAGAATTTTCCCTTGAGAAAATGGTCTAAAATGCACATGGTGGCGCCCCAAGGTTCTGATTGGCGATGACTTGGGAATTGACATGGCTTAAGTTCTATTGACATGTGATGGATCAATGCTAATCTTCTAAATTAGTCTAAGAATGATGTAGGACAAGAATAATATCAAAAAGGTCCAGATCGAATGTGATAGAATACTTTAAAATGAAATTTAGCTCAAAACATTATTTAGAGATGACTAATAACCTTTAACTTGATTAATGACCTTAACTCAAGTTAGAAGCCTAACAATGGCTTTAGATAAGAAGCACCTTAGTGGAATGTGGCACTACTTGGGCTTGAGAGAAATCAATGGAACGGTGTATGCAAGCTTCAATAGGAAGAATGAAATAAAAGACAGATTTCTTGGAGCCAATTCAGTCCAAAGCTAGAACTAAATCGGGATGGTCCAAGTAGAGTGTAAATGTGGAATTTTCCCTTGAGAATTGGTCTAAAAGGCCCGGGTTAGGGGCAGATTTGTAACAAGGCACATGAAGGTGACCCCAGGTTCCGATTCGCTGTGATTTGCGCAACGACATGGCTTTGGATTGATTGACATGGACTAATCTTCTAATTCAATCTAAGAATGATGAAACACAAAAGAATAACAGCAATAAAGTGCTGATTGAAATGGCTAGAAAGAATTAAAAAGCAAATTAAGCTTAAAACATGGTTTACAGATGAATAATCATCTTTAAGTTGATTAATGCCCTTAAGGCAAGTTAGAAACATAAGAATGGCTAGACGAGAACCTTAGGCACGTGTGGCACTTCTTGGGCATGAGGGAAACCAATGGAATGTTGTGTGCGGGCTTCAATAGGAAGGGTGAAGTGAAAGACGGATTTCTTGGTGCCAATTCATCCAAAACTAGAGCTAAACTATGAGGGTCAAGGAGCGGGTGTAAATGAAAAATTTCCCTTGAGGAAAAGGTCAAAAAGGACACGGCTAAGGGTGGAACGGTACGAATGCATTTGAAGGTGTACCTAGCTTCCAATTCGGTGTGAATTGGAAATTTACATGGCTTTTGTTCTTGTGATCTGTGATAGATCAAGGCTAATCTTCTAAATCAATATAAGAATGATGTAAAACAAAAATAATATAAAAAATGTGCAGATTGAAAGGGAAAGAATGAATTTAAAGGGAAATTAAGCTTAAAACATGGTTTAGAGATTACTAATCATCTTTAAGTTGATTAATGCACCTAAGTCTAGTTATAAACTTACCAATGGCTAGATGAGCTCCTTAGGCGCTTCTTGGTCTTGAGGCAAACCAATGGAATGGTGTGTGCGGGGTTCAATAGGAAGAATGGAGTAAACGACAAATTTCTTGGTGCCAATTCCTCCAAAGCTAGAACTGAACTGGGAGGGTCAATGAGGGGTGTAAATGAAGAATTTTCCCTTGAGAAAATGGTCTAAAATGCACATGGTGGCGCCCCAAGGTTCTGATTGGCGATGACTTGGGAATTGACATGGCTTAAGTTCTATTGACATGTGATGGATCAATGCTAATCTTCTAAATTAGTCTAAGAATGATGTAGGACAAGAATAATATCAAAAAGGTCCAGATCGAATGTGATAGAATACTTTAAAATGAAATTTAGCTCAAAACATTATTTAGAGATGACTAATAACCTTTAACTTGATTAATGACCTTAACTCAAGTTAGAAGCCTAACAATGGCTTTAGATAAGAAGCACCTTAGTGGAATGTGGCACTACTTGGGCTTGAGAGAAATCAATGGAACGGTGTATGCAAGCTTCAATAGGAAGAATGAAATAAAAGACAGATTTCTTGGAGCCAATTCAGTCCAAAGCTAGAACTAAATCGGGATGGTCCAAGTAGAGTGTAAATGTGGAATTTTCCCTTGAGAATTGGTCTAAAAGGCCCGGGTTAGGGGCAGATTTGTAACAAGGCACATGAAGGTGACCCCAGGTTCCGATTCGCTGTGATTTGCGCAACGACATGGCTTTGGATTGATTGACATGGACTAATCTTCTAATTCAATCTAAGAATGATGAAACACAAAAGAATAACAGCAATAAAGTGCTGATTGAAATGGCTAGAAAGAATTAAAAAGCAAATTAAGCTTAAAACATGGTTTACAGATGAATAATCATCTTTAAGTTGATTAATGCCCTTAAGGCAAGTTAGAAACATAAGAATGGCTAGACGAGAACCTTAGGCACGTGTGGCACTTCTTGGGCATGAGGGAAACCAATGGAATGTTGTGTGCGGGCTTCAATAGGAAGGGTGAAGTGAAAGACGGATTTCTTGGTGCCAATTCATCCAAAACTAGAGCTAAACTATGAGGGTCAAGGAGCGGGTGTAAATGAAAAATTTCCCTTGAGGAAAAGGTCAAAAAGGACACGGCTAAGGGTGGAACGGTACGAATGCATTTGAAGGTGTACCTAGCTTCCAATTCGGTGTGAATTGGAAATTTACATGGCTTTTGTTCTTGTGATCTGTGATAGATCAAGGCTAATCTTCTAAATCAATATAAGAATGATGTAAAACAAAAATAATATAAAAAATGTGCAGATTGAAAGGGAAAGAATGAATTTAAAGGGAAATTAAGCTTAAAACATGGTTTAGAGATTACTAATCATCTTTAAGTTGATTAATGCACCCAAGTCTAGTTATAAACTTACCAATGGCTAGATGAGCTCCTTAGGCGCTTCTTGGTCTTGAGGCAAACCAATGGAATGGTGTGTGCGGGGTTCAATAGGAAGAATGGAGTAAACGACAAATTTCTTGGTGCCAATTCCTCCAAAGCTAGAACTGAACTGGGAGGGTCAATGAGGGGTGTAAATGAAGAATTTTCCCTTGAGAAAATGGTCTAAAATGCACATGGTGGCGCCCCAAGGTTCTGATTGGCGATGACTTGGGAATTGACATGGCTTAAGTTCTATTGACATGTGATGGATCAATGCTAATCTTCTAAATTAGTCTAAGAATGATGTAGGACAAGAATAATATCAAAAAGGTCCAGATCGAATGTGATAGAATACTTTAAAATGAAATTTAGCTCAAAACATTATTTAGAGATGACTAATAACCTTTAACTTGATTAATGACCTTAACTCAAGTTAGAAGCCTAACAATGGCTTTAGATAAGAAGCACCTTAGTGGAATGTGGCACTACTTGGGCTTGAGAGAAATCAATGGAACGGTGTATGCAAGCTTCAATAGGAAGAATGAAATAAAAGACAGATTTCTTGGAGCCAATTCAGTCCAAAGCTAGAACTAAATCGGGATGGTCCAAGTAGAGTGTAAATGTGGAATTTTCCCTTGAGAATTGGTCTAAAAGGCCCGGGTTAGGGGCAGATTTGTAACAAGGCACATGAAGGTGACCCCAGGTTCCGATTCGCTGTGATTTGCGCAACGACATGGCTTTGGATTGATTGACATGGACTAATCTTCTAATTCAATCTAAGAATGATGAAACACAAAAGAATAACAGCAATAAAGTGCTGATTGAAATGGCTAGAAAGAATTAAAAAGCAAATTAAGCTTAAAACATGGTTTACAGATGAATAATCATCTTTAAGTTGATTAATGCCCTTAAGGCAAGTTAGAAACATAAGAATGGCTAGACGAGAACCTTAGGCACGTGTGGCACTTCTTGGGCATGAGGGAAACCAATGGAATGTTGTGTGCGGGCTTCAATAGGAAGGGTGAAGTGAAAGACGGATTTCTTGGTGCCAATTCATCCAAAACTAGAGCTAAACTATGAGGGTCAAGGAGCGGGTGTAAATGAAAAATTTCCCTTGAGGAAAAGGTCAAAAAGGACACGGCTAAGGGTGGAACGGTACGAATGCATTTGAAGGTGTACCTAGCTTCCAATTCGGTGTGAATTGGAAATTTACATGGCTTTTGTTCTTGTGATCTGTGATAGATCAAGGCTAATCTTCTAAATCAATATAAGAATGATGTAAAACAAAAATAATATAAAAAATGTGCAGATTGAAAGGGAAAGAATGAATTTAAAGGGAAATTAAGCTTAAAACATGGTTTAGAGATTACTAATCATCTTTAAGTTGATTAATGCACCCAAGTCTAGTTATAAACTTACCAATGGCTAGATGAGCTCCTTAGGCGCTTCTTGGTCTTGAGGCAAACCAATGGAATGGTGTGTGCGGGGTTCAATAGGAAGAATGGAGTAAACGACAAATTTCTTGGTGCCAATTCCTCCAAAGCTAGAACTGAACTGGGAGGGTCAATGAGGGGTGTAAATGAAGAATTTTCCCTTGAGAAAATGGTCTAAAATGCACATGGTGGCGCCCCAAGGTTCTGATTGGCGATGACTTGGGAATTGACATGGCTTAAGTTCTATTGACATGTGATGGATCAATGCTAATCTTCTAAATTAGTCTAAGAATGATGTAGGACAAGAATAATATCAAAAAGGTCCAGATCGAATGTGATAGAATACTTTAAAATGAAATTTAGCTCAAAACATTATTTAGAGATGACTAATAACCTTTAACTTGATTAATGACCTTAACTCAAGTTAGAAGCCTAACAATGGCTTTAGATAAGAAGCACCTTAGTGGAATGTGGCACTACTTGGGCTTGAGAGAAATCAATGGAACGGTGTATGCAAGCTTCAATAGGAAGAATGAAATAAAAGACAGATTTCTTGGAGCCAATTCAGTCCAAAGCTAGAACTAAATCGGGATGGTCCAAGTAGAGTGTAAATGTGGAATTTTCCCTTGAGAATTGGTCTAAAAGGCCCGGGTTAGGGGCAGATTTGTAACAAGGCACATGAAGGTGACCCCAGGTTCCGATTCGCTGTGATTTGCGCAACGACATGGCTTTGGATTGATTGACATGGACTAATCTTCTAATTCAATCTAAGAATGATGAAACACAAAAGAATAACAGCAATAAAGTGCTGATTGAAATGGCTAGAAAGAATTAAAAAGCAAATTAAGCTTAAAACATGGTTTACAGATGAATAATCATCTTTAAGTTGATTAATGCCCTTAAGGCAAGTTAGAAACATAAGAATGGCTAGACGAGAACCTTAGGCACGTGTGGCACTTCTTGGGCATGAGGGAAACCAATGGAATGTTGTGTGCGGGCTTCAATAGGAAGGGTGAAGTGAAAGACGGATTTCTTGGTGCCAATTCATCCAAAACTAGAGCTAAACTATGAGGGTCAAGGAGCGGGTGTAAATGAAAAATTTCCCTTGAGGAAAAGGTCAAAAAGGACACGGCTAAGGGTGGAACGGTACGAATGCATTTGAAGGTGTACCTAGCTTCCAATTCGGTGTGAATTGGAAATTTACATGGCTTTTGTTCTTGTGATCTGTGATAGATCAAGGCTAATCTTCTAAATCAATATAAGAATGATGTAAAACAAAAATAATATAAAAAATGTGCAGATTGAAAGGGAAAGAATGAATTTAAAGGGAAATTAAGCTTAAAACATGGTTTAGAGATTACTAATCATCTTTAAGTTGATTAATGCACCCAAGTCTAGTTATAAACTTACCAATGGCTAGATGAGCTCCTTAGGCGCTTCTTGGTCTTGAGGCAAACCAATGGAATGGTGTGTGCGGGGTTCAATAGGAAGAATGGAGTAAACGACAAATTTCTTGGTGCCAATTCCTCCAAAGCTAGAACTGAACTGGGAGGGTCAATGAGGGGTGTAAATGAAGAATTTTCCCTTGAGAAAATGGTCTAAAATGCACATGGTGGCGCCCCAAGGTTCTGATTGGCGATGACTTGGGAATTGACATGGCTTAAGTTCTATTGACATGTGATGGATCAATGCTAATCTTCTAAATTAGTCTAAGAATGATGTAGGACAAGAATAATATCAAAAAGGTCCAGATCGAATGTGATAGAATACTTTAAAATGAAATTTAGCTCAAAACATTATTTAGAGATGACTAATAACCTTTAACTTGATTAATGACCTTAACTCAAGTTAGAAGCCTAACAATGGCTTTAGATAAGAAGCACCTTAGTGGAATGTGGCACTACTTGGGCTTGAGAGAAATCAATGGAACGGTGTATGCAAGCTTCAATAGGAAGAATGAAATAAAAGACAGATTTCTTGGAGCCAATTCAGTCCAAAGCTAGAACTAAATCGGGATGGTCCAAGTAGAGTGTAAATGTGGAATTTTCCCTTGAGAATTGGTCTAAAAGGCCCGGGTTAGGGGCAGATTTGTAACAAGGCACATGAAGGTGACCCCAGGTTCCGATTCGCTGTGATTTGCGCAACGACATGGCTTTGGATTGATTGACATGGACTAATCTTCTAATTCAATCTAAGAATGATGAAACACAAAAGAATAACAGCAATAAAGTGCTGATTGAAATGGCTAGAAAGAATTAAAAAGCAAATTAAGCTTAAAACATGGTTTACAGATGAATAATCATCTTTAAGTTGATTAATGCCCTTAAGGCAAGTTAGAAACATAAGAATGGCTAGACGAGAACCTTAGGCACGTGTGGCACTTCTTGGGCATGAGGGAAACCAATGGAATGTTGTGTGCGGGCTTCAATAGAAAGGGTGAAGTGAAAGACGGATTTCTTGGTGCCAATTCATCCAAAACTAGAGCTAAACTATGAGGGTCAAGGAGCGGGTGTAAATGAAAAATTTCCCTTGAGGAAAAGGTCAAAAAGGACACGGCTAAGGGTGGAACGGTACGAATGGATTTGAAGGTGTACCTAGCTTCCAATTCGGTGTGAATTGGAAATTTACATGGCTTTTGTTCTTGTGATCTGTGATAGATCAAGGCTAATCTTCTAAATCAATATAAGAATGATGTAAAACAAAAATAATATAAAAAATGTGCAGATTGAAAGGGAAAGAATGAATTTAAAGGGAAATTAAGCTTAAAACATGGTTTAGAGATTACTAATCATCTTTAAGTTGATTAATGCACCTAAGTCTAGTTATAAACTTACCAATGGCTAGATGAGCTCCTTAGGCGCTTCTTGGTCTTGAGGCAAACCAATGGAATGGTGTGTGCGGGGTTCAATAGGAAGAATGGAGTAAACGACAAATTTCTTGGTGCCAATTCCTCCAAAGCTAGAACTGAACTGGGAGGGTCAATGAGGGGTGTAAATGAAGAATTTTCCCTTGAGAAAATGGTCTAAAATGCACATGGTGGCGCCCCAAGGTTCTGATTGGCGATGACTTGGGAATTGACATGGCTTAAGTTCTATTGACATGTGATGGATCAATGCTAATCTTCTAAATTAGTCTAAGAATGATGTAGGACAAGAATAATATCAAAAAGGTCCAGATCGAATGTGATAGAATACTTTAAAATGAAATTTAGCTCAAAACATTATTTAGAGATGACTAATAACCTTTAACTTGATTAATGACCTTAACTCAAGTTAGAAGCCTAACAATGGCTTTAGATAAGAAGCACCTTAGTGGAATGTGGCACTACTTGGGCTTGAGAGAAATCAATGGAACGGTGTATGCAAGCTTCAATAGGAAGAATGAAATAAAAGACAGATTTCTTGGAGCCAATTCAGTCCAAAGCTAGAACTAAATCGGGATGGTCCAAGTAGAGTGTAAATGTGGAATTTTCCCTTGAGAATTGGTCTAAAAGGCCCGGGTTAGGGGCAGATTTGTAACAAGGCACATGAAGGTGACCCCAGGTTCCGATTCGCTGTGATTTGCGCAACGACATGGCTTTGGATTGATTGACATGGACTAATCTTCTAATTCAATCTAAGAATGATGAAACACAAAAGAATAACAGCAATAAAGTGCTGAT
The DNA here is from genome assembly GCF_018687715.1 of Carya illinoinensis. NCBI lineage: Eukaryota > Viridiplantae > Streptophyta > Magnoliopsida > Fagales > Juglandaceae > Carya > Carya illinoinensis. Next base: position 22,185,686 of record NC_056765.1, read on the forward strand.
TGAAATGGCTAGAAAGAATTAAAAAGCAAATTAAGCTTAAAACATGGTTTACAGATGAATAATCATCTTTAAGTTGATTAATGCCCTTAAGGCAAGTTAGAAACATAAGAATGGCTAGACGAGAACCTTAGGCACGTGTGGCACTTCTTGGGCATGAGGGAAACCAATGGAATGTTGTGTGCGGGCTTCAATAGGAAGGGTGAAGTGAAAGACGGATTTCTTGGTGCCAATTCATCCAAAACTAGAGCTAAACTATGAGGGTCAAGGAGCGGGTGTAAATGAAAAATTTCCCTTGAGGAAAAGGTCAAAAAGGACACGGCTAAGGGTGGAACGGTACGAATGGATTTGAAGGTGTACCTAGCTTCCAATTCGGTGTGAATTGGAAATTTACATGGCTTTTGTTCTTGTGATCTGTGATAGATCAAGGCTAATCTTCTAAATCAATATAAGAATGATGTAAAACAAAAATAATATAAAAAATGTGCAGATTGAAAGGGAAAGAATGAATTTAAAGGGAAATTAAGCTTAAAACATGGTTTAGAGATTACTAATCATCTTTAAGTTGATTAATGCACCTAAGTCTAGTTATAAACTTACCAATGGCTAGATGAGCTCCTTAGGCGCTTCTTGGTCTTGAGGCAAACCAATGGAATGGTGTGTGCGGGGTTCAATAGGAAGAATGGAGTAAACGACAAATTTCTTGGTGCCAATTCCTCCAAAGCTAGAACTGAACTGGGAGGGTCAATGAGGGGTGTAAATGAAGAATTTTCCCTTGAGAAAATGGTCTAAAATGCACATGGTGGTGCGCCAAGGTTCCGATTGGCGATGACTTGGGAATTGAGATGGCTTTGGCTTTATTGACATGTGATGGATCAAGCCTAATCTTCTAAATCTATCTAAGAATGATGTAAGACAACAATAATATCAAAAAGGTCCAGATCGAATGGGCTAGAATACTTTAAAATGAAATTTAGCTCAAAATATGGTTTAGAGATGACTAATAACCATTAACTTGATTAATGACCTTAACTCAAGTTAAAAGCCAAACAATGGCTTTAGATAAGCACCTTAGTGGAATGTGGCACTACTTGGGCTTGAGAGAAATCAATGGAACAGTGTATGCAGGCTTCAGTAGGAAGAATGAAATAAAAGATGGGTTTCTTGGAGCCAATTCAGTCCGAAGCTAGAACTAAATTGGGATGGTCCAAGTAGAGTGTAAATGAGGAATTTTCCCTTGAGAATTGGTCTAAAAGGCCCCGGTTAGGGGCAGTTTTGTAACAAGGCACATGAAGGTGAACCCAGGTTCCGATTCGCTGTGATTTGGGCAACGACATTGCTTTGCTTTGATTGAAATGGACTAATCTTCTAACTCAATCTAAGAATGATGAAAAACAAAAGAATAACAGTGTTGTTCGAAATGGCTAGAAAGAATTAAAATAAAAATTAAGCTCAAAACATGGTTTACAGATGACTAAGCATCTTTGAGTTGATTAATGCCCTTAAGTCAGGTTAGAAACATATGAATGGCTAGATGAGAACCTTAGGCTTGTGCGGCACTTGTTGGGCATAACGGAAACCAATGGAATGTTGTGTGCGGTCTTCAATAGGAAGAATGAAGTGAAAGATGGATTTCTTGGTGCCAATTCGTCCAAAACTAGAACTGAACTACAAGGGTCAGGGAGGTGTGTAAATGAAGAAGTTTCCCTTAGGAAAAGGTCAAAAAGGACAAGGCTAAGGCGGAATTGTATGAATGCACTTGAAGGTGCACCTAGCTTTCCATTCAGTGTGAGTTGGATATTGACATGGCTTTGGTTCTTGTGACCTATGATAGATCAAGGGTAATCTTCTTAATCAATGTAAGAATGATGTAAAACAACAATAATATAAAAAAGGTGTAGATCGAAAGGGAAAGAATGAATTTATAGGGAAATTAAGCTCAAAACGTGGTTTAGAAATTACTAATCATCTTTAACTTGATCTATGCACTTAAGTCTGGTTAGAAACTTAACAATGGTTAAATGAGCACCTTAGGCGCTTCTTGGGCTTGAGGCAAACCAATGGAATGGTGTGTGCGAGATTCAATAGGAAGAATGAAGTAAAAGACAGATTTCTTGGTGCCAATTCGTCCAAAACTAGAACTAAACTAGGAGGGTTGATTACGCCCAAAGAATAATTTGGTAGTTGTAGCACAGCTTTGGGGTGTCGATTCTACAGGGAGACAAATTAAAAAAAAAAGCATGAGGAACAAAGAAACTGAAGAAAAATATTAAATAAGTAATGGACAATAAAAATTAATTTTAAATGTAAATTTAAGTGAAGCAATGTGATTAACGAAAAAAGTACTTAAATTTGATGAACAGTAGATAATGCGGTAGTTGTAGCACAGCTTTTGGGTGTCGATTCCACAGGGAGACAACTTAAAAAAAAAAGCAAGAGGAACAAAGAAACTGAAGAAAAATATTAAATAAGTAATGGAGAACAAAGATTAATTTTAAATGTAAATTTAAGTGAGGCAATGTGATTAACAGAAAAAGTACTCAAATTTGACGAACAGAAGAGCGTCGTGAAGCCCTTGCACAAATCCGGTATTTTAATTATTCTTAATTCATTGGATAACTCAATTAGGAACTCAATTTACGAAATTTCCAATCGGAAGGTATAGATTTATAAACCAAAATTAAATCAAATTTAACCCTTTAAAAAATTATTCACCACTTTTAAAATACGTAAATTACTACCCCTATTGAGAAAATCCAAAAACAACAATATACTCAGGGAGTAATATTGCAGCAAAAAACTAAATCAATATAGATAAATAACTGATCCAAACATAATCAAAGAACTAATCCATTCAATAGAAAAAGCATGACTGAATCCATAAACAGAATAAATTCTATGATTATTCGGAGGCGAAAACATTAACGATGAATTGAGAATGATAAAACAAAAGTGTTTTAGCAATTGAAAATCAAATACATGAATTAAAAATAAATTAGAAATACCATCTAATGTGCAAGTTCATCCCTAACCCTACTTGAGAATTTAGTTACCCATAAATATACTGGACAACAAAAATCTCCAGAGAAAACTAAAGCGAATAGTGGCCATGGAAGTAATTTTCTCCTCTCTTCAGATCTGCCTCTTGTGAAATTATCCTGCAATAAAAAACAGCAAACAAAAAGGAAAAGAAAGAAAATAAGAGAAAACAAAAATAAAACAAAGCAAAACAAAATAAATAAAGAAAAACATACCTGGGTGGTGTGGTCAAGGTTGATACACTGGATCCACAAGTGGAGTGTCTTCCACTTCCGGAACTTGCCTATCAATTAATACTTTAAGGCGTTGACCATTTACTTTAAAGATCTGACCATCCGTAGGATCTTCTATTTCTACCACCCTATTTACAAAAAATTCCTTACTAAAAAGGGGCCAGTCCACCTAGACCGAAGTTTTCCTGGGTGCTTGTGAAATCTAAAATCATATAAGTATATTCGGTCATTGAGTTTAAACCTCTTCCTAAGAATATTTTTATCATAAAACGTTTTCATTTTAACCTTATAGACTTTAGACTTAGGCAGAGGTTTCAATTTAACTCTTGGTGCTTTCATGCTTACAGGAATTTGTTTTCCACCTTTCTTATGCAACTCCTCAAATTTCTGTTGCCAAGCCTGTGTGCCATAATCATGAGTTTCATAAAAAACAGTACAAATATCAATAACATCAGATGAATCACTAATAGTATCAAAATCAGAATTCACAAGGGAATATTCAAGGGGAACAAAATCATGAGTTGTATGAACTCCCTTGTCTGTGAGTGCGTCAATCATATACGTTTGGTGGCACTCTTCATCTGTTGGTTGTTTCTCAATATGGAAAATGTTGACCTCCATGGTCATGTTTCCAAAAGATATCTTCATCAATCCATTCCTACAATTTATAAGTGCATTAGCCGTAGCAAGGAAAGATCTACCTAATATGAGAGAAACCTTAGAGTTTGATTCAACAATTGATTGAGTGTCTAAAATTAAGAAATCAACAGGATAATAAAACTTGTCAATTTGGATCAAAACATCCTCAACTATCCCTCTTGATTTCTTAACTGAACGATTAACCAACTGAAGCATAACAGAAGTAGGCTTAATTCCACCCAAACCAAGCTGCAAATAAATGGAATAAGGCATCAAATTAACACTAGCTCCTAGATCTGGCAAGGCTTACCCAAACTCATGATTTCCAATATTATATGCAATGGTTGGACAACCAGGATCCTTGTACTTTGGAGGAATTCTCTGTTCAATTAGAGCACAATTTTCTTTGTTAGAAATGTTGTCTTCTTAACATGGTGCTTCCTCTTAACTGTATATAAATCTTTAAGAACTTTTGCATAAGTGGGAACTTGTTTCATAATATGCAAAAGAGTAAGGTTAATCTTTACCTGCCTGAGGTTCTCCAAGATTTCATTACTAGGATCCAAAGTTCGCATACCAGATTTTAAAGCTTGAGGAAATGGTACCTTAACTGGACTCTGGATTACCTCGACATCCTTGGGGAACTCGGTACTATCATTGCTTTGTTCCTCTTCAACATCCTTTGGTTTATCAGTTGTTTGGATGTGTAGGGACTTACCACTTCTTGTCACAATAGCATTGACCTCTTTCAAATTTTTTGTGCCATATAATGACCTTGGGGTGCAAAATGAGCTTGGGAAGGAAACTTGCCACGCTCATTCACACTCAAGGAGCTCATTATCTTGGATATATGACTCTTTATCTCTTTGTTTTCTTCAACAACCTGCATAATCAAAGATTCAAACTTTTGATTAGTTTTACTCTGTGCCTCAATAAAAGCATGTAAAGTATCTTCTAAGGGGCTCCTAGAAGATGAATGTGTAGGATATGATCTAGAGGGTTGTGTAGGCTACTGGTTTTTAGATTTCCAGCTAAAATTGGGGTGATTACGCCACCTAGGATTGTAGGTATCGGAGAAAGGTGCAACAGGCTTCATCTACACACCTAAGGCATTACATTGTTCCTCATACATCCCTCTCATCTTAGCAAATGTGGGAAACTCTTGGGCAACGTGATCTACCCTGCCACACGCAAAACATGATCCAAAAGACTCTGCAGGATTAGCCACGTGTGTTGGCTTTAAGTCTTTATTCTTTAACACCTCTAGCTCCCTAGTGAGCATCTAAACCTTAGCCTTTAGGTTATCTTCTTCCATGAGATGGTAAATTCCACCACCATTCAGGTTTCTTGCAAGTTGTGACCTATTTGTGCTCTCAGTAGCACTAGGTCCAGTCCAAGTATGCACTTTTTCAGGAAGCTCATTGAGGTATTCTATGGCCTCATCAGGATCTTTCTATAAGAACTCACTATTACAGATCATCTCCACAAATTGACGTTCTCTAGGTATAAGTCCCTCATAAAAATAGCTCACTAAGTGCCAATTCTCATACCCATGGTGAGGACACATACTCAATAGCTCCTTAAATCTCTCCCAAGACTGATACAAAGTCTCATTGTCCTTTTGGACAAAGGTGGAGATTTACCTTTTTAAAGTATTGGTCTTATGTGGGGGAAAGTATTTATTAAAGAAGACCTAAGTCATCTCATTCCATGACCCAATAGATCGTGGTCTTAATGAATATAGCCAACTCTTAGCTCTATCCTTCAAAGAGAAAGGAAAGAACTTAAGTCTCACAATGTCATCAGTTGCATTTTGACTATGAAAAGTTGTAACTACTTCCTCAAACTCCCTAATGTGAAGATATGGATTTTCATTTTCCAAACCATGAAAAGTAGGGAGTAACTGTATCATCCCTATTTTAAAATCCAATTGGCGAATATTAGCTGGAAACATGATGCATGATGGTGTGGCTGGAGACAAACTGTTGAAAAGAAAAACTATCTCACAATTCTTCTACCGTCTCCCCGGCAACGGCGCCAAAACTTGATTACACTCAAAGAATAATACAATAGTTGTAGCACAGCTTTGGGGTGTCGACTCCACAGGGAGACAAATTAAAAGAAAAGCAAGAGAAACAAAGAAACGGAAGAAAAATATTAAATAAATAATGGAGAACAAAGATTAATTTTAAATGTAAATTTAAGTGAAGCAATGTAATTAACGGAAAAAGTACTCAAATTTGACGAACAGTAGAGCGTTGGGAATCCCTTGGACAAATCCTGTATTTTAATTATTCTTAATTCATTGGATAACTCAATTAGGAACTCAATTTACAAAATTCCCCATTGGAAGGTATAGATTTATAAACCAAAATTAAATCAAATTTAACCTTTTGAAAAATCATTCACCACTTTTAAAATACGTAAATTACTACCCCTATCGAGAAAATCCAAAGACGACAATTTACTCAGGGAGCGATATTGCAGCAAAAAACTAAATCAATATAGATAAATAATTGATCCAAACATAATCAAAGAACTAATCCATTCAATAGAAAAAGCATGACTGAATTCATAAACAGAATAAATTCTATGATTATTCGGTGAAGAAAACATCAACAATGAATTGAGAATGATAAAACAAAAGTGTTTTAGCAATTGAAAATCAAATACATGAATTAAAAATAAATTAGAAATACCATCTAATGTGCAAGTTCATCCCTAACCCTACTTGAGAATTTAGTTACCCATAAATATATTGGACAACAAAAATCTCCAGAGAAAACTGAAGCGAATGGTGGCCATGGAAGTAATTTTCTCCTCTCTTCAGATATGCCTCTTGTGCCTCCTCCCCCCCATTTCGTGCTAATGATATTCTTATATAGGGTAGGAAAGAAACCCTAATGTTCTTTTAATTTCCGCATAAAAAAATCGCTTAAATTTTCGGACTTATCTTGGCAGCCATGTATGGCCTTCAGGAGTTCAAATTTGGAAATCCTTGTTCGAGGCAAAGTTATAGCCCCGTAAGATAGATTTCCAATACATCAAGAATTGTATCAATCCGATATGTGAGTAAAAAGATACAGTCAAAAGACTAAAGTATGTCCAGACTATCTCCTAGCGAATTTCAGACTTGGACTTCTTGTGGTTTCATTTTGTGATTTTTTTTCTTTTTCTTTTCTTCTAATTTGCTCTCAAACCCCATGAATGTCCTCCTTTGAATTTGACTGGGCTTGACTTGCTCTTTTATAAACTTTGAAATTAAACATAAAAAAAACTGCTTAGGAGTATCCCAACGTAAATAGAAATTCAATTAAAGAATACACATTAATTCCTATGATTTCTATTCACATTTTAGCATTTTAGTCCAATAATAGGATATTTAGAGTGCACTTTCGCACACTCATCAAGGGTCAATGAGGGTTGTAAAGGAAGAAGTTTCCCTTGAGGAAATGGTAAAAAAGGACACGGCTAGGGGCCGAATTGTACGAACGTACAAGAAGGTGCACCTAGCTTCCAACTTGCTGTGAATTGGAAATTGAAATGGCTTTGGTTCTAGTGATGTGTGATAGATCAAGACTAATCTTCTAAATCAATCTAAGAATGACGTAAAACAAAATAAATATCAAAAAGGTGAAGATCGAAATGGAAACAATGAATTTAAAGGGAAATTAAGCTCAAAACATGGTTTTGAGATTACTAATCATCTTTAAGTTTGAAACATGGATTTGAGATGACTACTAGTCTTTGAGTTGAATAATGCCCTTAAGTTAAGGTAGAAACTTAACAATGGCTAGATGCACATTAGGCGCATGCGGAACTTCTTAGGCTTGAGGGAAACCAATGTGATGTGGGGCCCATCACAATGGAGTGGTGTGTGCAGGCTTCCATACGATGAATGAAGTGAAAGACAGATTTTTTAGTGCCAATTCGTCCAAACCTAGAACTGAACTACGAGGGTCAGGGACCTTACACAAAGAAGTTTCCCTTGAGGAAAAGGTCAAAATGGACAAGGCTAAGGGCGGAATTGTACGAATGCACTTGAAGGTGCACCTAGCTTCCGATTCTCTGTGAATTGGAAATTGACTTGGCTTTGGTTCTAGTGACATGCGACACATCAAGGCTAATCTTTTAAATCAATATAAGAATGATGTAAAACAACAACAACATGAAAAAGGTGCAGATTGAAAGGAAAAGAATGAATTTATAGGGAAATTAAGCTCAAAACGTCGTTTAGAGATTACTAATCATCTTTAACTTGATCTATGTGCTTAAGTCTGGTTAGAAACTTAACAATGGCTAGATGAGCACCTCTGGCGCTTCTTGGGCTTGGGGTGTAAATGAAGAAGTTTCCCTTGAGAAAATGGTCTAAAATGCACATGGTGGCGCCCCAAGGTTCTGATTGGCGATGACTTGGGAATTGACATGGCTTAAGTTCTATTGACATGTGATGGATCAATGCTAATCTTCTAAATCAGTCTAAGAATGATGTAGGACAAGAATAATATCAAAAAGGTCCAGATCGAATGGGCTAGAATACTTTAAAATGAAATTTAGCTCAAAACATGATTTAGAGATGACTAATAACCTTTAACTTGATTAATGACCTTAACTCAAGTTAGAAGCTTAACAATGGCTTTAGATAAGAAGCACTTTAGTGGAATGTGGCACTACTTGGGCTTGAGAGAAATCAATGGAACGGTGTATGCAGGCTTCAATAGGAAAAATGAAATAAAAGACGGATTTCTTGGAACCAATTCAGTCCAAAGCTAGAACTAAATTGGGATGGTCCAAGTAGAGTGTAAATGAGGAATTTTCCCCTGAGAATTGGTCTAAAAGGCCCCGGTTAGGGGCAGATTTGTAACAAGGCACATGAAGGTGACCCCAGGTTCCGATTCGCTGTGATTTGCGCAACGACATGGCTTTGCATTGATTGACATGGACTAATCTTCTAATTCAATCTAAGAATGATGAAACACAAAAGAATAACAGCAATAAAGTGCTGATCGAAATGGCTAGAAAGAATTAAAAAGCAAATTAAGCTTAAAACATGGTTTACAAATGACTAATCATCTTTAAGTTGATTAATGCCCTTAAGGCAAGTTAGAAACATAAGAATGGCTAGACGAGAACCTTGGGCGTGTGTGGCACTTCTTGGGCATGAGGGAAACCAATGGAATGTTGTGTGCGGGCTTCAATAGGAAGGGTGGAATTGTATGAATGCACTTGAAGGTGCACCTAGCTTTCGATTCAGTGTGAGTTGGATATTGACATGGCTTTGGTTCTTGTGACCTGTGATAGATCAAGGCTAATCTTCTTAATCAATGTAAGAATGATGTAAAACAACAATAATATCAAAAAGGTGCAGATCGAAAGGGAAATAAAGCTCAATACATAGTTTAGAGATTACTAATGATCTTTAAGTTGATTAATGCGCTTAAGTTTAGTTCAAAACTTAACAATGGCTAGATGAGCACATTAGGCACATGTGGGACTTCTTGAGCTTGAGGGAAACCAATGGAATGGTGTGTGCGGTGTGATGACCAGCTTTTACATGTATTTTCACTGAAGGGTTGTTTTTAATTTAATTAATATATTGGTTTATTTATTTTAAATTGGTTTTAATTTATTTGATATTGTGTTTAATTTATTTTAGTCGTTTTACAGTTTTAAAATCGTTTTCGGCAGATCAGTTTTTGGTTTCCGGGAGTGAGGATTGGACCTCATTTCTTCTCTTTTCTCCTTTTCTTTTTCCCTTTTCCTTTTCCTTTTTCTTCTTTTATTTCCCTTCTTTCTTTCCCTTCTTTCTGTCCCTTTTTCTTTTCTTCCCTGGTTTCTCTCTCTCCCCGCACAAAGCTCTCTTTTCTCCTTCCCGTTGCCGCCTTTTTGACTGCCCAGTGCGCCGCCGTCCGGCCGCCGTGTAGTGCACCACCCCCACCAAAATTTTTTCCTCCCAACAGAGATCATCTCCACCAATTTTCAGGACCACCCGACCAGCCGTTAGCCGCCACGCACGGCTGGAAGTCACGGCACGAACCCTGTTTTTCCTCTCTGTCGCCGGTTGCTTTAGTAGCCTAGAACCACCTCTCGCCAGCTGTGTGGCCTACACCACCCACCCAGTTTTCTTTCCCTTCCATCGATGAACATCCCCGCCAAGTTTCACCTCCATCCGAGTCATCGTTAGCCCCACAAGCTCCTCCAAGCCACACGGACTTTCACCGATTTCGGCGCCGTCGCACCTCCTCCGGCCACCATCTCTTCACAGCTTCTTCCCCTACCTCTTGCTGACCTAACCCACCCAATTCCGGCTTCGATCCGTTGCCAGAGCAGCTCCCAAGAGCTCAACTCTGATTTGGGCTTTTTCCGCTTCCACCGTCGTTTCCACCACCACCCACAGCTAAAACTCACTTCCTTTAACTTCATAAATATCTCAAGACCATTCCCTATCAATTTCATACCTTTGTTTGTCCCCGTTCGAAAGTGGGTAATTTATTACCCAAGGCCACAGTGTAAAATACATTGTTACGTTACTTTTTCTCCACCGTTTGCAACGCCGCGAGCTTTCAAAAAATACCGTATAGCCCTGTAAGTATTTTTCAAACTCTACTTTTAGATTTAAATATATTTTGCTCTTACAATAAATATTTATCTATTGGTTGGTTGATTTCGAACTGAGTCCGAGGAGTTCGGGGGTCAGATGGATTGAGGACGGAGTTGCTTGGTTTGTTGAGTTGTGATGGGTTGGTTGGTTCATGCCTTGAGGCGTGCATTACATATTGCATTCACGTGCATTTTATTTAAATTGAGAAAATCCTGTTTTATTGGCGCAAATGGAATTTCGGGTGCGTGTGTCTCATGAGCCCAAGCCGGGATAGGTTATTATCTTGGTGGAGCTCCTCTGGTCACTCGGGAGTGAATAATACTGAGTGACATCCCCTGGGTTGTCACAGGGCAATGACTAAATCGCACGATACGGTAAGGCTGTCGTGTCAACTCCGTGGTCCTTAGAGTGGCGGGGACTAGAGGATGGCCTGGCCAGGGACGCGCTTGGCACGAGTCTGGGCATTGCTCGTTTAGGTGTCACACGCGTAGTCGTTACCTGCGGTGTGACACAAAGCTAGAGTGTGCGGATGATCCCTAGGGGAGATCATGGTGCATGCATAATTGGATTGGTTTTATGGTTTTTGGATACAGGCCATTTTCTGAGAAAATGGTGAGGATGTGTTGAGGCTTTGTGATCAATTTTCTGGGAAAATGGTGGTTTGCGCCATTATCTGGGATAATGGCGAGACTTGATTTTAAACGTTATGTTTTTGGGCCAAATGGGTTTCTGGCGTGCGTGGAAAAATATGGCTTTACGGGTCATGTGCATTGGCTTTTCTTTCATGCATGTTGTTTGAGTTAATATGTTTTTATCTATTGGTGTTTGTATTTTACTTACTTGCGGCACCATTTTTTATTCCGTAGATTTTGATGCAGAGTTCGATGAGGAGGAGGAGGCTGAGCCCGAGGTTGCGGCTCTGCCAGAGTATTGAGTTGAAGTTTAAGCTTGTTGTTGGTTTGAACAATATTTGTAGTTTGTAATATTTTATTATGTATGTTTTGAACAGCTTTGTATTAAACTAAGAAAAAATTCTGGTACGTAGTTGTATGACTTTGCTATCCGCTGCATGTTTCTTCGTGCACATTTGTTGCTTATGCACACACTTGGCACTCGTCGATAGGATGGTGACCCGCGATGTCACCATCCGGACGTCTCAATTTTCCCGTGTCCGTGCGTGGGGATTTGGGGGCGTCACATGCAGGCTTCAATACGATGAATGAAGTGAAAGATAGATTTCTTAGTGCCAATTCGTTCAAACCTAGACCTAATTTCGAGGGTCAGGGAGGTATGTAAATGAAGAAGTTTCCCTTGAGGAAAAGGTCAGAAAGGACAAGGCTAAGAGCGGAATTGTATGAATGCACTTGAAGGCGCACCTAGTGATGTGAACCCCAATCGACTAGCTTTGAGACACAACAACAATATTGGAAAAATAAACCCAAGAATGCCAAACTCAAGTCTATGGATGGAGAATTTAGACCTATTGAGATCTCGTTTCAAGAACCCAAATTACAAGGAGGAATGTCATAAAGGTTGTGATTTACTTTTGATAAATTCAAGAGTTCAATTAAGAACAATAGGAGAAAACTCACTCACAATGAAAATTCAATAAAAAATATCTTACCTCTTCAAATGAGGCTACAAGTGTTTTAAATAAATAATCACCAAAACCTTAAAGGAATAGTGCCGCAGGTACTGCAGCATGAATAGTGCCACACTACAGTAACATCTAAAACCCTAGTTCAAATAAAATAATAACTTTTCAAATATGCCCTTGGCCAAAATACAAGGCCTTTCCAAAAACCCTAGTTCATTAAAAATAAGACATATGTATGGGCTGACATCCTCAAGCCCACTTACTCTAAACTAACAAAATAAGCTCTTTTAATGAAATGAATAAGTCAAAGGCCTTCAATAACAATAGGCCCAAGTCATGTCTTCCATAGCTTGGATCAAGTAGATCAAAAATGGTTCTCATTCTTTCAAGCCCATCATGAGGATCGGGCTCTTGCCAGCTTCATCCCAATTGAATTGTACCAATTCTTGCATTACTCCCTTGATCTTTGTGGCTCTTAATCTTGTAATTGATCCGTAAGACTTGGTCCGCCTTGGGGCCCATCATTCCCCCTCTCCTCAAAAGGATTCGACCTCGAATCTCCACCTGGATCAAAGGGAAAAAGATCAGTAATATTGAAAATAGTAAACACATGATACATACCCGGAAGATCCACTAGATATGAAATATCATTAATTTTATCAACAATTTGGAAATGTCCATCCAAGCTACTTCTGTCATCTACAAACAAAAGTATCAGAGTTAAATGAGTAAGTGGATTAAAATCATAAACAACTTCGAAATGAGAATATGAAGTAGTAGTATGCAAGGTCCTGTTTTATGCAAACTCTTTAAATGGCAAACAATCCTCCCAAGTTTTTAGATTCTTATGAAGAATAGTGCATAAGAGCTGAGTATTAGAAACAATACTCCTAGGTACACCATGAAGTCGCACTATCACCCTGAAAAATAAGTTTGCTATGTTTGTGGCATTGATTACGCCCAAAGAATAACGTGGTAGTTGTAGCACAGCTTTGGGATGTCGATTCCACAGGGAGACAAATTAAAAGAATAGTAAGAGAAACAAAGAAACTAAAGAAAAATATTAAATAAGTAATGGAGAACAAAGATTAATTTTAAATGTAAAATAAAGTGAAGCAAAGTGATTAATGGAAAAAGTACTCAAATTTGACGAACAGTAGAGCGTTGGGAATCCCTTGCACAAATTCGGTATTTTAATTATTCTTAATTCATTAGATAACTTAATTAGGAACTCAATTCCTTAAATTTCCAATCGGAAAGTACAGATTTATAAACCAAAATTAAATCAAATTTAACCTTTTGAAAAATCATTCACCACTTTTAAAATACGTAAATTACTACCCTTATTGAGAAAATCCAATGACAACAATATACTCTTGGAGCAATATTGCAGCAAAAAACTAAATCAATATAGATAAATAATAGATTCAAACATAATCAGAGAACTAATCCATTCAATAGAAAAAGCATGACCGAATCCATAAACAGAATAAATTCTATGATTATTCAGATAAAAAAACATCAACAATAAATTGAGAATGATAAAACAAAAGAGTTTTGACAATTAAAAATCAAATACATGTGTTGCCCAGATGACTAACACAAGAGAGGGGGTGAATTGAGTTGTATTAAAAAAATAATAACTATAAATCAAATATATGATATAAAATATAAACAAAATATGAAATAACAATAAATATAAAGAGTAAGGGTAAGAGAGAAGCAAACTCAGTATGTTAACGAGGTTCGGCCCCACTGCCTACGTTCTCACCTCAAGCTACCCCTTGAAGATTCCCAAATTCACTATTCAACCTCTTTCAGATGGAGATAGATACCTATTATACCTTTGAACAACACCGCTACAAAAGGATCCGTGTAGAACACCCTCTACACTTGTAATCACCTTACACGTGGTGATTCAATTATTCCCCGTGTAGAATACTTTCTACACGCACAAGGGTTATACACACCCTTTTTTTGATACAAGAGCTGATAGTGGGTAGGTTATCAGAAAACACTCCTCAATGAGTGAAATAAGAACAATACAGCGCAAACTATATCTCTCAAAATGAACAAGGATTAAGGCTCAATGCTTAGAGAAGAGAGAACGAAAACTTTGAATGAATGTTGTATGCTTTTGGTGTTGTAAATGTGAAGCTCTCAAATGATCTATTTATAGGCATATGAGACTTCATATTCAAATTAAAAAAGATTCACATGTCAAAAACAACATCATTCACTTTTTCAAAAAAATGAAACCTAATATTTTACTTTTGACATATGATAAAAGGAGCACACTTTCATTTTCAAAAAATTCAAACCTAATCTTTTACTTTTTGCATATGATAAAAGAAGCACACTTTCCTTTTCAAAAAATTCAAACCTAATCTTTTATTTTTTGTATATGACAAAAGGAGCACACTTTACTTTTCAAAATTTTCAAACAAAATTATCTACCTTTTGTATAAGTCTAAAAAAGCATCAATCACTTTTGAAAATATTCAAATAAAACATGCACATGTGAAAGATGACAATCAATCATCTTTAATATTTTCAAAGTTCAACCCTTTAATCAAGGCATGCACATGTAAAAGACGACAATCAATCATCTTTAATATTTTCAAAGTTCAGCCCTTTAATCAAGGCATGCACATGTAAAAGATGATAATCAATCATCTTTTAAAATTTTAAAATTTAATTTTCAAAATTATTCATGCACATGTGGAAAATGTATTTTAATGCTTTATGATAAAATATTAATTTTGAGCATTAATTCTAATTTCGAATTTTAAGAGATTTACAACATTACTCTATGACTTTAATGTGAACTTGTTTCCTTCTTGCTCATGCTTGGTTCTTTGATGTGCTTGACTCCATTGTGTGGACAACTTGAGCTTGAAACTCCTTTATTCTTTGAATTCATTTGTTATCATCAAAATCCATGTGTAGATTTATAATCACATGAAACTTGAAACCTTGGGTTCAACAATCTCCCCCTTTTTGATGATGACAAATACTTGATAGAACTTAAAACCTGTATTAATACTTAAGCTCCCCCTGAAAATATGCGTTAGCTTTTCAAGCAAAAGTATAAATATAATTCCAAGCATATATAACAAGTTTAGCAATTTAAACAATGTTAATGTTCTAGTCTAAAACTTCTCCCTCTTTTGGCATCATTAAAAAGGATCGGCAACAAGTAAATGGACTGAAGAAAATGATGTGTTTAATAGTCACTGTAGATAGTTGAAAGAGGAGCCATCCGTGACTCGACAAATACTGCAAAGTCTCGAGGCCTAACTCTATGCATTTAGTGCGGCTGGAGATTTAAACAATCGCCTGATGTTGTTGACAAACGTGATTGAAGGCTCTGAGTTTCTATAAAAAAAAAATGAGCATTTTCATCTATCGGATGCCAAAAAAATACATCGCTTCTTGACCTGAGTTCTGTTTTTCCACAACGATAGAATGGCTGAGCAATTCTCTTCCACTAATGTTCCAGACTTGAATTAGGAACCCTTGACGCATCAATCATCAATCTTCTCTCATGAGGCCATCAATACCATGATAGGAGCAGAGAACCGTTTTTCTAGTAAGGCTGATTCTAAGATTATTGCAGAATCAAGAATGCTCAGTAGGAACCCTTGACGCATCAATCATCAATCTTCTCTCCTGAGGCCATCAATACCATGATAGGAGCAAAGAACCGTTTTTCTAGTAAGACTGATTTTGAGATTATTGCAGAATCAAGAATGCTCAGTAGTCAATATGCTGCCTCTGTTACGATCATGTCTCGGAGGTTAATGGCGAGGGTGAGTGAGATTGATCATCTTAACATGCAAATATCTGAGTTACGACAGAAGCTTGCTAATAAGGATAGTGAAAATAAAAGGCTAAAGAAAGAAAACCAAGAGTTGAAAAAATTTACAGATTGGTATGCTTATGATCTGCAACCACGAATAGAGGAGCTGGAATGAGAAAGGGTTCAGATACAAGGTTAACATCGGCAGATAACAGTAGAGGTTCATCGTTTACTAGAAAAATAGGGACAATCTACTGTTAATCTCGCTGGCTTAGTAAGAAAACTTTTGACAATGTGTGTCCAGCATATCTTGTATTTCTTTTGACTAAATAAGATTTGAAGAGACAATAGTTTGTCTTATTCTTTATGCTATCTTTATAAAATCAATCCTGAAGTTCATCCAATCCGCATCAAGTTTTCTTCTCATCTCTGTAACTCATCTGCATTCCTTCAACATTCTCGTTTTAAGCCTTCTATTCTTTTCTCAATGGCTCATTCTTCTAACATTTCTCTAGATCCATCCATGAGGCATTCTGCATCTCAACCTCCTGTCCTTTCTGCAGCTGCCATTGGTGCCATGTTGCAGCAGGAAAATAATAATCTAACTAATAAGTCAGATTCTGATGCTATTTATGACTTGGTGAGTCTTGGGACTCGCTACTCTTCCTCTATTGTTGCTTTTTCTCAGCGGCTACAAGCCAAAAATCATGAAGTTGAAAAACTCAAAGAACAAATTGTTGTACTTCAACGAATTGTTCAAGAGTCTCACACAAGGGAAGGAATCATTCGGCAGAAAAATAAACAGTTGAAATCTTTATTAGATTCTTCATTCCGCTTGCCGGTTCCCATGAATAAGAATGACATGATATTGTATGAAGAGAATGAACGTCTCAAACATAAGGCTAAGAATCTCAAGTTTATGTAAAAATATTTAAAAAATCCATCTCTATTTTTATTGACTCTAGTCTATCTTTTAAGAGATATTCATAGCATGCATCATACCTATTTCTCTTCTGATCATACATAATCTATCTTCTGGTAAAGGCTTTGTGAAAATATCTGCTAACTGATCGTGTGTGTTTGTGAATTCTAGTACTATATCGCCTTTCTACACATGATCTCGAAGAAAATGATATCTTATTTCAATATGCTTAGTTCTAGAATGTTGTATTGGGTTCTTGGAAAGATTTATAGCACTTGTATTATCACATTTGATTAGAATGTGATTATACATGAGTTTAAAATCTTCAAGTTGTTGCTTCATGTAGAGAACTTGAGTACAACAACTACTCGCAGCAACATATTCTGCCTCAGCAGTAGATAGTGCAACAGAATTTTGTTTTCTACTAAACCAGGAAACTAGTGCATGACCTAAGAAATGGTATGCTCCACTATTGCTTTTTCGATCTATTTTACAGCCAGCATAATCTGCATCTGTGTAGCTGATTAGATCGAAAGATGTATGCTTAGGGTACCATAACCCTAGGTTAATTGTACCACTAAGATATCTAAGAATGCGCTTAACTGCAATAAAATGTGATTCTTTTGGAAATGATTGAAAGCGTGTACATAAGCACACACTAAACATAATATCTGGTCTACTGGCTGTTAAATATAATAAGCTACCAATCATACCTCGATATATCTTCGAGTCAACTGGCTTACCGGATTCATCTTTATCAAGTTTAGTTGATGGGCTCATTGGCGTTCCAATTTCCTTAGCATTTTCCATTCCAAACTTCTTCAGTAATTCCTTAATATATTTTGATTGATTGATGGATGTCCCACTTTTTGCTTGCTTAATTTGCAATCCGAGAAAGAATGTAAGTTGTCCCATCATGCTCATCTCAAATTCTTCCTGCATAGTCTTAGCAAAAACTTGACACATATTTTCATTAGTAGCACCGAATATTATATCATCAACATAAATCTGAATCAAAAGAATATCATCATTTTCATATTTAATGAAAAGAGTTGTGTCAATTTTTCCTCTTGAAAAACTTTTTTCAATCAAGAAACTACTGAGTCTCTCGTACCAAGCTCTAGGAGCTTGTTTAAGTCCATATAGTGCTTTTGTGAGTTTGAAAACATGATTTGGGGAAATATGATATTCAAAACCTGGAGGTTGCTCAACATATACCTCTTCATTTATAAAACCATTTAAGAATGCACTTTTAACATCCATTTGAAAAAGTTTGAAATCTTTATAATAAGCATATGCAAGTAGCATTCGAATAGCTTCTAATCTTGTGACAGGTGCATATGTCTCATCATAATCGATTCCTTCTTCTTGATTAAAACCTTGGGCTACAAGTCGAGTCTTATTTCTAGTAATGACTCCGGACTCAACTTTCTTGTTTCTAAAAACCCATTTTGTTCCAATAATAGTATGATTTTTGGGTCTAGGAACAAGTGTCCAAATATCATTTCTTTCAAATTGATTCAACTCTTCTTGCATAGCTAGAATCCAAGATTCATCAAGAAGTGTGTCATCAATATTTTTGGGTTCAATTTGAGATAGAAAAGCAGTATGATTGCAAATATTTCTAAGAGATGATTGAGTACTTACACCTTGTGAAGGTTCTCCCAAAATTTGTTCCACTGGATGATCTTTCACAAATTTCCACTGTTTGGTTGCATCTTGTATTAAATTTTGATGATCTTTCCTGATGGCTCCATGTTGAACTTCCTCTATTGTTTTCTCTTTGTTGATATTGAGACTTTCCTTGTTATTTATACCTCCTGTTTCTTCATCAATAGATTTCTTGGAGAGTGGAGAATTAGATTTATCAAATACTACATGCATAGATTCTTGTACAGTCAAAGTCTTTTTATTGAATACTCTATAAGCTTTACTATTAGTAGAATACCCAAGAAAGATACCTTCATCAGATTTTACATCAAACTTGCCTAAATTATCCCTGTCATTCAAAATAAAACATTTGCATTCAAATACATGAAAGTAACCAATGTTGGGTTTTTTCTCATTCCAAAGCTCATTGGGGGTTTTATCTAACTTAGACCTTAGCATAACTCTATTTATAACATAACATGCAGTACTTACCGCTTTGGCCCAAAAATAACTAGGCAAGTTGTTCTCATTGAGCATTGTTCTTGCCATCTCTTGAAGAGATCTATTTTTCCTCTCTATTACCCCATTTTGTTGAGGAGTTCGAGGAGCAAAAAAATTATGTACAAAACCATTTTCATCACAAAATGTTTCAATATTTTTATTAACAAACTCTTCTCCCCTATCACTTCGGATACTTGAAATAGTATAGCCCTTTTCATTTTGAATTCTCTTGCATAACTTGGTAAAGGCATTATGTGCCTCATCTTTATGAGCACGAAAGATGACCCAAGTATATCTAGAGAAATCATCAACAATAACAAATGCATAATATTTTCCTTCTAGACTTACAACTCTATTTGGTCTAAAAAGATCCATGTGTATCAGTTGCAATGGTCTAGTAGTGGAAATATGTTTCTTAGTTTTAAAAAAAGTTTTTGTTTGTTTACCAAATTGACATGGATCACAAATTTTGTCTTTAAGAAAATTTGTTTTTGGTAAACCTCTCACAAGATCATTTTTTAAAAGTTTGGAAATAAGTTCCATGTTGGCATGACCTAATCTTCTATGTCATAACCAACTAGTTTCATTTTGAGCTGAAAAGCAAATAGCATCTTGTGAGGTAATTTCTTTAAAATTGATTGTATAAACATTATTGTTTCTAAAAGCAATAAAGCAAATATTACAATCATGATCATTCAAAATAATGCACTTATCCATTTTGAAAGTAACTATAAATCCTTTATCACATAATTGACTTATGCTCAAAAGATTATGTTTTAGACCTTCAACAAGTAGAACATCTTCAATTATGAGAGAAGATTCATTACCAATTTTACCTATTCCCACGATCTTCCCTTTCGAGTTGTCTCCAAATGTCACGTGTCCTTCTTCTTTAGATCTAAGATCAAAGAACTTAGTCTTGTCTCCCATCATGTGTCTTGAACCTCCACTATCTAAAAACCACTTGTTTTTGCTTGTGGATGACTTCATGCATACCTATAAAAACAATTAAAATGATTTTTCTTGGTACCCAAGTTCTTTGAGTCCTTTATTTATTAGTATGAGAAGAAACAAGATTTTTAGGTGCCCATATGGCCCTAACAGTCATTGTATGATTTCTTCTAATAGGACAAGTATGATAATTATGACCATTTCTATTACAGAAATTGCAAATAGCATGTGACATATATGAAGAACTTGAATGATTATAATAATATCTTTTTTTGACAAAATTATTTTTATGAAAAGAATTTTGATTATTGGTTGGTCTTTGATATAGAAGGATTATCAAAGAAATTTTTATAAGGTTTGTATTTTTGTTTTGGCATATATCCTAAGCCTGCCTTGTCAAAACCACATCTTTGACTACCAAGAAGTTTTTCAAAATTTCTTTTTCCATTCGTAAAGTTTTCAACAATATTTTCTAAATCGGTTTTCTTCTCATTCAATTCAAGATTTTCATCTTTCAAAATGATATTTTCTTTTCTTAAAATATCAATTTCATTTGTTAAAGAAAAATTTTTCTTTTTCAAAGCAGTATATTTGATACCTAATTTTTCAAATTCCTCATAAACCTCTTCTAAAATATTTTACAATTCTTCATATGAAGGATCTTCAATATTATCAAGATTTATTACCTCAATGTCATCTTTAGCCATAAGACAAAAATTTGCTGATTCTCCATTGCTTACTTCACTATCTGAGCTACTTGAATCATCATCCCATGTAGCTTTCATTACTTTTTTGCCCTTGTTTCGATCTTTCTTTAGCAGAGGATAATCTGTGGCTTGATATGACCAGGCTTATTACATTTATAACAAATTAAAGTGTCATTTTTACCTGAATCTTTCTTGGAAAACTTTTTGAAGGATTTCCTTGGAGGAATTTTATTTTTCTTTAAGAACCTCTGAATTCTTCTTGTTATCATCGCAATTTCTTCATCTTTGTCTTCATTTTCCTCATCTTCATCACTTTCACTTTCATGAGGAACAGCTTTAAGTGCTAAGCTCTTCTTTGGCTTTCCTTCTTCTTCCCCTGTTTTCAATGTGTACTCATGGGTGATAAGTAACCCGATGAGTTCATTCACTTCGAGCTTTTTGAGGTCCCTAGCTTCAAGAATCGCTGTCACTTTTGATTCCCAGTGTTTTGCTAGAGAGTTGAGAATTTTTCTTACTATCTCCACCTTGGAATAAACTTTGCCAAGAGCTGTCAAGCTGTTTATGATGTTAGTAAAACGAGTGTGCATACTAGAAATAGATTCATCATCATTCATCTTAAACATTTCATATTCATGAGTAAGAATATAAATTTTTGATTCCTTGACTTGCGAAGTTCCTTCATAAGTAACTTCCAAGTTATCCCAAATTTCTTTTGCCGTAGCACAAATCATTATTCTATTAAACTCATTTCCATTGAGAGTATTAAATAATAAATTCATAGCAGTTAAATTCAAAGTATAAAGTCTATCGTCTTCACAATCAAACTCTTCTTCTTCCTTTTTGACCTTTACCCCATCAACCACTTTTGTTGGAATATAAGGTCCATTTACAATACATTTCTAGATTTCTCGACCTTGAGCCTGAAGGAATATTCTCATTTTAACTTTTCAGAATGAGTAATTATCTCCACAAAAGAGTGGAGGCCGACTGTTAGATTGACCTTCACCAAATGAAGCTGAAATGTTAGCCATAAGATCTTAACTCAAAAGATAGTTAATTTTATAATAGAGCTCTTAGCTTTGATACCAATTGTTGCCCAGATGACTAACACAAGAGGGGGGGTGAATTGAGTTGTATTAAAAAAATAACAATTATAAATCAAATATATAATATAAAATATAAACAAAATATGAAATAACAATAAATATAAAGAGTAAGGGTAAGAGAGAAGCAAATTCAGTATGTTAACGAGGTTCGGCCCCACTGCCTACGTCCTCGCCTCAAGCTACCCCTTGAGGATTCCCAAATTTACTATTCAACCTCCTTCAGGTGGAGATAGAAACTGTGATGCCCCCAAATCCCCACGCACGAACACGGGAAAATCGAGACGTCCGGATGATGACATTACGGGTCATCATCCTATCATCGTGTGCCAAGTGTGTGAAAAAAAAACGACGAAAGTGCACGAGAATTACGCAGCGAAAAGCAAGTCAATAACTAAGTACCAGAATTTTTCTTGTTTAATACAAAACTATTCAAAATCGACATAAATAAATATTACAAGACACAAATATAATTTTAAATCAAATACAAAACATAACATTAGCATCCCGGTGGAGCCGCGTCATTGGGCTCAGCCTCCTCCTCCTCATCCTCGATCTCTGCACCAAAATCTACGGAACCAAAAATGATGCCGCAGGTAAGTAAAATCCAAACACCACCAGATAAAAACATATAGAACTCAAACAATATGCATGAAGTGATATTAATGCGCAAAACCTATAAAATCATATTTTTACCACGCACGCCAAAAATCCCATTTGGCCCAAAAACATATCCTTTCCAAATATCACGCCAAAAGTCACATTTGACCCATTTCCATCTCAAACCATTATCCAATTAATCCGTATGCACCATGACCTCCCCTAGGGGTCATCCGCACACCCTGGCTCCAGTGCCACACCGCAGGTTACGACCATGCATGTGACACCTAACGAGCGATGCCCAGTTCCGCGCCCCGCGCGTTCGTAGCCAAGCATCCTCTAGCCCTCGCCAGCGAAGGGCCACGGAGTCGGTGCATAGAGCGATGCCCGGTTCCGCGCCCGGCGCGTTTGTAGCCAAGCATCCCCTAGCCCCCGCTCCCGTCGTCGCCCAGCGACAACTTAGGGGACGTCACTCAGTTTATTTCGCTCCCGAGTGACCAGAGGAGCTCCATCGAGATAATACCCCATCCCGGCTTGGGGTCGTGATACACACGCACCCGAAAATCCACTTACGCCAATAAAATAGGCTTTTCTCAATTAAATAAAAATGCATGTGCATGCACCATGTAAATGCGATATTAATGCACAAAATAATCAACCATCCATAAATCAACAAAACCAAGCACTCTGTCCACAACCCATCCGACCCCCGAACTCCTCGGACTCAGTCAACCAACAGATAAATATTTATTGAATGAGCAAAATATATTTAAATCTAAAAGTAGAGTTTGGAAAATACTTACAGCGCTATATGGTATTTTTAGAAAACATTCGGCGTTGCAAACGGCGGAAGGAAAGCAACGTAACAGTGCAAATTCACTGTGGTCGTGGGTTGTAAAATACCCACTTTTGAACGGGGACAAAACAAGGCTCGGGATTGATAGGGAATGGCCTTGAAATATTTATGAAGCTAAGGGAAATGACTTTTGACCGTGGGTGGTGGTGGAAATGGCGGTCGAAGGCCAAAAAGGGGCTGAACGGAGTTGAGCTCGTGGGAGCTACTCAGGCAACGGATCGAGGCCGAAATGGGTGGTTTAGGTCGACAAGAGGTAGGGGAAGAAGCTGTGAAGAGATGGTGGCCGGAGGTGGTGTGACGGCGCCGGAAACGGTGAAAAACCGTATGGCTTGAAGGAGCTTGTGGTGGCTAATGGTGGCTCGGATGGAGGTGAAACTTGGTGGGGATGTTCACCGGTGAGAGGGGAAGAAAACTGGGTGGGATGTGTAGGCCACGCTGATTGAGCTGGAATATTGCACATTTTTACTATTTAAAACCAATGTATTTTAAATTCATCATGACATTATTATTGGTTTTAAATGTGAAAATGGTTAAAATGAATAAATCAAAGTTGTGATTTTAATTGATTAAAAGCATGAATTTATGCTTGAATTCTACCAACTATTGATTACTGTGCATTCTGATCTTTTCCTCTAGAATTGAGAACAAAATAAACTGAACTAGGTCGATATTGGAATAGCTTCACATGTCTTCATTTTCGTGATCAAAGTTCATTGGACACATATTTTTGCTCTTTGTGCATGAGTTATGAGTTCACATACTTCAAATAAATGTTTATTTTGTTTATCTTGCATGTTTGGTTATGTCTTTCTCTCCTATTGATTCTCTACTTTTCATTTCCATTTGTTCATGCAATGCCTATTCCAGGCCTTTGTTCTACAACAAAAAAAGGTGATTTAATGAAGATATCATGGATCCAAGCATATATGGTGATGAATATAGGCTTAGAGCTTCAAGAGACCAAGTTTAATCAAATCCAACAAGAAGCTTTTGTGTCCACCGAAATTATATGAAGAAGAAGGCTGCTACTCTCCACCAAATTAAACATTAAAGAAGTCACAAAAGGCTGCTTCATTTCCATTGAATTAGACAAATCGAAATGAAGGAAGAAAGAGAAGAAAACATGTGACAAATTGAAAGGAAGTAGCCGTGTAAATCAATGAAGAACATGTGATGAATTTCGGCTGAAATTGATTGGAGGAATGAATTTGCAACTTGGGGCAGCTATTTATATATATATATTGCTGGATGAAGAAATCAAAGGAAGAAGCCGTGCCTAACCATGAAGAAATCAAAGGAAGAAGCCGTGCCTAACCATGAAGAAATCAAAGGGAGTTTGGCGCCTACTTAACATATATATATTGATGGATGGAATGGAGACATGTGCTGAATTGTGAGGGAATTTGGACCGGTCAAAGCAGTAGGTGAATGAAGGAACATGTGCTTAAATTGAATAACAAATTGAAGAAATAAAATGAGGAAGTCGGCAATGAAGAAATTGAACAAAAAGTTAGGCAAGAGTTAGGCAAGAGTTGAATAAAGAGTTAGGCATGTTGGACTTTGTTGTTTGGTTTGAATTACTAAACCAATTGAATAAAATAATTGAAGAGGAATGGAATGGAAGACACGGCAAAAGAAAGAGGAAGCAAGTGGCCAAAAATGAGTGTGAAAGCAAGATTGAAGACTTGGTTGTTGGGTGTGAATGCAAAACCAATTGAATGATGAAGTAGCCAAGATTTTTGGCTATAAAAGGAGGTGCACAACCGAATTTTAAGAGAATAATTTTAGAGTACAATTGAGTACAATTGAGGACAACTCAATCTTAGAAAAACACTTGTCAACACACAAATTTTCTGCTATTTACTTTAAAAGAATTAGCTCCTTTTGTTTTAAGAAATTTTGTTTCTCTTTTAAGTTTCAAAGCTTTGTTGTTTTAGCATATTTTTTTTACTGCATTAATATTTGTTCTAGAATTGTATTTCATTGAGTGTAATACCTTAATTTCCATTAAGTTACTAGTTTGTTTCATTTTTAGTTTGTTTCATTTCTAAATTGTTTCATTTCTAGTTTGTTTCATTTCTAAATTGTTTCATTTCTAGTTTGTTTCATTTCTAATTTGTTTCATTATTAGTTTGTTTCATTACTAGTTTGTTTCATACAATAAAAGGAATTGTTCTAGAGTTTTTATACATAAGAAATTGTTCCTTTTCATTTCAAATTTCAATTGAATCGTGAAAGGACGTTTTCGTTTAGACTTTTCGTTCCCTATTTCATTTAACTTCAGTTTAAAGTTTATAGAATACTTTTGAGTTTCTGTTTACTTATTTCGTGTTATTTATTTTTCTTACTTCTTTAAGTTTTGTCAATTATTTTCTAATTTAGTTTAATGCTAAATTTAGTTTTATTAGTTTCTTAGTTTAATTTATTAGTTCTTTACATTCCAATCCAACAAACAAAAATTCAAAAGACATGAATCTAGTCCATGACTAGTACCTTTTTTCATCCATTGCATATACCATCATATTATTTTCTCTTTGTGAAGTTTTTCACATTTTTTCAACAAGTTTAATTTTAAGCAACTTTTCCCTGAGGAGACGATCTAGGAATTTATTCCTAATTATTACACGACATCCTCTTGCACTTGGGATAGCATTAGTGCTACTCATTTTTGAGTGAGTCAAGTTTTTGGCGCCGTTGCCGGGGAATAAGTTGTCTAACTTAAATTTAAACTTGTTATTTTTTTTTTTTTTTTTATCATATTATCTCTGGTTACTCATCTCATCTGCATCAACCACTCATCTCTACCATATTAGATTGATGTTTCATGTCATGGGTAAGAGACACTTCAAATAGGTTGCTTAGAGTCACATCGAGTGTTGAGAGTAGTATACACAGCTTGGAGATCGATAGCTCGTCTGTCTTTTCTTTGAGTGAGCCAGGTGACGAAATTGAAATTGAATCAGAAAACATGGCTGCCCCTGCACCACGCACGCTTAAGGACTATCTGCAACCCACTCGTACCACTACACCTTCATGCATAATTTTACCTGAAAATGCACCTAATTTCTCTATCAAGCATGGCATGATGTCGGTGATACCTCAGTTCCACGGGATGGATTCTGAGAGTCCTTACCAGCACTTGACGGATTTTGAGCTGGCTTGTGCTACTTTTATCACTAGGGCTGTTACTGATGAATTCATTAGACTTCGTTTATTTCCTTTTTCTTTAAAGGATAAAGCGAAGATATGGTTTAACTCTTTGAGACCTAATTCCATTTCTAGTTGGTCTGACATGCAACGTGAATTCTTACAGAAATTTTTTCCTTTTCAGAGAACTCAATTTTTGCAGGAGCAGATCAGCCAGTTCAATCAAAGACCTGATGAGACATTTCAGGCCAGTTGGGAGAAATTTAAGGATTTGGTGAACATTTGTCCACATCATGGTTTTGAATCCTGGAGGCTGGTGAGCTACTTTTACACTGGCCTCACTCCGGAATGCAAGCAATTTGTTCAAACAATGTGCAATGGGGAGTTCTTCAGCAAAGAACCCGATGAAGCATTATCATTTTTCGACTACCTTGCTGAGAGCGCACAACAATGGAACACTCGTACTGATCGAGTTCCATTAACAGCACAGCCACTGAGGGCTATTTCTGGAGGGGGCAGATATGAGCTCAAAGGAGACACGGATGTTCAAGCCCGAATATCTGCATTGACTAGAAGAATGGAGGTCATGGAGATGGAAAAGGTAAAGGCTGCGAAAGTAGCAGAGGCATGTTCTATATGTGCTGATTCAAACCATAAGACCCAAGACTGCCCGATTATGCCAGTATTTCAAGAAGGTGGGTCTGAGCCAATACAATCAACCAACTGGGTCAATCGAGCACAGAATCAACCTTTCTCCAACACATATAATCCAGGGTGGAGAAATCACCCAAATTTCTCATGGAGAAATGATCAGCCTGGTCGGTCCCCACCACCTCAGCAGCAGCCATTTAATCAAGGTGCTCCTCAGCAACAATATCCGCCATATCAAACTCCTCAGAGCTATCCTTATGTAGCTCCTCCTGGATTTCAGCCTCAAGTAGCTGCACAAGGTCCTCAGCCTTCATCATCTGCAAAGAAGACTCTAGATGACAGTATGGCACAGATGGCCAATACACTTCAGCAATTCATGCAGATTCAGGCCACCACAAATAATCAAAATACTCAGGCCATAAATGAGTTGCGTGGCACTGTTAATAAGATGAGCACAACCTTGAGCACCCTAGAGAAAGGGAAATTTCCTGCACAGCCTCAGCCTAATCCTCAAGTATACAGACAACAACAACATCAAGTGCATAATGTCTCAGGAGACGTTATTGAGACAGCAAAAGCTGTTCTTACTTTGAGAAGTGGGAAGGAAATTTCCCGACCTAAGATGACCATAGACACAGAGGTAATTGCTCCTATACCTAAAGATGCAGTAGAGACGGATGAAGCTGAAAAAGAACCAGAGGTGGCAAGACCAGAACAGAAGAAGCCTGTGAATGCAGATGTTGAAACCAGTAAGGGATACCAACCTGTGGTACCCTATCCTCAGAGATTGGCAGCTGGCAAAAAGAATAAGTATCACACGGAAATTCAAGAGATTTTCAAGCAAGTGAAAATCAATATTCCACTCTTGGATGCCATACAACAAGTGCCTTCATATGCAAAATTTTTGAAGGACTTGTGCACGGTGAAGAGGAAGCTGAATGTGAAGAAGAAAGCCTTCCTAACGGAGCAAGTTAGTGCATTGATATTGAGCGAGACTCCTCAGAAGTTTGGAGATCCCGGCTCTCCCAACATCTCCATTATGATTGGTGAATCACGAATTGGGAGAGCTTTACTTGATTTGGGGAGTAGTGTGAACTTGCTACCGTTCTCAGTATATGAGCAGTTGGGATTGGGTGAGCTGAAAAAGAGCTCCATCATGCTACAGCTGGCCGACAGATCAGTTAAGGTACCGAGGGGTATTGTAGAAGACGTGTTGGTCCAGGTGGACAAATTCTACTACCCAGTAGATTTTGTGGTTCTTGACATGCAGCAACCAGTCTCCACTATTTACCAAGCTCCTGTCATCCTAGGAAGACCATTTCTAGCTACATCAAATGCTTTGATCAATTGCAGAAGTGGAGTTTTGAAGCTTACCTTTGGGAACATGGCACTTGAGTTGAACGTTTTCAACGCTTGCAAGATGCCAGCACATTTGGATGACACAAGTGATTTGGATGCTGTGGAGAGTTTGACACCGACAGATTTTATTTGCTCAACTTCTCCTTTTTCTGATGATGATTATATTTTTCAGACACCTGAATTTTTACTTGATGAGAAAATTGATCATATTGATGAAGATGACTATGATTTTTTTGATTGTTTTACAGATTCATCTTTACCACTTGAAGTACAATTTGCGGGAGCAAGATGGAAACCCCAGTTCGAAGCTTTACCACCACCAGACATACTTAGATCTTCAGAGGAAGAAGTTCCTCAGTTGGAACTGAAACCACTTCCTCAAGATTTAAAGTATGCATTTCTTGGACCTGAAGAAGGAACTTTTCCGGTGGTGATTTCCTCAAAGCTAAATCAGAAGGATGAAACCCAGTTGATTGAAGTATTAAGAAAGCATCGAGGCGCAATTGGTTGGACAATAGCCGACATCAAAGGCATTGATGCCGCTGTATGTACCCACAGAATCCATCTTGAAGACGATGCTAAACCAGTTCGTGATGCTCAACGTAGGCTCAATCCTACCATGAAGGAAGTCGTGAAAAAGGAAGTGCTTAAGCTACTCGCAGTGGGAATCATTTATCCCATCTCAGACAGTAAGTGGGTAAGTCCAACTCAAGTGGTACCAAAGAAATCTGGTTTGACTGTCATAAAAAATGAAAAAAATGAGTTGATTCCAACTAGAATGGTTACTGGCTGGAGAATGTGCATTGATTATAGAAAACTTAATTCAGCCAGTAGGAAGGATCATTTTCCTTTACCATTCTTGGATCAAATTTTGGAAAGAGTAGCTGGTAATGCATACTATTGTTTATTGGATGGCTATTCTGGTTATTATCAAATTGCTGTAGCACCTGAGGATCAGGAGAAAACCACTTTCACCTGTCCTTTTGGCACTTTTGCTTTTACTAGAATGCCTTTTGGTTTGTGTAATGCTCCAGCTACTTTTCAGAGATGCATGATGAGTATTTTTTCTGACATGATTGATGATATTTGTGAAATATTCATGGATGATTTCTCTGTTTTTGGAAAATCCTTTGAGAGTTGTTTGCATAATTTGGCACGTATTCTCCAGAGATGTGAAGAAAAAAATCTTTTACTTAATTGGGAGAAATGCCAATTTATGGTTACTCAGGGCATTGTATTAGGGCATATTGTTTCTTCTGAGGGTATAAAGGTCGACAAGGCAAAGATTGAATTAATATCTAAACTTCCTATCCCTAGGACAGTTAGGGATATTCGCTCTTTTCTTGGTCATGCTGGCTTTTATAGGCGGTTTATTCAAGGGTTTAGTTCCATTGCAAAACCTTTGTGCACTCTTTTACAAAATGATATTGAATTTGTTTGGAGTGATGAGTGCCAAAAAGCTTTTGATACCTTGAAAAAGTCGCTTACCACTGCTCCTATTGTGCAACCTCCGCATTGGGACCTTCCCTTTGAGATTATGACAGATGCTAGTGACTATGCCTTAGGAGCTATTTTGGGGCAGCGAGTGGATAACAGACCATTTGTGATTTATTATGCCAGTAGAACTTTGAATGATGCCCAGAAAAATTATACCACTACTGAAAAAGAATTGCTTGCAGTTGTTTTTGCACTTGATAAATTCCGGGCTTATATTCTTGGTTCTCCTGTTACTATTTTCACTGACCACTCTGCTCTTAAGTATTTGTTGGCCAAGAAAGATGCAAAACCACGCTTAATTCGATGGATTCTATTACTTCAAGAGTTCAACATCAACATAAAGGATAAAAAAGGAGTTGAAAATGTGGTAGCTTACCACCTCTCTAGATTGTCATCATCTCCTTCTTCAAATGTCAACCTTCCTCTTGATGATAGTTTCCCGGATGAGCAGCTGTTTGTGGTTGATGGAGCTCCCTGGTATGCTGATATAGTCAATTATCTAGTTACTGAGCAAATGCCTTCTGAATGGTCAAACCAAGATAAGCGTAGGTTTCTATCTGAGGTAAAACATTTCTACTTTGATGACCCTTATCTTTTCAAGTATTGTTCGGATCAATTGATTCGGAGATGCATTCCTAATGATGAGTTTTCTTCAGTCTTGAGATTTTGTCATACGGGTGCATGTGGTGGTCATTTTTCAGCAAATAAAACAGTGGCAAAAATTTTGCAAAGCGGTTTTTATTGGCCTTCCATGTTTAAGGATGCTTACAATTTTTGTAAAGCATGTGAGTCTTGTCAAAAATTGGGAGCCATTAGCAAAAGAAACATGATGCCCCTTTCCCCCATTCTTACTTTAGAAATCTTTGATTGTTGGGGAATAGACTTCATGGGACCTTTTCCGGTTTCCTTTGGAAACACATATATTTTGTTGGCTATGGATTATGTTTCAAAGTGGGTTGAGGCCATCGCTTGCAAAACCAATGACCATCATGTTGTACTAAATTTTTTACAATCTTTGTTTGCTCGATTTGGCATGCCCAAGGTTATCGTTAGTGACGGGGGTTCTCATTTTTGCAATAAACCATTTTCTACACTTGTGAAGAAATATGGTATCACACACAAAGTTTCTACCCCTTATCACCCACAAACTAATGGGCAAGCTGAATTGGCAAACAGAGAAATAAAAATCATTCTGGAGAAAACAGTAAATCCTAGTAGGAAAGATTGGTCGATTAAGCTTCTTGATGCTTTGTGGGCTTATAGGACAGCCTTTAAAACAAATCTAGGGATGTCTCCCTATCGATTAGTTTATGGTAAAGCTTGTCATTTACCTGTTGATATTCAGCATCGAGCTCTTTGGGCCATAAAGCATGTTAACATGTCACTTGATAAAGCTTCAGGGCTGAGAAAATTACAGATCAATGAATTGGATGAAGCTCGTCGGAATGCTTATGACAACGCGCAAATGGCAAAGGAGCGCATGAAAATTCTGCATGATCAGAAAATTCATCCAAAGCATTTCACACTTGGCCAGGAAGTTCTTCTTTACAACTCTCGCTTGCATATTTTTCCTGGAAAGTTGAAATCCCGATGGAGTGGGCCGTACATTGTAAAGACCGTTCATCCTCATGGCGCGGTAGACATTGTCAATCCGAAGAATGGTAATAGCTTCACTGTCAACGGACAACGTCTAAAGTCATTTCTGAAGGTCTTTGATCCACATGAAGAGATCTTGCTTGTGCAAGACCCCAGGGAAGTATCTTGATTTCCTTTTCCTTCTTTACAGTTTTCTTTACTTGCTTTGTTTTTATTTGTTCTTTTGCTTTGATTTTATATTTCATGTTGAATGTTTGTTTTGCTTGCTTAGTTCTGTGCACTTCGTTCGATTCATTGAGAACTATGTCTCTCACTAGTTGGGGGGTGTGGAATGAATAAAACGGTGCGTTAGTAGACACTGTAGATAGTTTAATAAAAAAATAAAAAATAAAAATAAAAAAATAAAAAAAAAATAATAATAATAGTTGGATCCGTCCGTGATCCGACAAGTGTGACTGTAGATAGTTGAAAAGAATAATAATCCGTCCGTGATCTGACAAGTGGCTGGAGATTTGAAAGTTAAAAGAATAGTTGGATCCGTCCGTGATCTGACAAGAGTGTCTGGAGATTTGAAATCACCTGATGTTGTTGAAAAACGGGATTTGAGGCTCCGAGTTGTCATTTCACCGAAATCACATTGCTTTCTGACGTGGATGATAGCTCGTCTGGTTCATTGTACTACCTCTATAAAATCAGTCCTGAACTTCATCAAATCCGCATCAAGTTTTCATTCTCATCTCCATAAACTCATCTGCATTCTTCCAACTTTCTCATTTTTAAGCTTTCTATTCTTCTAGCAAATGGCTCATTCCTCAAGCATTCCCCTAGATCAATCCATGAGACCTTCTGCATCCCAACAGCCTGTTCTTTCTGCAGCCACCATAAGTGCCGTGCTGCAACTAGAAAACAATAGTATGGCTAATAGGTCGGATTCAGATGCTATCTACGACCTGGTGAGTCTTGGGACTCGCTACTCATCCTCCATTGTGGCTTTTTCCCAAAGGGTACAAGCCAAAAACAATGAGGTTGAAAGGCTGAAAGAACAAATTGTTGTACTTCAACGAATTTCTCAAGAGGCTCACATAAGGGAAGGAATCGAACGGCAGAAGAATAGACATTTGAAGTCTCTTTTAGATTCTTCATTCCGCTTGCCAGCTCCCATGGCTAAGGATGACCTGATGCTGTATGAAGAGCATGAGCGTCTCAAACTTGAGGCTAAAAACCTCAAGTTTATGTAAAAAAAAAAAAAAAAAAAAAAAAAAATTCTTTTACTTGCTTACTTGTTTTTGCATTGTTTGTTTTGTTTTTCTTTCTTTTGCTTTTTGTATTTTTAACTTTGACAGAAATCTACTCCTTGTGTACGCTTGAATATCTCAGGTGAATTTGTTTCCTCTCTGTTTAATCATTTCGTCTCAATATATGTTCTACAGTGTTTATCTTGCTCAAATTCATGTCTGTATAACATACATCATCGAATATTCATTGCTGAACATTGAGGACAATGTCACATTTAGTTGGGGGGAGGGTTTTCTGTTGAAAATTTAGTAGTACCTGATAATATACATAAAAAAAAAAAAAAAAAAAAAAATTGTGAGGGACATTGAAACAAAAATGATTAACACACACTTCTGGCATTTTTGTGAAATTTGAGTATCTTGGTAGAGTAGTTGAGCGGAATTATTTTATGAAGATTTATTTTCAACCTTAAGCATAGAACATGACTTATGATGCATCATATTTTGTTGAGGAATGACTTGAAACACTGGGATGCGATATTTACAAAAATGAGAATTAATATAATTTATATAGAATGAAGGGCAAGTTTTGAAAGAACATTTTGCACATGCTTACACTTGTAGTGTTCCTCATTAATGTTTATTGATTTAAAACAGGAGAAGTAAACTGCAGGACTACCGAGCCTTATATATATATATATATAAAAAAAAAAAAAAAAAAAAAAAAAGAGAAGAAAACGAAAAAGAAAAGAAAACGAAAAGAAAAGAAAACGAAAAAAATTGTGTAAGTTTTCCTAAATAAAGGGCTAGAAACAGTTACCCAAAACTTTGGGGGTTGAATGATCAACCTTTAAACAGAGTTGGCGTGAAAACTGCTAGTCCCTTAGGCTTTGAGGTAGTTAGAATCAATAATGATTAATCTTAAGGTTGAAAAATCCTATGATAAATCATGTTTATTAGTGAGGAACATACAGAGGTTTAGCCACACACACATATCTGAGTTCTAAGACATTTGCCCCAATTCTATGTGAACAATTACTGAAACTTTCCTTGTGGATACAACTCATGGTGTTGAGTAGTCACGAATCAATTATTTTGTGAGAATTCAGAATTATGTTTGATTGTTTTTGTTTGAATTTCGAGCTTTATGCAATATTCATCTCAATTAATTTTCACTATTTTGCTCAAGGATTAGCAAAATGCTAGTTGGGGGGTGTGATTGAGCTGGAATATTGCACATT
This sequence comes from Carya illinoinensis, assembly GCF_018687715.1. NCBI lineage: Eukaryota > Viridiplantae > Streptophyta > Magnoliopsida > Fagales > Juglandaceae > Carya > Carya illinoinensis. Next base: position 22,219,610 of record NC_056765.1, read on the forward strand.
TTTACTATTTAAAACCAATGTATTTTAAATTCATCATGACATTATTATTGGTTTTAAATGTGAAAATGGTTAAAATGAATAAATCAAAGTTGTGATTTTAATTGATTAAAAGCATGAATTTATGCTTGAATTCTACCAACTATTGATTACTATGCATTCTGATCTTTTCCTCTAGAATTGAGAAACAAAATAAACTGAACTAGGTCGATATTGGAATAGCTTCACATGTCTTCATTTTCGTGATCAAAGTTCATTGGACACATATTTTTGCTCTTTGTGCATGAGTTATGAGTTCACATACTTCAAATAAATGTTTACTTGCATGTTTGGTTATGTCTTTCTCTCCTATTGATTCTCTACTTTTCATTTCCATTTGTTCATGCAATGCCTATTCCAGGCCTTTGTTCTACAACAAAAAAAGGTGATTTAATGAAGATATCATGGATCCAAGCATATATGGTGATGAATATAGGCTTAGAGCTTCAAGAGACCAAGTTTAATCAAATCCAACAAGAAGCTTTTGTGTCCACCGAAATTATATGAAGAAGAAGGCTGCTACTCTCCACCAAATTAAACATTAAAGAAGTCACAAAAGGCTGCTTCATTTCCATTGAATTAGACAAATCGAAATGAAGGAAGAAAGAGAAGAAAACATGTGACAAATTGAAAGGAAGTAGCCGTGTAAATCAATGAAGAACATGTGATGAATTTCGGCTGAAATTGATTGGAGGAATGAATTTGCAACTTGGGGCAGCTATTTATATATATATATTGCTGGATGAAGAAATCAAAGGAAGAAGCCGTGCCTAACCATGAAGAAATCAAAGGAAGAAGCCGTGCCTAACCATGAAGAAATCAAAGGGAGTTTGGCGCCTACTTAACATATATATATTGATGGATGGAATGGAGACATGTGCTGAATTGTGAGGGAATTTGGACCGGTCAAAGCAGTAGGTGAATGAAGGAACATGTGCTTAAATTGAATAACAAATTGAAGAAATAAAATGAGGAAGTCGGCAATGAAGAAATTGAACAAAAAGTTAGGCAAGAGTTAGGCAAGAGTTGAATAAAGAGTTAGGCATGTTGGACTTTGTTGTTTGGTTTGAATTACTAAACCAATTGAATAAAATAATTGAAGAGGAATGGAATGGAAGACACGGCAAAAGAAAGAGGAAGCAAGTGGCCAAAAATGAGTGTGAAAGCAAGATTGAAGACTTGGTTGTTGGGTGTGAATGCAAAACCAATTGAATGATGAAGTAGCCAAGATTTTTGGCTATAAAAGGAGGTGCACAACCGAATTTTAAGAGAATAATTTTAGAGTACAATTGAGTACAATTGAGGACAACTCAATCTTAGAAAAACACTTGTCAACACACAAATTTTCTGCTATTTACTTTAAAAGAATTAGCTCCTTTTGTTTTAAGAAATTTTGTTTCTCTTTTAAGTTTCAAAGCTTTGTTGTTTTAGCATATTTTTTTTACTGCATTAATATTTGTTCTAGAATTGTATTTCATTGAGTGTAATACCTTAATTTCCATTAAGTTACTAGTTTGTTTCATTTTTAGTTTGTTTCATTTCTAAATTGTTTCATTTCTAGTTTGTTTCATTTCTAAATTGTTTCATTTCTAGTTTGTTTCATTTCTAATTTGTTTCATTATTAGTTTGTTTCATTACTAGTTTGTTTCATACAATAAAAGGAATTGTTCTAGAGTTTTTATACATAAGAAATTGTTCCTTTTCATTTCAAATTTCAATTGAATCGTGAAAGGACGTTTTCGTTTAGACTTTTCGTTCCCTATTTCATTTAACTTCAGTTTAAAGTTTATAGAATACTTTTGAGTTTCTGTTTACTTATTTCGTGTTATTTATTTTTCTTACTTCTTTAAGTTTTGTCAATTATTTTCTAATTTAGTTTAATGCTAAATTTAGTTTTATTAGTTTCTTAGTTTAATTTATTAGTTCTTTACATTCCAATCCAACAAACAAAAATTCAAAAGACATGAATCTAGTCCATGACTAGTACCTTTTTTCATCCATTGCATATACCATCATATTATTTTCTCTTTGTGAAGTTTTTCACATTTTTTCAACAAGTTTAATTTTAAGCAACTTTTCCCTGAGGAGACGATCTAGGAATTTATTCCTAATTATTACACGACATCCTCTTGCACTTGGGATAGCATTAGTGCTACTCATTTTTGAGTGAGTCAAGTTTTTGGCGCCGTTGCCGGGGAATAAGTTGTCTAACTTAAATTTAAACTTGTTATTTTTTTTTTTTTTATCATATTATCTCTGGTTACTCATCTCATCTGCATCAACCACTCATCTCTACCATATTAGATTGATGTTTCATGTCATGGGTAAGAGACACTTCAAATAGGTTGCTTAGAGTCACATCGAGTGTTGAGAGTAGTATACACAGCTTGGAGATCGATAGCTCGTCTGTCTTTTCTTTGAGTGAGCCAGGTGACGAAATTGAAATTGAATCAGAAAACATGGCTGCCCCTGCACCACGCACGCTTAAGGACTATCTGCAACCCACTCGTACCACTACACCTTCATGCATAATTTTACCTGAAAATGCACCTAATTTCTCTATCAAGCATGGCATGATGTCGGTGATACCTCAGTTCCACGGGATGGATTCTGAGAGTCCTTACCAGCACTTGACGGATTTTGAGCTGGCTTGTGCTACTTTTATCACTAGGGCTGTTACTGATGAATTCATTAGACTTCGTTTATTTCCTTTTTCTTTAAAGGATAAAGCGAAGATATGGTTTAACTCTTTGAGACCTAATTCCATTTCTAGTTGGTCTGACATGCAACGTGAATTCTTACAGAAATTTTTTCCTTTTCAGAGAACTCAATTTTTGCAGGAGCAGATCAGCCAGTTCAATCAAAGACCTGATGAGACATTTCAGGCCAGTTGGGAGAAATTTAAGGATTTGGTGAACATTTGTCCACATCATGGTTTTGAATCCTGGAGGCTGGTGAGCTACTTTTACACTGGCCTCACTCCGGAATGCAAGCAATTTGTTCAAACAATGTGCAATGGGGAGTTCTTCAGCAAAGAACCCGATGAAGCATTATCATTTTTCGACTACCTTGCTGAGAGCGCACAACAATGGAACACTCGTACTGATCGAGTTCCATTAACAGCACAGCCACTGAGGGCTATTTCTGGAGGGGGCAGATATGAGCTCAAAGGAGACACGGATGTTCAAGCCCGAATATCTGCATTGACTAGAAGAATGGAGGTCATGGAGATGGAAAAGGTAAAGGCTGCGAAAGTAGCAGAGGCATGTTCTATATGTGCTGATTCAAACCATAAGACCCAAGACTGCCCGATTATGCCAGTATTTCAAGAAGGTGGGTCTGAGCCAATACAATCAACCAACTGGGTCAATCGAGCACAGAATCAACCTTTCTCCAACACATATAATCCAGGGTGGAGAAATCACCCAAATTTCTCATGGAGAAATGATCAGCCTGGTCGGTCCCCACCACCTCAGCAGCAGCCATTTAATCAAGGTGCTCCTCAGCAACAATATCCGCCATATCAAACTCCTCAGAGCTATCCTTATGTAGCTCCTCCTGGATTTCAGCCTCAAGTAGCTGCACAAGGTCCTCAGCCTTCATCATCTGCAAAGAAGACTCTAGATGACAGTATGGCACAGATGGCCAATACACTTCAGCAATTCATGCAGATTCAGGCCACCACAAATAATCAAAATACTCAGGCCATAAATGAGTTGCGTGGCACTGTTAATAAGATGAGCACAACCTTGAGCACCCTAGAGAAAGGGAAATTTCCTGCACAGCCTCAGCCTAATCCTCAAGTATACAGACAACAACAACATCAAGTGCATAATGTCTCAGGAGACGTTATTGAGACAGCAAAAGCTGTTCTTACTTTGAGAAGTGGGAAGGAAATTTCCCGACCTAAGATGACCATAGACACAGAGGTAATTGCTCCTATACCTAAAGATGCAGTAGAGACGGATGAAGCTGAAAAAGAACCAGAGGTGGCAAGACCAGAACAGAAGAAGCCTGTGAATGCAGATGTTGAAACCAGTAAGGGATACCAACCTGTGGTACCCTATCCTCAGAGATTGGCAGCTGGCAAAAAGAATAAGTATCACACGGAAATTCAAGAGATTTTCAAGCAAGTGAAAATCAATATTCCACTCTTGGATGCCATACAACAAGTGCCTTCATATGCAAAATTTTTGAAGGACTTGTGCACGGTGAAGAGGAAGCTGAATGTGAAGAAGAAAGCCTTCCTAACGGAGCAAGTTAGTGCATTGATATTGAGCGAGACTCCTCAGAAGTTTGGAGATCCCGGCTCTCCCAACATCTCCATTATGATTGGTGAATCACGAATTGGGAGAGCTTTACTTGATTTGGGGAGTAGTGTGAACTTGCTACCGTTCTCAGTATATGAGCAGTTGGGATTGGGTGAGCTGAAAAAGAGCTCCATCATGCTACAGCTGGCCGACAGATCAGTTAAGGTACCGAGGGGTATTGTAGAAGACGTGTTGGTCCAGGTGGACAAATTCTACTACCCAGTAGATTTTGTGGTTCTTGACATGCAGCAACCAGTCTCCACTATTTACCAAGCTCCTGTCATCCTAGGAAGACCATTTCTAGCTACATCAAATGCTTTGATCAATTGCAGAAGTGGAGTTTTGAAGCTTACCTTTGGGAACATGGCACTTGAGTTGAACGTTTTCAACGCTTGCAAGATGCCAGCACATTTGGATGACACAAGTGATTTGGATGCTGTGGAGAGTTTGACACCGACAGATTTTATTTGCTCAACTTCTCCTTTTTCTGATGATGATTATATTTTTCAGACACCTGAATTTTTACTTGATGAGAAAATTGATCATATTGATGAAGATGACTATGATTTTTTTGATTGTTTTACAGATTCATCTTTACCACTTGAAGTACAATTTGCGGGAGCAAGATGGAAACCCCAGTTCGAAGCTTTACCACCACCAGACATACTTAGATCTTCAGAGGAAGAAGTTCCTCAGTTGGAACTGAAACCACTTCCTCAAGATTTAAAGTATGCATTTCTTGGACCTGAAGAAGGAACTTTTCCGGTGGTGATTTCCTCAAAGCTAAATCAGAAGGATGAAACCCAGTTGATTGAAGTATTAAGAAAGCATCGAGGCGCAATTGGTTGGACAATAGCCGACATCAAAGGCATTGATGCCGCTGTATGTACCCACAGAATCCATCTTGAAGACGATGCTAAACCAGTTCGTGATGCTCAACGTAGGCTCAATCCTACCATGAAGGAAGTCGTGAAAAAGGAAGTGCTTAAGCTACTCGCAGTGGGAATCATTTATCCCATCTCAGACAGTAAGTGGGTAAGTCCAACTCAAGTGGTACCAAAGAAATCTGGTTTGACTGTCATAAAAAATGAAAAAAATGAGTTGATTCCAACTAGAATGGTTACTGGCTGGAGAATGTGCATTGATTATAGAAAACTTAATTCAGCCAGTAGGAAGGATCATTTTCCTTTACCATTCTTGGATCAAATTTTGGAAAGAGTAGCTGGTAATGCATACTATTGTTTATTGGATGGCTATTCTGGTTATTATCAAATTGCTGTAGCACCTGAGGATCAGGAGAAAACCACTTTCACCTGTCCTTTTGGCACTTTTGCTTTTACTAGAATGCCTTTTGGTTTGTGTAATGCTCCAGCTACTTTTCAGAGATGCATGATGAGTATTTTTTCTGACATGATTGATGATATTTGTGAAATATTCATGGATGATTTCTCTGTTTTTGGAAAATCCTTTGAGAGTTGTTTGCATAATTTGGCACGTATTCTCCAGAGATGTGAAGAAAAAAATCTTTTACTTAATTGGGAGAAATGCCAATTTATGGTTACTCAGGGCATTGTATTAGGGCATATTGTTTCTTCTGAGGGTATAAAGGTCGACAAGGCAAAGATTGAATTAATATCTAAACTTCCTATCCCTAGGACAGTTAGGGATATTCGCTCTTTTCTTGGTCATGCTGGCTTTTATAGGTGGTTTATTCAAGGGTTTAGTTCCATTGCAAAACCTTTGTGCACTCTTTTACAAAATGATATTGAATTTGTTTGGAGTGATGAGTGCCAAAAAGCTTTTGATACCTTGAAAAAGTCGCTTACCACTGCTCCTATTGTGCAACCTCCGCATTGGGACCTTCCCTTTGAGATTATGACAGATGCTAGTGACTATGCCTTAGGAGCTATTTTGGGGCAGCGAGTGGATAACAGACCATTTGTGATTTATTATGCCAGTAGAACTTTGAATGATGCCCAGAAAAATTATACCACTACTGAAAAAGAATTGCTTGCAGTTGTTTTTGCACTTGATAAATTCCGGGCTTATATTCTTGGTTCTCCTGTTACTATTTTCACTGACCACTCTGCTCTTAAGTATTTGTTGGCCAAGAAAGATGCAAAACCACGCTTAATTCGATGGATTCTATTACTTCAAGAGTTCAACATCAACATAAAGGATAAAAAAGGAGTTGAAAATGTGGTAGCTTACCACCTCTCTAGATTGTCATCATCTCCTTCTTCAAATGTCAACCTTCCTCTTGATGATAGTTTCCCGGATGAGCAGCTGTTTGTGGTTGATGGAGCTCCCTGGTATGCTGATATAGTCAATTATCTAGTTACTGAGCAAATGCCTTCTGAATGGTCAAACCAAGATAAGCGTAGGTTTCTATCTGAGGTAAAACATTTCTACTTTGATGACCCTTATCTTTTCAAGTATTGTTCGGATCAATTGATTCGGAGATGCATTCCTAATGATGAGTTTTCTTCAGTCTTGAGATTTTGTCATACGGGTGCATGTGGTGGTCATTTTTCAGCAAATAAAACAGTGGCAAAAATTTTGCAAAGCGGTTTTTATTGGCCTTCCATGTTTAAGGATGCTTACAATTTTTGTAAAGCATGTGAGTCTTGTCAAAAATTGGGAGCCATTAGCAAAAGAAACATGATGCCCCTTTCCCCCATTCTTACTTTAGAAATCTTTGATTGTTGGGGAATAGACTTCATGGGACCTTTTCCGGTTTCCTTTGGAAACACATATATTTTGTTGGCTGTGGATTATGTTTCAAAGTGGGTTGAGGCCATCGCTTGCAAAACCAATGACCATCATGTTGTACTAAATTTTTTACAATCTTTGTTTGCTCGATTTGGCATGCCCAAGGTTATCGTTAGTGACGGGGGTTCTCATTTTTGCAATAAACCATTTTCTACACTTGTGAAGAAATATGGTATCACACACAAAGTTTCTACCCCTTATCACCCACAAACTAATGGGCAAGCTGAATTGGCAAACAGAGAAATAAAAATCATTCTGGAGAAAACAGTAAATCCTAGTAGGAAAGATTGGTCGATTAAGCTTCTTGATGCTTTGTGGGCTTATAGGACAGCCTTTAAAACAAATCTAGGGATGTCTCCCTATCGATTAGTTTATGGTAAAGCTTGTCATTTACCTGTTGATATTCAGCATCGAGCTCTTTGGGCCATAAAGCATGTTAACATGTCACTTGATAAAGCTTCAGGGCTGAGAAAATTACAGATCAATGAATTGGATGAAGCTCGTCGGAATGCTTATGACAACGCGCAAATGGCAAAGGAGCGCATGAAAATTCTGCATGATCAGAAAATTCATCCAAAGCATTTCACACTTGGCCAGGAAGTTCTTCTTTACAACTCTCGCTTGCATATTTTTCCTGGAAAGTTGAAATCCCGATGGAGTGGGCCGTACATTGTAAAGACCGTTCATCCTCATGGCGCGGTAGACATTGTCAATCCGAAGAATGGTAATAGCTTCACTGTCAACGGACAACGTCTAAAGTCATTTCTGAAGGTCTTTGATCCACATGAAGAGATCTTGCTTGTGCAAGACCCCAGGGAAGTATCTTGATTTCCTTTTCCTTCTTTACAGTTTTCTTTACTTGCTTTGTTTTTATTTGTTCTTTTGCTTTGATTTTATATTTCATGTTGAATGTTTGTTTTGCTTGCTTAGTTCTGTGCACTTCGTTCGATTCATTGAGAACTATGTCTCTCACTAGTTGGGGGGTGTGGAATGAATAAAACGGTGCGTTAGTAGACACTGTAGATAGTTTAATAAAAAAATAAAAAATAAAAATAAAAAAATAAAAAAAAAATAATAATAATAGTTGGATCCGTCCGTGATCCGACAAGTGTGACTGTAGATAGTTGAAAAGAATAATAATCCGTCCGTGATCTGACAAGTGGCTGGAGATTTGAAAGTTAAAAGAATAGTTGGATCCGTCCGTGATCTGACAAGAGTGTCTGGAGATTTGAAATCACCTGATGTTGTTGAAAAACGGGATTTGAGGCTCCGAGTTGTCATTTCACCGAAATCACATTGCTTTCTGACGTGGATGATAGCTCGTCTGGTTCATTGTACTACCTCTATAAAATCAGTCCTGAACTTCATCAAATCCGCATCAAGTTTTCATTCTCATCTCCATAAACTCATCTGCATTCTTCCAACTTTCTCATTTTTAAGCTTTCTATTCTTCTAGCAAATGGCTCATTCCTCAAGCATTCCCCTAGATCAATCCATGAGACCTTCTGCATCCCAACAGCCTGTTCTTTCTGCAGCCACCATAAGTGCCGTGCTGCAACTAGAAAACAATAGTATGGCTAATAGGTCGGATTCAGATGCTATCTACGACCTGGTGAGTCTTGGGACTCGCTACTCATCCTCCATTGTGGCTTTTTCCCAAAGGGTACAAGCCAAAAACAATGAGGTTGAAAGGCTGAAAGAACAAATCGTTGTACTTCAACGAATTTCTCAAGAGGCTCACATAAGGGAAGGAATCGAACGGCAGAAGAATAGACATTTGAAGTCTCTTTTAGATTCTTCATTCCGCTTGCCAGCTCCCATGGCTAAGGATGACCTGATGCTGTATGAAGAGCATGAGCGTCTCAAACTTGAGGCTAAAAACCTCAAGTTTATGTAAAAAAAAAAAAAAAAAAAAAAAAAAATTCTTTTACTTGCTTACTTGTTTTTGCATTGTTTGTTTTGTTTTTCTTTCTTTTGCTTTTTGTATTTTTAACTTTGACAGAAATCTACTCCTTGTGTACGCTTGAATATCTCAGGTGAATTTGTTTCCTCTCTGTTTAATCATTTCGTCTCAATATATGTTCTACAGTGTTTATCTTGCTCAAATTCATGTCTGTATAACATACATCATCGAATATTCATTGCTGAACATTGAGGACAATGTCACATTTAGTTGGGGGGAGGGTTTTCTGTTGAAAATTTAGTAGTACCTGATAATATACATAAAAAAAAAAAAAAAAAAAAAAAATTGTGAGGGACATTGAAACAAAAATGATTAACACACACTTCTGGCATTTTTGTGAAATTTGAGTATCTTGGTAGAGTAGTTGAGCGGAATTATTTTATGAAGATTTATTTTCAACCTTAAGCATAGAACATGACTTATGATGCATCATATTTTGTTGAGGAATGACTTGAAACACTGGGATGCGATATTTACAAAAATGAGAATTAATATAATTTATATAGAATGAAGGGCAAGTTTTGAAAGAACATTTTGCACATGCTTACACTTGTAGTGTTCCTCATTAATGTTTATTGATTTAAAACAGGAGAAGTAAACTGCAGGACTACCGAGCCTTATATATATATATATATAAAAAAAAAAAAAAAAAAAAAAAAAGAGAAGAAAACGAAAAAGAAAAGAAAACGAAAAGAAAAGAAAACGAAAAAAATTGTGTAAGTTTTCCTAAATAAAGGGCTAGAAACAGTTACCCAAAACTTTGGGGGTTGAATGATCAACCTTTAAACAGAGTTGGCGTGAAAACTGCTAGTCCCTTAGGCTTTGAGGTAGTTAGAATCAATAATGATTAATCTTAAGGTTGAAAAATCCTATGATAAATCATGTTTATTAGTGAGGAACATACAGAGGTTTAGCCACACACACATATCTGAGTTCTAAGACATTTGCCCCAATTCTATGTGAACAATTACTGAAACTTTCCTTGTGGATACAACTCATGGTGTTGAGTAGTCACGAATCAATTATTTTGTGAGAATTCAGAATTATGTTTGATTGTTTTTGTTTGAATTTCGAGCTTTATGCAATATTCATCTCAATTAATTTTCACTATTTTGCTCAAGGATTAGCAAAATGCTAGTTGGGGGGTGTGATTGAGCTGGAATATTGCACATTTTTACTATTTAAAACCAATGTATTTTAAATTCATCATGACATTATTATTGGTTTTAAATGTGAAAATGGTTAAAATGAATAAATCAAAGTTGTGATTTTAATTGATTAAAAGCATGAATTTATGCTTGAATTCTACCAACTATTGATTACTATGCATTCTGATCTTTTCCTCTAGAATTGAGAAACAAAATAAACTGAACTAGGTCGATATTGGAATAGCTTCACATGTCTTCATTTTCGTGATCAAAGTTCATTGGACACATATTTTTGCTCTTTGTGCATGAGTTATGAGTTCACATACTTCAAATAAATGTTTATTTTGTTCATCTTGCATGTTTGGTTATGTCTTTCTCTCCTATTGATTCTCTACTTTTCATTTCCATTTGTTCATGCAATGCCTATTCCAGGCCTTTGTTCTACAACAAAAAAAGGTGATTTAATGAAGATATCATGGATCCAAGCATATATGGTGATGAATATAGGCTTAGAGCTTCAAGAGACCAAGTTTAATCAAATCCAACAAGAAGCTTTTGTGTCCACCGAAATTATATGAAGAAGAAGGCTGCTACTCTCCACCAAATTAAACATTAAAGAAGTCACAAAAGGCTGCTTCATTTCCATTGAATTAGACAAATCGAAATGAAGGAAGAAAGAGAAGAAAACATGTGACAAATTGAAAGGAAGTAGCCGTGTAAATCAATGAAGAACATGTGATGAATTTCGGCTGAAATTGATTGGAGGAATGAATTTGCAACTTGGGGCAGCTATTTATATATATATTGCTGGATGAAGAAATCAAAGGAAGAAGCCGTGCCTAACCATGAAGAAATCAAAGGAAGAAGCCGTGCCTAACCATGAAGAAATCAAAGGGAGTTTGGCGCCTACTTAACATATATATATTGATGGATGGAATGGAGACATGTGCTGAATTGTGAGGGAATTTGGACCGGTCAAAGCAGTAGGTGAATGAAGGAACATGTGCTTAAATTGAATAACAAATTGAAGAAATAAAATGAGGAAGTCGGCAATGAAGAAATTGAACAAAAAGTTAGGCAAGAGTTAGGCAAGAGTTGAATAAAGAGTTAGGCATGTTGGACTTTGTTGTTTGGTTTGAATTACTAAACCAATTGAATAAAATAATTGAAGAGGAATGGAATGGAAGACACGGCAAAAGAAAGAGGAAGCAAGTGGCCAAAAATGAGTGTGAAAGCAAGATTGAAGACTTGGTTGTTGGGTGTGAATGCAAAACCAATTGAATGATGAAGTAGCCAAGATTTTTGGCTATAAAAGGAGGTGCACAACCGAATTTTAAGAGAATAATTTTAGAGTACAATTGAGTACAATTGAGGACAACTCAATCTTAGAAAAACACTTGTCAACACACAAATTTTCTGCTATTTACTTTAAAAGAATTAGCTCCTTTTGTTTTAAGAAATTTTGTTTCTCTTTTAAGTTTCAAAGCTTTGTTGTTTTAGCATATTTTTTTTACTGCATTAATATTTGTTCTAGAATTGTATTTCATTGAGTGTAATACCTTAATTTCCATTAAGTTACTAGTTTGTTTCATTTTTAGTTTGTTTCATTTCTAAATTGTTTCATTTCTAGTTTGTTTCATTTCTAAATTGTTTCATTTCTAGTTTGTTTCATTTCTAATTTGTTTCATTATTAGTTTGTTTCATTACTAGTTTGTTTCATACAATAAAAGGAATTGTTCTAGAGTTTTTATACATAAGAAATTGTTCCTTTTCGTTTCGAATTTCAATTGAATCGTGAAAGGACGTTTTCGTTTAGACTTTTCGTTCCCTATTTCATTTAACTTCAGTTTAAAGTTTATAGAATACTTTTGAGTTTCTGTTTACTTATTTCGTGTTATTTATTTTTCTTACTTCTTTAAGTTTTGTCAATTATTTTCTAATTTAGTTTAATGCTTAATTTAGTTTTATTAGTTTCTTAGTTTAATTTATTAGTTCTTTACATTCCAATCCAACAAACAAAAATTCAAAAGACATGAATCTAGTCCATGACTAGTACCTTTTTTCATCCATTGCATATACCATCATATTATTTTCTCTTTGTGAAGTTTTTCACATTTTTTCAACAAGTTTAATTTTAAGCAACTTTTCCCTGAGGAGACGATCTAGGAATTTATTCCTAATTATTACACGACATCCTCTTGCACTTGGGATAGCATTAGTGCTACTCATTTTTGAGTGAGTCACACGCCGCCGGCGAACGGTGGTTCTAGGCTGCGAAAGCAACCGGCGACAGGGGCAAAAACAGAGCAGGTGCAACGACTTCCAACGGCTCTCGAAGGCTAACAGCTGGTCCGATGGCTCTGAAAATTGGTAGGGATGATCTCTGGTGGAAGGGGAAGAGAATGGTGGTGGCAGTGCACTAAACAGTGGCCGGACGGCGGAGAACTGGGCGGTCAAAGTGGAGGCGACGGGAAGGAGAAAAGAGAGGAGCTGCGCATGGGGAGAGGGGGAAAACGGGAAGAAAAAGAAGAAGAAAAAAAGAAGAAAAGAAAGAAAAGAAGAAAAGAAAAGGAAAAAGGGAAAAAGAAAAAGAAAAGAAAAGAAATGAGGTCCAATCCTCATCTCCTGAGTCCAACAACTGATCCAACGAAAATAAGTTTAAAAGCAATAAAACTAAGAAAATATTTTAAACGCAACGTAAAGCTAAAATATAATAATTAACTAGTAAAAACAAACTATTTAATTTTAAATCCAAAGACAAGCTGAAATAAATTAAACAACAATTTAAATTCAATAGCAATTAAAATCCAATTAAAATTCGATAATTTAAAATAAAAGAAATATTATATTAATTAAATTAAAATATTCCTTCAGTGAAAATACACATAAAAACGGGGTGTCACATCCTTCCAAATTTGTGAGATCAATATCAGCGCCAAGTAGGGTACACTACGCAACTCAGAGTATGTGACGCCCCAAATCCCCACGCATGGACACGGGGAAATCGAGATGTCCGGATGATGACATCACGGGTCACCACCCTAACGACGTGTGCCAAGTGTGTGCAAAAGCAACAAAGTGCACGAGAAAAATGCAGCGAAAAGCAAGTCAATAACTAAGTACCAGAATTTTTCTTGTTTAATACAAAGCTATTCCAAAACGTACATAAATAAAATATTACAAAACATGCATATAATATAATATCAAATACAAAGCATAACATCAGCAACCCGGCGGAGCCGCATCCTCGGGCTCAGCCTCCTCCTCCTCATCCTCGAACTCTGCACCAAAAGCTACGGAACCAAAAATGGTACCACAGGTAAGTAAAACCCAAACACCACCAGATAAAAACACATAGAACTCAAGCAACATAGATGCAAGAAAAGCCAATGCACATGTCCCGCAAAACCACATTTTTACCACGCACGCCAAAAAAACCCATTTGGCCCAATAAAAACATATCCTTAAAAACCACGCCTTGCCATTATCCCAGATAATGGCCCAAACCACCATTTTCCCAGAAAATTGATCAAAAGTCTCGAAAAACCAACATCGCCATTTTCCCAGAAAATGGCCCACATTCGAACACCATAAAAACAAACCGGTTATGCATGCACCATGATCTCCCCTAGGGATCATCTGCACACCCTGGCTCTGTGCCACACCCCAGGTAACGACTACGCATGTGACACCTAAACGAGCGATGCCCAGACTCGCGCCCCGTGCGTACCTGGCCAGGCCATCCTCTAGCCTTTGCCAGCGAAGGGCCACGGAGTCGGTGAGTAGAGCGATGCCCAGACTCGCGCCCCGTACGTACCTGGCCGGGCCATCCTCTAGCCCCGCTCCCGTCGTCGCCCAGCGACAACTCAGGGGACGTCACTCAGTATTACCCACTCCCGAGTGACCAGAGGAGTTCCACCGAGATAATAACCCATCCCGACTTGGGCTCGTGAGACACACGCACCCGAAAATCCATTCACGCCAGCAAAACAGGATTTCTCAAATAAAATAAAACACACGTGCATGCACCATGAAAATGCAATTATCAATGCACAAAACAAACAAACAACCATAAAACAATAAATCAAGCAACTCTGTCCTCCATCCATCCGACCCCCGAACTCCTCGGACTCAGTCTGGAATCAACCAACCAGTAGATAAAATAAATTGAATGAGCGATATATATTTAAATCTGAAAATAGGGTTTGAAAAATACTTACAGCGCTATATGGTATTTTTAGAAAGCTTGCGGCGTTGCAAACGACGGAAGAAAAGCAACGTAACAGTGTAATTTACACTGTTGCCGTGGGTAATAAATTACCCATTTTCGAACGGGGACAAACCAAGGCACGAAATTGATAGGGAATGGTCATGAGATATTTATGAAGCTAAAGGAAATGAGTTTTGGCCGTGGGTGGTGGTGGAAATGGCGGTCGAAGGTCAAAAAGGGGCTGAACGGAGTTGAGCTCGTGGGAGCTGCTCCGGCAACGGATCAAGGCCGGAAATGAGTGGTTTAGGTTGACAAGAGGTAGGGGAAGAAGCTGTGAAAAGATAGTGGCCAGAGGTGGTGCGACGGCGCCGGAATCGGTGAAAAACCGTATGGCTTGGAGGAGCTCATGGTGGCTAACGGTGGCTCGGATGGAGGTGAAACTTGGTGGGGATGTTCACCGGTGAGAGGGGAAGAAAACTGGGTGGGTGGTGTAGGCCACGCCGCCGGTGAGCGGCGGTTCTGGGCTGCGAAAGCAACTGGCGACAGGGGCAAAAACAGAGCAGGTGCAGCGACTTCCGGCGGCTCTCGAAAGCTAACGGCTGGTCCGATGGCTCTGAAAATTGGTGGGGATGATCTCTGGTGGAAGGGGAAGAGAATGGTGTTAACGGTGCACCAAACGGTGGCTAGACGGCAGAGAACTGGGTGGTCAAAGGGGCGGCGACGGGAAGGAGAAAAACAGGTTGTTCGGCGTACGCGGGAGAGAAAGGAGAAGAAAGAAGAAGAAAAGAAAGAAAAAGAAAGAAAAAGAAGGAAAAAGAAAAGGAAAAAGGGAAAAAGAAAAAGAGGAAAGAAAAGAAATGAGGTCCAATCCTCACTCCGGAGACCAAAAACCGATCTGCCGAAAACGATATTAAAAACCGTAAAACGATTAAAATAAATTAAACACAACATCAAATAAATTAAAACCAATTTAAAATACATTAATTTAAAATAAATAAACCAATATATTAATTAAATTAAAAACAACCCTTCAGTGAAAATACACGTAAAAAGGGGTCATCACATCCTCCCCCCCTTAAAAACAAATTTCGTCCTCGAAATTTGCAAGATCAACCACCAGCGCCAAAAAGATACAGGATACAACTCTGAATATAACTGAGAGATACATATCATCGACAACTCGCAATAAATCCAATGGTTATTATCTTCACACCATAAATTACTAATATCCACGACGTCTCTGCTTTACCTTCCAAACTTTCATCCCATTCCAACTTTGGTAACTTAATAGCCACTTCCAAAGTTAACCATCCATAAACCAAATTGCACGATCAAAAGATTAATCTCCCATTAAAACTTCAAATCACTACTAATCCTTCAAAATCAACACAAAATATTGAACTTCTAAGAATCTCCAAAAATCATGCTTTCGCGCGCACTCTGATAACTCACCAACATACATAAAGGCTATAACCTTAAAAATTAATATCATGAAGTACGAGCTCAATCCACACCTAACCACAAGAAAACGTTTACCACATTTTCATAGAAAATCATATACTTCCAAAAACCACAAATCTCCACTCATTCCTCAGTTGGCCATCGCTGCCCTAAACGAAAACCAACATTCCGCAAAAATACATCCATTGATTGATGATGGAAACCAGTACTAATCAACCTCCAGGCCCCAATTTGCAAACATATAACATCATCCCAAAATACACCTATCTCTTCTAAAGATAAGGAACATCTCCAAAAGGCCTAAATCCTTCCCAGCCAACCAACGAGAGCGCCTATAACCTCTATCCGATATCCCACACTTCAAGCTCATTTCCTATATTTTGAATAACATCTAATCTTGCAATAACTAACTCACCATAAACTACCATTGACTTCACCTAGACATAATCGAAACGCTCTTGGTAACTCACCCACCTACTTGTACTCTCAAAAACTCTAGTTTTAGCACAACTAATTTCTTCATAGCACTTCACAAATAAATCTCAAGACAGGCCATACTGTTTAAATCTTCAATCCATCAAAAACTATTAAACAACACTCATGGATCCTACTGCTTTATTAATTCATACACCACACATGGTGACCTAACGATCTCTTTCAAGTTAAATAACCATATCCCCAATTCTCCCAATTGAATACTTGATCTCCAAAGAAAAGTATAGCCTCACCAATTTAAATTCCTATGACTTCAAGTCGCAATTAATTCTCAAGATGAATACAACAGTCGTTTCAAACCATATGCATGGAGGTGAAACTTGGTGGGGATGTTCACCGGTGAGGGGGGAAGAAAACTGGATGGGTGGTATAGGCCATGCCGCCGGCGAACGGAGGTTCCGGGTTGCGAAAGCAACCGGCGATAGGGGCAAAAATAGAGCAAGTGCAACGACTTCCGGCGGCTCTCGAAGGCTAACAGTTGGTGTGATGGCTCTAAAAATTGGTGGGGATGATCTCTAGTGGAAGGGGAAGAGAATGGTGGTGGCAGTGCACTAAACGGTGGCCGGACGGCGGAGAACTGGGCGGTCAAAGTGGAGGCGACGGGAAGGAGAAAAGAGAGGAGCTGCGCATGGGGAAAGGGGGAAAACTGGAAGAAAAAGAAGAAGAAAAAAAGAAGAAAAGAAAGAAAAGAAGAAAAGAAAAGGAAAAAGGGAAAAAGAAAAAGAAAAGAAAAGAAATGAGGTCCAATCCTCATCTCTGGAGTCCAACAATTGATCCAACGAAAATAAGTTTAAAAGCAATAAAACTAAGAAAATATTTTAAACGCAACGTAAAGCTAAAATATAATAATTAATTAGTAAAAACAAACTATTTAATTTTAAATCCAAAGACAAGCAAAAATAAATTAAACAGCAATTTAAATTCAACAGCAATTAAAATCTAATTAAAAGCCGATAATTTAAAATAAAAGAAATATTATATTAATTAAATTAAAATATTCCTTCAGTGAAAATACACATAAAAATGGGGTGTCACAGAAACCTATTACACCTTTGAACAACACCGCTACAAAGGATCCGTGTAGAACACCCTCTACACTTGCAATCACCTTACACGTGGTGATTCAACTATTCCCCATGTAGAATACTTTCTACACGCATAAGGGTTATACACACCCTTTTTCTTATACAAGAGCTGATAGTGGATAGGTTATCAGAAAACACTCCTCAATGAGTGAAATAAGAACAATAGCGCAAACTATATCTTTCAAAATGAACAAGGATTAAGGCTCAATGCTTAGAGAAGAGAGAATGAAAGCTTTGAATGAATGTTGTATGCTCTTGGTGTTGTAAATGTGAAGCTCTCAATGATCTATTTATAAGCATATGAGACTTCATATTCAAATTAAAAAAGATTCACATGTCAAAAACAACATCATTCACTTTTTCAAAAAATTCAAATAAAAGGTTCTCTTTTTCAATTGTCAAAGACAACATCATTCACTTTTTCAAAAAAATCAAACCTAATATTTTACTTTTGACATATGACAAAAGCAACACACTTTCCTTTTCAAAAAAGTCAAACCTAATCTTTTACTTTTTGCATATGACAAAAGGAGCACACTTTCCTTTTCAAAAAATTCAAACCTAATCTTTTACTTTTTGTATATGACAAAAGGAGCACACTTTACTTTTCAAATTTTTCAAATAAAATCATCTACTTTTTGTATAAGTCTAAAAAAGCATGAATCACTGTTGAAAATATTCAAATAAAACATACACATGTGAAATATGACAATCAATCATCTTTAATATTTTCAAAGTTCAACCCTTTAATCAAGGCATGCACATTTAAAAGACAACAATCAATCATCTTTAATATTTTCAAAGTTCAACCCTTTAATCAAGGCATGCACATGTAAAAGATGACAATCAATCATCTTTAAAAATTTTCAAATTTAATTCTCAAAATTATTCATGCACATGTGGAAAATGTATTTTAATGCTTTATGATAAAATATTAATTTTGAGCATTAATCCTAATTTTGAATTTTAAGAGATTTACAACATTATTCTATGACTTTAATGTGAACTTGTTTCCTTCTTGCTCATGCTTGGTTCTTTGATGCGCTTGACTCCATTGTGTGGACAACTTGAGCTTGAAACTCCTTTATTCTTTGAATTCATTTGTTATCATCAAAATCTATGTGTAGATTTATAATCACATGAAACTTGAAACCTTGGGTTCAACAACATGAATTAAAAATAAATTAGAAATACCATCTAATGTGGAAGTTCATCCCTAACCCTACTTGAGAATTTAGTTACCCATAAATATACTGGACAACAAAAATCTTCAGAGAAAACTGAAGCAAACGGTGGCCATGGAAGTGATTTTCTCCTCTCTTCAGATCTGCCTCTTGTGCCTCTTCCACCTCCCTCCATTTCGTGCTAATGATATGCTTATATAGTGTGACGCCCCTAAATCCCCACGCCCGAATACGGAGAAATCGAGACGTCCGGATGGTGACAGCCCGGGTCACCATCCCATCGACGGGTGCCAAGTGTGTGTAAAAGCAACATATGAGCACGAAGAAACACGCAGCGGATAACGAAAGTCATAACTAAGTACCAAAATTTTCTTAACGTAATACAAGCTGTTTAAAACATACATAAATAAAATATTACAAAAACACAAATACAGTTTTAAACAAATATAAAACATAGCATCAGCAACCCGGCGGAGCCGCATCCTCGGGCTCAGCCTCCTCATCTTCGTCCTCTAACTCTGCACCAAAAGCTACGGAACCAAAAAATGGTACCGCAGGTAAGTAAAACCCAAACACTACCAGATAAAACACATAGAACTCAAACAATATGCATGAAACATTCCCAATGCACAAAACCCAAAGACACAGTTTTCCACACACGCCAAAAACCCATTTGGCCCAAAAACACATCCTTTCCGAAAAACACGCCAAAGTCACATTTTATCCGTATGCACCATGACCTCCCCTAGGGGTCATCCGCATACCCTGGCTCTAGTGCCACACCGCAGAGTACCACCACGCATGTGACACCTAACGAGCGATGCCCAGTTCCGTGCCCCGCACGTTCGTAGCCAAGCATCCTCTAGCCCTCACCAGCGAAGGGCCACGGAGTCGGTGCGTAGAGCGATTACCAGTTCCGCGCCCGGTGCGTTCGTAGCCAAGCAACCCCTAGCCCCCGCTCCCGTCGTCTAGCGACAACTCAGGGGACATCACTCAGTTTATTCCACTCCCGAGTGACCAGAGAAGCTCCACCGGGATAATACCCCATCCCGGCTTGGGGTCGTGATACACACGCACCCGTAAGACCACTTACGCCAATACACAGGCTTTTCACACATAAACAAAAACACACGTGCATGCACCATGTAATGCCATAACAAAGCATAATAAGATAATCCAACAACATAACACAAAAAAAAAGCAACTCCGTCCTCCATCCATCTGACCCCCGAACTCGTCGGACTCAGTCCGGAATCAACCAACCAGCAAATTAAATAATTGAAAGAGCAATATATATTTAAATCTGAAAATAGGGTTTGGAAAATACTTACAGCGCTATATGGCAATTTTAGAAAACACGAGGCGTTGCAAATGGAGGCGAAAAAGCAACGTCACAGTGAAAATTCACTGTGGCCGTGGGTTGGGAAAAACCCACTTTTGAACGGGGACAAACTAGGGCTTGGGATTGATAGGGAATGGTCTAGGGATGGTTGTGAAGCTATTGGAAGTGGTGGTTGGCCGTGGGTGGCGGCGGAATCGCCGAAAATAGGCTGGATTTCCCAAAAAGGAAAGCTAGCTCGTAGGAGCTATTCCGGTGGTCGTTGGAGGCCGGAAATGGGTGGGTTAGGATGGCAAGGGACCGGTGATGAAGTGATGAAGAAATGGTGGCCGGAGGTGGAGCGACGGCGGCGGATCGGAGGAAAAACCGTGGAGGCTTTGGAGAGCTTTTCCGGCCAAACGGCCGGCCGGATGGGGGTGGAAACCGGTGGGGAGGTGCGCCGGAGGGAGACGAAGAGGATGGTGGGGGTGGTGTGCCACACGGTGGCCAGCGGCGGTGGGTCTGGGCTGAGAAACGATCCGGCGTGAGGGAGAGAGGAGAGAGAGAAACCGGGGGGTGCTCGAGCGGGAAGAGGAAAAAGAAAAAAAAGAAAAGAAAGAAAAAAGAAAAGAAAGGAAAAAGAAAGAAGGAAAAAGAAAAAAAAGAAAAAGGAAAAAGAAGAGAAAAAGGAAAAAGATGTAGGTAAGAGATGAGGTCCAATCCTCATTCCGGGAAACGAAACTAAACCGCCAAAAAGAGATTAAAACTCACAAAACAACTAAAAGAAATAAAACACAACATCAAATAAATTAAAAACCAATTTTAAAACGCAAATAAATTAAAATAATAAACTAATATATTAGTTAAAATAAAAACAATTATTTCAGTGAAAATACACTCAAAAGCGGATCATCACATCCTCCCCTCCTTAAAAACAATTTCGTCCTCAAAATTGCAGATCAACCACCAACTCAAAACAAGCCACAAGAAAGCACATAAACCATCTGCGATCAAGGTTAAGATACATACCTTCTCTATTCGAACAAGTACGGGTACTGCTCCCTCATGTCCGCTGCTCGCTCCCAAGAGAAGTCTTGAGCTAACGGATCTCCCCAAGCCACTTTAACCAAAGGTATCGTCTTGGACCTCAACTGTTGCTCCTTCCAATCCAAAATCTGCGACGGAACAACTTCATAAGTGAGATCCGGTTGCAACTGAATACCCGCTGGGTCGACGAAGCGTGGTTCTTGCTGTCCAAAGCTATTCTTTAGGGATGATACGTGGAAGACATCATGAACATCCCCAAAATAATCTGGCAAAGCAACTCTATAGGCGACAGACCCTACTCTCTCCAGAATCTGAAAAGGGCCGATGTACCTCGGATCTAGCTTCCTCTTCTTACCAAAACGCTTAACACCTCTCATGGGAGAGACTTTAAGGTAAACCCAATCACCAACTTCAAACGACAACTCTCTCCTCCTGGTATCAGCGTAACTCTTCTGGCGACTCTGAGCTGCCGCCATTTTATCTCTGATGATCCGGACTTGGCTTTGCATCTCTTGAATTATTTCGGGTCCAATTATCCTACTCTCCCCAACTTCATCCCAACACAAGGGCGACCTGCACTTTCTCCCATAAAGAGCTTCATAGGGAGCCATCTGAATGGTCGCATGGAAGCTGTTATTGTATGCAAACTCGATGAGCGGCAAATGGTTTTCCCAACTCCCTTGGAATTTCATGACACATGCTCACAACATGTCTTCCAGGGTCTGAATGGTGCGCTCTGACTGGCCGTCTATCTGCGGGTGATAAGCAGTACTGAACTTCAACTTAGTACCCAAAGCTGCCTGCAAACTCTTCCAGAACTGCGACGTAAACCTCGGGTCTCGATCCGACACTATACTCTTTGGTACGCCGTGCAGCCGCACTATCTCTTTGACATACAAACGGGTCAACTTACCCAAAGAGTCGGTGTTATTAACAGGCAGAAAATGAGCACTCTTCGTTAACTGGTCCACAATCACCCAAACAGAATTCTTCCCACTAGGCGTTCTCGGCAATCCCACTACGAAGTCCATCGTGATGTCATCCCACTTCCACTCAGGAATAGGGAGGGGTTGGAGCATACCTGCAGGTCTCTGATGCTCGGCCTTCACTTGACGGCACGTGTGGCATTTCTCCACATATAAGGCAACGTCTTTCTTCATTCCATCTCACCAGTAATTTTTTTTCAAGTCTCGATACATCTTTGTACTGCCGGGATGAACTGAATACGAGGCCGCATGAGCTTCCGCCATGATCCGTTCTTTGAAATCTGAGTCCTTAGGGACCACTCTGCGATCTCGGAACCGAAGTATCCCATCATTATCCATGCTATAATGCAATGGCCCTCGAGATTTTCGGACTCTTTTCCTGATGTTCAGCAGCTTCAGATCCTTTCTTTGGAGAGTTTTCAATTCTTCAAAATCAGTTACCCGAATATCAAGAACTGAAGACAAAATCTCTACTTCCTGCGAACTCTCTATAAGGAGCCTTCTCATCCCACAAAGCAACGGTTCCAATTCTGACGGCTCGGCTTCATCTTCCAAATGTGACTTCCAGCTCAAAGCATCAGCAACTATATTAGCCTTCCCCGGATGGTACTTGATCTCACATTGATAGTCACTGATTAGCTCCAGCCATCACCTCTGCCTCATATTCAGATTTTTCTGGGAAAACAAATGCTTCAAACTCTTGTGATCAGTAAATACCTCGCAAGCTTCCCCATACAAGAAGTGCCGCCAGATTTTGAGAGCAAAAACAATCGCAGCCAATTCTAGATCGTGCGTTGGATAATTCTTCTCATGGTCCTTTAGCTGACGAGATGCATAGGCTACAACCCGTCCTTCCTACATAAGGACACAACCCAAACCAAACTTAGATGCATCACTGAAGACTACGAATGGCTTATGCGGTTCTGGGAGCGCTAACACTGGTGCCGTTGTCAACCTGTTCTTTAATTCCTGGAAGCTTCTCTCACATTTCTCTGACCAAACAAATTCTGTATTCTTCCGAGTCAAAGCTATGAAAGGTCCGGATAGGCGAGCAAAACCCTCTACAAATCTTCGGTAGTATCCGGCGAGCCCCAAGAAACTCCTGACCTCGCGCACTGTAGTCGGGCGCTGCCATGACAAAATGGCTTCTACCTTACTAGGATCAACTGCCACTCCGCCCCGGGAAATTACATGCCCAAGAAATTTAACTTCTTCCAACCAGAATTCACACTTGCTGAGCTTGGCGTATAGCTGGTGTTCTCTCAATCTCTCAAGTACTAGACTAAGGTGATACACATGCTCTTCAACATCTCGGGAATAAATCAATATATCATCAATAAATACTACCACAAAGGAATCCAGATAAGGTCGAAACACTCGATTCATCAAATCCATGAAAGCTGCAAGGGCATTAGCTAACCCAAACGGCATCACCTTAAATTCATAATGCCCATACCTCGACCTGAAAGCAGTTTTAGGCACATCCTGGTCTCTGATTCTCAGCTGGTAGTATCCCGACCTCAGATCAATCTTAGAGAACACGGCTGCTCCTTGAAGCTGATCAAACAAATCATCAATCCGCGGGAGAGGGTATTTATTTTTGATGGTCACCTTGTTCAATTCCCGATAATCAATGCACATACGGAGGGTTCCATCTTTCTTTTTAACAAATAAAACTGGTGCACCCCACAGCGACGTACTAGGCTGAATAAATCCCTTCTCTACCAGTTCTTGCAACTGAGTCTTCAACTCTTTCAATTCAGCCGGTGCCATGCGATAAGGAGCTTTATGCACAGGAGCCGCTCCAGGTTCCAAGTCTATGACAAACTCCATCTCCCGAACAGGGGGTAGTCCCGGCAAGTCATCCACAAACACATCAGGGAATTCTTCCACAACTGGAATGTCTGCCAAAGACTTCTTCTCAGATGGCGTGGACACCATCTGCACCAAGAATGCATCCGCTCCCCAAGCAATCTCTAGTCTTGCCTGAATCGCCGATATAATTATCGGTTTTTCTTTTAATCTACTCCCCACAAATTCCAGACAATCACCATCTGGAAGCTGAAAGCTAATTATCCGACTTCTGCAATTAATACTCGCAGAATATCGGTATAGCCAATCCATCCCGAGGATGATATCGAAGCCCAACAGCTTGAACACCACCAAATCAGCATCCAAGAACCTTCCCTCAAAATTTAACGGGCATCCCAACGCAACCTTGGAACACCACACCATCTCACCATCGGGTAGAGCCACTACCATAGACTTCGGCAACGGCTCCGTGACCAAATTACACACCCGAGCAAACGTGGAAGATACAAACGATCGTGAAGCACCGGAATCAAACAAAGTACAAGCATAAAACTCATACAAACGGACTCTTCCTGTAATTACTCTAGCATCATGGGTCGCTGGTGCTTCATCATCCACCTCTCTGGGTGTGACAGCGTAAACCCGAGCTTGTACTGCTTGTCTCGGGTTGGTTCTTCCACCGTGTCTACCTCCACGGCTTTCTTGAACTCTGACGGAGCAATCCCGAGCGATATGTCCCACTTGGCCGCACCGGTAACACTGGGGTCCGCTACTCATCCGACACTCGCCCTCATGAGCTCTATTACAAGCTCCACAAATAGGCACCCGTCCTCCCATACAAACACCTGAGGACGTTGGAGGTCGTGTTCCGGTCCGCTGAACAAACTTTTGGGGCGAACCCGAGCTGCTTCCTTCACCAGAAAAACTCCGCCTCTTATGCCCTGGAGGGGAACCCACACTCAGATTATTTTCCCGCTCCACAAGGGTAGCCACATCCACTAATTCCTGAAAAGTGGATATCCGATGGCTGACCACCATACGGCGTATGTCATGACGCAGCCCCTCCTGGAAACGATCTGCTCGCATCTCCTCAGTGGCGACAAGGTGAGGAGCAAACCGCTCAAGTTCTATGAACCTCCGGGCGTACTGTTCCACTGTCGCGCCCCCCTTGGACCAGATTGGAGAACTCTCTTGCCTTTTGCTTCCTTACCGATGTGGGAAAGAAGCGGTCATTGAACTCCTTCTTGAAACGCTGCCAGGTCACCGCAGCGAAAGATCCCAGTTCAGATTCCAACAGCACCCTCTTGGTATCCCACCAATCAGAAGCCGTACATTGCAAGAGATAGCTGGCGTAGAGTACTTGCTGTGCCTCAGTGCATCCACACACCTCAAACGTTTTCTCCAGATCTTTGATCCATTTTCCAGCCTGAAGTGGATCCTCATTTCCCGTGAAGTGTGGAGTCCTATGCGTCAGGAAGCGCTCATAGGTGCATCCGGCTTGCACCATGCTACTGGACCCTCCTGGATACATCCAAGGCCCTCCCTGATATGGCCAAGGACCTTCTAGTTGTGGCCAATACCCTCCTTGTTGCGGACAAGGCTCTCCTGATGGTGGATAAGGCCCTCCTGATGGTGGCCAAGGACCCCCTTGTTGTGGCCAAGGTCCTTGTTGTGGCCAAGGCCCTGTCTGTTGAGACCTCACACTCTGCTGCATAAATTCTGTCATCTGCCGTATTGCTTCGGCTAGGGAGTCATCCCTGGAGGTATTGTCCCGTGGTTCCTGGGTAGATTTCCTCGGTCTCCCCATTTTCCTGCCACAACACCACTCTTGACCCTCCTTTAAGAAAACAAATAAAACCATCATAAAACCAACAAAAACAAAACCAACACCACACAGCAAGAAACAAAAGAAACCAGCTTGCAAAAACATAACCAAATAAATACAAACAAACAAACAAGCTCAAACAAATAAAACAAATAAAACAACTGTACTTAACATAATTTTTAGAACACAACTTAAAAAAAAAACATTCTAGTACTGCCTACGGGACATGTGGTTTTACCCAGAGCCAAACCGCTCTGATACCACCTGTGACGCCCCCAAATCCCCACGCCTGAACACGGGGAAATCGAGACGTCCGGATGGTGACAGCCCGGGTCACCATCCCATCGATGGGTGCCAAGGGTGTGTAAAAGCAACATATGAGCACGAAGAAACACGCAGTGGATAACGAAAGTCATAACTAAGTACCAGAATTTTCTTAACGTAATATAAGCTGTTTAAAACATACATAAATAAAATATTACAAAAACACAAATACAGTTTTAAACAAATATAAAACATAGCATCAGCAACCCGGCGGAGCCGCATCCTCGGGCTCAGCCTCCTCCTCTTCATCCTCTAACTCTGCACCAAAAGCTACGGAACCAAAAAATGGTACCGCAGGTAAGTAAAACCCAAACACTACCAGATAAAACACATAGAACTCAAACAATATGCATGAAACATGCCCAATGCACAAAACCCAAAGACACAGTTTTCCACACACGCCAAAAACCTATTTGGCCCAAAAACACATCCTTTCCGGAAAACACGCCAAAGTCACATTTTATCCGTATGCACCATGACCTCCCCTAGGGGTCATCCGCATACCCTGGCTCTAGTGCCACACCGCAGAGTACCACCACGCATGTGACACCTAACGAGCGATGCCCAGTTTCGTGCCCCGCACGTTCGTAGCCAAGCATCCTCTAGCCCTCACCAGCGAAGGGCCACGGAGTCAGTGCGTAGAGTGATGCCCGGTTCCGCGCCCGGCGCGTTCGTAGCCAAGCAACCCCTAGCCCCCGCTCCCGTCGTCTAGCGACAACTCAGGGGACATCACTCAGTTTATTCCGCTCCAGAGTGACCAGAGGAGCTCCACCGGGATAATACCCCATCCCGGCTTGGGGTCGTGATACACATTCACCCGTAAGACCACTTACGCCAATACACAGGCTTTTTACACATAAACAAAAACACACGTGCATGAACCATGTAATGCCATAACAAAGCATAATAAGATAATCCAACAACATAACACAAAAAAACAAGCAACTCCGTCCTCCATCCATCTGACCCCCGAACTCCTCGGACTCAGTCCGGAATCAACCAACCAGCAAATTAAATAATTGAAAGAGCAATATATATTTAAATCTGAAAATAGGGTTTGGAAAATACTTACAGCGCTATATGGCAATTTTAGAAAACACGAGGCGTTGCAAACGGCGGCGAAAAAGCAACGTCACAGTGAAAATTCACTGTGGCCGTGGGTTGTGAAAAACCCACTTTTGAACGGGGACAAACTAGGGCTTGGGATTGATAGGGAATGGTCTAGGGATGGTTGTGAAGCTATTGGAAGTGGTGGTTGGCCGTGGGTGGCGGCGGAATCGCCGGAAATAGGCCGGATTTCCCAAAAAGGAAAGCTAGCTCGTAGGAGCTATTCCGGTGGTCGTTGGAGGCCGGAAATGGGTGGGTTAGGATGGCAAGGGACCGGTGATGAAGTGGTGAAGAAATGGTGGCCGGAGGTGGAGCGACGGCGGCGGATCGGAGGAAAAACCGTGGAGGCTTTGGAGAGCTTTTCCGGCCAAACGGCCGGCCAGATGGGGGTGGAAACCGGTGGGGAGGTGCGCCGGAGGGAGACGAAGAGGATGGTGGGGGTGGTGTGCCACACGGTGGCCGGCGGCGGTGGGTCTGGGCTGAGAAACGATCCGGCGTGAGGGAGAGAGGAGAGAGAGAAACCGGGGGGTGCTCGAGCGGGAAGAGGAAAAAGAAAAAAAAGAAAAGAAAGAAAAAAGAAAAGAAAGGAAAAAGAAAGAAGGAAAAAGAAAAAAAAAAAAGAAAAAGGAAAAAGAAGAGAAAAAGGAAAAAGATGTAGGGAAGAGATGAGGTCCAATCCTCATTCCGGGAAACGAAACTAAACCGCCAAAAAGAGATTAAAACTCACAAAACAACTAAAAGAAATAAAACACAACATCAAATAAATTAAAAATCAATTTTAAAACGTAAAGAAATTAAAATAATAAACTAATATATTAATTAAAATAAAAACAATTATTTCAGCGAAAATACACTCAAAAGCGGGTCATCACATATAGGGTAGGAAAGAAACTCTAATGTCGTCTTAATTTTCGCATAAAAAAATTGCCTAAATTTTAGGACTTATCTTGGCAACCACGTACGGCCTTCAGGAGTTTGAATTTGGAAATCCTTATTATAGAAAAAGTTATAGCTCGTTAATATAGCTTTCTAATGCATTAAGAATTGCATCAAACTGATATGTGAGTAAAAAGATACAGTTAAAAGACTAAAGTATGTCCAGACTGTCTCCTAGCGAATTTCGGACTTAGACTTCTTGTGGTTTCATTTTATGATTTTTTTTCTTTTTCTTTTCTTCCAAATTACTCTCAAACCCCATGAATGTCCTCCTTTGAATTTGACTGGCTTGACTTGCTCTTTTAGAAACTATGAAATTAAATATAAAAAAACTGTTTAGGAGTATCCCAACGTAAATAGAAATTCCATTTAAAAATACACATGAATTCTTATGATTTCTATTCATATTTTAGCATTTTAGTCTAATAATAGGGTATTTAGAGTGCACTTTCGCACACTCATCACACTCCCCAACTCACTCATTGCTAGTCCCTAACAATTTTCATGTCAAAACAATGAAAGATACCAAAGAAAATTACACATAAAGGCCATCAAGTCACATTTTTCAGATTTACATATCAAAACAATCTAAGAAATCCAATAACCCATCAAGATCAATCCACCTATAGCAATCTCATGAAATGATAAAACTACATAATTAAGATACTTAAGTGAATAAATTGTTTAACCAAAAATGATTTAAGTACTTAATTATGTAGTAGATCATGATACTTGAGTCCATTAATAAATTCTGATATTTTTTTGTGCTTAAAAAGATTGATAATGCAATTGTTTCACATCAAAATAAATATCTTAATTTTACTCTTCTCATATCATGTTTATACGGTGCAGGGTAATTATTTCTTTTTAGAAAGAAATACATGAGTTGCTGACATTCCTTTTTAAGTATAGAGAAATGTTATAATAGAGGGACATTCTTGACTGTCACTAGCATTGTTGGCAAAGCAAAATTAGGGAGCACTATGATTGGCAAAATCTTGATCCTTACTGGAAGGGTACAGGCCCACCCATGCGTCGCTACTTTCATCCAGATGGGAGCCAAAGTGTAGATCCTGATGACAAAGTATGGGGCACTCAGACAATAGAGGATTATTCGGTTTCAGCTTTTGGCATGTGAATTGCGTTACAGACTTAGCACTAGGCACGTTGCAGGAGATCACATGGAAGCACTCAGACGTGCAGCAGGTCAGCAGAAGAATAAAATTGCTGGCCCTCAACTTTGACAGAGCTGGACTTCACTCAAAGAAGAACATGCTGGAGTGCTTTTCGGTTCTACACCTGGGGACCACTCGGACGTGCAGCAGTAGCAGAGTTTTATCTTATTTCTTTCTTTTTCGGGTAGCTGGACATGCAGGAGATAAGTTATTTATTTAGCTAGTAGCAACAGTAGAGGAGAGGGAGTTTTTACTTTGTTTTCGTTCTAGACCTGGTAGCAGTAGGGTGGTGCTTCGTTTTATTTTCTTTTTCTTTGGTTTAAGACGCTGGGCGGCCAGTTTATCTTTCTTGTTGTTTTCTTTTGGTTTTCGTTCGGCTACAACTTTATTTTCATTCTTTTTTGTTTAAGCTAGAGGAGCAGCAAGGTAGTTCTTGGTTACCTTGGGCGGCTAGTGTTGGTTTTAATTTTTCTTTCCTTTTCATTTAGACAGTAGAAAGCGGCTGATTGTTATATTTTCTTTTACTTCTTGTTTTGGTTCGGGTAACTGGAAGCAGCAGCAAAGGAGTAGTCCTTAGTCTTATTTCTTTCTTTTTCATTTTAGACGTAGGCGGCTGTTTTTGTTTTTTTTTTCTTGCACTTTACTTTTTCGTTTAGATGGGAGGCAGCTGAATATATTTTATTCTCTTTACTTTTTCATTTAGACCTAGCAGTAGAGTAGTTTAGTTCTATTTCTTTTCTTTTTCGTTGAGGACAGGGGCGGCTAGTGTTGGTTTTATAGCTTAGTTTTACTTTACTTTTTTTCGTTTGGAGTGAAGTCGGCTAGTATTAATATTATTTTTTTCATAGCTTTACGTTTTCAATCTGATTAATTTGGACAGAACTCTCTCGCATTTAGCTTTTATTTTTTTAGTTCCTCAGTTTTATTTCTTAGTTGTTCATTCAGCTTGTTTTATTTATTCTCCTATATTTATTTTCATACAGTAACTTGAAATGTTAGGATTTATTATTTTTGAGCATTTTATTAATTTAGAGATTATAGGCTAGATTTTGAGCTTGGGATTCAATGAGTAACCTATAACTATTTTGGCGTGGATTTTCTTCAATGCTATGTGATTTCAATGATTAACTTGGTAGATGATATTTCAATTTACTTTTAGAAAGGATCGAAGTTCTTTGTTCTTAGTTTAGATTAGTTGTAGACGTAAAAGCACAATTAATACTTGAACAAGTAACAAGACTTTGATGGTTTTCTTTCACTATTTTACAATTGTTATATAATCTGTCAAGTATTTTTATTAAGCCAAGAATTGTGGTTCATTGCTATATTATCCGACCATGACTTATAGGAATAGGATGATGGTTAAGAGAATGTGAAAAAAGAAGTAAATCTATTTCCAAATCAGTGGGTGAAAATTGTATCCGAAGTGTTTGTTTTATTGTTTCTTACAAGTTTAATTCATTTGCTACACATTTTTTCTAAACTTCTTAGTTTTGGTAACTTTAAAAACATAGATTCACATCCATTTTCATTTTTTTTATAATCGATACATCTTTTACACAAAAGAAATCTCACGAACACTTTGATAACTCTTTGTCCTTGTGGAATACGATCCTGGACTTATCCTTGTATTACCTTGACAACTTCTACGCTTGGAAGACAAAATTATAAGCTGACCAAGTTTTTGGCGCCGTTGCCGGGGACAAGGGTGTTTGTCAAAGCATTCTCTTTTTCCTGAGAGGACATTTGTGGAGCTGTGAACCTCTTCACAACCTATGTGATATCTTTATCTCTCATTTTACTTATTTACTTTTATCTTGTTTTGTGCTGAAGTTGCATGTCTGGTTGGGCTAGAGATAGCACATATAGACTTGCTAGGACTGAATCATCGACCTCATCATCGAGTGCATCATCTGTTTCTCTTAATTCAGTATTTGAATCATCATTTGACACTCATAGTAACATGGCTGAAGAAGAAGAACACAATAATAGGGAGATGGAAAATCCCAACAGGACACTTGGAGAATATTTGCATCCTATTAGGACCACCACTCCATCATGCATCATCACACCTTTGAATGCTCATATTTTCAATTTTAAACCTGGAATGATACCATTATTGCCTCATTTTCATGGAATGGATTCTGAAAATCCCTACTTGCACCTCAAGGAGTTTGAGGAAGTATGCTTCACATTTTTGGATCAAAACTGTATTGAGGAGATTGTTGGATTGAAGTTGTTTCCTTTTTCTCTTAAGGACAAAGCAAAAACATGGTTGAATACATTGAGGCCAAGATCCATTGGAACATGGCAAGAAATGCAAGCTGAATTTCTAAAAAAAATTTTCCAATGCATCGCACCAATGCTTTAAAGAGACAAATCAAGAATTTTTCTCAAAAGGAAAATGAAACTTTTTATCAAAGTTGGGAAAGATTCAAAGATCTCTTAATTGCTTGTTCACACCATGGTTACGAGAATTGGCACATTATTAGTTTTTTTTATGAAGCTTTGGTACCTAAGATGCAACAATTTGTTGAAACCATGTGTAATGGAGAGTTCTTTAATAAGGAACTGGAAGAAGCATTTGCATATTTTGATTACTTGGCTGAAAATGCTCAATCATGGGACACTTCTTGTGTCTATGATAGAGCTGAACCATTGAGGACCATAAGTGGGGGGGTAAATATGTTTTAAATGAGGAGGATGATTTGAAAGCTAAATTTGCCTTATTGTCAAAAAAATTGGAGGCAATTGAGTTGAAGAAAGTGCATGAAATTCAGGGCATTCCAAAACAAGGAAAATGTAACATTTGTGAGGATATTAGCCATGTAACATCTGAATGTCCTACTATTCCAGCTTTTAAAGAAGTTTTGTGTGATGCTTCTTATCCTGTTAACATGATTTCTAAACCTTTTCCTGCACCATATTCTAACACTTATAATACAGGTTGGAGAAATCATCCTAATTTCAGTTGGAGAAATGATCATCCCACAAATTCAGCACATCCGGGAGCTGGTGCACCTCAATATCCAGTTCATACCCAGCAAAATGCACTAATTCCAGCCCCTAGAAGACCCATGGATGA
Source organism: Carya illinoinensis (assembly GCF_018687715.1). NCBI lineage: Eukaryota > Viridiplantae > Streptophyta > Magnoliopsida > Fagales > Juglandaceae > Carya > Carya illinoinensis. The sequence continues at coordinate 22,251,889 of NC_056765.1, forward strand.
CCCATTTCAATAAATGGCTTCTACTCTTCAGCAGTTCATGCAAAGTCAAACTACCATAAATAACCAAACTTCTCAAGCCATCAATGACGTAAGGAATAATTTGACTAAGCTGAACACAACCTTGAGTGTGTAAGAGAAGGAAAATTCCCGTCTCAACCCCAACCAAATCCTCAAGTCCAAATTGCTGCCATAGAGTCTTCATCTTCTTCAGAAGCAAATGTCAGGACTTGCAAGGCCGTAATAACTCTCCGAAGTGGCAAAGAAGTTGAAACATTGGGTAATGAAGCTGGCAAGAAAGGTGAAAGTTCCATTTCTAATGCACAAGGTAAAAATTCTGATGTTGATGTTTCTTTGGAACCAAAGGTAACTCCTCCGGCACCCTTTCCTCAAAGATTGGTTCCTTTACATAAAGATAAACATCATGCTGAGATTTTGGACATTTTTAGACAAGTGCGTATAACATTCCTCTTCTTGATGCCATTGAGCAAATCCCCACATATGCCAAATTTTTGAAAGATTTGTGTACGGTTAAAAGAAGACTTAATGTGAAAAAGAAGGCATTTCTCACGGAACAAGTCAGCACCATTATCCAATCCAATACTCCTCCTAAGTATAAAGATTCGGGTTCTCCAACAATAGCTTGTGTTATAGGAAGCTCCAAAATAGGCCAAGCACTACTAGACTTAGGTTCTAGTGTCAATTTGCTTCCTCATAACACCTAGGAACAACTTGGTTTAGGAGAGTTGAAACCAACTTCTATTATCTTGCAATTGGCCGACCGTTCAATTAAAAAGCCTAGGGGAGTGGTAGAAGATGTGTTGGTGCAAGTGGATAAATTTTATTATCCCGTTGATTTTGTTGTCTTAGATGTTCAACTAACTCGTCATTCTGTTTTTCAGGCACCCGTCATTCTAGGGAGGCCATTTTTGGCTACTTCCAATGCTTTGATAAATTGTCAAAGTGGCATCCTTAAATTGACTTTTGGCAATATGATGTTGGAGTTAAATGTGTTCAACACTTGTAGGCAACCACAAGATTTGAAAGAACTCCAGGAAATGAATTGTTTGGAATCTTTACTTGCTGAAGAATTTTTTTTAGAGCAAGAGAGTCAAATGGAACTTGTTTTACCTGGAAAATAGTGAATTGTTGGATACTAATGCAGTAAATTCTGGTGCACGTAGCAAAATGGACTCATTGTGGCAATTTAAGTTCGAAGATCTGCCACTTCAATCCATACACTAACAACCATCGGATGAAGTTCCTCCATCACCGGTTTTGAAACCACTACCTGAATCGCTGAAATATGTTTTTCTTGGGCCAACTAACACTTTTCCATGTATTATCTCATCTTCTTTGTCAGTTGAGCAAGAGGAGCAACTCCTACGGGTTATTAAGCAACATAAAGGAGCACTTGGATGGTCGATTGCCGACATCAAAGGAATCAACCCCACCATTTGCACACATCGAATTTTCTTGGAGGAGAATTCGTCACCAACTCGAGAGATGCAAAGGAGGTTGAATCCTACAATGAAGGAGGTGGTCAAAAATGAAGTCTTGAAGCTCTTGGATGTAGGTATCATCTATCCCCTCTAGAACCCCCTGCAAGTTGGACAAGTATCACTCCTTGCCTCTTCCCTAGGTTTCTTTCTAGAAAAGACTAAATGGCCCTTCTTGTGCCATGTGGCACCTAGACCCAAAAATCACATTTGGGCTTCCAAGCCCTAAGTTCAACCTAGTTGGCCGAAATTCACATGAGCTTGTTGGGTTTTCCTTCTCCCATCTCTTATGGACTTTCTATTTTTTTTTTTTTTCCAGAACTCTTAGGGTTCAAAAATACAATATACTCCAAGGCTTTTCCTTCCAACACTAATAATCTTCCAATAACTAAAATACATCTCCAAATAAAAATAGTAATGGGGACTTGGCAAAGTCTAGGTTCTCACAACGGCTTCCAGCTTCTCCAAAATGGATGGCTCTGAAGAGACCCCATGTCTTTTTAGAGTCTCTTTAGGGATTTGGGGAGCTAGTCTCGCTAGTCTCTTGTGCTTCCCCATGACTTTCCTCTTGAGTTCCTATCATAACTTCTACCATTTTGGGTTAGGGAATGGTAGTCGAAACTACCACAATGAGATTTCGAGAAATCTCAGTAAGTAAACAATTAATGTATAACATATATCATAAGCATATGAAAGCAAACCAAATGAATGCATGAACATGAACTTTTACTTATGCATTTGACTTTTGAAAATACCACATGCATTAGAACTTTTATAAACTTTTTCATAAAATGTATTTTCATCATTTAATTCTTGTACATTTAAAACATACATATAAGCTCGGGTTCTTGTTCATATAACACAACATAACTTGTCTTAGAGCACAATGCCTTATTCTTTTGACTTTAAACATATAATTGGATACCTCACGGCTCCCCTATGCACCCTTTGTTCCCCACTAGTTATCGCATCAACCGTTGGCCCACTTTGACCAAAGTGACTAAGTCTTACTTTTAATTATACTTATTATGGTAGTTTGCCTTTCGCCTTCACCATAGGGCACCCACTAGTTTTTGGAGCAACCTTACTTCGGTATCCTTTCTTTTAGGAACCATTCGAGGTCTGCTGACTATACTGTATTGACCTAGGGGTTACCACTCTATTTTAATCACTCCTTAGTGGACAAAAGAGTTCCACTAAGGCATTCCTCTACCCTTGCATTTGGGATCATGAAAAACTTTAAAAGACTCTTTTCTTTTTAGAAAAATTTCACAAAACTCAATGAATGTAATATGGACTATGCTTTCATGAGACACATACTAATGCCGAGACTTAATCATAATCATATATCAAGAAATCATGCAAAACCATAAACATTTCATATTACGGCTTGAAAATATTAGAACATGCGACCATGTTCTTTAAATTCTAAGGCATTTGATTAACAAGCAAGAAGCAAACATTTACAACTTCACATGTATTATGCAATGGTTGAAACATATAAACACTAGCATATATGAGAATTTGTTTTGTACCTTTAAAACTTTAATCACATCATGCAAACCCCTCATCTATGGTCATGGCCGAAACCTACCTTTCTTGAATATGAATTACACCAACTTTCATGAACTTAGAATCTTCTTATTGTTTAATAAAACTTTATCAATGAACCTACATGTGTAGCCGAAAACATACAAGTGAGCATACTTATGGAAAAGCAAGTATTTCTTGGGTTTAATCCTATAAAAGATTCAGTAATGCAACAAAACTCTATGAACATGTTAAGAATTATGCAATCTGAACCCTAAATATGGCCTCTCATTCCCATTTTGTAGTATAAACTTACATTAATAAATCCTTTCAATCATATGTTTAGCAATCGTACAAGGAACATATTATATCACATAGAAGAATATCATTATTTCCAAGTACCATCATACTATCAAGCAACAAGAGAGTTCACATGAAATATACATAAAATATCAAGTACAATTGAGAAATATACATACAAAAATCCACAATTGATAAGTGAGCAAGCTGAAAATATATATATATAACAATCACTAGGATCAGTTATTCAAAAAGTAACCCATGTGAGTTAGTGTTGTGGTCTGGACATTTTTCCAAGAAAAGAGCTCCCAATATTCAGATTTCTCTTAAGTATGAATCATGCATAAACTAAAACCCTAGGTCAAACAAAAACTAAAGTCATGGCCCTCTTTGCTCAAAATATCATGCTTATAAGCTTAAATCAAGTAAGGTTGAGTCCACATCCCTTTAAAAAAAAAACCCTAATCTAGCCGTGTGTATATGTGTAAGCTCATGTGGGAAACTCCACAAACTCAAAAACTTTCTCTTGGTCGTGCATGAGTATGCTTGTGCATGAGTTCATGGTTAACTTTTTCAAGTCTGAAACTTGCTTCACATGGCTATATGTGTGGTGTAAAGAAAGGTTATTTTTGCTTCATACCATAGGTGACTCCCTCCTTAGAAAGTATTCTTCAACTTTGCTTGCACTTAAAATGGTGTTTGCAAGAAAGAAGTGTAGTGTGGATGGGGTTTGGATGGTGAGAAAGTTATGGAAAGTGGAGAGAAAAGTTGGGACTAAAGCTTCAAGAGAAAATCCTCCAAGTAGCTAAAAAGAATAGTGTTTTTGGCATCCTCTCCATATTATAGACATAAGAGGCTTCTTGTACAAGCTGAGTTTGATATGAACCTACTGGATGGTAATCCCTTGAACCTACAATCAATTTGAAAACTCACCTAAGAAAGCCAAAATCAAGTCAATGGATGGAGAATCTAGACCCGTCAAGAACTTGTTTCAAGAACTTAGATTATATTAAAATCTAGACCTGTTGAAAGACCCATCTTAAGAACCTAGATTACAAAGGAGGAATGCTCCAAAGGTTGTAATTTAGATTTGATAAGTTCAAAAGTTCAATCAAGAATAAGAGAAATAAACTTAGCTCACAATGAAAATTTAATATTGTCTAACCTTGAAGTGAACAACCAAAGATGTTTAAATACTCCCTAACAAAAATAACCCTAGGCCAAAATAAGGCCCATTCCCAAAAATACCCTCAAGTGAACAGTGCTGCACTATAGTATCGTGAATAGTGTCACGCTACGGTAACTCCTTTAAACCCTAGCTCAACAAAATAATAACTTTTCCAACATGCCTTTAAGTTCTTCTAATAATAAACCCAATTATTCTAAACTAATAAAATAAGTCTTTTAAATGAATTAAACAAGTTGAAAGCCTTCAAGTGTCCAAAACCTTTAAAGTCATGTTGCTTCTTCCATAGCTTGTATCAAATGGATCAAAATTGGTTCTCATTCTTTTGAGTCCATCTTGAGTGTTGGGCACTTGCTAGCTTCATCCCAAGTGGATTGCATCAATTCTTACATTGCATCCTTGTTCTACTTAGCTATCGATCTTCTAAGGCTTGGTCCACCTTGGGGCCATCATTCCCCCATTTTCTCAAAAGGATTCAACCTCGAATCTACTCCACTTGCATTAAAGGGAAAAAGATCAGTAATATTGAAAATAGCAAAGACATGATACTTACCTGGGAGATCCACTTGATATGAATTATCATTAATTTTCTCAAGAATTTGGAAAAGCACATCCAAGCTACTTCTGTCATCGACAGTCAAAAGTATCAAAGCTAAAAGAGTAAGTGGATCAAAACCATAAATGATTTCAAAAGGAGAATAAGAAATAGTAGTATGCATTGTCCTATTATATGCAAACTCTGATAATGACAAATGATACTCTCGCAAATGTTCAAACAACAATTCAATGAATGGAAAATAATACTTCCACAAACGTTCATAAAACACATCTAAAGTCTTCCTTACACCAAAATCACCACTCCAATTATATGCTACCTCAATGAATAACAAACCATACTCCCAAAAGTGTTCATGCAGTATGCCTAAACTACTCTTTACACCAAAGTGATCACTCCAACTATATGCAAACTCAATGAATGGGAAACAATACACCCCCCAATGAATTTCTCCTTTTTGATCAATCTCAGTTTCTCTTTCTTTTTTGATCAACCTTACTTTTCAACTTCAGTTGGTCCTCATAGGCTTGTGTTGGAGTTAAAGGAGCAAGTTTGATTGTTTTTCCATCATTTTCAAAGCTGTACATGCTTCTGAACCTATCATGGATCACTCTCCTATCACACTGCCATGGCCTCCCCAACAAAATATGGCCAGCATGTATAGATACAACATCACAAAGCACCTCATCCTGATACTTTCCAATTGAAAAAGATATTAGCACTTGCTTATTTACCCTAACCTCCCCAAAATTATTCAACCACTGAAACTTATACGGTATAGGGTGTTTCAAGGTAGGTAAATTCAATTTCTCAACTAGATTAGTGCTAGCCACATTAATACAACTCCCTGCATCAATGATCATACTACATACCTTATTGTTGATGTGGCATCTAGTATGAAAAATTTTCTCTCTCTGCTACTCTATATCATCAATCTTATTTTGTGTATTGAGAGTACACCTGACAACAAGAGACTCACCATACTCCTTATTCTTATATTCATTTTCATTACTAGGCTTTTGTCTCCTCCTATCTCTCTCACTTTGTAGATTTCTAATCAATGCATCTCGTTGATTCATCTTATTCCTTACTTCCCCCAATTCCAAATTCGACCGTTCAAACATTTGTTGCATGGCCTACAACACGAAGGAGTTATCTGCCATCCCCTTTGGTGATGAGTCACTTATAGGAGACATCGTATGCGCTGTACAAAAAAATGTTAGTGGAAACAGACCTCACACGCTCCCTTACGTGTTTACACTAGAATAATGGCACTCCACTCATGTTTCACTCTAAATTGACTTTTTCCCGATAATGATCTCATACTCTCTTGCCTTTTATCTCAAGAGTTTTCCCATTCAAATTCTTTAAGATCCAATTGAACTTAATCAAGACAATACAACCTTGTTTTATCCCAACTAGTAAATAGGTCTAAGAAACAAGAACAAGAGAAACACTAAAGGAATAAAACGATATGAGAATCAAGGTGATGTGAACCCCAATCGACTATCTTTGAGACCCAACAACAATATTGGAAAACCAACTCAAGAAAGCCAAAATCAAGTCTATGGATGGAGAATCTAGACCCATTGAGAACTCGTTTCAAGAAGCTAGATTATATTAAAATCTAGACCCGTCGAAGAACTCATCTCAAGAACCCGGATTACAAAGGAAGAACATCACAAAGATTGTGATTTGCCTTTGATAAGTTCAAAAGTTCAATCAAGAACAAGAGAAGCAAACTCAACTCACAATGAAAATTCAAAATTGTCTAACCTTCTTAAATAAGGCTACAAGTGGGTTAAATAAACAATCCCCCAAAACTAAGTGAATAGTATCGAGAGTACTATAACGTGAATAGTGTCACCTGTTCACGCTATAGTAACTTCTAAAATCCTGGTTTAAATAAAATAATAACGTTCCAAATAAGCCCTTGGCCAAAATACAAGGCCTCCCCTAAAACCCTAGTTCATTAGAAATAAGACATGTGGGCTAAGCATCCTCAAGCCCACTTATTCTAAACTAATAAAATAAGCTTTTTCAATGAAATAAATAAATTCAAGGCCTTCAATAACAATAGGCCCAATTCGTGTCTTCCATAGCATATCACATGGATGAAAACTAGATCTTCTCATCTCAAGCCCATATTGAATGTTGGGCTCTTGCTAAACACGTTTCAAGTGGATTTCACCCATTCTTTGCATAGCTTCCTTTATCTTCCTAGCTCTTGATCTTGTAATTGCCACATCTGAAACTTGCAAAGGATCTTTATGACTTGGTCCACCTTGAGGCCCATCATTCCCCCTATCCTCAAAAGGATTCGACCTCTAATCTCCACCTGGATCAAAGGAAAAAATATTAGAAACATTGAAAGTAGTAGAAATATGGTACTTACCTTGAAGATCCACTTGATATGAATTATCATTAATTTTCTCAAGAATGTGAAAAGGTCTATCCAAGCCACTCCTGCCATCAACAAGCAAAAACATCAATACTAAAGGAGTAAGTGGATTAAAACCATATACATTCTCAAGTTGAGAATAAAAAATGGCAGCGTGCATGGTTCTATTATATGCAAACTCTAACAAGGGCAAACAATAGTCCCGCAAATGTTCATGCAACAAGTTAATGAAAGGAAAATGATACTCCAACAAACGTTCTTGAAACACATGTAAAATATTCCTTACACCAAAATGACCACTCCAACTATATGCGACCTCAATGAATGGCAAACCGTACTCCCAAAAGTGTTCATGCAATACGCCTAAACTCTTCTTTACACCAAAGTGACCATTCCAACTATATGCAAACTCATTGAATGACAAGTAATACTCCTACCAATGGTCATGCAACACGTCTAAAGTCCTCTTTACACCAAAATGTCCCAACAAACCACACCCTTGCACAAACAACTCAAGCATAAGACTAGGAGGCTCACAAAGTCTATTCTCTCGAAACAAATACTAATCTAGTCTATAGCACTTACCAAACAGTCCTTTCTCATGTACTCCATACACGCTAGTCAAGCCATCATCATTAGCATGTAATTTCTTATCATATTCATATCTCAATAACTTTGCATCTAAAATGAAGACAATGACATACCTTCTTGATAATGCATCAACCACAAGATTTTCCTTACCATGTTTGTATTTGATTACATTCGGAAAAATCTCAATACATTTCTCCCACTTAGCATCCATTCTAGTCAACAACTTACCTTGTTCCTTCAACTGTGTCAAGGACTCATGTTCTTCAAAGAGAGGTTAGTTAGTAATTCTCGCACCTGGCATAAAATTAATGTAATGCTCTATCTCTTTAATAGGTGGCAATTCACTAAACACACCACTAGGAATCTTGTTCTCTTAGCTCTGCAACAAAGAGACAACACTAGGCAAAGGTCTGTTAAGTTTGTTAGTAGTAAAATTTGCCTTAGCATAAAAACTCACTTCTCTCTTTGTTTTTCTCTCACTTTCTTCACTCTCACTTTTCTTTTCACTCTCTTTTTCTCTTGAGGTTTTAGCCTCACCCCTATTTCTTTTCTCTCATTTTCGATCTCACTATTTTTTTCTTCCTCAATCTCATTCCCACTTTTTCTTTTTCTTTCAACCTCACTTTTACTCTTTTTTTTTTTATCAACCTTACTTTTCAACTTCAGTTGGTCCTCATGGACCTGTGTTGGAATTAAAGGAGTGAGTTTGATTGTTTTTCCATCCTTTTAAAAAATGTACATGTTCCTAAACCCATCATGGATCACTCTCCTATCACACTGTCACGGCATCTCCAACAAAATATGGCCAGCATGCATAGGCACTACATCACAAAGCATCGTATACTTGTACTTCCTAATTTAAAAAGAAACTAACACTTGCTTATTTACTCTAATCTCCCCCACATTCATTCAACCACTGTAACTTGTATGGTCTAGGGTGTTTCAAGGTAAGCAAATTCAATTTCTCAACTAAAGTTGTGCTAGCCACATTAGTACAACTCCCTCCATCAATGATCATACTACATACCTTATTGTTGATGTGGCATCTAGTATGAAAAATATTCTCTCTCTGATGCTCCGTATCATCCATCTTAAATTGTGTATTGAGAGCACGTCTGATAACAAGGGACTCACCACACTCTTCATTCTTATACTCATGTTCAATACTAGGCTCACATCCTCTCCTATCTTTCCCATCTTGCAGATTTCTACTCACTATTTCTTGATGATCTGTCGTATCCCTCACTTCCCCTAACACCATGTTCAACCGCTCAAATTGTTGTTGCATGGCCTACAACACAAATGAGTTATCTCCCATCCCCTTTGGTGATGAGTCACTTTTATGAGACATCATATGCACTGCATAAAAAGACTACTAGTAGAAAAAGACCTTACACACTCCCTTACATATTTACACTTGAATAATGGCACTCCACTCGTGTTTCACTCTTAATTGGCTTTTTTTGATAATGATCTCGCACTCTCTTGCCTTTTACCTTAAGAGTTTTCCCGCTCAAGGTCTTTAAGAACCAAATTAAACTCAATCAAGACAATACAACCTTGTTTTATCCCAACTAGTAATTAGGTTCTAGAAACAAGAACAAGAAAAATACGAAAGGAATAAAACGACAAGGGAATCAAGGGAATTATTGGAATGGAAGGGTAACTATAAGACAAGATACCAACTATAATGATATATGCAGCCTCTTTGATGATAAAGGCTCAATAAAATAAAATAAATAAATTCAAATTTTTTTCGATTTTTTTTTTCTTTTCCTTTCTTTTCTTTTCTTTTTTCTTTTCTTTTCTTTTCTTTTCTCACCAATTCAGTCACAAACAGTAATATTCAATTATAACAATCAAATAATTGAACTCAAACACATAAAAATTGACAAGGAAATAAAACAGAATCAATGAAATCCTAGATGGTGCAAATTTAGGCAGCCCTAGGAAAAATGAATTTCTGCGCTTATTTTATTTTATTTTTTTGCAACCCTAGAACAATGAAGCCCTAGAATTTAAGATGCAAGAAATAAAAGATAGATTCAGACTTGATTGAAAACCTTGCTCTGAATACTAAATGATATGAACCCCAATCAACTCGCTTTGAGACCCAACAACAATATTGGAAAACCAACTCAAGAAAGCCAAAATCAAGTCTATGGATGGAGAATCTAGACCTGTTGAGAACTCGTTTTAAGAACATAGATTATATTAAAATCTAGACCCATTGAAGAACCCATCTCAAGAACCTGGATTACAAATGAGGAACGCCACAAAGGTTGTGATTTACCTTTCATAAGTTCAAAAGTTCAATAAAAAACAAGAGGAGTAAACTCAACTCACAGTAAAAATTCAATATTGTCTAGAATCCTTAAATGAGGCTATAAGTGGTTTAAATAAATAATCCCCCAAAATCCTAGGTGAATAGTGCTGCGGGTACTGTAGCGTAAACAGTGCCACACTACAATAACTTCTAAAACTCTAGTTCAAATAAAATAATAACTTTCCAAATAAGCCATTGGCCAAAATACAAGGCCTTCCCTAAAACCCTAGTTCATTAGAAGTAAGACATATATGGGCTAAGCATCCTTAAGCTCACTTATTCTAAACTAATAAAATAAGCTCTTTCAATGAAATAAATAAATCCAAGGCCTTCAATAACAATAGGCCCAATTCTTGTCTTCCATAGTGTATCACATGGATGAAAACTAGATCTCCTCCTCTCAAGCTCATCTTAAATGTTGGGCTCTTGCTAAATACGTCTTAAGTGGATTTCACCCATCCTTTGCATAGCTTCCTTTATCTTCCTATCTCTTGATCTTGTAATTGCCCCATCTGAAACTTGTAAAGGATATTTATGACTTGGTCCACCTTGAGACCCATCGCAAGGGAACAATAGGAATGGAAGAGTAACTATAAGACAAGATACTAACTATAATGATGTATGCAGCCCCTTTGATGATAAGGCTCAATAATAAGAAAAAAATCAGATTTTTTTCCTTTTCTTTTCTTTTCATCTCCTTTCTTTTCAAACACATAAAAATTGACAAAGAAATATAAGGGAATAATGAAACACTTGATGATGAAGATCATAGCAGCCTTAACAAGATGGAATTTCTGCCCTTTTTTTTTAATAGTAATGTAAAAATTAAAATATAGAATCAGACCTGATTGGAAATCGAGCTTTGAATACCAAATGGTGTGAACCTGTAGAATTAGAATCCGTTGAACCCACAATCAATTTGAAAACTCACCCAAGATAGCTAAAATCAAGTCTATTGATAGAAAATCTGGACCCATTAAAGAACTCATTTCAAAAACCTAGATTATATTAAAATCTATACCCGTTGAAGAACCTGTCTCAAGAACCCAGATTACAAAGGAGGAACGCCATAAAGGTTGTGATTTACCTTTGACAAGTTCAAAAATTCAATTAAAAATAAGAGGAGATAAACTCAACTCACAATGAATAAAATTCATCAATTTCATAAGCTTTCATATATCTATTAAAATGAGGCTACAAAGAGTATTTAAACCAAAACCTCACAAAATCCTAGGTAAAATAAAGCCTATCTTCCAAAAAGTCTTCTGAGTGAATAGTGTCACAGCTACAGTACCATACTACAGTAACTCAGCTACAGTAACTCTCTTGAAACCCTAGTTCAACAAAATAATAACTTTCCCAACATGCCCTTATGTCCTTCCCATAATAAACCTAATTATTCTAAACTAATAAAATAAGTCATTTAAATGAATTAAACAAGTTGAACGCCTTAAAGTGCACAAAGCTTTTGAGTCATGTCATTGCCCTCTTCCATAGCTTATATCAAAATAATTAAAACTAGATCTTCATTCTTCAAGTCCATCTTGAAAGTTGGGCTCTTGCAAGACATGTCTCAAATTGCACCAATCCTTGCATTGCTTCCTTGCTCTTCTTACCTCTAGATCTTGTGATTGCCCCATTTTTAACTTGTAAGGGATCTTTAAGACTCGGTCTATCTTGGAGCCAGATCTGGCCATGAGGTGTGGACTTCAGCTGAGCATGGCGGCTAATGGGGCCGAAAATGGGTGGTTTAGGTCGGCAAGAGGTAGGGGAAGAAGCTGTGAAGAGATGGTGGCCGGAGGTGGTGCGACAGTGCCGGAATCGGTGAAAAACCATATGGCTTAGAGGAGCTTGTGGTGGCTAACGGTGGCTCAGATGGAGGTGAAACTTGGTGGGAATGTTCACTGGTGAGAGGGGAAGAAAACTGGGTGGGTGGTGTAGGCCACGCCGCTGGCGAGCGGCGGTTCTAGGCTGTGAAAGCAACCGGCGACAGGGGAGAAAAACAGGCAGGTGCTGTGACTTCCAGGGGCTGCTGTGAGCACGCAGGAGAGAAGGAAGAAGAAAGAAAAAGAAAAGGAAGAAAAAGAAGGAAAAAGAAAGAAAAAGGAAAAAGAAAAAGAAAAAGGAGAAAAGAAAAGAAAAGATAAGGGAAAAGAAATGAGGTCCAGTCCTCACTCCGGAAACAAAAACAGGTCCGCCGAAAACGATATTAAAAACCGTAAAATGACTAAATAAATTAAACACAATATCAAATAAATTAAGAACAATTAAAATACAATAATTTAAAATAAATAACCAATATATTAATTAAATTCAAAATAACCCTTCAGTAAAAATATACGTAAAAGCGGGTCATCACATCCTCCCCCCTTAAAAACAAATTTCGTCCTCGAAATTTGCAAGATCAAACACCAACTTGAAACAAGTCACATAATATCACATAAAACCACCTATGACCAAGATTAAGAAACATACCGTCATTACAAAAAAGTATGGGTACTGCTCCCTCATATCCACTACTCGCTCTCAAGAGAAATCTTGAGCTAACGGATCTCCCCATGCCACCTTAACCAAAGGTATCGTCTTGGACCTCAACTGTTGCTCCTTCCAATCCATGATCTGTGACAGAACAACCTCATAAGTAAGATCCGGTTGTAACTGAATACTCTCTAGGTCGACAAAGCGTGGCTCTTGTTGTCCAAAGCTCTTCTTCAAGGATGATACGTGGAAGACATCATGAATATCCTCAAAATATTCTGGTAAAGCAACTCTATAGGCGACGGACCCTACCTTCTCCAAAATCTGAAAATGGCCGACATACCTCGGATCCAGTTTCCTCTTCTTACCAAAACGCTTAACTCCTTTCATGGGAGAGACTTTGAGATCAACCCAATCACCTTCTTCAAAAGATAACTCTCTCCTCCTGGTATCAGTGTAGCTTTTCTGGTGACTCTGAGCTGCCGCCCTTTTATCCCTGATGATCCGAACTTGGCTTTGCATCTCTTAAATTATTTTGGGTCCAATTATCCTACTCTCCCCGACTTCATCTCAACACAAAGGCGATCTGCACTTCCTCCCATAAGGAGCTTTATAGGGAGCCATCTAAATGGTCGCATGGAAGCTATTATTATGTGCAAACTCTATGAGCGGCAAATGGTTTTCCCAACTCCCTTGAAATTCCATGACACATGCTCGCAACATGTCTTCAAGGGTCTGAATGGTGCGCTCTGATTGGCCGTCTGTCTGCGGGTCATATGCAGTACTGAACTTCAACTTAGTACCCAATGCTGCCTGCAAACTCTTCCAGAACTGAGACGTGAACCTTGGGTCTCGATCCAACACTATACTCTTCGGTATACCATGCAACCGCACTATCTCCTTGATGTACAAAAGGGTCAACCTACCCAAGGAATCGGTGTTATTAACAGGCAAGAAATGAGCACTCTTCGTTAACCGGTCAACAATCACCCAAACAGAATTTTTTCCACTAGGCGTCCTCGACAAGCCCACTACAAAGTCCATCGTGATGTCATCCCACTTCCACTCAGGAATAGGAAGGGGTTGGAGCATACCTGCAAGTCTTTGATGCTCGGCCTTGACTTGACGGCATGTGTGACATTTCTCAACATACAAGGCAATATCCCTCTTCATTCCATCCCACCAATAATTTTTCTTCAAGTCCCAGTACATCTTTGTACTGCTGGGATGAACTGAATAAGGGGCCGCATGAGCTTCTGCCAAGATCCGCTCCTTGAATTCTGAATCTTTGGGGACCACCCTACAATCTCGGAATCGAAGAATTCCATCTTTATCCATACTATAGATGGCCCTCGAGATTTTCTGAATCTTTTTCTAATATCCAGCAGCTTCTGATCCTTCCTTTGAAAAGTCTTCAATTCCTCAAAATCAGTTACCCAAATATCAAGAACTGAAGATAAAATCTCTTCTTGCTGTGAACTTTCAATAAAGAGCCTTCTCATCCCATAAAGCAAAGAATCCAATTCTGACGGCTCGGCTTCATCTTTCAAGTGCGATTTTCAGCTCAAAGCATCAGCAACTATATTTGCCTTCCCCGTATGATACTTGATCTTGCACTGGTAGTCACTAATTCACTCCAGCCATCATCTCTGCCTCATGTTCAAATTCTTTTGACAAAACAAGTGTTTCAAGCACTTGTGATCAGTGTATACTTCGCAAGCTTCCCCATACAAAAAGTGCCACCAGATCTTAAGAGCAAAAGCGATCGCAGCCAATTCCAAATCGTGCGTCGGATAATTCTTCTCATGGTCCTTTAGCTGACGAGATGCATAGGCAACAACCCGTCCTTCCTGCATAAGGACACAACCCATTCCAAATTTAGACGCATCACTGAAGACTACGAATGGCTTATGCAGTTCTAGAAGCGCTAACATTGGTGCTGTCGTCAACCTGTTCTTTAACTCTTGGAAGCTTCTCTCACACTTATTTGACCAAACAAATTCTGCATTCTTCCGAGTCAAAGCTGTGAGAGGTCCGAATAGGCGAGCAAATCCCTCCACAAATCTTCGGTAATATTTGGCAAGTCCCAAGAAACTCCGGATCTCGTGCACCGTAGTCGGACACTGCCATGACAAAATGGCTTCCACCTTACTAGGATCAACAGCCACTCCGTCTCGAGAAACCACATGCCCAAGAAATCTGACTTCCTCCAACCAGAATTCACACTTGCTGAGCTTGGCATACAATTGGTGTTCTCTCAATTTCCCAAGAGCTAGACGAAAATGATACACATGCTCTTCAACATCTCGGGAATAAATCAAAATATCATCAATGAATACTACCACAAAGGAATCTAGATAAGGTCGAAATGCTCGATTCATTAAATCCATGAAAGCAGCAGGGGCATTGGCTAATCCAAACGGCATCACTTTAAATTCATAATGCCCATATCTCGACTTGAAAGCAGTTTTGGGCACATCCTTGTCCCTTATCCTCAACTGGTAGTATCCCGACCTCAAATCTATCTTCGAGAACACAGCTGCTCCTTGAAGCTGATCAAACAAATCATTGATCCATGGGAGAGGATATTTATTTTTGATGGTCACCTTATTTAATTCCTGATAATCAATGCACATACGGAGGGTTCCATCTTTCTTTTTAACAAACAGAACTGGCGCACCCCATGGTGAAGTACTTGGTTGAATGAACCCCTTATCTACCAACTCTTGCAACTGAGTCTTCAACTCTTTTAATTTAGTCGGTGCCATGCGGTAAGGAGCTTTATGTACAGGAGCTGCTCCAGGTTCCAAGTCTATAACAAACTCCATTTCTCGAACAGGGGGTAGCCCAGGCAAGTCATCAACAAACACGTCTAAAAATTCTTCCACAACGGGAATGTCTACCAAAGACTTCTTCTCAGATGGTGTAGACACCATCTGAACTAAGAAGGCTTCCGCTCCCCATGCAATCTCTCTTTTTGCTTAAATTGCCGATACAATTACCGGCTTTTCTTTTAGCTTACACCCTGCAAATTCCAGACAATCACCATCTGGAAGCTGAAAGCTAACTACCTGACTTCTGCAATTAATACTCGCAGAATATCGATATAGCCAATCCATCCCGAGGATGATATCAAAACCCAACAGCTTAAACACCACCAAATTAGCATCCAAGAACCTTTCATCAAAATTTAATGGGCATCCCAAAGCAACCTTGAAACACCACACCCTTTGACTATTGGGTAGAGCCACTACCAATGACTTCGGCAAAGGTTTCATGACCAAATTACACATCCAAGCAAACATGGAAGATACAAATGACTGTGAAGCATTGAATCAAACAAAGTGTAAGCATAAAACTCATATAAACGAACTCTCCCTGAACCAAACACATAAACTGATGAAATCCAAATACACAAAGAAATCAAAACACACCAAAAATCAAATCCAACATAAAATTAAATTAAATCCATACCTGTAATTACTCTAGCATCATGGGTCACTGGTGCCTCATCATCCACATCTCCGGGTGTGACAGCATAAACCCGGGCTTGCACTGCTTGTCTTGGAGTTGTTCTTCCACTGCGTCTACCTCCACGGCTTCCTTGAACTGGCCCCAGACACTCACAGGCAAAGTGACCTTGCTAGCCATAATTATAGCATCGAGCCCCACTAGAAGGGCACTCACCCACATGGGCTCTATTACAAACTCCGCAAACTGGCACACGTCCTCCCCTACGAACACCTGAGGATGCTTGCGGTCGAGTTCCGGTCCGCTGAACAAATTTATGAGGTGAACCCGAGCTGCTTCCTTCACCAGAAAAACTCCGCCTCTTATGTCCCGGAAGGGAGCCCATACTCAGATTATTCTCTCGCTCCACAAGGGTGGCCACATCCACTAAGTCCTAAAAAGTGGATATCCGGTGACTGACCACCATATGGCGTATATCAGGACGTAGTCCCTCCTAGAAACGCTCAGC
Organism: Carya illinoinensis; assembly: GCF_018687715.1. Classification (NCBI taxonomy): domain Eukaryota; kingdom Viridiplantae; phylum Streptophyta; class Magnoliopsida; order Fagales; family Juglandaceae; genus Carya; species Carya illinoinensis. The sequence goes on from NC_056765.1 coordinate 22,268,732, forward strand.
TCTCATTTCCTCTGTGGCGATGAGGTGGGGAGCAAATCGCCCAAGTTCTATAAATCTTCGGGCTTATTGTTCCACTGTCATGCTCCCTTGGACCAAACTTGAGAACTCTCTTGCCTTTTGCTTCCTTATAGAAGCAGGAAAGAAGCGATCATTAAACTCTTTCTTGAAGCGCTACCAGGTCACAGCGGCGAAAGATCCCAATTCTGATTCCAGCATTACCCTCTTGGTATCCCACCAATCAGAAGTGTTGCCTTGCAACAGATAGCTAGCATAGAGTACTTGTTGTGCCTCGGTGCAACCACACACCTCAAAAGTTCTTTCCAAGTCTTTGATCCACTATAGCCAAGGCCCTCCCTGATGTGGCCAAGGACCTCCTGGTTGTGGCCAAAGCCCTACTTGTTGTGGACAAGGCCCTCCTTGTTGTGGCCAGGGACCCCTTTGTTGTGGCCAAGGTCCTCCTTGTTGTGGCCAAGGCCCTGCCTGCTCTGGCCTAAAATTCTGCTGCATGAATTCCGTCATCTGCCGTATTGCTTAGGCTATGGAGTCATCTCTCGATGTATCGTCCTGTGGCTCCTGAGTAGATTTCCTTGATCTCACCATTTTTTTTCCTGCCACAACACAACCTCTGACCCCCATTAAGAAAAAAAAAACCAACATAAAACCAAAAATCAAAACCAACACCACATAGCAAGAAACAAAAGAAACTAGCATGCAATAACATAACTAAATAAATAAAAAAAACAAGCAAACAAGTTCAAACAAATCAAATAGCAACTTTACTTAACATAATTTTTAAAACACAACTTTAAAAAACATACTGGTACTACCTACGGGACATATGGTTTTACCCAAAGCCAAACCGCTCTGATACCACATGTGACGCCCCCAAATCTCCACGCACGGACACAGAAAAATCGAGACGTCTGGATGATGACATCACAGGTCACCACCCTATCGACGTGTGCCAAGTGTGTGTGTGTGCAACAAATGTGTACGAGAAACACGCAGCGGAAAGCAAAGTCAATAACTATGTACTAGAATTTTTCTTAAGTTAATACAAAGTCGTTTAAAACATACATAATAAAATATTACAAATCACAAATATAGTTTTAAACCAAACAACAAAGCTTAAACTTTAACTTAGAACTCCGGCGGAGCCGCATCCTCGGGCTCAGCCTCCTCTCTTCCTCGAACCCTGCACCAAAATCTACGGAACCAAAAATGGTGCCGCAGGTAAGTAAAATCCAAACACCACTAAATAAAAACATATAAAAATCAAATAATATGCATAAAAGAAAAACCAATGCACACATCCCGTAAAACCATTTTTTCCACGCACGCCAAAAACCCCTTTAACCCAAAAACATATCGCTTAAAAACAAGCCTCACCATTATCCTAGATAATGGCCCAACCCACCATTTTCCCAAAAAATGGATCAAAAGCCTCAAAACTAAACTTCGCCATTTTTTCAGAAAATGACCCGCATCCGAAAACCATAAAAATGATCCAATTATGCATGCACCATGATCTCCCCTAGGGATCATCCGCACACCCTGACTCTGTGCCACACCACAGGTAACGACTACGCATGTGACACCTAAATGAGCGATATCCAGACTCGCGCCCAGCGCGTACCTGGCCAGGCCATCCTCTAATCCCCGCCACTTTAAGGACCACGGAGTCAACACGACAGCGTTACCGTATCGTGCGATCCAGTCGTCGCCCTGCAACAACCCAGGGGATGTCACTCAGTATTATCCACTCCTGAGTGACCAGAGGAGCTCCACCGAGATAATAACCCATCCCGGCTTGGGCTCGTGAGACACACGCACCTGAAAACCATTTAAGCCAACAAAACATGATTTTCTCAATTAAAATCAAATGCGCATAAATGCAATATAAAGCAACCTCAAGGCATAAAACAACCAACCAATCCAAATCAACACATCAAGCAACTTCATCCTCAATCCATCCGACCCCCGAACTCCTCGGACTCAGTCCAGAATCAGTCAACCAACAGCAAATATTTATTGTATGAGCAAAATATATTTAAATCTAAATGTAGAATTTGGAAAATACTTACAGCGCTATACGGTATTTTTTGAAAGCTCGCAGCGTTGCAAACGGCGGAAGAAAAACAACGTAACAGTGTAATTTACACTGTGGCCGTGGGTAATAAATTACCCACTTTTGAACGGGGACAAACCAAGGCACGAAATTGATAGGGAATGGTCTTGAGATATTTATGAAGCTAAAAGAAATGAGTTTTGGCCGTGGGTGGTGGCGAAAATGGTCGTCGAAGGCCAAAAAGGGGCTGAACGAAATTGAGCTCGTGGGAGCTGCTCCGACAATGGATCAAGGCTGGAAATGGGTGTTTGAGGTCGGCAAGAGGTAGGGGAAGAAGCTGTGAAGAGATGGTGGCTGGAGGTGGTGCGACGGTGCCGAAATCGGTGAAAAACTATATGGCTAGGAGGAGCTTGTGGTGGCTAACGGTGGCTTGGATGGAGGTGAAACTTGGTGGAGATGTTCACCGGTGAGAGGGGAAGAAAACTAGGTGGGTGGTGTACGCCACGCCACCAGTGAGCGGCGGTTCTGGGCTGCGAAAGCAATCGGTGACAGGGGAGAAAAACAGGCAGGTGCCGTGACTTCCAGGGGCTCGTGGTGGCTAATGGTTGGTCCGATGGCTCTCAAAATTGGCGGGGATGATCTCTGGTGGGAGGGGAAGAGAATGGTGGGGGTGGTGCACTACACGGCAGCCGGATGGCGGCACACCGGGCTGATAAACCAGAGGCGACGGAAGGAGAGAAAAGGGGCTGCTGTGCGCACGCGGGAGAGGAGGAAGAAGAAAGAAAAAGAAAAGGAAGAAAAAAAAGGAAAAAGAAAGAAAAGGAAAAAGAAAAAGAAAAAAGAGAAAAGAAAAGAAAAGATAAGGGAAAAGAAATGAGGTCTAATCCTCACTCCGAAAACCAAAACAGGTCCGCCGAAAACGATATTAAAAATCGTAAAACGACTAAATAAATTAAACACAACATCAAATAAATTAAAAACAAATTAAAATAAAATAATTTGAAATAAATAGCCAATATATTAATTAAATTAAAAACAACCCTTCAGTGAAAATACACGTAAAAGCGGCTCATCACATACTCTCTCTTTTTTGATCAATCTTAGTTTCTCTCTTTCTTTTTTGATCAACCTCACTTTTACTCTTCCTTTTTTTTATCAATCTCACTTTCTTTCTTTTTTTGATCGACCTCAGTTTCACTCTTTCTTTTCTGATCAAGCTTACTTTCACTCTTTCTGTTTTTATCAACCTTATTTTTCAGATTTAGTTGGTCTTCATGGACCTCTATTGGAGTCAAAGGAGCAAGTTTGATTGTTTTTTCATCCTTTTCAAAGCTGTACTTGTTCCTGAACCCATCATGAATCACTCTCCTATCACACTGCCACAGCTTTCCCAACAAAATATGGCCAACATGTATAGGCACTATATCACACAGCACATCATCCTTGTACTTCTCATTTGAAAAAGAAACTAGCACTTGCATATTTACCCTAACATTCTCACAATCATTCAACCATTGCAACTTGTATGGTCTAGGATGTTTCAAAGTAGGTAAATTCAATTTATCAACTAAAGTAGTGCTAGCCACATTAGTACAACTCCCTTCATCAATGATCATACATACCTTATTGTTATTGTGGCATCTAGTATGAAAAATGTTCTCTTTGCTGCTCTGTATCATCCATCTTACTTTGTGTATCGAGAGCATGCCTGACAATAAGAGACTCGCCATACTCCTCATTATTATACTCATATTCAATACTAGGCTCACGTCTCCTCCTATCTCCCACTTTGCAGATTTCTAATCAATGCACTTCGTTGATCTATCCTATTCCTCACTTCCCCCAACGCCAAATTTAAAATTTCAAACTTTTGTTACATGGACTGCAACACAAAGAATGAATTCTCTGCCCTCCCTTTTGGTGTTGAGTCACTATTATAAGACATCATAATGTGTTGTACGAAAAGAATGTTAGTGGTAAAAATCTCACACATTCCCTTACGTGTTTATGATGTAATAATGTCACTCCACTTGTATTTTACTCTTAATTGGCTTTTTCCCAATAATGATCTCACACTCTTTTGCATTTTACCTCAAGAGTTTTCCCACTCAGGTTCTTCAAGAACTAATTGAACTCAACCAAGACAATACAACCTTATTTTATCTCAACTAGTAATTAGGTCCAAGAAACAAGAACAAGAGAAACACGAAATGAATAAAATAATACGAGAATCAAGGAAATTATACGAGGGAAAGAGTAAATACAAAACAGGATACCAACTATAGTATTGTATTCAACCCCTTTGATGATACAGCTAAGGAATTTTTTTTTTTTTTCGAATTGTCTTTTCTTTTCTTTTCTTCTTGTTTCTTTTCCTTTCTCACCAATTCAATCACAAATAGTAATATTCAATTGTGTAAATCAAACAATTGAATTCAAACACAAAAAATTGATAAAAGTATAAGGAAACAATAAAATGGAACTCTAAGCAATTGACAATTCAAAGATGCAAGAAGCCCTAGAATTTAGAAACCCTAATGAAGCAAATTTCAGCAGCCCAAGAATAAGGAATTTTTGCACTTTTGTTTTTTGTTTTGTTTCAACCCTAGAACAATGAAGGGAATTCCCTTAAACCCATAATCAATTTGAAAACTCACTCAAGAAAGTCAAAATCTAGTCAATGGATGGAGAATCTAGACCCATTGAGAACTCGTTTCAAGAGCCTAGATTATACTAAAATCTAGACCCGTTGAAGGACCCGTCTCAAGAGCTTAGATTACAAAGGAGGAACACCACAAAAGTTATGATTTACCTTTGATAAGTTCAAAAGTTCAATGAAGAACAAGAGGAGTAAACTCAACTCAGAATGAAAATTCAATATTGTCTAACCTTGAACTGGGAAGCCAAAGATGTTTAAATACTACCCCAACAAAAATAACCCTAGGCCAAAATAAGGACCCTCCCAAAAATACCCTTAAGTGTGATGACCCGTTTTTACATGTATTTTCACTGAAGGATGGTTTTTAATTTAATTAATATATTGGTTTATTTATTTTAAATTAATGTATTTTAAATTAGTTTTAATTTATTTGATGTGTTTAATTTATTTTAGTCGTTTTACGGTTTTTAATATCGTTTTCGGCGGATCGGTTTTTGGTCTCCGGAGTGAGGATTGGACCTCATTTCTTTTCTTTCCTCTTTTTCTTTTTCCCTTTTTCCTTTTCTTTTTCCTTCTTTTTCTTTCTTTTTCTTTCTTTTCTTCTTCTTTCTTCTCCTTTCTCTCCCACGTACGTCCAGCTGCCCCTTTTTCTCATTCCCGTCGCCGCCACTTTGACCGGCCAGTTCTCCGCCGTCCGGCCACCGTTTGGTGCGCCGTCACCACCATTCTCTTCCCCTTCCACCAGAGATCATCCCCACCAATTTTCAGAGCCATCGGACCAGCCGTTAGCTTTCGAGAGCCGCCGGAAGTCGCTGCACCTGCTCTGTTTTTGCCCCTGTCGCCGGTTGCTTTCGCAGCCCATAACCGCCGCTCACCCGTGGGCGTGGCCTACACCACCCACCCAGTTTTCTTCCCCTCTCACCGGTGAACATCCCCACCAAGTTTCACCTCCATCCGAGCCACCGTTAGCCACCACGAGCTCCTCCAAGCCATACGGTTTTTCACCGATTTCGGCGCCGTCGCACCACCTTCGGCCACCATCTTTTCACAGCTTCTTCCCCTACCTCTTGCCGACCTAAACCACTCATTTTCGGCCTCGATCCGTTGCCAGAGTAGCTCCCACGAGCTCAACTCCGTTCAGCCCCTTTTTGGCCTTCGACCGCCATTTCCACCTCCACCCACGGCCAAAACTCATTTCCTATAGTTTCATAAATATCTCAAGACCATTCCCTATCAATTTCGTGCCTTGGTTTGTCCCCGTTCCAAAATGGGTAATTTATTACCCACGGCAACAGTGTAAATTACACTGTTACGTTGCTTTTCTTCTGCCGTTTGCAACGCCGCAAGCTTTCTAAAAATACCATATAGCACAGTAAGTATTTTTCAAACCCTATTTTTAGATTTAAATATATATTGCTCTTTCAATTATTTAATCTGCTGGTTGGTTGATTCCGGACTGAGTCCGAGGAGTTCAGGGGTCGGATGGATGGAGGACGGAGATGCTTGTTTTATTGATTTATGTTTTTGGATTATTTTATTATGCATTGATATGGCATTACATGGTGCATGCACGTGTGCTTTTGTTTATGTGTGAAAAGCCTGTGTATTGGCATAAGTGGTCTTACGAGTGCGTGTGTATCACGACCCCAAGCCGGGATGGGGTATTATCCCGGTGGAGCTCCTCTGGTCACTCGGGAGCGGAATAAACTGAGTGATGTCCCCTGAGTTGTCGCTAGACGACGGGAGCGGGGGCTAGGGGTTGCTTGGCTACGAACGCGCCGGGCGCGGAACCGGGCATCACTCTACGCACCGACTCCGTGGTCCTTCGCTGGTGAGGGCTAGAGGATGCTTGGCTACGAACGTGCGGGGCACGGAACTGGGCATCGCTCGGTGGGTGTCACATGCGTGGTGGTACTCTGCGGTGTGGCACTGGAGCCAGGGTGTGCGGATGACCCCTAGGGGAGGTCATGGTGCATACGGTTAATATGGATAATGGTTTGAGACGGTTAAAGGCCAAATGGGTTTTTGGCGTGTGTGGAAAATTATGTTTTTGGGTTTTGTGCATCGGGCATGCTTCATGCATTTTGTTTGAGTTCTATATGTTTTTATCTGGTAGTGTTTGGGTTTTACTTACCTGCGGTACCATTTTTGGTTCCGTGGGTTTTGGTGCAGAGTTGGAGGACAAAGAGGAGGAGGCTGAGCCCGAGGATGCGGCTCCGCCGGGTTGCTGATGCTATGCATTATGTTTGGTTTAAAACTGTATTTGGGTTTTTGTAATGTTTTATTTATGTATGTTTTAAACAGCTTGTATTAAGTTAAGAAAAATTCTGGTACTTAGTTATGACTTTCGTTATCCGCTGCGTGTTTCTTTGTGCACATATGTTGCCTTGCACACACTTGGCACCCGTCGATAGGATGGTGACCCGGGTTGTCACCATCCGGACGTCTCGATTTTCCCGTGTTCGGGAGTGGGGATTTGGGGGCGTCACATTAAGTGAACAATGCTGCACTACAGTATCATGAATAGTATTGTGCTACAGTAACTCCTTGAAACCTTATTTCAACAAAATAATAAATTTTCCAATGTGCCCTTAAGTCCTTCTCATAATAAACCCAATTATTCCAAACTAATAAAATAAGTCCTTTAAATGAATTAAACAAGTTGAAAACCTTCAAATACCCAAAGCCTAGTCATGTTGCTCTCTTCCATAACTTGTATCAAATGGATCAAAACCAGCTCTCCTTCTTTCGAGCCCATTTTGAGTGTTGGGCTCTTACTAGCTTTATTCAAAGTGAATCGTACCAATCTTTGGATTGCTTTCTTGCTATTCTTAGCTCTCGATCTTGTAATTACCCCATCTGAAACTTGCAAAATATCTCTAAGGCTTAGTCCACCTTGGGGCCCATCAAAGTTTTCTTGCATGGATTCCATTTGACACCTCACCCTTGAGCCTCTTCCCCTTCTCCATCATTGGATTGTGTTAGGAACACAAGAGAACTTTTTGGACAAGTGGAACCTCCCTCTCAAAACTGAAACCTCCATTCCCCATTTGCCCTTCATCTTGTATCTTGGTTCAATGAATCTCATGGCAAAATGGTCTTTTATCTAGTTGAGATCTTCCTCGATCTCCTACAAGTGTGAGGAGTGTGTGAGTACATGGTGTCCAAAAAGCCCATCTTTTCCCAAGGAGATCCTTCTTCCACCAATGTCTTGGACATTGTGTGATTGGTTATGGTGGGTGTCAAAAGTCCAAAAACTCCCTTGCCCTAGTCATCCATCTCAAGTCGTCCTACAAGATTCTTTTTAAGTCCTTGCAAGCGTGTAGGCCTTATCTTCCCAAGCAAGATTTTGCCCTTTCCCAAGACAATACTCTTCACTTTCTATTTGAATGCATGACACATGGCAAAACCGAATCATCTTCTCCATGGTTGCTATGCATGCCATTTGGCTTCCCTTAGGTTCTAACTTTCATAGCCTCTTCATCCTCCTTCTAGAATCTCTGCCCCATAGTGACAAGTGTCACCATACTATCACTTTAAAAGAAAGCCTTCTTACATGCATGACACATGACAAAAAGGGATTCATTCCCTAGGATAGGCGTGTGCCCTAATTCCAATTGGCTTAAAAACCATAATTCCACTAAAAGGGCCAAATTCCTCATGGCTTGGGCCTTCCACAAGGCCTTATATGCCTTCCATGTAGATGTAGTCTCTCAATGGATTATTCTACCTTGCTTGACCCAAAATAACAATATAAATTAAAATAAACAAGAGGCTAAGCTAAAATCATGGTCATCACATAAGTAATGGTTTTAAATAAAGTTAGAAGCTTAACCATGTCTAGATGGGAACCTTAGCGATGTGCAGTACTTCTTGGGCTTAAAGGAAACCAATAGTATGGTATATGTGGGCTTTAATTGGAAGAATAAAATAAAAGATAGGTTTCTTTGAGCCAATTCGTCCAATGCTAGAACTAAATGAGGAGGGTTAAGGTGGGGGTGTAAATGATGAAATTTTCCTTTAGAAAATAGTGTGAAATGTGAGGGCTAGGGGCTGATTTGTTGCAAGGCACATGAAGATGCACCTAGGTGCCTATTGGAGGTGACTTAATATGGTCTAGATCAAAATGGTTAGAAAGAATTGAAAAGAAAATTAAGCTCAAAACATAGTTTATAGATGACGGGTTTCTTGGGACCAATTCATTTAATGATAGAACAAAACTAGAAAAGTTAAGATGGGGTGTAAATGATTAAATTTCTCTTGAAAAAATGGGGTAAAAGGCATGGGCTAGGGGTGGATTTGTTGCAATGCACATGAAGGTGCAACTAGGTGCCTATTGGAAGTGACTTGGGCATTGACATGGCTTTGCTTCTATTGACATATGTTGGGTTAAAACTAATCTTCCAATTCAGTCTAAGAATTTTGAAAAACAATAATAAAATAAAAATAATAAGGTCCAGATCATAATGATCAGAAAGAATTAAAAAGGAAATTAAGTTCAAAATGTGGTTTAGATATGACTAATCATGTGTAAGTTGATTAATGCCCTTAACTTAAGTTAGAAGCTTAACCATGGCTAGATGGGAATTTTAGAGGCGTGTGGTACTTTTTGGGCTTGAGAGAAACCAATGGTATGATATATGTGAGCTTTAATTGGAAGAATGAAATAAAAGAAAGGTTCTTGGAGCCAATTCGTTTAGTGCTAGAACTGAACTATGATGGTTAAGGTGGGGTGTAAATGATAAAATTTCCCTTGAGAAAATGGTGTTTCAGGCCTGGGCTAGGGTTGATTTTTTGCAGTGCACATGAAGGTGCACCTAGGTGCCTATTGGAGGTGACTTGGGCATTGACATGGCTTTGCTTCTATTGACATGTGTTAGATCAAAACTAATTTCTAATTCAATCTAAGAATAATGGAAAACTACAATAAAAATAATAAGGTCCGAATCAAAATGGTCAGAACGAATTAAAAATGAAATTAAGCTCAAAATATGGTTTAGAGATGACTAATCAGGTATAAGTTGATTAATGCCCTAAACTCAAGTTAAATGCCTTTTGGTTTTATGGAATTGAAGCAACTTTTTGAGCTTTCATTTTAGATGCAACTGAGGAGCTCTTTGAGATATGGATATACAAATGCAACACGAGGGGCATTTTCAGAGAGTTCTTTTGCAGGGCTGAGACGACAAATCTGGTAGGGAGAGAAAAAATGTCATTTTTATTATTTTACTTTTTGAGTTCTCCCAATGAGAACTAAATCTTGGGTAAAAAGCCTAGGGTAGAGATTGATTGGTGAAAATATTTTGACTTTATTTCAATTCATAGATTAAGTTTTATTGTTAAGATTGTAGAATTGAATTTTCTATTTGTTTTGGATTTTTATAAGTTTGAGACAACTATATTAAATCTTCCTATAGTTTTACGTAAGCTATAGGATTATGAATATATGATTGTGACTTAAACAGTTGTTTTTCATGTCATTGATGTGATCTCTTACTGCACTATTATTTGTGAACATAATGTCGTCTATAGATCTGATATTCATTTTTATATATGAAAATGGTGTTTTGTAAAGAGGGGAATAGATTCTAGAATTAAATTTGAGAAAGTAGATGAACATAATGTCATATCTTCAAATTAGGAATTTGGTGCTATAATTCTTAATTGTGTATATAGTTTGGATTGAAAAAGTCAGAGTAATAGATCCGGTTAATTGAAGCCTGAAGCTTTACTTACCTCGTTTAAATACATGCTTTACATAGAATTTTAATATTCTTGTCATATTGTCATTTAATCTTTTCACTTAAGTTTGCATCTTGTACAGTTTTTTCCCACTCCTTGTGGGTTGACACCCTGAACCATATACTACACGACTACATAATAGTTTGGGCTTAATCAAGTCCAGATCAAAATGGTGAGAAAGAATTAGTGATGAAATTAAGCTCAAAATATGGTTTAGAGATGACTAATTACCTGTAAGTTGATTAATGCCCTTAACTCAAGTTAGAAGCTTAACCATGGCTAGATAAGAGAATCTATGGGGTGTATGACACTTCTTAGGCTTGAGGGAAACCAATGGTACGATGTATGTGGGCTTCAATTTGAAGAACGAAATAAAATATGGGTTTCTTTGAGCCAATTAGTCCACTGCTATAACTGAACTAGAAGAGTTAAGCTGGGGTGTAAATGATAAAATTTTCCTTGAGAAAATGGTGCAGAAGGAGTGGGTTGGGGGTAGATTTGTTGCAATGCACATGAAGGTGCACCTAGATGCCGATTGGCGATGACTAGGGCATTGACATGGTTTTGCTTCTATTGACATATGTTGGATCCAGACTAATCTTCTAATTCAATCTAAGAATGATGAAAAAAACAGTAAAAATAATAAAGTCCAGATCAAAATGGTGAGAAAGAATTAATAAGGAAATTAAGTTGAAAACATAGTTTAGGGATGACAAATCACATGTAAGTTGATTAATGCCCTTAACTCAAGTTAGAAGTTTAACCATGACTAGGAGGGAATCTTAGGGGTATGTGGCACTTCTTGGGCTTGAGGGAAATCAATGGTTTGGTGATGTGGGCTTTAATTGGAAGAATGAAATAAAAGACGGGGTTTCTTGGAGCCAATTTGTCTAATGCTAGAACTGAACTACGAGGGTTAAGGTAGGGTACAAATGATGACATGCTCCTTGAGAAAATGGTATAAAAGGAGTGGGCTAGGGGTGGATTTGTTGCAATGCATATGAAGGTGCACTAGGTGTCGATTGGTGGTGACTTAAGCATTGACATGGCTTTGCTTCTATTGATATGTGTTGGATCAAGACTAATCTTGTAATTCAGGAATGATGAAAAATAACAATAAAAATAATAATGTCAAGATCAAAATGGTGAGAAAGAATTGAAAAGGAAATTAAAATCAAAACATGGTTTAGAGATGACTAATTACGTGTAAGGTGATTAATGCCCTTAACTCAAGTTAGAAGGTTAACTATGGCTAGATAGGAACCTTAGGGACGTGTGGCACTTCTTAGGCTTAAGGGAAACCAATAGTATGGTGTATGTGGGCTTCAAATTGTGCCTTTGCTCCACCTCCTGCCATGTATTGGAATGATATGTTTAGTTTCACTTTATGGCATTAGAATGAGGTTTGGATTGTTTTAATTGAGGAATTACCAAGCTTAGTTCAAAACCAGCTCATAAATTATTTTGGATGAAATTTTAGCCATGGCATGTGTGACACCCCCAGATTCCGCTTGGGATCGGATGGATATCTGAAGAATCGGAACATGCAACACAAGGTTATCTGCCCCCGTTCATGACATATAAGATGCAATGTTCCTAACATGCATCTAGTATTATGCAACATTCGTAGCAGATACTATGCACCAAACTTATAATATTCCAAATAGTTAAAATGTAATCCATGCATACTTAAAAAAATAAGCATCCATGATTACAGTACTGTCTCAGAAGACTAAAATCTCAAAACGTGGGAGATTAGGCTCCATATTTACATTACCAAAGTATACTATTGGGCCAGTTCGTCGAGTAACTAGACTAACGAGGCCTAAAATACTATCCAAAAACCAAACTATAAAGGGTGCAAGCTCCACGTTGCGTCTGTGAATTTAGTCAACCTCATCCAGTCTACCCATGTCTGCTCCCTACTCTGATCCTGACACATCATCGCCTACCATTCGAGGGAATAGTAGTTGGTACTACTATAGTGAGATTTGATTATAAATCTCAGTAAGTTAACAAGAAACTCCCACACAGATTAATGATGCATGCATGGTAGTAAATGCATGAATGCACAATCAAAGTCAATAATAAACATAACATAATAATTACTGTGATGACCGGCTTTTATGTGTATTTTCACTGAAGGAGTTTTTTTTAATTTAATTAATATAATAGTTCTTTTATTTTAAATTATTGTATTTTAAATTGGTTTTAATTTATTTGATGTTGTGTTTAATTTATTTTAGTCGTTTTATGTTTTTAAAATCTTTTTCAGCGGATCAGTTTTTAGTTTCCGGAGTGAGGATTGGACCTCATTTCTTTCCCTCTTCTTTTCTTTTTCCCCTTTTCTTTTTATCTTTTCTTTTTCTTTCTCTTTTTCTTTCCTTTTCTTCTTCTTTCTTTCTTCTTCCTCTCTCTCTCCCCGCGCGCTGCTTCTTTCCTTTCTTCCCATTGCCACCAGTTGACCAACCCAGACCGCCGCTGTCCTGCCGGCGTGGCCAACACCACCCCCACCAAAAGTTTCCCCTTCGGCCGGCGCACCACCCCACCGAATCCCAACTCCATCCGGCCGGCCGATCACCTCCTATGCCCCTTTTAAGCCGCACGACTTTTTGCCGTTTCCGGCGCCGTCGCTCCACCTCTGGCCACCACCTCTTCACAGCTTCTTCCTCTACCTCTTGCCATCCTAACCCACCCAATTTCGACCCCGATCCATTGCCAGAGCAGCTCCCACGAGCTCATCTCCGTTCAACCCATTTTTGGCCTTCCACCGCCATTTCCACCGCCACCCACGGTCAAAAATCACTCTTTTTAGCTTCATAAACATCTCAAGAACATTCCCTATCAATTTCGTGTCTTGGTTTGTCACCGTTCAAAAGTGGGTAATTTATTACCCATGGCCACAGTGTAGATACACTGTTACGTTGTTTTTTCTCCGCGATTTGCAACGCCGTGAGCTTTCAAAAAATACCGTATAGTGCTGTAAGCATTTTCCAAACTCTACTTTTAGATTTAAATATATTTTGCTCTAACAATAAATTATCTGTTGGTTGGTTGATTCCGGACTAAGTCCGAGGAGTTCGGGGGTCGAATGGATTGAGGACGGAGTTGCTTGATTTGTTGATTTGTGGTTTGTTGGTTGTTTTGTGCCTTGAGATTGCATTTAGATGGTGCATGCATGTGCATTTTATTTAATTGAAAAAATCCTGTTTTATTGGCATAAATGGATTTTCGAGTGCGTGTGTATCACGACCCCAAGCCGAGATGGGGTATTATCTCGGTGGAGCTCCTCTGTTCACTCGGGAGCGTAATATACTGAGTGATGTCCCCTGGGTTGTCGCTGGGCTACAAAGGAAGCGGGCGGGATGATAACACTCTCATACCGACTCCGTTGCCCTTCGCCGGCAAGGGCTAGAGGATGCTTGGCTACGAACGCACAGGGCACGAAACTGGGCATCGCTCGTTTAGGTGTCACACGCGTGGTCGTTACCCACAGTGTGGCATAGGAGCCAGGGTGTGCGGATGACCCCTAGGAGAGGTCATGGTGCATACTGGTTAATTGGTTATTGACTCGTGGTCGAATGTGCTTCCAAGTGTAGAAGTGTCAAGTTATATCAAGGATAAGTCCAGAATCGTATTTCACAGGGACAATGGGTTATGAAAGCGTATAAGAGATTTGTGAGTAACAAATGAATCAAGTATGAGTGATAAAAATAAAATTCAAATGCAATGCAAAAAGATAATCGAAGTTGAAATTAGAGTTTCTAATCAAAAAGGCAAATTAACAAACACTTGGGTTGGGTTTGAGACTCTCTTTATTTTGGATTCTAGATAATTTTCTCGATTAACAATCTAATCAAGGCATTGCTAATTGGAAGATAAAAAGTTAAGCTCATGTTTTGCAATATTTTTCTAAGGGATTCTCTACTTTACTAGTCAAACACACATTAACAAACAACTGAGAGAGGCCTTGATAGTTTTCAAGCTTTTGTTGTGCCTTACGTCAACAACAAAACAAGAGCAAGAGCCGCAATCTATTTTCAATTTAAATCCGACTAGTAACATAGAGAAATCAACAATTATCAACAAAATATTGCATCGATCTAGAATCCAAAACAAATCACGTCCCATTCCACAACCCAAGTTTTAGAAATTAGCTACACATGATATTTCTAGCAATAAAAATTAATCTAAACAAAGCCATATTAAAATCTGTGAGAACATATTTAAATGAGATGAAAACTAATATTGTCCGGCCGAAAGAGAAAGGAACAAGTATAAAATAAAGAACGAGCACGGTAAATGAAAAAAAAGAAAGAAAACAAATACCAGCCGAATAACAAAGGAGAAGAAAAGTTTCAGCAAACAAAGAAATGAAACTAAAAAAATAAATAAATGAAACCCAGCGTCTATGGAAGAACTCCCAAATGAAAGCAAGTGAAAAAACTAAAATAAAGTCAAGCAGCCCCCTCGTAGGTCTGCACCTCTACCAAGCACTAACCAAGAAAGTATGAAAATAAACTTCCAATAAACACCTCCAGACACCGAAAATGCAAGAAAGAGAAAGATGTTGAACTAAGAACAACAAAAAAATTAAAAGCTGCCTGGTCTGGAATGGAGAAGGAAAAAAAAAATATTGACGATAAAAACTACTAACACCGAAAGTAAAGTAAAGAAAATGGCATGAAGAAAAATAAACTTGCAAACTCTAAATGATGAACATGTACGAGAGAAAGGAAAAAGAAATGCTCAACGCTACAACTGAAAAGAATAAAAACTAACGATGGGAAATAAAACTATAGAACTGAACGAAAAAGGAATGAGTAAAAGAAGATAAATCCTAGACTACTCCCCTCTGCTGTTTCCCAGCTTAAACGAAAAAAGAAAGCAAAAATGAAAGAACAAACTAACAACTCTAAGCTTAAGCTACTGCTGTAGCCGAATGAAAATGAAAGAAACAATAAAAACAAGCTAAGCTACTGCACTGTCAAAGCAAGAATACCCCCAAAAACTGAGCTACCAAACTGCCCAGGAAATGAAAACCTCCAGCCGAATAAAAACAAGTTGAAAAGTAAAGAGCCCATCTGTCTTCCCATGTGATCTCCTACAGCTGCACATTCAAACATCCGGAAAGAAGAATAATTATGCTGCTGTCCGAGTGTGTTTGTTGCTGCACTTTCAGCTACTCGAAAAAAAAAAAAAATTTTGCTGCTGCATGTGTATGATTCTGTTCAGTCAAAGTTTGAAGCTGCTTTTTCTTTTCTTTTCTTTTCTTCTGCTGACCTGGTGCACTTCTGAGTGTCTTTCTGCTGCTGCATGTGTATGCTGGTGTGAGTGCTATCCGAATGAGTTTGCTTTGCTGCCGTACAACATCTGCAACGTCCAGGTTATGTGTTGTCCTACATGTTTACTGGTCTGCATGTTTGAGTCCGAATGAGTGTTCTGCTATATGTGTGAGTTGCTGTATGTGTGAGTTGCTGTCATGTTTGAGGCTGTTGTCTGCTGTGTTTGCACTTTTCTACATGTGTGATGTTTCCTTGCTTTCTAAGGGTGTGCTGTCTATGTGGTGCCCAAGTGAGTTTGTTTTGCTGCTGTACAACGTCTGCAACGTCCAGGTTATGTACTAGTCTGCATGTTTACTGCATTTTTCTGCAATGTGCTGTGTTCTACATGTGTGAGTTGGTGTCACTTTTTTGCATGTGTGTTGCATGTGTGAGTCCAGCTATGTGCTATCCATGTGGTGCCTGAGTGAGTGGTTGCTGTCCGAATGATTTTCTTTCTGCATGTGTGAGTTGGTGTGATCCGAATGATGCTGCATTTGATCTCTATTAGATGGGATTCCATAAAACCATAATCAATTTCTCTATTTTCTCATAGGTCCCATTCTTTCTTTCCTTCCATAAATGCCCTACAATATATAAATGAAATGATATTATAGTTTAAGTATTTCAAGGGCAAATATGAGACTTTGATGTGCAAAAATATTGGCATCAATTAATTTGACATTCAATATTAGAATTTGATGCATAATTAAGTGTTCTGCATGTGTGAGTTGGTGTCACTTTTTTGCATGTGTGTTGCATGTGTGAGTCCAGCTGTGTGCTGTCCATGTGGTGCCTGAGTGAGTGGTTGCTGTCCGAATGATTTTCTTTCTGCATGTGTGAGTTGGTGTGATCCGAATGATGCTGCATTTGATCTCTATTAGATGGGATTCCATAAAACCATAATCAATTTCTCTATTTTCTCATAGGTCCCATTATTTCTTTCCTTCCATAAATGCCCTACAATATATAAATGAAATGATATTATAGTTTAAGTATTTCAAGGGCAAATATGAGACTTTGATGTGCAAAAATATTGGCATCAATTAATTTGACATTCAATATTAGAATTTGATGCATAATTAAGTGTTCAATCCTTATTTGATAAAATAAATCACTCATTTAAACAACTTAATTATGCAATTCTAACCCTTTATCACACCCCCAACTAGCTTTTTACTAGACTCTAGCAAATAAAGTGAATGAATTCATGCAAAGGTGAGATTCGCAACTACAATTTCAAAAGAAGTTCGAGAATCACATGCCATGAAATAGACTTGTTGAGTTTAAGAACACTGGAGATAGATTAATCTGAATTTTGTATCAACTAAGAGATTTATACACAATTTAGTTAATCAACCAAGGGAATTACATGTAACAAAGCTTGCTTTCTTTCAAGTGCATGGAAATGGGGTTAGAATTCCAAGATCGACTACCAAGAGACATTAACAGTTTCGATCACAACAAGCAATCTGAGAAAACCACATGGTCTTACTCTAATTCAAAACCATTGCAGTGGCGGCTTTCACGCTATTACACTTTGAGAGGCGCCTACTTTTTTTTTTTTCTTGTAAGGACCCCGGTAATAGGCAGCCTTTTCCACTACACAAATTTAATTTTTGTTTTTTTTTATGTTTTTAGATTTCCTAGTGGGGTAATCGGACCTATGAATGTGCGCCTACCCACACTTTCACAAGTCAGCCCTTACCACTAGTCTACCTAAAGGATTCTTTTTTTTTTTTTTTTTTTTGATCCCTGGCTTGTCCCTTTTCTCATTTAATTCATTTCAGATTTCTTCCTAAGCCATTAGGATATGGTTCATTAGAGTCTCAAACAATTGAAGTGTAAATCAACCAACAATGACTCAATGTAGTCTTTCTAGGCCTTCTGGGTATGTGTTGTGTGTGTTTTAGCAAAACTTTTAACATCTTTCCCTTGGTTTAACAACTAAATAAAATGGATAAATCCCTCTTTTGACATATACTCTTATTTGCACTACATTCCACATGTTCCATGACCTCAACAAATCTCTTTTTTTTTTTTTTTTGAATCACTTTCCAGCGTGTAAACTTCAAGAATGAGGGATTTATTCTGCTTTCAACTCATTACTAACACTCCCCCAAAGTGGACCAAAATATGTCTAAGGCATGCAAACACAGAAATAAATTCTCTTCCACCCCCCAACTAGATTGTAGCATTGTCCTCAATGATGCAAGAGAAATGAAAGAATTTACACAAAGGGAGCAGTTAAGGGGTAAAACCACTAAAAGAAGAACCGAAAATTCAAAGAAAAACTGAAGGAAAGAGGAAAAGTAAGTACCTGAATAGCTTTGAAAAGAATGCAGCCAAAATAAAAAATAAAAACTGAAGAACAAAAGAAGACAATGAAAAGAAATGGATAGATCAAGAACCATCAATTAGGATCAAGTAAATGTAGAGTAGATTCCTCAGGTGCAAAGTTAGAAATAAAAGGCTTGAGCCTTTGACCATTAACCTTAAAAGTGTTACCATTGATAGGATTCATTATCTCTATAGCACCATGAGGAAAAACAGTTTGTACCACATAAGGTCCACTCCATCGAGACCTTAACTTACCAGGGAACAAGCGTAACCGAGAGTTGTACAATAACACTTTTTGATTAGGCTCAAAAGTCTTACGTTGGATGTGTTTGTCATGGAAGTTCTTCATTCTTTCTTTGGACAACTTAGAGTTGTTGTAGGCATCCTTCCTCAACTCATCCAACTCAGACAACTGCAATTTTCTCACACAACCAACTTTATCAATGTTAAAATTGCATTGCTTAATGGCCCAATACGCTCTATGTTCCAACTCTACAGGCAAATGGCAAGCCTTACCATACACTAGTCTATATGGAGACATGCCCAAAATGGTTTTAAAGGCTGTTCTATAAGCCCACAAGGCATCAGACAATCTCGAAGACCAATCCTTCCTGTTTGGGTTAACTGTTTTTTCAAGAATGTTTTTAATCTCCCTATTTGCTAGTTCAGCTTGTCCATTGGTTTGAAGATGATAGGGAGTAGAGATTTTGTGCTGGATACCATACTTCTTCATTAAGGCCGAGAAATGCTTGTTACAAAAGTGGGTGCCATTATCACTGATTATGGCTTTGGACATGCCAAACCTTGCAAAAATGTTTTCTTTCAAAATTTTTAAAATAACTTGATGATCATTAGATTTGCAAGGGACTACCTCAACCCACTTAGAAACATAGTCAACAGCAAGCAAAATGTATAAATAGCCATAAGAAGAAGAAGGAAATGGTCCCATAAAATCTATCCCCCAACAATCAAAAATTTCAATCACTAGTATGGGTTGCATAGGCATCATATTTCTCCTAGTGATTCCTCCTAATTTCTGATAAGGTTCACAAGTTTTACAAAAACTAAAGCCATCCTTGAACATGGTTGGCCAATAAAATCCGCTTTGAAGAATTTTGGCCACTGTTTTGTGGGCTAAAAAATGCCCATCACAAGCTTCCGTATGGCAAAACTTTAAGACACCAGAAATTTCATCATTGGGCACACACTTCCTAATGATTTGATCTGAACAATACTTGAAAAGGTAAGGGTCATCATAGAAGAACGATCTCACCTCATGCATGAATTTTTGTATATCTTGAGCATTCCAATGAGGTGGTGTTTATCCTGTCACCAAGAAATTTACTATATCAGCAAACCAAGGCAAATTTTCAACTAACATAAGATGTTCATCAGGAAAAGACTCAAGAACAGGTGTCGGTTGTTCAGTTTCAGCCACTGTGAGCCTAGACAAATGGTCGGCTACCACATTCTCTACTCCTTTCTTGTCCTTGATGATAATATTGAACTCCTGGAGTAAAAGTATACATCTAATCAACCTTGGTTTTGCATCTTTCTTTGTCAATAAATACTTGAGAGATGCATGGTCAGTAAAGATGACTATAGGAGAACCAAGAATATATGCACGAAACTTATCTAAAGCAAATACCATAGCAAGTAATTCTTTTTCAGTAGTAGAATAATTTTTTTGAGCAAAATTCAAAGTTTTACTTGCATAGTAAATGACATAAGAAAGTTTGTTCCTACGCTGTCCAAGAACAGCTCCTATAGCAAAATCACTTGCATCACACATGATTTCAAAAGAAAGTGACCAATCAGGAGGTTGAAGAATAGGAGCAGTGGTTAGCAAAGTTTTAAGCCGACAAAAAGCTTCTTGACACTCAGGTGTCTAATCAAATTTTACATCATTCATCAATAGCTTACATAGAGGCTTAGAAGTAGAGCTAAAGTCTTTGATAAATCTCCTATAAAAACCCGCATGCCCAAGAAAAGATCTAATGTCTTTTATTGACTTAGGTATAGGAATTTTAGAAATCAACTCAATTTTTGCTCTATCTACTTCAAGTCCTCTAGATGATACAATATGTCCCAGAACAATGCCCTGTTGCACTATGAAATGGCACTTTTCCCAATTAAGTAGCAATTGCTTCTCTTCACACCTGGCCAAAACAGCTTGTAAATTGGTTAAGCAACTCTCAAATGAATCACCAAATACAAAAAAAATCATCCATAAACACTTCTAGGGTGTTCTCAATCATGTCACTAAAAATGCTAAGCATGCATCTTTGAAAAGTTGCTGGTGCATTGCATAAACCGAAAGGCATTCTCCTGAAAGCAAAAGTACCAAAAGGACAAGTAAAGGTGGTCTTTTCTTGATCCTCTGGTGCTATTTCTAATTGATAGTAACTGGAAAATCCATCTAAGAAACAATAAAAGGCATGTCCAGCAACTTTTTCTAACACTTGATCAAGAAAAGGCAAAGGAAAATGATCTTTCCTAGTGGCGGCATTCAACTTCCTATAATCTATACACATGCGCCAACCAGTATGAATCCTCGTAGGAATCGATTCATTTTGTTCATTTTTAACAATGGTAAGCCCAGATTTTTTTGGAACTACATGAATGGGACTTACCCAATTGCTATCCGAGATGGGGTAAATGATACCCACATCAAGCAATTTTAACACCTCACCTTTAACCACTTCCTTCATTGTGGGATTCAACCTTCTTTGCATTTCCCTAGAAGGCTTTGCTTCATCTTCTAAATAAATCCTATGGGTACACTCCAAGAGACTTATACCTTTTATATCAGCCATTGTCCACCCAATAGACTTTTTATGCTTCTTAAGGGCCTCTAGCAATTTATCTTCTTGTTCACTAGTTAAGTGAGAAGAAATTACCACAGGGAAGGTGCTTTGTGGTCCTAAGAAAGCATACTTCAACTCCAATGGAAGAGGTTTGAAGTCCAAAGTTGGGGATTGCTCCTCCGAAAGCTTGAGGGTTGATGTCAATGGTGGAAGTTGCTCAAATTTTGGCCTCCATGGTGGTGTAACTTGCTGACCTATTGAGGAAACAAGAGATGAGTTATTAACATTATCAAATATTTTCAAATCTTCTTCAAATTCCTCTAAAGAATCAATAAGTTGAAAGTAATGTGCAGAATTTTCATCAATGAAATTTTCCAACAAATTCACTTCATGAACTTCTTCAACTTCTTGCGGTTGCCTGCAAAGATTAAAAATATTTAGCTCCAAGGTCATATTTCCAAAACTCAACTTTAAAACTCTACTTCTATAATTTATGAGTGCATTAGAAGTAGCCAAGAAGGGTCTTCCTAAGATAACAGGTGCTTGGAAAGTAGAATGATTAATCAATTGCATGTCGAGTATGACAAAGTCTACTGGATAGTAGAATTTGTCTACTTGAACCAAAACATCTTCCACAACACCCCTAGGAATCTTAATAGACCTATCAGCCAACTGCAATGTGATAGAAGTAGATTTCAACTCACCCAATCCAAACTGAACATAAACATTATAAGGCAATAAGTTCACACTTGAACCTAAGTCTAATAATGCTTGGCCTATTTTTGAGCTCCCTATCATGCAAGCTATGGTAGGGGATCCTGGGTCCTTGTATTTGGGAGGAGTGTTGGTTTGGATAATAGCACTAGCCTGCTTAGTAAGAAAAGCTTTCTTTTGCACATTCAATTTTCTTTTTACGGTACATAAATCCTTTAAAAATTTAGCATAGGTAGGAATCTGTTGAATAGCATCTAATAATGGTATATTAATCCTAACTTGCTTAAAAATTTTAAGAATTTCAGCGTGATGCTTATTTTTGTGCAAAGGGGCTAACCTTTGAGGAAAAGGTGCAAGTATATTGCTTGGGACACTTTCAGATTTCAAAGGATCATGTTCCTCATGTTCAGAAGGAGGTTTAGAAGTGTTACCATTCTTTTCTACCTCTTGTGCTGGAATGCCAATCACCTTACCACTTCTCAAGGTTGTAATAGCCTTCAATTGCTTGACATTTGAATCTCTTGTCATACTTTGAAATTGCTGGTTTTGGCCTTGGGGATTAGGCTGAGATTGTGCAGGGAACTTCCCTTTCTCTTGAGCACTCATGGTTGTAGTCAACCTTGTGACTGACCCACGAATCTCAGCAATGGCTTGTGAATTTTGACTGTTGATAGCAGCTTGGCTTTGCATGAATTGCTGAAAATTGGTGGATAGTTGCTGGAAGTTGGTGGATGATTGCTGGAAATTGTCGTCAAGGTTCTTTTTCTGAGCTGGGACCATGTGGTTGGCATATTGAGATGGTCCTAGACCTCCTGGAGTAGTGTAGGGTACAACTTGTGAAGGACCAGCTATGTTGGGTGCAGGTAAAGCAGCTTGATCACCTCTCCAACTGAAATTAGGGTGATTTCTCCATCCCGAATTGTAGGTGTTGGAATAAAGACCTGAAAAAGATTTAGTAACCATATTAGCAGCATTAGATTGATCCAAAAGAACTTCTTTAAAAGCTGGAATGGTTGGGCAATCATTAGTTGAATGCCCTTGGCCTTCACAAATATTACAGCTCAAGGTAATCTGAGGTACAGCTTGTACTTCATTCACTTTCTTCAGTTTTATGGTTTCTAATTTCTTAGAAATCATAGCCAACCTAGCATTCAAATCATCTACTTCTCTCAGATTATATTTTCCACCCCATGAAATTGTCCTTGAACTTTCCGACCTATCATGAACATCAAATGTATCCCATGATTGTGCATTTTCAGCTAGATAATCAAAATATTCAAAGGCTTCCTCAGGTTCTTTGTTAAAAAACGCTCCATTACACATGGTCTCTACAAATTGTCTCATTTTTTGTTGCAACCCCTCATAAAAAAAACTAATGACCCTCCAGTTCTCATATCCATGATGAGGACATGCATTTAAAAGGTTTTTGAATCGTCCCCAACAATGATAAAATGTTTCCACATCCTTTTGGCAAAAATTCATGATCTGTCTTTTCAAAGCATTGGTTCTATGCATGGGAAAAAATTTCTTTAAAAATTCAATTTGCATTTCTTGCCAAGTCCCAATGGATCTTGGTCTTAAGGAATTCAACCATGTCTTAGCCTTGTCTTTTAAGGAAAATGGAAACAGTTTCAATCTTATGACCTCATCAGTGCATGTTCTATCCACGAATGTTGAACACACTTCTTCAAACTCTTTGATATGCAAATAGGGGTTTTTAGATTCCATACCATGAAAGTGTGGTAACAATGGAATCATCCCGGGTTTGAAATTAAAAGCATTTGCATTAATAGCTAAAATGATGCAAGAAGGTGTGCTAGTCCTAACAGGCTTAAGATATTCTCTAAGAGTCCTGTTTGGATTCTCCACTTCCCTATCATGATGCTCATTTTCAGCCATGATGCTATTAGTGTCTGATGATGATTCAACAGAAGATGATGCAGAACTAAAAGATGTCAATAATTCTGTCCTAAACAGTCGAGATGTATGGTCTCTAGTCCAATCAGTCATACAAACAAGAGCAGATAATCAAAGACCATGAAAAATAAACAGAGAGAAGGGAAAAAGATTAGATATCACCCAGGCTGTGAAGAGGTTCACAGCTCCACAAACGTCCTCTCAGCAGCAGAGGAATGCTCTAATAAGCATCAGTTGTCCCCGGCAATGGTGCCAAAAACTTGACTCGTGGTCGAATGTGCTTCCAAGTGTAGAAGTGTCAAGTTGTATCAAGGATAAGTCCAGAATCGTATTCCACAGGGACAATGGGTTATGAAAGCGTACAAGAGATTTGTGAGTAACAAATGAATCAAGTATGAGTGATGAAAATAAAATTCAAATGCAATGCAAAAAGATAATCGAAGTTGAAATTAGAGTTTCTAATCAAAAAGGCAAATTAACAAACACTTGGGTTGGGTTTGAGACTCTCTTTATTTTGGATTCTAGATAATTTTCTCGATTAACAATCTAATCAAGGCATTGCTAATCGGAAGATAAAAAGTTAAGCTCATGTTTTGCAATATTTTTCTAAGGGATTCTCTACTTTACTAGTCAAACACACATTAACAAACAACTGAGAGAGGCCCTGATAGTTTTCAAGCTTTTGTTGTGCCTTATGTCAACAACAAAACAAGAGCAAGAGCCGCAATCTATTTTCAATTTAAATCTGACTAGTAACATAGAGAAATCAACAATTATCAACAAAATATTGCATCGATCTAGAATCCAAAACAAATCACGTCCCATTCCACAACCCAAGTTTTAGAAATTAGCTACACATGATATTTCTAGCAATAAAAATTAATCTAAACAAAGCCATATTAAAATCTGTGAGAAAATATTTAAATGAGATTAAAACTAATATTGTCCGGCCGAAAGAGAAAGGAACAAGTATAAAATAAAGAACGAGCACTGTAAATGAAAGAAGAGAAAGAAAACAAATACCAGCCGAATAACAAAGGAGAAGAAAAGTTTCAGCAAACAAAGAAATGAAACTAAAAAAATAAATAAATGAAACCTGGCGTCTATGGAAGAACTCCCAAATGAAAGCAAATAAAAAAACTAAAATAAAGTCAAGCAGCCCCCTCGTAGGTCTGCACCTCTACCAAGCACTAACCAAGAAAGTATGAAAATAAACTTCCAATAAACACCTCCAGACGCCGAAAATGCAAGAAAGAGAAAGATGCTGAACTAAGAACAACAAAAAAATTAAAAGCTGCCTGGTCTAGAACGGAGAAGGAAAAAAAATATTGACGATAAAAACTACTAACACCGAAAGTAAAGTAAAGAAAATGGCACGAAGAAAAATAAACTTGCAAACTCTAAACGATGAACACGTACGAGAGAAAGGAAAAAGAAATGCTCAACGCTACAACCGAAAAGAATAATAACTAACGATGGGAAATAAAACTATAGAACTGAACGAAAAAGGAATGAGTAAAAGAAGATAAATCCTAGACTACTCCCCTCTGCTGTTTCCCAGCTTAAACGAAAAAAGAAAGAAAAAAATGAAAGAACAAACTAACAACTCTAAGCTTAAGCTACTGCTGTAGCCGAATGAAAATGAAAGAAACAATAAAAACAAGCTAAGCTACTGCACTGTCAAAGCAAGAATACCCCCAAAAACTGAGCTACCGAACTACCCAGGAAATGAAAACCTCCAGCCGAATAAAAACAAGTTGAAAAGTAAAGAGCCCATCTATCTTCCCATGTGATCTCCTGCAGCTGCACGTTCAAACATCCGGAAAGAAGAATAATTCTGCTACTATCCGAGTGTGTTTGTTGCTACACTTTCAGCTACTCGAAAAAAAATAATTCTGCCGCTGCATGTGTATGGTTCTATTCAGTCAAAGTTTGAAGCTGCTTTTTTTTTTTTTTTCCTTTTCTTCTACTGACCTGGTGCACTTCCGAGTGTCTTTCTGCTGCTGCATGTGTATGCTGGTGTGAGTGCTATCCGAATGAGTTTGCTTTGCTGCTGTACAACATCTGCAACGTCCAGGTTATGTGCTGTCCTGCATGTTTATTGGTCTGCATGTTTGAGTCCGAATGAGTGTTCTGCTGTATGTGTGAGTTGCTGTCACGTTTGAGGCTGTTGTCTGCTGTGTTTGCACTTTTCTGCATGTGTGATGTTTCCTTGCTTTCCGAGTGTGTACTGCCTATGTGGTGCCCGAGTGAGTTTGTTTTGCTGCTGTACAACGTCTACAACGTCCAGGTTATGTACTAGTCTGCATGTTTACTGCATTTTTCTGCAACGTGCTGTGTTCTGCATGTGTGAGTTGGTGTCACTTTTCTGCATGTGTGTTGCATGTGTGAGTCTAGCTGTGTGCTATCCATGTGGTGCCCGAGTGAGTGGTTGCTGTCCGAATGATTTTCTTTCTGCATGTGTGAGTTGGTGTGATCCGAATGATGCTACATTTGATCTCTATTAGATGAGATTCCATAAAACCATAATCAATTTCTCTATTTTCTCATAGGTCCCATTCTTTCTTTCCTTCCATAAATGCCCTACAATATATAAATGAAATGATATTATAGTTTAAGTATTTCAAGGGCAAATATGAGACTTTGATGTGCAAAAATATTGGCATCAATTAATTTGACATTCAATATTAGAATTTGATGCATAATTAAGTGTTCAATCCTTATTTGATAAAATAAATCACTCATTTAAACAACTTAATTATGCAATTCTAACCCTCTATCAGTTATTGGGTATGAGTTGGATTTGGGCCAAATGAGACTTTTGGCATGAGTTAGAAAGTAATATTTTTTTGGGCCAAACGGGATTTTTGGCGTGCATGGAAAAATATGGTTTTACGGGTTATGTCCATTGGCATTCTCTCATGCATATTGTTTGAGTTTTAATATGCTTTTATCTAGTGACGTTTGGATTTTACTTACCTGCGGCACCATTTTTGGTACCGTAGATTTTGGTGCAGAGTTCGAGGAGGAGGAGGCTGAGCCCGAAAATGCGGCTCCGCCGGAGTTCTAAGTTGGAGTTATGCTTTATAGTCGGCTTTGAAACAATATTTGTGATTTGTTATATTTTATTATGTATGTTTTGAACAGCTTTGTATTAAACAATGAAAATTCTAGTACTTAGTTTATGACTTTGCTATCCGCTGCGTATTTCTTCGTGCACATTTGTTGCTTATACACACACTTGGCACCCGTCGATAGGGTGGTGACCCGTGATGTCACTATCCGGACGTCTCGATTTCCCCATGTCTGTATGTGGGGATTTGGGGGCGTCACAATTACGCCCAAAGAACAACGCGGTAGTTGTAGCACAGCTTTGGGGTGTCGATTCCACAGAGAAACAAATTAAAAGAATAGTAAAAGGAATAAAGAAACTAAAGAAAAATATTAAATGATTAATGGAGAACAAAGATTAATTTTAAATGCAAATTGAAGTGAAGCAAAGTTACTAACGAAAGAAATACTCAAATTTGACAAACAGTAGAGTGTCGGGAATCTCTTGTACAAATTCGGTATTTTAATTATTCTTAATTCATTGGATAACTCAATTGAGAACTCAATTCCCAAAATTTCAAATAAGAATGTATAGATTTATAAACCAAAATTAAACCAAATGTAATCCTTTGAAAAATCATTCACCACATTTAAAATACGTAAATTAATATACCTATTGAGAAAATCCAACGACGACAATATACTTAGGGAGCAATATTGCAGCAAAGAACTAAGTTAATATAGATAAATAATTTATCCAAACATAATCAAAGAACTAATTCATTCAATAGAAAAGGCATGACTGAATCCAAAAATAGAATAAATTCTATGATTATTCAGAAAAAGAAAAACATCAACAATGAATTGAGAATGATAAAACAAAAGAATTTTAATAATTTAAGATCGAATACATAAATTAAAAATAACATTTAATATGTAAGTGCATCCCTAGCTGTACTTAAGAATTTAGTTACCCATAAATATAATGGACAACAAAAATCTCTAGAGAAAAATAAAGTAAACGACAGCCATGTAAATGATTTTCTCATCTCTTCAAATCTACGTCTTGTGCCTCTCCTCCCACTCTATTTCGTGCTAATGATATGCTTATAAAGGGTAGGAAAAAAACCCTAATGTCCTCATAATTCCTTCTTAAAAAAACAAAAAAACAAAATTACCTAAATTTTAGGACTCATTTTGGCAGCCACGTATGTGTTTCAGGAGTTCAAATTTGGAAATTATTATTAGAGACAAATTTATATCCCTTTAAGATAGATTTCTAATACATCAATAATCGCATCAATTTGATATGTGAGTAGAAAGTTACAGTCAAAATACTAAAGTATGTCCAAGCTATCTCCTAGCAAATTTTGGACTTGAACTTCTTGCAGTTTCTTTTTGTGATTTTTTTTTTTTATCCAAATTGCTCTCAAACCTCATAAAAGTCCACCTTTGAATTTGATTGGGCTTTCACTTGCTCTTTTATAAACTCTTAAATTAAACATAAAAATCTACTTAGGAGTATCTCAAAGTAAATAAAAATTTAATCCAAGAATACACATTAATTTCTATTAATTCTATTCACATTTCAACATTTTAATATAATAATAGGGTATTTAGAGTGCACTTCCGCCCACTGATCATATAACTTGACATAACATGGCATAAAATAATAAGCATAACGTGACTTGACATAAAATGGCATGAGCTGACATGACTTAAACTAAAACTTAAATTGAACTTGGCTTGACATGACATGAATGTGAACTTAAAACATAACATGGACTGGCAACATAGTATGAACGTAAACTTGAAACATAACATGGATTTGAAACATAGCATGAATGTGAAATTACATAACATGAACATGAACTTGACCATAATATGAACTTAAGTATAACATGACATAAACATGAACTTGAAACATAACCTGACGTAAATGTAAACTTGAAACATAATGTGAACGTGAGCAGAGCATAGCGTGAACATGAACTTAGAGCTTGACATGAACTTGAACTTAACATAATGGCAGATTATACTCCTTCATCGTAGTACTTGGCAGCGCATAGCCTTGACCGTAGTACCAAGCAGCGTGTATCATCCTTCTGTAGTATGACAAATTATACTCCTTCACGATAGTACTTGGCAATGCATAGGCTTGACCGCAGTACCAAGTAGCGCGTATTATCCTTGACCTTAATACAACTTAACTTATTTATCCATCTGTAGTATGGCAGATTATGATGACCCCTTTTTACGTATATACTGAAGGAGTTGTTTTTAATTTAATTAATATAATAGTTCTTTTATTTTAAATTATTGTATTTTAAATTGATTTTAATTTATTTGATGTGGTGTTTAATTTATTTTAGTCGTTTTATGTTTTTAATATCATTTTCGGCAGATCAGTTTTTGATTTTCGGGAGTGAGGATTGGACCTCAGTTCTTTTCTTTTCTCTTTTTTCTTTTTCCATTTTTTCTTTTTCTTTTTCCTTTTCTTTCCTTCTTCCTTCTTTCTTTTTCTTCTTCTTCTTCTCTTCTCTCCCCACACGCCCAAACGCCCCTTTCTTCCTTTCCCGTCGCCGACCCTTTGGCCGCCCAGTTCGCCGTCGTCCTGCCGCCGTGTAGTACACCACTCCCACCAAATCTTCCCCTCCCACCAGTCATCACCCCAACCAATTTTTAGGGCTATCCGTCCAGCCGTTAGCCGCCACGCACGGCTGGAAGGCACGGCACCAACCCACCCTTTTCTCTCTATCACCGGTTGCTTTCTCAGCCCAGAACTGCCGCTCGCCGGCGACGTGGCTGACACCACCCACCTAGTTTTCTTCCCCTCCCACCATTGAACATCCCCACCAAGTTTCACCTCCATCCGAGCCACCGTTAGCCGCCACGAGCTCCTCCAAACCAAACGGTTTTTTAGCTTTTTCGGCGCCGTCGTTCTACCTCCGGCTACCATCTCCTCACAGCTTCTTCCCTTACCTCTTACCGTCCTAACCCACCCATTTTTGGCCTCGATCCGTTGCCGGAGCAACTCCCACCAGCTCAACTCCGTTCATCCCTTTAAGCTCTTCCACTGCCACTCATGGCCAAAACTCACTTCCTTTAGCTTCATAAACATCTCAAGGCCATTCCCTATCAATTTTGTGTCTTGGTTTGTCCCCGTTCAAAAGTGGGTAACTTATTACCCACGGCCACAGTGTATTTTACACTATTACGTTGCTTTTCCTCCATAGTTTGCAATGCTGCGAGCTTTTGAAAAATACCGTATAGTGCTGTAAGTATTTTTCAAACTCTACTTTTTAGATTTAAATATATTTTTCTCTTACAATAAATATTTACTGTTGGTTGGTTGATTCCAGACTGACTCCGAGGAGTTCGTGGGTCGGATGGATTGAGGACGGAGTTGCTTGGTTTGTTGATTTATGGTTGGTTGGTTGTTTTGTGCATTGAGATTGCATTTACATGGTGCATGCACGTGCATTTTATTTAAATTGAGAAAATCATGTTTTGTTGGCGTAAATAGATTTTCGGGTGTGTGTGTATCACAACCCCAAGCTGGGATGGGGCATTATCTCGGTGGAGCTCCTTTGGTCACTCGGGAGTGGATAATACTGAGTGACATCCCCTGAATTGTCGCAGGGCAACGACTGATACAGTAACGCTGTCGTGTCGACTCCATGGTCCCTAGAGTGGCGGGGACTAGAGGATGGCTTGGCCAAGGACGCGCTTGGTGTGAGTACTAGGCATCGCTCATTTAGGTGTCACACGAGTAGACGTTACCTGCGGTGTGGCAAAGAGCCAGAGTGTGCAAATGATCCCTAGGGGAGATCATGGTGCATGCATAATTGGATCGGTTTTTAAGGTTTTGGTTACAAGCCATTTTCTGGGAAAATGGCGAGGTTCATTTTGAGGCTATGTGATCCATTTTCGAGAAAAATGGTGGTTTCTGTTTTGGGCCATTATCTGGGATAATGGCGAAGAATGGTTTTAATGGTAATGTTTTTGGGCCAAATGGGTTTTCGGCGTGCGTGGAAAAATGTAGTTTTCATGGGACATGTGCATTGGCTTTTCTTTCATGCATATTGTTTGAGTTTTATATGTTTTTATCTAGTGGTGTTTGGATTTTATTTACCTGCGGCACCATTTTTGGTTCCGTAGATTTTGGTGCAGAGTTCGAGGAAGAGGGGGAGACTGAGCCCGAAGATGCGGCTCTGCTGGAGTTCTGAGTTGAAGTTTATGCTTTGTATTTGGCCTTGAAACCATATTTGTAGTTTGTAATATTTTATTATGTATGTTTTGAACAGCTTTGTATTAAATTTAGAAAAATTCTGATACTTAGTTTATGACTTTGCTATCCGCTGCGTGTCTCTTCGTACACACTTGTTGCTTATACACAGACTTGGCACTCGTCGATAGGGTGGTGACCTGTGATGTCACCGTCCAGACGTCTCGATTTCCCCGTGTCCATGCGTGGGGATTTGGTATCAGAGCGGTTTGGCTCTGGGTAAAACCACATGTCCCGTAGGTAGTACCAGAATATTTTTTTTTTTAGTTGTGTTTTAAAATTTATTTTAAGTAAAGATGCTATTTGACATGTTTTTTTTTTTTATTTATTTGAGCTTGTTTTCTTGTTTTTATTTATTTAGTTATGTTATTGCATGCTGGTTTCGTTTTGTTTCTTGTTATGTGGTGTTGGTTTTTGGTTTTTGGGTTTTTGTTGTTGGTTTTATTTATTTTCTTAAAGGGGGTCAAAGGTTGTGTTGTGGCAGGAAGATGGTGAGACCAAGAAAATCTACTCAAGGGCCTCGGGACGATACACCGAGAGATGATTCCATAGCCCAAGCAATAAGGCAGATGACTAAGTTCATGCAACAGAATTTTAGGCCCCAACAAGGAGGGCCTTGGCCACAACAAGGAGGGCTTTGGCCACAACAAGGAGGGCCTTGGCCACAACAGGGAGGGCCTTGGCTATACCCAGGAGGGCCTAGTGGTGTGGTGCAAGCTAGATGCACCCATGAGCATTTTCTGGCGCATAGAACTCCACCCTTCACGGGAGAAGAGGATCCACTTCGGGCTAGAAAGTGGGTCAGAGATCTAGAGAGAACTTTTGAGGTGTGTAGTTGCACTGAGGCTCAACAAATACTTTATGCCAGCTATCTGTTGCAAGGCACTACTTCTGAGTGGTGGGATACGAAGAGAGTGATGCTGGAGTCAAAATTGGGATCTTTTGCCGCTGTGACCTGGCAGTGATTTAAGAAAGAGTTTAATGATCACTTCTTTCCCACTTCGGTAAGATGGCAAAAAGCAAGAGAGTTCCCAACCTTGGTCCAAGGGAGCATGACTGTGGAACAGTACGCCTGAAGATTTATAGAGCTTAGGCGATTTGCTCCCCACCTCATCGCCTCAGAGGAAATGCAGGCCGAGCATTTCCAGGAGGGTCTACATCCTAATATACACCAAGTGCTGGTCAGCCACCGGATATCCACTTTTTAGGATTTAGTGGATGTGGCCACTCTTGTAGAGCGAGAGAATAATTTGAGTATGGGCTCCCCTCCAGGATATAAGAGGCGGAGTTTTTCTGGTGAAGGAAGTAGCTCGGGTTCACCTCAGAAATTTGTTCAGTGGATCGGGACTCGACCACAAGCGTCCTCGGGTGTACGTGTGGGAGGACAGGTGCCAGTTTATGGAGTTTGTAATAGAGCCCATGTGGGTGACTGCCCTTCTGGTAGGGCCTGATGCTATAATTGTGCCTAGTAGGGTCACTTTGCTTGTGAGTGTCCTAGGCTAGTTCAAGGAAGCCGTGGAGCTAGACGTGGTGGAAGGACAAATCCAAGGCAAACAGTGCAAGCCCGGGTTTATGCTGTCACACCCGGATATGTTCATGACGAGGCACTAGCGGCCATGATGCTAGAGTAATTACAGGTATGGATCTAATTTAATTTAATGTTGGATTTGATTTTTGGTGTGCTTTGATTTCTTTGTGTATTTGTATTTCATAGGTTAATGTGTTTGGTTCAGAGAGAGTCCGAGAGTCCGTTTATATGAGTTTTATACTTGCACTTTGTTTGATTCGGGTGCATCACAGTCGTTTGTATCTTCCATGTTTGCTCGGATGTGTAATTTGGTTACTGATGAAGTGATAAAACTACATAATTAAGCTACTTAAGTGAATAAATTGTTTAACCAAAAATGATTTAAGTACTTAATTATATAGTAGATCATGATACTTGAGACCATTGATAAATTTTAATATTTTTTTGTGCTTAAAAAGATTTATAACACAATTGTTTCACATCAAAATAAATATTTTAATTTTACTATTTTCATATGATGTTTATACGCTGCAGGACATTTTGACAAATCATAAACAAATGCAAAAGGAGCTGCAAGTTGCAAGCTACAGTAGAGCAGCGCAGCTCATGTTAATCACGCAGGACTTCACTCAAAAAAGAGAACATGCTGGAGTGCTCTTCGGTTCTACACCTGGGGACCACAAGAACGTGCAGCAGGTCAGCAGAAGAAAAAAGAAGCAGCTGCCCCTCAACTTTGACAGAGCAGAACAATGCACCAGCACCAAATGGAGATAGGGTGCTGAGGCGTTGAGGATTATTCTTTTTGGGATTACTTTTTTCGTCCAGACATTATTTTTTTTTTGGGCAGCTTTTTAGCATGTCTTCTTTTCGGTTCTAGACCTAGACTGGAGGGTGGTGCTTCGTTTTATTTCTTTTTCTTTGGTTTAAGACGTTGGGCGGCCAGTTTATCTTTCTTGCTGCTTCTTTTGGTTTTCGTACGGCTATAGCAGAGTAGAGTTGGAGTTTTATTTTCTTTCTTTCGTTTCAGACACTGGGCAGCTTATTTATTTTTATTTTTTTCTTCTCCTTGTTGTTTCATTTAACCTCGGCGCAGCAGAGTAGAGATTTAGTTTATTTCTTTTTTTTCCGTTCAGACAGTAGGTTGGACGGCTGTTGTTTTCTCCTTCGTTCTTAGTTATAGTTTTCAGTTTTTTTTTTTTAGTTATTTCTTTTGCTGGAGAGTGTGAGTTTTCACTCCAGCTTGGTTTACTTACAGTTTTCCTCTTGTTTCTTGTAACTTGTTCTTAGTTTTGGGCTGAGTCTTTTTCATTGGAGACGGACTCTCTCTCTCGGGATTTTTTTAGTTTTATTGTTACTTATTTTTTTCTTCCATTTCGTAATACTACTTCTTGTTTTCTTAGTGGTAGTCGGCTGGAGTTTTTATTTTTCTTAGTCTGGAGTTTTTATTTTTCTTAGTCTTAGTTTATTTGGGTCGGTCGGTTCTCATTTTTATTTTATTTTTCTTTCTTTTGTTTTACCAGTTTTATTTCTTAGTTGTTCATTTAGCTTCTTTTTGTTTTATTCTTCCGCATTTATTTTCATACAACAATTTGAAATATTAGGATTTATCATTTTAGAGCATTTTACTAATTTAGAGATGATAGGCTAGATTTTAGCTTGGGATTGAATGAGTAACCTATAACTGTTTTGGGGTGGATTTTCTTCAATGTTATGTAATTTCAATTATTAACTTGGTGGATAATATTTCAGTTTACATTTAAAAAGGATCGAAGTTCTTTGTTCTTGGTTTAGATTAGTTGTAGACGTAAAGGCACAATTAATACTTGAACAAGTAACAAGACTTTGATGGTTTTCTTTCACTATTTTACAATTGTAATATAATCTGTCAAGTATTTTTATTAGGCCAAGAATTGTGGTTCATTGATATATTATCCGACCATGACTTCTAGGAATAGGATCATGGTTGAGAGAATGTGAAAAGAGAAGTAAATCCATCTCCAAATTAGTGGGTGAAAATTGCATCCCAAGTGTTTGTTTTATTGTTTCTTACAAGTCTAATTCATTTACTACACACTTTCTCTAAGCCTCTTAGTTTTGATAATTTTAGAAACATAGATCTACATCCATTTTTATTTTTCATAATCGATACATCTTTTACACAAAGAAAATCTCACAAACGCTTTGATAACTCTTTGTCCTTGTGGAATACGATCCTGGACTTATCCTTATATTACCTCGACAACTTCTACACTTGGAAGACAAAATTTTAAGCTGATCAAGTTTTTGGCGCCATTGCCGGGGACAACAGATGTTTGTCAAAGCATTCTCTTTTTCCTAAGAGGATGTTTGAGCTGTGAACCTCTTCACAGCCTGGGTGATATCTTTACCTCTCATTTTACTTATTTACTTTTATCTTATTTTGTGCTGAAGTTGCATGTCTGGTTGGGCTAGAGATAGCACATATAGACTTGCTAGGACTGAATCATCGACCTCATCATCGAGTGCATCATCTGTTTCTCTTAATTCAGTATTTGAATCATCATTTGACACTCATAGTAACATGGTTGAAGAAGAAGGACACAATGATAGAGAGATGGAAAATCCCAACAAGACACTTAGAGAATATTTGCATCCTATTAGGACCACCACTCCATCGTGCATCATTACACCTTTGAATGCTCATAATTTCAATTTCAAACCTAGAATGATACCATTATTGCCTCATTTGCATGGAATGGATTCTGAAAATCCCTACTTGCACCTCAAGGAGTTTGAGGAAGTATGCTCCATATTTTTGGATCAAAACTGTACTAAGGAGATTGTTAGAATGAAGTTGTTTCCTTTTTCTCTTAAGGACAAAGCAAAAACATGGTTGAATGCATTGAGGCCAAGATCCATTGGAACATGGCAAGAAATGCAAGCTGAATTTCTTAAAAAAAATTTTCCAATGCATCACACCAATGCTTTAAAGAGACAAATCATGAATTTTTCTCAAAAGGAAAATGAAATTTTTATCAAAGTTAGGAAAGATTCAAAGATCTCTTAAATGTTTGTCCACACCAAGGTTACGAGAATTGGCACATTATTAGTTTTTTTTTTTTATGCAGCTTTGGTACCTAAAATGCGACAATTTGTTGAAACCATTTGTAATGGAGAGTTCTTTAATAAGAAACCGGAAGAAGCATTTGTATATTTTGATTACTTGGCTGAAAAAGCTCAATCATGGGACACTTCTTGTGTCTATGATAGAGCTAAACCATTAAGGACTGTAAGTGGGGGGGGGGGGGTAAATATGTTTTAAATGAGGAAGATGATTTGATAGCTAAATTTGCCTTATTGTCAAAAAAATTGGAGGTGATTGAGTTGAAGAAAGTGCATGAAATTCAGGGCATTCCAAAACAAGGAAAATGTAACATTTGTGAGGATATTAGCCATGTAACATCTGAATGTCCTACTATTCCAGCTTTTAAAGAAGTTTTGTGTGATACTTCTCACCCTGTTAACATGATTTCTAAACCTTTTCCTGCACCATATTCTAACACTTATAATATAGGTTGGAGAAATCATCCTAATTTCAGTTGGAGAAATGATCATCCCACAAATTTAGCACATCCGGGAGCTGGTGCACCTCAATATTCAGTTCATACCCAGCAAAATGCATTAATTCCAGCCCCTAGAAGACCCATGGATGACCCATTTCAACAAATGGCTTCTACTCTTCAGCAGTTCATGCAAAGTCAATCCACCATAAATAACCAAACTTCTCAAGCCATCAATGACATAAGGAATAATTTGACCAAGCTGAACACAACCTTGAGTGCGCAAGAGAAAGGAAAATTCCCTTCTCAACCCCAACCAAATCCTCAAGTCCAAATTGCTGCCATAGAGTCTTCATCTTCTTCAGAAGCAAATGTCAGGACTTGCAAGGCCTTAATAACTCTCCGTAGTGGCAAAGAAGCTGAAACATTGGGTAATGAAGCTGGCAAGAAAGGTGAAAGTTCCATTTCTAATGTACAAGGTAAAAATTTTGATGTTGATGTTTCTTTGGAACCAAAGGTAACTCCTCCGGCACCCTTTCCTCAAAGATTGGTTCCTTTACATAAAGATAAACATCATGCTAAGATTTTAGACATTTTTAGACAAGTGCGCATTAACATTCCTCTTCTTGATGCCATTGAGCAAATCCCCACATATGCCAAATTTTTGAAAGATTTGTGTACGGTTAAAGGAAGACTTAATGTGAAAAAGAAGGCTTTTCTCACAGAACAAGTCAGCGCCATTATCCAATCCAATACTCCTCCTAAGTATAAAGATCTGGGTTCTCCAACAATAGCTTGTGTTATAGGAAGCTCCAAAATAGGCCAAGCACTACTAGACTTAGGTTCTAGTGTCAATTTGCTTCCTTATAACACCTATGAACAACTTGGTTTAGGAGAATTAAAACCAACTTCTATCATCCTGCAATTGGCCGACCGTTCAATTAAGAAGCCTAGGGGAGTGGTAGAAGATGTATTGGTGCAAGTGGATAAATTTTATTATCCTGTTGATTTTGTGGTCTTAGATGTTCAATTAACTCCTCACTCTGTTTTTCAGGCACCCGTCATTTTAGGGAGGCCATTTTTGGCTACTTCCAATGCTTTGATAAATTGTCGAAGTGGCATCCTTAAATTGGCTTTTGGCAATATGACGTTGGAGTTAAATGTGTTCAACACTTGTAGGCAACCACAAGATTTGAAGGAACTCCAGGAAATTAATTGTTTGGAATCTTTACTTGCTGAAGAATTTTTTTTAGAGCAAGAGAGTCAAATGGAACTTGTTTTACCTGGAACCTTAGAAAATAGTGAATTGTTGGATACTAATGCAGTAAATTCTGGTGCAGGTAGCAAAAGGGACTCATTGTGGCGACTTAAGTTCGAAGATCTGCCACTTCAATCCATACACCAACAACCATCGAATGAAGTTCCTCCATCACCGATTTTGAAACCACTACCTGAATCGCTGAAATATGTTTTTCTTGGGCCAACTAACACTTTTCCATGTATTATCTCATCTTCTTTGTCAGTTGAGCAAGAGGAGCAACTCCTCCGGGTTCTTAAGCAACAGAAAGGAGCACTTGGATGGTCAATTGCTGACATTAAAGGAATCAACACCACCATTTGCACACATCAAATTTTCTTGGAGGAGAATTCATCACCAACTCGAGAGATGCAAAGGAGGTTGAATCCTACGATGAAGGAGGTGGTTAAAAATGAAGTCTTGAAGCTCTTGGATGTAGGTATCATCTATCCCATCTCGGATAGTCAATGGGTAAGTCCTACTCAAGTAGTTCCTAAGAAATCTGGGGTTACAATTGTGAAAAATGAAAAGGATGAATTAATCCCAGCTAGGACCATCACAGGATGGCGCATGTGCATTGATTTTAGGAAATTAAACGCTGTCACAAGAAAGGACCATTTTCCATTACCATTTTTAGACCAAACTTTGGAAAGAGTTGCGGGCCATAGTTTTTATTATTTTCTTGATGGTTTTTCGGGATATTATCAAATTGAAATAGCCCCTGAAGACCAAGAAAAAACTACTTTTACTTGCCCGTTTGGAACTTTTGCATTTAGGAAAATGCCCTTTGGACTTTGTAATGCACCCGCCACATTTCAGTGATGCATGTTAAGTATTTTTAGTGATATGGTTGAGCATATCTTGGAGGTGTTTATGGATGATTTTTCAGTCTATGGTGATTCATTTGATGCATGCCTTACTCACCTTACTGCTATTCTGGCTCGATGTGAAGAGAAAAATCTTCTCTTAAATTGGGAAAAATGCCATTTTATGGTGCTGCAAGGTATTGTCCTTGGTCACATCATCTCAGCCCGAGGCAATGAAGTTGACAAATCTAAAATTGATCTAATATCGACTTTACTCATTCCAAAATCAGTCAAAGATATTAGATCATTTTTGGGACACGGCGGGTTTTATAGGCGTTTCATAAAAAACTTTAGCTCCATATCGAGACCTTTGTGTGAGTTGTTAGCTAAGGATTGCGTGTTTAATTGGACTGATGCATGTCAAGTTGCTTTTGAGCAACTCAAATCTATGCTTGTCACTGCACCTATAATTCAACCACCTGACTGGTCATTGCCATTTGAGATCATGTGTGACACCAGTGACCTTGCCATGGGTGCTGTCCTTGGTCAGCGGAGAGGTAAGCTTCCATTTGTGATTTATTATGCAAGTAAAACACTTGATGCTGTTCAGAAAAATTACTCCACCACTGAAAAGGAGTTACTAGCAGTTGTTTTTGCTTTGGATAAATTTAGAGCTTACATTTTAGGCTCTCCAATTGTTATATTCACTGACCATGCAACTCTTAAATATTTGCTCACAAAGAAAGATGCCAAGCCTCGACTGATTAGATGGATTTTGTTATTGCAGGAATTTAATATCAGCATCAAGGATAAAAAGGGAGTAGAAAATGTGGTTGCCGATCATTTATCTCGACTCGTCGTTGAAAATTCTGAACCTACTACTCTCATTTCAGATTCCTTTCCAGATGAACAACTTTTAGCTATTCATTCTTTACCTTGGTTTACTGATATTGTCAATTTCTTGGTGACAGGATAGACCCCACCACATTGGAGCTCTCAAGACATCAAAAGGTTTAAATTGGAGGTAAGATCTTTCTTTTATGATGACCCATATTTATTCAAATATTGTTCTGATCAAATTTTGAGAAGGTGTGTGCCTAATTGTCACATTCTGCACATACTAAATTTTTGTCATGCTAGTGCATGTGGAGGCCACTTTTTAGCTAAAAAAACAGTGGCTAAAATCTTGCAATGTGGTTATTATTGGCCCCACATGTTCAAGGATGCTTACAATTTTTGTAAGGCATGTGAACCATGTCAAAAGTTAGGAGGAATCACCCGTAGAAACATGATGCCCGTACAACCTATTTTAGCATTAGAAATTTTTTATTGTTGGGGGGTTGATTTTATGGGTCCTTTTCCATCTTCTTTTGTTTATCTTTACATTCTCGTTGCTGTGGACTATATTTCTAAATGGGTCGAGGCATTACCATGTAGGACCAATGATCATCGGGTGGTGTTAAAATTTTTAAAAGACAACATTTTCACTCGGTTTGGGATACCAAGGGTTTTAATTAGTGATGGAGGTTCCCACTTTTGCAATAAACCATTTGCGGCATTCATGAAAAAATATGGGGTCCATCACAAAGTTTCAACTCCTCATCCTCAAACCAATGGCCAAGCTGAGTTGGCCAACCGGAAGATCAAAACCATTCTTGAAAAAAAAGTCAACCCAAATAGGAAAGATTGGTCTTTGAGGCTTTCAGACACTTTATGGGCTTATAGGAAAACTTTTAAAACTATCCTAGGCATGTCTCCCTATAATTTGGTTTACGGTAAAGCATGCCATCTCCCTATTGAGCTAGAACACAAGGCTTATTGGGCTGTCAAGCACCTTAACTTTTCTACTAACAATTATGGTGTTTTAAGGAAATTGGAGCTGAATGAATTAGAAGAGTTGAGACACGATGCCTACGATAATGCCAAACATTACAAAGAGAGAACTAAGGTTTTCCACGATAAGCACATTTTGAGAAAGAGTTTTCTCCCCAATCAAAAGGTTCTCTTCTACAACTCTACACTCCATGTGTTTGCCAATAAACTTCGATCCAAATGGAGTGGTCCTTATATTGTTCAGACAGTGTTTCCTCATGGGGCTGTTGAAATCCTCAATCCACACAATGGTAATATCTTTAAGGTTAATGGACAGCGACTCAAACATTTTCTTGACCATTTTTCACCAGAGGATACCACCATCCATCTATTGGACCCTGACCCTCCAACCGAGCCTTGATGTTTGACTTATTTGTCATCTTATTTCACTTCTTCCTTGCATTTTTCTGTTTTACCTTTTATTTTTTGCAGGTGTGTTTTTCTCTCTTCTATTTTTCGTTGTTCTCTTCTTGTCATATGTTTCTCTTCTGACTAGCTAACCCTTCATTCCCTTCACTATCACTTTGCTTTTCATTGTTTTCTTTTGTTGTTCAGTTTTTATTTGCATTCCTTTCAAAGCTGTTCAGGTACTTCCTGTTCCTCTTTCCTTCAATTTTTCTTTGAATATTTGGTTCTTCTTTTGGTTGTTTTGTCCCTTAACTTCTCTCTTTGTGTAAATTCCTTACTTTCTCTTGCATCATTGAGGACAATGCTACAATCTAGTTGGGGGGTGGAAGAGAATTTATTTTTTTGTTTGCATGCTTTACACTTATGTTGATCCACTTTGGGGGAGTGCTGGTATTGAATTCAAAGCAGATTAAGCACCATATTCTTGAATTTTACATGCTAGAAAGTGAACTGAAAAAAAAAAAAAGATTTGTTGAGATCATGGAACATGTGGAATATAGTCCAAATATGAGTATATGTCAAAAGAGGGATTTATCCATTTTATTTAGTTGTTGAACCAAGGGAAAGATGTTAAAAGTTTTGCTAAAACATACACAACACATGCCCGGAATGCCTAGAAAGACTACATTTGGTCATTGTTTGTTGATTTACACTTCGGTTATTTGAGACTCTAATGAACCATATCCTAATGGCTTAGGAAGAAATCTGGAATGAATTAAATGAGAAAAGGGACAAGCCAGGGATCAAAAAAAAAAAAAAATCCTTCTACCTAGTGGTAAGGGCCGACTTGTAAAAGTGTGGGTAGGCGCACATTCATAGGCTTGATTCTCCCACTAGGAAAACCTTAAAAAAAATGATTTACATTTGTGTATTAGAAAAGGCTGCCTATTACCAGGGTCCTTACTAAATAAGAAAGTAGGTGCCTTTTAAAGTGTAATAGCTTGAAAGCCGCCACTGCAATGGTTTTGACTTAGAGTAAGACCTATGGTTATCTCAGATTAGCTACTGTGCTTGAAACTGTTAATGCCTCTTGGTGGTCGATCTTGGAATTCTAACAGCTTGGAACCTGAAGCGGCTCCTGTACATAAAGCTCCTTACAGCATGGCACCGGCAGAATTAAAAGAGTTGAAGACTCAGTTGCAAGAGCTGGTTGATAAGGGGTTCATTCAAGCAAGTACTTCGCCATGGGGTGCGCTAGTGCTGTTTGTTAAAGGAAAGATGGAACCCTCTGTATGTGCATTGATTATCGGGAATTAAATAAGGTGACCATCAAGAATAAATATCCTCTCCCACGGATCAATGATTTGTTTGATCAGCTTCAAGGAGCAGCTCTGTTCTCGAAGATTGATTTGAGGTTAGGATACTACCAGTTGAGGATAAGAGAGAAGGATGTGCCCAAAACTGCTTTCAGGCCGAGATATGGGCATTATGAATTTAAGGTGATGCCGTTTGGGTTAGCCAATGCCCCTACTGCTTTCATGGATTTAATGAATCGGGTATTTCAACCTTATTTGGATTCCTTTGTTGTAATATTCATTGATGATATTTTGATTTATTCCCGAGATGTTGAAGAGCATGTTTATCATCTTCGTCTGGTTCTTGGGAAATTGGGAGAACACCAGTTGTATGCCAAGCTCAGTAAGTGTGAATTCTGGTTGGAGTAAGTCAAAATTCTTGGGCATGTGATTTCCATTTTTTCATGGCAGCGTCCAATGACAGTGCGCGAGATCCGGAGTTTCTTGGGAGTTGTCGGATATTACCGAAGATTTGTGGAGGGATTTGCTCGCCTATCCGAACCTCTCACAGCATTGACTCAGAAGAATGCAGAATTTGTTTGGTCAGACAAGTGTGAGAGAAGCTTCTGGGAATTGAAGAATAGGTTGACGACTGCACCAGTGTTAGCTCTTCTAGAACCGCACAAGCCATTCGTAGTCTTCAGCGATGCGTCTAAATTCGAATTGGGTTGTGTCCTTATGCAGGAGGGACGGGTTGTTGCTTATGCATCCCGTCAGCTAAAGGACCATGAGAAGAATTATCCGACACATAATTTAGAATTGGCTGCGATTGTTTTTGCTCTCAAGATCTGGTGACACTTTTTGTATGGAGAAGCTTGTGAAGTATACACCGATCACAAGAGCTTGAAGCACTTGTTTTCCCAGAAGAATCTAAACATGAGGCAAAGGCGATGGCTAGAGCTAATCAATGACTACCAGTGCGAGATCAAGTATCATCCGAGGAAGGCATATATAGTTACGGATGCTTTGAGTCAAAAATCACACTTGGAAGATGAGGCCGAGTCGTCAGGATTGGATTCTTTGCTTTGCGGGATGAGAAGGCTCTTTATTGAAAATTCACAGCAAGAGGAGGTATTATCTTCAATTCTTAATATTCGAGTGGCTGATTTTGAAGAATTGAAGACTCTTCAAAGGAAAGATCTGAAACTATTGGATATTAGAAAAAGAGTCAAAAAAT
Source organism: Carya illinoinensis (assembly GCF_018687715.1). Lineage (NCBI taxonomy): Eukaryota > Viridiplantae > Streptophyta > Magnoliopsida > Fagales > Juglandaceae > Carya > Carya illinoinensis. The sequence goes on from NC_056765.1 coordinate 22,311,561, forward strand.
CTCGAGGGTCGTTGCATTATAGTATGGATAAAGATGGGATTTTTCGGTTCCGAGATCGTAGAGTGGTCCCTAAAGATTCATAATTCAAGGAGCAGATCATGGCAAAAGCTCATACGGCCCCTTATTCAGTTCATCCCGACAGTACAAAGATGTACCGGGACTTGAAGAAAAATTATTGGTGGGATGGAATGAAGAAGGATATTGCCTTGTATATCGAGAGATGCCACACATGCCGTCAAGTTAAGGCCGAGCATCAAAGACCCACCAGTATGCTCCAACCTCTCCCTATTCTGGAGTGGAAGTGGGATGACATCACGATGGACTTTGTAGTGGGCTTGCCGAGGACTCCTAGTGGGAAGAATTCAGTTTGGGTGATTGTCGACCGGTTAACAAAGAGTGCTCATTTCTTGCCTGTTAATAACACCGATTCCTTGGGTAAGTTGACCCGCTTGTACGTAAAGGAGATAGTGCAATTGCACGGTATACTGAAGAGTATTATGTCGGACTGGGACCCAAGGTTCACGTCTTGGAAAAGTTTGCAGGCAGCATTGGGTACTAAGTTGAAGTTCAATACTGCATATCACCCACAGACGGACGGCCAATCAGAGTGCACCATTCAGACCCTTGAAGATATGTTGCGAGCATGTGTTATGGAATTTCAAGGGAGTTGGGAAAATCACTTGCCGCTCATAGAATTTGCTTATAATAATAGCTTCTATGCGACCATTCAGATGGCTCCCTATGAAGCTCTTTATAGGAGGAAGTGCAGATCACCTTTGTGTTGGGATGAAGTCGGGGAGAGTAAGATAATTGGGCCCGAAATAATTCAAGAGATGTAAAGCCAAGTTTGGATCATCAGGGATAAAATGGCAGCAGCTTAGAGTCGTCAGAAAAGCTACACTGATACCAGGAGGAGAGAGTTATCTTTTGAAGAAGATGATTGGGTTTATCTCAAAGTCTCTCCCATGAAAGGAGTTAAGCGTTTTGGTAAGAAGAGGAAACTGGATCCGAGGTATGTCGGCCCTTTTCAGATTTTGGAGAAGGTAGGGTCCATCGCTTATAGAGTTGCTTTGCCAGAATATTTTGGGGATATCCACGATGTCTTCCATGTGTCATCATTGAAGAAGAGTTTTGGACAACAAGAGCCGCGCTTTGTCAACCTAGAGAGTATTCAGTTGCAACCGGACCTTACTTATGAGGTTGTTCCGTTGCAGATCATGGATTAGAAAGAGGAACAGTTGAGATCCAAGATGATACCTCTGGTAAAGGTGGCATGGGGTGATCCGTTAGCTCAAGATTTCTCTTGGAAAAGAGTAGCTGACATGAGGGAGCAGTACCCCTACTTGTTTGAGTAAATGACGGTATGTCTCTTAATCTTGGTCTCAGTGGTTTTATGTGGCTTGCTTCAAGTTGGTGTGTGATCTTGCAAATTTCGAGGACGAAATTTGATTTTAAGGGGGGGGAGGATGTGATGACCCATTTTTACGTGTATTTTCACTAAAGGAGTTGTTTTTAATTTAATTAATATAATAGTTCTTTTATTTTAAATTAATGTGTTTTAAATTGATTTTAATTTATTTGATGTGGTGTTTAATTTATTTTAGTCATTTTATATTTTTAATATCGTCTTTGGCGGATCAGTTTTTGGTTTTCGGAAGTGAGGATTGGACCTCATTTTTTTTTCTCTTTTTTCTTTTTCCCTTTTTCCTTTTTCCTTTTCTTTCCTTCTTCTTTCTTTCTTTTTCTTCTTCTTTTTCTCTTCTCTCCCCGCACGCCCGAATGCCCCTTTCTTCCCTTCCCGTCGCCTACCCTTCAACCGCCCAGTTCGTTGTCGTCCCGCCACCGTGTAGTACACCACCCCCACCAAAATCTTCCCTTCCCACCGGTGATCACCCCCACCAATTTTCAGGGCCATCCGTCCAGCCGTTAGCTGCCACACACGGCTAGAAGTCACAGCACCAGCCCACCCTTCTCTCTCTATTGTCGGTTGCTTTCTCAGCCCAGAACCGCCACTCGCCGATGACATGGCTGACACCACCCACCCAGTTTTCTTCCCCTCCCACCGGTGAACATCCCCACCAAGTTTCACCTCCATCCGAGCCACCGTTACTGCCATGAGCTCCTCCAAGCCACACGGCTTTTGAGTTTTTTCGGCACCGTCGTTCCACCTCCGACCACCACCTCTTCACAGCTTCTTCCCCAACCTCTTGCCGTCCTAACCCACCCATTTTCGGCCTCGATCCATTGTCGGAGAAGCTCCCACGAGCTCAACTCCGTTCAACCCCTTTAAGCTCTTCCACCACTGTCTCCACCACCACCCACGGCCAAAACTCACTTCCTTTAGCTACATAAACATCTCAAGGCCATTCCCTATCAATTTCGTGTCTTGGTTTGTCCTCGTTCGAAAGTGGGTAATTTATTACCCATGGCCACAGTGTAAAATACAATGTTACGTTGCTTTTCCTCCGCCGTTTGCAACGCCGCGAGCTTTTGAAAAATACCGTATAGCGCTGTAAGTATTTTCCAAACTCTACTTTTAGATTTAAATATATTTTTCTCTTACAATAAATATTTGTTGTTGGTTGGTTGATTCCGGATTGAGTCCGAGGAGTTCGGAGGTAGGATGGATTGAGGACGGAGTTGCTTGGTTTGTTGATTTATGGTTGGTTGGTTGTTTTTTGCATTGAGATTGCATTTATATGATGCATGCACCTGCATTTTATTTAAATTGAGAAAATCATGTTTTGTTGGCGTAAATGGATTTTCGAGTGCGTGTGGACCCCAAGCCAGGATGGGGCATTATCTCGGTGGAGCTCCTCTGGTCACTCGGGAGTGAATAATACTGAGTGACATCCCCTGGGTTGTCGCAGGGCGACGACCAGATCGCACGATACGGTAACTCTATCGTGTCAACTCCGTGGTCCTTAGAGTGGCGGGGACTAGAGGATGGCCTGGCCAGGGATGCGCCGGGCACGAGTACTGGGCATCGCTCATTTAGGTGTCACACGCGTAAACGTTACTTGCGGTGTGGCACAGAGCCAGAGTGTGCGGATGATCCCTAAGGGAGATCATGGTGCATGCATAATTGTATCAATTTTTATGGTTTTGGTTACGAGCCATTTTCTGGGAAAATGGCGAGGTTCGTTTTGAGGCTATATGATCCATTTTCTTGGAAAATGGTGGTTACTGTTTTGGGCCATTATCTAGGATAATGGTGAGGAATGGTTTTAATGGTAATGTTTTTGGGCCAAATGGGTTTTTGGCGTGCATGGAAAAATGTGGTTTTCATGGGACATGTGCATTGGCTTTTCTTTCATGCATATTGTTTGAGTTTTATATGTTTTTATCTAGTGGTGTTTGGATTTTACTTACCTGCGGCACCATTTTTAGTTCCGTTGATTTTGGTGCAGAGTTCGAGGAAGAGGAGGAGGCTGACCCCAAGGATGCGGCTCCGCTGAAGTTCTGAGTTGGAGTTTATGTTTTGTATTTGGCCTTGAAACTATATTTGTAGTTCGTAATATTTTATTATGTATGTTTTGAACAGCTTTGTATTAAACTAAGAAAAATTATGGTACTTAGTTTATGACTTTGTTATCCGCTGCGTGTCTCTTTATACACACTTGTTGCTTATACACACACTTGGCACTCGTTGATAGGGTGGTGTCCCATGATGTCACCATCCAGACATCTCAATTTTTCCATATCCGTGCGTAGGGATTTGGGGTGTCACACAGATTATATTCTTTCACCTTAGTACTTGGCAATGCATAGCCTTAACCGCAATACCAGACAATGTGTATAACCGAAATCCTCTTGCATAGAGAAATCATATCTTTGAAACTAATACTAAATATCTTCAAAATAACATCCTAACATTAAAATAAGATACTTAAGATCATCATATAAAAATATCAAAGCCTTTAGAGTAAGATCAAACCACGAAATATTCAAACTTTTTCCAAATAAAAACTGTTTTTTCCACTTCCAGTTTTCAAGTTTCTAGATCTAAGAAAATCTACCATCAAAAGCTTTAGTCATGCAACAAAACCTCAATGAACACTCATAAACACATACTAACAACACTCCATAAAATGTTTGGATCAAGAAATGTCCATTAGCTTGGTCAAAAATTCCAAAACATAACATACTCTCCAGTTTCATGCCCAAAATGACCTTTTCATGGTTAAAAATACTTTTGACCTATGAAATGACCATTTAATAAGAGAATAATATATCTACGGAAACTATACTCAAAGGAAAAAAAACTTTTATGAAGGAGTCATTGTGTGAAAATATTTAAAAAGGGTAGAAAATCTCCACGCAAAAAGACCCAGAAATCTACCCGAGAAAGCTCTTTTGGGTTTCTCTTTAAGAATGGAGTGAAGAAGTGATGAAAGTGAGTGAAATGTGTCTTGTATGACTCTATAATTTTGGATGGGAGAGGTATGGGCTTGAATGACCCTTGATTAGTGGTGGCTATGTGACATAAAGTGGAGAATAGTAAGCGGTAAGGACTGCCTCCTGTAGCTGTGAAGTATGTAGGGTGATGAGGTGAATTTATCCTTACATCAAGACACTATTGGGTGCAGCCAAGAGCAGTGGATGGAATTCCATGTGGGGAGGAAGCTTCTTCTAGAAACTTTGCCAAGGTGGCCAAATTCGTGGGCTTTGGTGGACCGCAACCAAGTGGGCTTCAACTTGGGGTTTAAAGGTGGTTTGGTTAGGGTTTGGGATGCTATCAAGCCCAAATCCAATTTATATTGGCCCAATAAATTTTTCAATGTTTAAAAGGTTGGATAATGATGTCATAACAAGAATTTGGTAAATTAATAGTATGTGAAAGTGATTCAATCAAGTGATTAAATACAATGCTAGAAATCAGATCAATAAGGGTTTGGAGGCCAATTTTAGGGTTTGGGGAAACCGTTTAGGGTTTCGGTTTCAACCAAGTTTTTGGGGTTTTAATTGGATTTCAATAATTTAGGGTTTCACTAGGGCTGAAATCCTTTTTGATCTGACTAAATTTGGTTGATTAGATGAAATAACAGTGTTTTGCTTATATGGCATGATCTCTCACCTTGATTTCCTTCACAAATCCATCTAATGGCTCCTCATGGTGCCAAGTTTCTAATACTATTCACTATGTGTGGCTAATATCTTGCCAAGTGTCCAAATAAAACTTATCTAACCTAATTTGGATATTCCACACTATGATTTTGAAAACATTTGCACTTAGTGTGTTTATCGAGGTTACTATTCACTTCAAAAAAAGCATAATAAACTTAGTGCTGAAAAAATCCTAAATAGTCATATATAACCTATAGTGAAAATCGTTTACCAAAATTCAGCCTCGAAGTACCCATAAAAATAATCTCACAGTTTCGAACATGCATTACGTTTGAAATTATAAAAATGTGTTATTGCGCCATAAAATCCTAAATAATCAACTAAGACTAATGGCGTAGACCACAATGCATTTTGTCACTTTTAACTATCTCATTTAATTAAAATCGCATTTCTGGCACCATAGTGAGTGATAATACTGACTATGTTGATAGACCAAAACTGGTTCAATTGGTTGATTCGTGAAAACTTATGGAGTTTTCATGAGGTTCTTAAAGTCAATAGAAATTTACTAGTGAATTTCTAGCGGGCTGTTACAGTATAACTTGTTATGATTTTTATTTATTGTATAAATGAGTTAGATTGAATCTTAAAGGTCTAATTTTGGAATTAGAAGCATGCCATAGTAGGTTCTAATTCTAACTTGGGTTGATCATCAGGCAAGCATCGATTTTGACTAGTTTTAGTTGAACCATGAGGTTTTGGTTTTTTATTTTTTTACCTAGGCTTGAATAATGAACATTTAGATGACCTTGTGGTTGGGATAAGAAGGAAAATGCATGATTTGAATTCAGTTTTTGAAACTTTTCTCAATGGAAAAGACTAAGAGATACCATGCATGCTTAAGGGTTAGATTAATGGTGATTAAGGACTTGAGCCATGTTTTTGTGTTGGAATGAACTCGTATGTCCTAAATCTAAGTTGTAATTTATCCCTAAGGTTATAATTACTATTGGCGCTTGATGAATTTGAGTACACATTGTACCCATAGACGTGAATAGTTAAAATCTCATCTAGGCCCCAAGGAATTGCATGCCACGGGTTGAGTATGTGTAGCATAGTTTCACTTTTAGTTTTACAATTCTAAGAGTATAGGTGGTTTTAGAATATTGAAAATGTGACATTTGTAAAGTTTGGTTAAATTTGGGGGCCTATGTGACGCCCCCAAATCCCCACATATGAACACGGGAAAATCGAGATGTCCGGATAATGACAATACGGGTTACCACTCTAACGACGAGTGCCAAGTGTGTGTATAAATAACAAATGTGCAAAAAGAAACACGCAGCGGATAACGAAAGTCATAACTAAGTACCAGAATTTTTCTTAGTTTAATACAAAGCTGTTCAAAATATACATAATAAAATATTACAAGATACAAATATAGTTCAAATCCAACAACAAGGCATAAACTTCCACTCAATACTCCGGCGGAGCCGCTTCCTCGGGCTCAGCCCCCTCCTCCTCCTCCTCGATCTCTACACCAAAATCTACGGTACCAAAAAAGATGCCGTAGGTAAGTAAAGATCCAAACGCCACTAGATAAAAATATATTGAAACTCAAACACTATGCATGAAAGAATGCCAACGCACATGTCCCACAAAACGATATTTTTCCACATACGCCAAAAGTCCCACTTGGCCCCAAAAACATATTATTTTCCAACTCACGCCAAAAGTCTCATTTGGCCCAAATCCAACTCATACCAATAACCAATTAATCCGTATGCACCATGGCCTCCCCTAGGGGTCATCCGCATACCCTGGCTCCTGTGCCACACCGCAGGTAACGACCACGCATGTGACACCTAAACGAGCGATGCCCAGTTCCGCGCCCCGTGCGTTAGTAGCCGAGCATTCTCTAGCCCTTGCCAGCAAAGGACCACGGAGTCGGTACGAGAGCATTATCATCCCGCCCGCTCCCGTTGTTACCCAGCGACAACTCAGGAGATATCACTCAGTATATTACGCTCTTGAGTGAACATAGGAGCTCCACCGAGATAATACCACATCTCAGCTTGGGGTCGTGATACACACGTACCCGAAAATCCATTTATGCAAATAAAACAAGATTTTCTCAATTTAAATAAAATGCACATGTATGCTTTATGTAATGCACGCCTCAAGGCACAAATAACCAACTAATCACAAATCAACAAAACTAATCAACTCTGCCCTCAATCCATCCGACCCTCAAACTCCTCGGACTCAGTCCGGAATCAACCAACCAACCAGATAATTTATTGTAAGAGAAAAATATATTTAAATCTAAAAGTAGAGTTTGGAAAATACTTACAGCGCTATACGATATTTTTTGAAAGCTAACGGCGTTGCAAAAGGTGGAGAAAAAGCAACGTAACAGTGTATTTTACACTATGACCGTGGGTAATAAATTACCCACTTTCAAACGGGGACAAACCAAGACACGAAATTGATAGGAAATGGTCTAGGGATGTTTATGAAGCTAAAGGAAGTGAGCTTTGGCCGTGGGTGGCAATGGAAGTGGCAAAAAGGGGCTGAACGGAGTTGAGCTCGTGGGAGCTGCTCCGGCAACGGATTGGGCAGGAATTGGGTGGGTTAGGATGGCAATAGGTAGGGGAAGAAGTTGTGAAGAAGTGGTGGCCGGAGGTGGAACAATGGCGGCCAAAAAGCACAATAACCGTGTGGCTTGGAGGAGCTCGTGGCGGCTAACAGTGGCTAGGATGGAGGTGAAACTTGGTGGGAATGTTCACTGGTCGGAGGGGAAGAAAACTGGATGGGTGGTGTCGGCCAAGTCGCCGGCGAGCGGCGGTTCTAGGCTGAGGAAGCAACTGACGACAGAGAGAGAAGAGAGAGCTAGTGCCGTGATTTCTAGCCGTGGTGGTGGCTAACGGCTGCACGGGTTGGCCTGAAAATTGGGGGAGGTGATCACTGGCTGAAGGGGAACAAGCGATGGGAGCGGTGCACTGCACGGCGGCGGGACGGCGGCAAACTGGGCGGTGGAAGGAACAGACAGAAATGGAGGGGGGGCTGGGTCGAGCTCACGGGGGGAAGAAGAAGAAAAAGAAAAGAAAGAAGGAAGAAAAGAAAGAAAAGAGAAAGAAAAAAGGAAAAAGGGAAAAAGAAAAAGAGAAAAGAAAAGATGGAGAACAGAAATGAGGTCCAATCCTCATCTCCAAAGTCCAAAAACTAACCCGACGAAAACGATTTTAAAAACATAAAACGACTAGAATAAATTAAACACCACTTCAAATAAAATAAAACCAATTAGAATACAATAATTTAAAATAAAAGAGCTAATATATAATTAAATTAAAAACGACTCCTTCAGGGAAAATACACGTAAAATGGGGTCATCACATCCTACCCCCCTTAAAACAAATTTCGTCCTCAAAATTTGCAAGATCAACCATCAGGGCCAGAAAGATACAAGATAAAACTCTGAACATAATTGAGAGATACATATCATCAACAACTCCCAACAATTCCAATAGTTATTATCTTCATACCATAAATTGCTAATATCGACGACATCTCTACTTTACCTTCCAAACTTTCATCCTATTCCAACTCTGGTAACCTAATAGCCACTTCCAAAATTAACCATCAATAAGCAAAATTTGCACGACGAAAAGATTAATCTCCCATTAAAACTTCAAATCACTACTAATTCCTCAAAATCAATACAAAATTTGAATACCTAAGTATCTCCAAAAATCATGCTTTCGCGCGCACTCTGATAACTCGCCAAAATACCTAAAGGTTATATATCCTCATAAATTAACATCGTCAAGTACAATCTCAATCCATACCTAATCACAAGAAAACCTTTACCACATTTCTATAGAAAATAATATACCTCCAAAACCACAAATCTCCACTCATTCCTCAGTTGGCCATCACTACCCTAATCAAAAATCAACATTCCACAAAAATATGTCCATGATTGTTGATAGAAATCAATACCCATCAACCTCAACATCCCAAAATGAAAACAAGCATCATCCTTTCAAAATAAAACTACCACATCTCAGGTAAGGAACATAACCTAAAAGGCTCAAATCTATATCGACCAACCCACAAGAGTGACTATGAACTTTTACCTGGCAGTCTATATTTAAAAGCTCATCACCTAAATTCTGAATATCATAAAACCTGATAATGACTAATCTTAATACGATCTACCATAAAACTCACCGAAACATTATTGAAACCTTCTTGGTAACTTGCCCACTTATATCTACTTCCATAAGCCAGTATCTACACGACTAGTTTCTTCAATTGCACATCCCCATTAAATCTCAAGGCAGGCCATACTACTCAAATCTTCAATCCTCTAAAATTATTCCACAACACTCTTGGATCCTAAAGCCATATTACCTTCTAAATCTATTTATGTTATCCACCGTTGATGCCTAAGTTCCAACCTCCAAGATTTCATCATACACTACACATGGTGACCCAACAAACACTCTTCAAACTAAATAATAATGTCTATAATTCTTCCGACTGGACATTTAGTCTCTAAGACACAATATAGCTCCCGAATTTAAATTCTTAAGTGAACTCAAGTCACGATTAATTCCTGCAAATAATCACAACAATCATTGCCTACCATCATTCTATTGAGTAACCCACTTCGACTGTACACTTCAATCATCTTACCAAAAACTCATAGCCAAAACCAATAATCATCCAAGGTACAAGTGATCCACTGCTACCATTTCCATCATCTAGACTTATATCCTCAAGTCAACAAAAATCATTCCTGAATCTGCTCAACTTATATCCTTAAATATGCCAAAATCCATTCCTAAAAGTCGGCCGAACATATAGCCTCAACCCAAAAAAAAAAAAAAAAAAATACTAAAATACCAACACTCAAATTAACATACTCATTTAATACCAACACATAAACTACCACCTCCAACACCCCGGATGGACCTATATTTTTAGGATCGACAAAATTATTTCCTAACCTATACCACCTTAGTCCTGAAATCTGAAAAGAATCATTTCCTATAATTTACCAACCCTATATCCCCCAACTCGAGAATAAGCATCTTCTAAACCATAATTTTCCAAAACTTTAAAAAAAAAAAAAAAACAACCCTCTTCATGAGTCAGCAAAAACATTACCTTCGAGTCTCATAGAGAAAATCTCTTCTTGAAAATCTACACATCGATTACTTAAATTAGACGAATTGATGTCTTAATGGTTGTGGACAAATTAACTCACAAAATTTCATCAATTTGCTTTAGGCAAAATCTGAAAGTTCCAATTTAATCGACACCTCAAATGCTCATTGAACCTAGCATCTCAGGTTCCATAAACTCATTCCGTAAATCCTATAGAATTTTAACTTTAGATTCTTTGCGCTCTTATTAGTTGTTACCTCCGTTCATTCACGGCTCATGCCTTCGTCCTTATGGATTCAACTAAACCATGACATTTCCCTGCCCAAGCTTAAATCAGTAAATAGCCATCTAACCCAAGTACGCGCACTCTATCTAGGACCATCATTGTACTCTAAAAGGTTTGAAACCTCCATCTATGCAAAGGAATATTATATCTTCAACATAATAATAACCATTTTTGAATTAGAGCAATACCCCTAAACCTTAGAAAATACGCCCCTCGAAAATTTCCATATCAAAAACTTAACTCTGATCACCCCTATGGTAATGGTTACAGAGTAATCAAACTCTAAGATAGATCGAGTTAGCATACCAAATCCGCGTATCTAAAACTCAAGTCTTACTATAAAGCAGTTCATCAAGTCATTCTAAACCTTTGATCATCTAAAGATCATTCTCTAAAATCAACAAGATTGAAGACCTTAGATCCGATAATAAAACAATCGCCTCCCAAAACTTTCAAAATCTAAAACATTAATTGATAACAAATCATTTCCTAGAGTCCACAAAACCTTAAACCTTAAATGAAACTCTCATCAATTTATTCTTGATGTTAGTTGAACTTACAATCTCCTACTCTAAAGACTCATTACATAAATTCTACAAAACCTAAGATCTCAATCATTTTAGGTGACTTAAAGCTAATTGCCCCCTCCTATTATGACTTGAGTTATTACTCCACAAAGATCGCCTAAACCATATCATTCCCTTCAAGTCTCGATATTATAACAGCAAGCCACATCGATAAATATTCCAGCCTATTACGCTAAATATTCATACCTAACAGTATTGTCAATCATACCATCTTCTTGCCATAACACAACCATTGACCCCATTTAAGAAAAACAAATAAAACCAACAACATAAAACCAAAAACCAAAACCAAACCACATAACAAGAAACAAAAAGAAACCAGCATGCAATAACATAACGAAATAAATAAATACAAGCAAACAAGCTCAAATAAATTCAAAACAATTAAAACATGTCAAATAGCAACTTTATTTAAAATAAATTTTAAAACACAACTTTAAAAAAATTCTGGTACTACCTACGGGACATGTAGTTTTACCTAGAGCCAAACCGCTCTGATACCACCTATGACGCCCCCAAATCCCCACATACGGACACGGGCAAATCGAGACGTCCGGATGATGACAACACGGGTCACCACCCTAACAACGAGTGTCAAATGACAACACGGGTCACCACCCTAACAACGAGTGTCAAGTGTGTGTATAAACAACAAATGTGCAAAAAGAAATGTGCAACAGATAACGAAAGTCATAATTAAGTACTAGAATTTTTCTTAATTTAATACAAAGTTGTTCAAAACATACATAATAAAATATTACAAGATACAAATATAGTTCAAATCCAACTACAAGGCATAAACTTCCACTCAATACTCCGGCAGAGCCGCCTCCTCGGGGTCAGCCTCCTCCTCCTCCTCCTCCTCGATCTCTGCACCAAAATCTATGGTACCAAAAATGGTGCCGCAGGTAAGTAAAGATCCAAATGCCACTAGATAAAAATGTATTGAAACTCAAACACTATGCATGAAAGAATGCCAATGCACATGTCCCACAAAACAATATTTTTCCACGCACGCCAAAAGTCCCATTTGGCCCTAAAAACATATTATTTTCCAGCTCACGCCAAAAGTCTCATTTGGCCCAAATCCAACTCATACCAATAACCAATTAATCCGTATGCACCATGACCTCCCCTAGGGGTCATCCGCACACCCTGGCTCCTGTGCCATACCTCAGTTAACGACCACGCGTGTGATGTGATAACCCGCTTTTACGTGTATTTTTACTGAATGGTTGTTTTTAATTTAATTAATATATTAGTTTATTTATTTTAAATTAATTTATTTTAATTGGTTTTTATTTATTTGATGTTGTGTTTAATTTATTTTAATCGTTTTACGGTTTTTAATCTCGTTTCGGCGGATTTATTTTGTTTTCCCGGAGTGAGGATTGGACCTCATCTCTTTCCTACATCTCTTTTTTCCCTTTTTTTTCCTTTTTCCTTTTTCTTCTTTCTTTTTCTTTTTCTTCTTTCTTTTCTTTTCCTTCTTCTTCCTTCCTCCCGCATCGACCCTGTCTCTCTCTCTCTCTCTCCTCTCCCACGCTGTTGCAGCCCAACCCCTCGACCCACCGTCTTCCAGCCGCCGTGCGGCACACCGCCCCCACCGGTCGAACCCACTCCCTCCGGCGCACCTCCCCACCAAATCCCACCCCCATCCGGCCAGCCGTTTGGCCGAAAAACGCCATCAAAGCCCCCACGGTTTTTGCTGCGATCCGCTGCCGTCACTCCACCTCCGGCCACCACTTCTTCACCACTTCATCACCGGCCCCTTGCCATCCTAACCCACCCATTTTCGGCCTCCAATAGTCACCGGAACAGCTCTCACGAGCTAGCTTTCCATTGTGGGAAATCCGGCCATCAACCTCCATTTCCGCTGCCACCCACGGCCAACCACCACTTCCAATAGCTTCATAATCATCCTTAGACCATTCCCTATCAATCCCAAGCTCTGGTTTATCCCCGTTCAAAAGTGGGTATTTTACAATCCACGGCCACAGTGAATTTTCACTGTTACATTGCTTTTTCTCCGCCGTTTGCAACGCCGCAAGCTTTCTAAAAATACCATATAGCACTGTAAGTATTTTCCAAACCCTATTTTCAGATTTAAATATATTTTGCTCATTCAATAATTTATCTGCTGGTTGGTTGATTCCGGACTGAGTCCGAGGAGTTCGGGGGTCGAATGGATGGAGGACGGAGTTGCTTGTTTTATTGAATTATGTTGGTTGTTTATTTTTGTGCATTGATATAGCATTTACATGGTGCATGCATGTGTGTTTTTATTTAATTGAGAAAAGCCTGTTTAATTGGCGTAAGTGGACTTACGGGTGCGTGTGTATCACGACCCCAAGTCGGGATGGGGTATTATCTCGATGGAGCTCCTCTGGTCACTCGGGAGCGGAATAAACTGAGTGATGTCCCCTGATTTGTTGTTGGGCAACGACGGGAGCGGGGGCTAAGGGATGCTTGGCTACGAATGCGCCGGGCACGGAACCGGGCATCGCCCTACTCACCGACTCTGTGACCCTTCGCTGGTGAGGGCTAGAGGATGCTTGGCTACGAATACGCGGGGCGTGGAACTTGGCATCGCTCGTTAGGTGTCACATGCGTGGTGGTACTCTGCGGTGTGGCACTGGAGCCAGGGTGTGCAGATGACCCCTAGGGGAGGTCATGGTGCATATGGATAAAATGGATAATGGTTTGAGATGAACAAAGGCCAAATGTGACTTTTGGCGTGATTTTTGGAAAGGGTTTGTTTTTGGGCCAAATGGGATTTTTGGCGTGTGTGGTAAAAATATGATTTTATGGGTCTTGCGCATTGGCATCATTTCATGCATATTGTTTGAGTTCTATATGCTTTTATCTGGTGGTGTTTGGGTTTTAGTTACCTGCGGTACCTTTCTTGGTTCCGTAGATTTTGGTGCAGGATTCAAAGATGAGGAGGAGGAGGCTGAGCCCGAGGATGCGGCTCCGCCGGGTTGCTGATGTTATGCTTTATAGTTTGGTTTAAAACTATATTCGTGTTTTGTAATATTTTATTTATGTATGTTTTAAACAGCTTGTATTACGTTAAGAAAAATTATGGTACTTAGTTATATGACTTTCGTTATCCGCTGCGTGTTTCTTCGTACACATATGTTGCTTTTGCACACACTTGGCACTCATTGATAGGGTGGTGACCGGGTTGTCATCATCCGGACGTCTCGATTTCCCCGTGTCCATGCAGGGGGATTTGGGGGCGTCACAGGTGGTATCAGAGCGGTTTGGCTCTGGGTAAAACCACATGTCCCGTAGGTAGTACCAGAATGCTTTTAAAGTTGTGTTTTAAAATTATGTTAAGTACAGTTATTTAAGTTGTTTTATTTGTTTTATTTGCTTTAGTTGTTTGGGCGTGTTTGTTTGTTTTTATTTATTTGGTTATGTTTTTGCAAGTTGGTTTCTTTTGTTTTCTGTGATGTGGTGATGGTCTGTGGTTCTATTTTTGTTTGTTGTTGGTTTTATTTGTTTTTGTTTTCTGAAAGGGGGTCAAAGGTTGTGGTGGCAGGAAAAAAATGGGGAGACCAAGGAAATCTACTCAGGAGCCACGGGACAATACCTCAAGGGATGACTCCATAGCCGAAGCAATACGGCAGATGACGGAGTTCATGCAGCAGAATATTAGGCCTCAACAGACAGGGCCTTGGCCACAACAAGGAGGACCTTGGCCACCACAAGGGGGTCCCTGGCCACAACAAGGAGGCCTTGTCCACAGCAAGGAGGGTTTTGGCCACAACTAGGAGGTCCTTGGCCACATCAGGGAGGGCCTTGGATGTACCCGGGAGGGTCCAGTAGCATGGTGCAAGTCGGATGCACCTATGAGCACTTCTTGGCGCATAGAACCCCACACTTCACTGGAGAAGAGAATCCACTCCAACCTAGAAAATGGATCAAAGACCTGGAAAGAACATTTGAGGTGTGTGGATGCACCGAGGCGCAACAGGTACTCTACGCCAGCTATCTGTTGCAAGGCACCGCGTCTGATTGGTGGGATACCAAGAGGGTGATGCTAGAATCGGAATTGGGATCTTTCGCTGTTGTGACCTGGCAGCGCTTCAAGAAAGAATTTAATGACCGCTTCTTTCCCGTAGGGTTAAGGAAGCAAAAGGCAAGAGAGTTCTCAAATCTGGTCCAAGGGGGCGCGACAATGGAACAGTACGCCCGAAGATTCATAGAACTTGGGCGATTTGCTCCCCACCTTATCGCCACAGAGGAGATGCGAGCTGATCATTTTTAGGAGGGACTACGCCCTGATATACGCTGTATGGTGGTTAGCCATCGGATATCCACTTTTCAGGAATTAGTGGATGTGGCCCCCCTTGTGGAGTGAGAAAATAATCTGAGTATGGGCTCCCCTCCAGGACATAAGAGGCGGAGTTTTTCTGGTGGAGGAAGCAGCTCGGGTTCGCCTCAGAAATTTGTTTAGCGGACTGGAGCTCGACCTCAAACGTCCTCAGGTGTTCGTATGGGAGGACGGGTGCCAATTTGTGGAGCATGTAATAGAGCTCATGAGGGCGAGTGTCGGCTGAGTAGTGGACCCCAATGTTACCGGTGCGGCCAAGTGGGACATATTGCTCGGGAGTGACCCGTCAGAGTTCAAGGAGGCCGTGGAGGTAGACATGGTGGAAGAACCAATCCGAGACAAGCAGTGCAAGCCCGGGTTTATGCTGTCACACCTGGAGAGGTGGATGATGAGGCACCAGTGACCCATGATGCTGGAGTAATTACAGGTATGGATTAATTTAATTTTTAAGTTGGATTTAATTTTTGGTATTTTTGGTTTCTCCTTTGCTTTTTGGATTTTATGGGTTAATGTCAGTGTTTTTAATACCGTACCGTACCGTCGTACCGGCCGGTACATATCGTACCGGTATCTAGACCGGTACAGAAAAATATGTATTTCGTACCGGTCAAAATACCGGGTGTACCGGCCGGTATGTGACTGTACCGGCCGGTATTCCGGATTTCGGCCGGAATAGATGTTTCGGCCGGTACACATTTTTAAATTCCTGAAGAAAGTTTCAGGCTTTCAGCCGGTTTTATTATTATGGCAATTTTGTAATTTATGTGAAAGGCCAAGGTTATTTATGTCATTTAGGCATTTAGGTTTACTTTTAGACTTTAGTTGCTTTTACTTTGTCTTTACTGATGCATCCTCATCTTTCTCGTGAATTGCTTCTCTTTGCGCCGTGCAGCTGCAGCCCGTCTCCTGGAGTCCATTTGCATCATCTCCAATTCTCCATTACAGGTAGTAATAGCATAGATAAAAAGATAATAAATTAATAATTACTACTCATTAAATTAATTAGTTGTTTTTTATATTTTGGCCTATTTCTCTTATTTATTTTTTTTTTCTTCTCTGATGATCTGTTTGTTGCCGGCACTGTAAATTTTTTTTTTTTCCTTCTCTTCTTGGCTTTTTATTCTAATCTTTATTTCTGCAATTGATAAAAAGTTCATGCTTTTGGTTTTGTGACTTTTGTCTCTTTTTTTTTTGTTATCAGTAAAATAAGGATTTTATTGATATAAATAGACATAGTCCAAGTTCACTGGACATATACCAGAGCTTTGGTTTTGGCTCTGTTATTCAAAGTTTTCAAGTGTTTACTCGAGTAATTGGATAAATGGGTCAGATTGAATTTTGAGTTTAGTAAATGCTCTACAGTAAAATGGGCAGTCAAGAAATAGCATGTTTTGGTGTTGGGCTGTAGGAAGGGATTGTGGGCATTACAGGGAAGGATAAAAAAAATGATTTTATATAGTTCACTTATAAAAAAAATGATTTTATATAGTTCACTGTAGCGAATGATTGGTCGTAAGATGTCTCTTAAAATGTCTAACATGGGTTATATGTTCATGTGGAGGCTAGAAACTTGAGTTGAAGGAATTGCACATTGATGAAAAGTAATTGAGAAGATATATGGGCCTATAATATTTCATGATTTAGCAATAAGAATTAGCAATAAGTATATAAATTTGATATTTAAAAACAAATTATTTTTTAATGACAAATCTTTTTTAAAAAAAAAAGAGTGCAAAATTTACATGTATTAGAATTATAATTTATATCTAAGTCTAACATTATTCTTATAAAATATAATTTAAATATTAAATTTATTTCTAAAATCAATCGTTAATATCTCTATGATGGATCAAACTAGCCTATTTTATATTTGCATGCAATGCCAATATATAAAAAAATGTTTAGGAAAAGCCCTAGCTGTACGTGTTAAAAAAAGAAAGCATATATTATAGTTGACTAAACTACATCAGACAAACAAAAAGAGTAGGTTTAATTTTGTTATTTAAATATCAAATAACAAAAAAAAATTATTGTTACTCTTTTAGGTTTTACAACTATATAAATCTATAAGTTATAACAATTATATTGGTATTCATATGCAGAAATCATGATCATCACCACTCTCATGATCACAGTCATGATCCTAGCGTTTCTTCTGTCAACATAGTTTGTGAAGGGAGCTTAGACTTTGAAAAGGTTGGATCTCTCTCTCTCTCTCTCTCTCTCTCTCTCTCTCTCTCTCTCTCTATCCTCTCTCTCTCTATATATATATATACACGCATGCATGCATGTATAGAAACTTGAATTTATTGAGGCTAATTAATTTACAAATGACAACAATATTTTTTAATCCATTTGATAAATTATGTTAAGTTTCAATCTATTAAGTGTTGAACACTTAAATTTGAATAAGTGTTGAATTATGAGGTTGTTTTATAGGAGTATAAAAATGTCTAGTTGTCAATCAACCGGTGCTACATCTACAACACTTGCTCCTGTAAGATCAGAAGATCCAGCATGGGCCCATGCACGTGCAGTGCCAGGGGCAAGAAATAATACTGAATGTTTATACTGTAATAAAGTAATTAGAGGTGGCGGGATCACTCGATTGAAGTATCATCTAGCTGGGATTCCAGGCAATGTAGAGGCATGTAAAAAGGTCTCTGAAGATGTAAAATGGCAAATGAAGGAGTTGCTTGATGAAATTAAAAGAAGCAAAGAGAAGAAAAGAAAAATAAGCTCAGAGATTGGAGGTGATATAGATTTAACATCTGATGATATTGATGATAGTAATAGTATGGAAGGACAATCTCAGCTTTCAAAAGGTAAGGGGAAGTCAGGAGAATCTGGAACTGGAAAGTCAGTGGGGGGATTAAGTAGATTTTTTGCTCCAAGAACAACTCCTGGGGCCCAACCTTCAATTAAGAGTTCTATGTGTTCGAATGAGATGCTTGTACAAGCAAAGATGGCTGTAGCACGCTGGTGGTATGATTCTAATCTGCCTTTCAATGCGGCTCAATCCAAGTTTTATCAACCAGCTATCGATGCCATGACTGCTATCGGGCCAGGATTTAAGGGCCCTTCTTTATATGAGTTGAGAGGAAATTTGTTAAAGATGACTGTGAATGAGGTTCAAGATTATTTGCAACAAATTAAGAAGGTTTGGAATGACACCGGTTGTACACTAATGGCAGATGGTTGGACAAATCAGAAGCAACAATCAATAATCAACTTTTTAGTTTATTGTCCAAAAGGTACAATGTTCTTGAAGTCTGTTGATACATCTGGCCTTAGAAAAGATGCTGAAACATTGTTTAATATCTTTGATGAGGTTGTTCAAGAAATTGGAGCTGAGAATCTTGTGCAGTTCATAACGGACAATGATGCAAGTTATAAAGCTGCAGGAAAAAAGTTACAGCAGAAGTATGGCTCTTTCTACTGGTCCCCTTGTGCAGCTCATTGCATAGACTTGATGTTGGAGAATTTTTCTGATCCAAGATATTTTCCCCTTATTGATGATACTATAAAAAAGGCAAAAAAGATAACAAAGTTCATCTATAACCATGGTTGGGTTTTGGCATTGATGAGACAAGAGTTCACCAAAGGTCATGATTTGTGTCGTCCTGCAATTACAAGGTTTGCGACAAATTTTTTAAGTATCCAATGCTTGCTCTTGTTTAAGAAAGAACTGAGACAAATGTTTACTTGTGATAAATGGATTGCATCAAGCCATTCTAAAAGTATCATAGGGAAAGAGATAGCTGGGATTGTTTTAGAAGATAAAGAGTTTTGGGCTCAATGTCAATTTATTGTTAAAATTAGTGAGCCTTTGGTTCGTGTTCTACGACTTGTTGACGGGGATGAGAAGCCTGCAATGGGATACTTGTATGATGCAATGGAAAGAGCCAAAGAGAATATAAAAGCAAGATGTAATAACAAAGTTAGTATATTCAGTCCATTCACCAGGATCATTGATTCTAGATGGGATAAGCAGCTTCACAGTCCATTACATGCGGCGGGTTGTCTTCTTAACCCTGGAATTTTCTATAGCCCCAGCTTTAAAAAAAAAAATGATGTTATAAAAGGCTTCAACAGTTGTGTTATGAAGATGGCACTTGATCCTGATGATCAAGACAAGATCATTGAAGAACTTGACTCGTATAATAATGCAGTAGGTGAGTTTGGACATGCTTTAGCAATCCGCCAGCGTGATAAGCTTAATCCAGGTATTATCATTTATTAATATCATTTGTTAAATACTGTGACTTTGTACTTTAAATTTTATCTTATTTTATTTTACTTGCATTTAATTACTAATTTATAATTGCATTATTGTTATAGTTGCATGGTGGACCCAATTTGGTTGCGAGGTTCCAACACTTCAAAGGTTTGCTGTTCGAGTACTAAGTCAATGTTGTAGTGCAACTGGATGTGAGAGAAATTGGAGTACATTTGATTTTATTCATTCGAAGAAGAGAAATAGATTAGTACATAAACGTTTGAATGACTTAGTATTTGTTCGTTATAACTTGAAGCTGCGAGAGAGGTAAATTTTTTTAATATTAATGTCTTTCACTTTTGAAAATATATATAATATTTTCAATTATGTTTGATTTTATTTTGACAGGAGCATAAAAAAGGGAAGAGATGCTTTAAATCCAATCAATCTTGAAAATATTGACTTGATGGAAGAATGGGTGAGTGAAGAATCTGAGCTTCTTGATGGAGAAGATTTGGATTGGGCAAGTATTGAGGAGCCATTAATCTCACTAAATGAGGAAGACGTTGATAATGTTGGTGTTGATGTTGATGATGGTGGTGACATTGATGAAAATATTTTGATTAACATGTCGAATCTTGCTCCTTATTGTCTTTTTGATGAGGATGAGTGATTTTATTTTAATAGTTGGATTAAGAACTTATTTAGTTTGTAACTTAAAACTTAAAACTTGTATTGAGAAGTATTGAGTTTATGACTTATTTTGTTATTATTTTGAAATACAGTTAATGCTTATATATATATATATATAATTTATTCAGGTATAAACTATTCCGAAACGGTACACGAAACGGTACCGGTACCGAAACGGTATCGGTACCGAAATATTATTCCGAAATGGTACGCGAAACGGTACCGGTACCGAAATATTTCGTTCCAGTGACTTGACCGGTACGACATCCGGTACGGTATTCAAAACTTTGGTTAATGTGTTTGGTTCAGGAAGAGTCCGTTTGTATGAGTTTTATGCTTGCACTTTGTTTGATTCCGGTGCGTCACAGTCGTTTGTATCTTCCACTTTTGCTCGGGTGTGTAATTTGGTCACGGAACCATTACCGAAGTCTATGGTAGTGGCTCTACCCGATGGTGAAATGGTGTAGTGTTCCAAGGTTGCTTTGGGATGCCCGTTAAATTTTGATGGAAGGTTCTTGGATGCTGATTTGGTGGTGTTTAAGCTGTTGGGTTTTGATATCATCCTCGGGATGGATTGGCTATACCGATATTCTGCGAGTATTAATTGCAGAAGTCAGATAATTAGCTTTCAGCTTCCAGATGGTGATTGTCTGGAATTTGCGGGGAGTAAATTGAAAGAAAAGCCGGTAATTATATCGACAATTCAAGCAAGAAGGGAGATTGCATGGGGAGCGGATGCATTCTTGGTTCAGATGGTGTCCACGCCGTCCGAGGAGAAGTCTTTGGCAGACATTCCAGTTGTGGAAGAATTCCCCGATGTGTTTGTGGATGACTTGCCAGGACTACCCCCTGTGCGGGAAATGGAATTTGTTATAGACTTGGAACCTGGAGCGGCTCCTGTGCATAAAGCTCCTTATCGCATGGCACCGGCTGAATTAAAAGAGTTGAAGACTCAGTTACAAGAGCTGGTAGAGAAGGGATTTATTCAGCCTAGTACTTCACCGTGGGGTGCACCAGTTTTGTTTGTTAAAAAGAAAGATGGAACCCTCCGTATGTGCATAGATTATCGGGAATTGAATAAGGTGACCATCAAAAATAAATATCCTCTCTCACGGATAGATGATTTATTTGATCAGCTTCAAGGAGCAGCCGTGTTCTCTAAAATTGATCTGAGGTCGGATACTACCAGCTGAGGATCAGAGACAAGGATGTGCCTAAAATTGCCTTCAGGTCGAGGTATGGGCATTATGAATTTAAGGTGATGCCGTTTGGGTTAGCTAATGCCCTTGCTGCTTTCATGGATTTAATGAATCGAGTATTTCGACCTTATCTGGATTCCTTTGTGGTAGTATTCATTGATGATATTTTGATTTATTCCCGAGATGTTGAAGAGCATGTGTATCATCTTTGTCTGGTACTGGGGAAATTGAGAGAACACCAGTTGTACGCCAAGCTCAGCAAGTGTGAATTCTGGTTGGAAGAAGTTAAATTTCTTGAGCATGTAATTTCCCGAGACGGAGTGGCTGTTGATCCTATTAAGGTAGAAGCCATTTTGTCATGGCAGCGCGCGACTACAGTGCGCGAGATCTAGAGTTTCTTGGGGCTCGCCGGATATTACCGAAGATTTGTGGAGGGTTTTGCTCGCCTATCCGGACCTCTCACAGCTTTGACTCGTAAGAATATAGAATTTGTTTGGTCAGATAAGTGTGAGAGAAGCTTCCAAGAATTTGTAGTCTTCAGTGATGCGTCTAAGTTTGGTTTGGGTTGTGTCCTTATGCAGGAAGGACAGGTTGTTGCCTATGCATCTCGTCAGCTAAAGGACCATGAGAAGAATTATCCGACGCACGATTTAGAATTGGCCGCGATTGTTTTTGCTCTCAAGATCTGGCGGCACTTCTTGTATGGGGAAGCTTACGAGGTATTTATTGATCACAAGAGCTTGAAGCATTTGTTTTCCCAGAAAAATCTGAATATAAGGCAGAGGCGATGGCTAGAGCTAATCAGTGACTATCAGTGTGAGATCAAGTACCATCCGGGGAAGGGCTAATATAGTTGCTGATGCTTTGAGCCGAAAGTCGCACTTGGAAGATGAAGCTGAGCCATCAGAATTGGATTCGTTGCTTTGTGGGATGAGAAGGCTCCTTATTGAGAGTTCACAGCAAGAAGAGATTTTATCTTTAGTTCTGGATATTCCGGTAATCGATTTTGAAGAATTGAAGACTCTTCAAAGGAAGGATCCGAAGCTGCTGAATATTAGAAAAAGAGTCAGAAAATCTCGAGGGCCGTTGCATTATAGCATGGATAAAGATGGGATACTTCGGTTCTGAGATCGCAGAGTGGTTCCTAAAGATTCAGAATTCAAAGAGCGGATCATGGCAGAAGCTCATGCGGCTCCTTATTCAGTTCATCCCGGCAGTACAAAGATGTATCGGGACTTGAAGAAAAATTACTGGTGGGATGGAATGAAGAAGGATATTGCCTTATATGTTGAGAAATGCCACACATGCCGTCAAGTGAAGGTCGAGCATCAAAGACCTGCAGGTATGCTCCAACCCCTCCCTATTCCTGAGTGGAAATGGGATGACATCACGATGGACTTTGTAGTGGGTTTGCCGAGAACGCCTAGTGGGAAAAATTCTGTTTGGGTGATTGTTGACCGATTAAAGAAAAGTGCTCATTTCCTGCCTGTTAATAACACCGACTCCTTGGGTAAGTTGACACACTTGTACGTGAAAGAAATAGTGCGGCTGCACAGCATACCAAAGAGTATAGTGTCGGATCGAGACCCGAGGTTCACGTCGCAGTTATGGAAGAGTTTGCAGGCAGCTTTGGGTACTAAGTTGAAGTTCAGTACTGCATATCACCCGCAGATAGACGGCCAATCAGAGCGCACCATTCAGACCCTTGAAGACATGTTGCGAGCATGTGTCATGGAATTTCAAGGGAATTGGGAAAACCATTTGCCGCTCATCGAGTTTGCATATAATAATAGCTTCCATGCGACCATTCAGATGGCTCCCTATGAAGCTCTTTATGGGAGAAAGTGCAGGTCGCCTTTGTGTTGGGATGAAGTCGGGAAGAGTAGGATAATTGGACCCAAAATAATTCAAGAGATGCAAAGCCAAGTTCGAATCATCAGAGATAAAATGGCGGCAGCTCAGAGTCGCCAGAAAAGCTACGCTGATACCAGGAGGAGAGAGTTGTCTTTTGAAGTTGGTGATTGGGTTTATCTCAAAGTCTCTCTCATGAGAGGTGTTAAGTGTTTTGGTAAGAAGAGGAAGTTAGATCCGAGGTATGTAGGCCCTTTTCAAATTCTGGAGAAGGTAGGGTCCGTCACCTATAGAGTTGCTTTGCCAGGATATTTTGGGGATATTCATGATGTCTTCCACGTATCATCCCTGAAGAAGAGCTTTGGACAGCAAGAGCCATGCTTCGTCGTCCCAGAGGGTATTCAGTTGCAGCCAGATCTCACTTATGAAGTTGTTCCGTCGTAAATCATGGATTGGAAGGAGCAACAGTTGAGGTCCAAGACGATACCTCTGGTTAAGGTGGCTTGGGGAGATCCGTTAGCTCAAGACTTCTCTTGGGAGCGAGCAGCGGACATGAGGGAGCAGTACCCGTACTTGTTTGAAGGATGAAGGTATGTATCTTAATCTTGGTCAAAGATGGTTTGTCTGTTTTTATGTGGCTTCTTTAAGTTGGTGGTTGATCTTGCAAATTTCGAGGACGAAATTTGTTTTTAAGGGGGGGAGGATGTGATGACCTGCTTTTACGTGTATTTTCACTGAATGGTTGTTTTTAATTTAATTAATATATTAGTTTATTTATTTTAAATTAATGTATTTTAATTGGTTTTTATTTATTTGATGTTGTGTTTAATTTATTTTAGTCATTTTACGATTTTTAATTTCGTTTCGGTGGATTTGTTTTGTTTTCCCGGAGTGAGGATTGGACCTCATCTCTTTCCTACATCTCTTTTTTCCGTTTTTTTTCCTTTTTCCTTTTTCTCTTTTCTTTTTCTTCTTTCTTTTTCTTTTTCTTTTTCTTTTTTTTCTTTCTTTTCTTTTCCTTCTTCTTCCTTCCTCCCGCGTTGACCCCGTCTCTCTCTCTCTCTCTCTCCTCTTCCACGCCGTTGCAACCCAACCTCTCGACCCACCGCCATCTGGCCACCCTGCTGCACACCGCCCCCACCGGTCGAAGCCCCTCCCTCCGGCGCACCTCCCCACCAAATCCCAGCCCCATCCGGCCAACCGTTTGGCCGAAAAACGCAATCAAAGCCCCCACGATTTTTGCTCCGATTTGCCGTCCTAACCCACCCATTTTCGGCCTCCAATAGTCACCGGAACAGCTCTCACGAGCTAGCTTTCCATTTTGGAAAATCCAGCCATCAACCTCCATTTCCGCCGCTACCCACGGCCAACCACCACTTCCAATAGCTTCATAATCATCCTTAGACCATTCCCTATCAATCCCAAGCTCTGGTTTGTCCCCATTCAAAAGTGGGTATTTTACAACCCACGGCCACAGTGAATTTTCACTGTTACGTTACTTTTTCTCCGCCGTTTGCAACTCCGCAAGCTTTCTAAAAATACCATATAGCGCTGTAAGTATTTTCCAAACCCTATTTTCAGATTTAAATATATTTTGCTCATTCAATAATTTATCTGCTGGTTGGTTGATTCCGGACTGAGTTCGAGGAGTTCGGGGGTCGGATGGATGGAGGACGGAGTTGCTTGTTTTATTGAATTGTGTTGGTTGTTTATTTTTGTGCATTGATATAGTATTTACATGGTGCATGCACGTGTGTTTTTATTTAATTGAGAAAAGCCTGTTTAATTGGCGTAAGTGGACTTACGGGTGCGTGCGTATCACGACCCCAAGCCGGGATGGGGTATTATCTCGATGGAGCTCCTCTGGTCACTCGAGAGTAGAATAAACTGAGTGACGTCCCCTGAGTTGTCGCTGGGCGACGACGGGAGCGGGGGCTAGGGGATGCTTGGCTACGAACGCGCCGGGCGCAGAACCGGGCATCGCCCTACGCACCGACTCCTGGCCCTTCGCTGGTGAGGGCTAGAGGATGCTTGGCTACAATTCCGAGCGATGCCCAATTTCGTGCCCCACGCATTTGTGGCCAAGCATTCTCTAGCCCTCGCCAGCAAAGGACCATGGAGTCGATACGAGAGCGTTACCATCCCGCCCGCTCCCGTTGTCGCCCAGCGACAACTAAGGGGACATCACTCAGTATATTACGCTCCCAAGTGAACAGAGGAGCTCCACTGAGATAATACCACATCTCGACTTGGGGTCGTGATACACACGCACCCGAAAATCCATTTACACAAATAAAACAGGATTTTCTCAATTTAAATAAAATGCACATGTATGCTCCATGTAATGCATGCCTCAAGGCACAAATAACCAACCAATCACAAATCAACAAAACCAATCAACTCCACCCTCAATTCATCCGACCCCTAAACTCCTCAGACTCAGTTCGGAATCAACCAACCAACCGGATAATTTATTGTAAGAGTAAAATATATTTAAATCTAAAAGCAGAGTTTGAAAAATACTTACAGCACTATACGGTATTTTTTGAAAGCTAACGGCGTTGCAAACGGCAGAGAAAAAGCAACGTAACAGTATATTTTACACTCTGGCCGTGGGTAATAAATTATCCACTTTCGAATGGGGACAAACCAAGACACAAAATTGATAGGGAATGGTCTAGGGATTTTTATGAAGCTAAAAGAAGTGAGATTTGGCCGTGGGTGGCGGTGGAAGTGCAAAAAGGGGCTGAACAGAGTTGAGCTCGTGGGAGCTGCTCTGGCAATGGATCGGGGCCTGAATTGGGTGGTTTAGGATGGCAAGAGGTAGGGGAAGAAGTTATGAAGAGGTGGTGGCCGGTGGTGGAACGACAGCGACAGAAAAGCACAAAAACCGTGCGGCTAAAGGTGGCTCGGATGGAGGTAAAACTTGGTGGGGATGTTCACTGGTCAGAAGGGAAGAAAACTGGATGGGTGGTGTCAGCCACACCACCGGCGAGCGGCGGTTCTGGGTTGAGGAAGCAACCGGTAACAGAGAGAGAAGGGCGAGCTGGTGCCGTGACTTCCAGCCGTGTGTGGGGCTAACGGCTGCACGGGTTGGCCTGAAAATTGGGGGAGGTGATCACCAGCCAAAGGGGAAATGACCGATGGGGGCGGTGCACTACACAGTAGCAGGACAGTGGCGAACTGGGCGGTGGAAGGAACAGACGGAAATGGAGGGGAGGCTGGGTCGAGCGCACGGGGGGAAGAAGAGGAAAAAGAAGAAGAAAATGAAAAGAAAGAAGGAAGAAAAGAAAGAAAAGAGAAAGAAGAAAAGAAAAAGGGAAAAAGAAAAAGAGAAAAGAAAAAATGGAGAACATAAATGAGGTCCAATCCTCATCTCCAGAGTACAAAAACTAACCCAATGAAAACGATTTTTAAAACATAAAACGACTAAAATAAATTAAACACCACATCAAATAAAATAAAACCAATTAAAATACAATAATTTAAAATAAAAGAGCTAATATATAATTAAATTAAAAACAACTCCTTCAACGAAAATACACGTAAAAACGGGTCATCACAGCTTATTTGTAAATAGTGAAAATTTAGGGCTTGAGTAGCAATTTTGGAATGTTTAGGGATATTTTTATAAATATCTAATTTTTGTACCTTTTTATTATGAACCTCAACCTTAGAAGCTTAATTCCTAACTTAGTATAACCTTTTTTAAAGCTGCTATGATTTTTTCAAACTCGGGCAGTTTGTAAGTTGGCCTTTGACTTACACCTTGATAAGTTTTTATGATTTATTGATAAATGCCACATTCATATTATAAGTTTCATTTTAAGCATGAAACATCATATCATATGATATATTGTGATGGGCCCCAAGGTAGACCGAGCCTTAGAGATCATTTGCAAGTTCCAGATTGGGCAATCAAGAGATTGAGAGCTAAGAAGAGCAATGAACCAATGCAAGGATTAGTACAATCTACTTGAGAAGAGTCTAGCAAGAGCCCAACATTCATGATGGACTTGAAAGAAAGAGATCCAATTCTCATCCACATGATACAAGCAATGTAAGAGTACAACATAAATTATGGCATATTATTATGTTTATGTGATTGAAGGCCTTGGGCTTGTTTATTTCATTAAAAATGCTTATTTTATTAGTTTAGAATAATTGGATTTATTTTGAGAAGGACTTAAGGGCATGTTGGAAAAGTAATTATTTTGTTGAACTACAGTTTCAAGAGGGTTATTGTAGCCGAGTTACTGTAGTGTGGTACTGTAGCCATGTCACTCAGGGGCAGTTTTGGAAGATGGGGATTTTATCTTACCTAGGGTTTTGTGAGGTTTTAGTTTAAATCCTCTTTATTGCGTCATTTTGAAATTACGAAAGTTTATGACATTTGATAAATTTTATTCATTGTGAGTTGAGTTTATCTCATCTTGTTATTAATTGAATTTTTGAACTTATCAAAAGTATATCACAACCTTTGTGTCGTTCTTCTTTTGTAATTTGGATTCTTGAGGCAAGTTCTTCAACGGATCTAGATTTTAATATAATCTAGGTTCTTGAAACGAGTTCCTCAACAGGTCTAAGTTCTTCCATTGACTTGATTCTTGGGTGAGTTTTCAAATTGATTGTGGGTTCAAGGGATTCCAATTCTGTTGGTTCACATCATTTGGATACTCATTTCAAGAACCTAAATTATATTAAATTTAGACCCGTTGAACAACCTGTCTCAAGAACCCAGATTACAAAGGAAGAACGCTACAAAGATTTTGATTTACCTTTGATAAGTTAAAAAGTTCAATTAAGAATAAGAAGAGATAAGCTCAACTCATAAAGAATAAAATTCAGCAAATGTCATAAACTTTCATAATTTCAAAATGACGCAATAAAGAGTATTTAAACTAAAACCTCACAAAACCCTAGATAAGATAAAGCCCTCATCTTTAAAAAATGCCCCTTAGTAAATAGTGTCGAAGCTACAGTATCGCACTGTAGTAACTCGGCTATAGTAACCCTCTTGAAACCCTATTTCAACAAAATAATTACTTTCCCAGCATGCCCTTAAATCCTTACAATAATAAACCCAATTATTCTAAACTAATAAAATAAGTATTTTTAATGAAATAAATAAGTCCAAGACCTTCAATCACATAAACATAATAATAGGTCGTAATTTATGTTGCACTCTTCCATTGTTTGTATCATGTGGATGAGAATTGGATCTCCTTCTTTCAAGCTCATCTTGAATGTTGGGCTCTTGCTAGATTCTTCCTAAGTGGATTGCATTAATCCTTGCATTGCATCCTTACTCTTCTTAGCTCTCAATCTCTTAATTGCCCCATCTGGAACTTGCAAAGTATCTCTAAGGCTCGGTCTACCTTAGGCCCATCACATTGAGTACATGCCTACATGACATGTACAATTTTCATCATTTGAACATATATCACCAACTGTCATTTTCATAAACACATGTCATGAAAGAAAATTTTTTAAAGCATTGCATGAAAAGAAACTTTTGTCATGACCCCAAAGGTTATTGTGGGAAAATTATCCTAATAGAACTCCTCTATACACTTTAGAGTATTTAAGAATTGAGTGATAACCTCTGGTTTGACGAATAACAGTTAATGAGTTTTGAACAGGTTCCTTTTAAGAGATGCCGGAGAGAAGTCAAATATTATGACACCTAAGGCTAGTGGGTGTATATGTTATGATATTATGATGTTAGGTTATATTACCAATGCATTGAGAACGAGCCTCCAGACAACATAGTCTCAACGTAAGTTGTACTGCAGCCACCAGCAAGTACACACAGTGCATATGGGGGGAACTGTGATGATACAATACATTTTGTTGTTAATTGCTCAGTACGAATGTTATTGCTAGTAATGATGCTTCTCATTGATGAAATGTCATGTTTTTTTTTAAATATATATATATATATATATATGTTCTATGTAAGAAAATGTGCATCAAGGTCTTTCTGAAAAATGTTGAGAAGTCTGGATGGGAGATAAATATGGTTATCTGCATAGCATGCATTTCATGTTTATCATTTATCATGCAACTTTGTGCATATTGGTTGTTTAACTTATTGAGATTTCAAGTAAATCTCGCCCTTGTGAACCCATTATCATTCCAAATGGAATGGAATGATAGAAGTTGTGCCAGGAATCGATGAGGACGCACCGAATGGACCAATGGATCCAACTAATTGAGGAGGAGCCAGACCTCGAGAAGCTATTAGACCTTATTTTAATGTTTATAGCTCTAACCCTCCCTACCTTAGATTGCATGAAGCAGTTAATCTAATTATGGAGGCTTATTTGTATTAAGGATATGCTACTTCATGTCTTTGAACTTATGATGATATGAATGACATCAGGATATTTTTGTTTATTCTGGTATAAGTTTTATTTAGTCACCCTTATTCCACTGTGATTATTGCTAGATGCATTTTATTTTTAACTATTATGAATGGGAGTATGTAATCATGTGTTGCATATCTTGAAACTCTAAGTTTCTGTTCCATCTCAAGCGAAGGTTGGGAGCATCACATAAATGAAATAAAAAAAACTTGGGCTTCAAGTGTTGGGTTCTTTATTGGGCCCTATGAACAAGTCTTTGTAGTGGGCCTAGATGTTGGCTTATCCATGAGCTTTATGTCTAGATTTATTGGGCTTTTCCTTGGCCTCAAAATTTCAATAGGTTAGGTCCTAACTTTTAGTCTTTTCTAAATTAGGTCAATAGCCTTGAATCTTACTAAGTTGGGTTTAATAGTCTTATTTCTTCTAAGCTAAGCCTAATGTCTTGTATCCATTAAGTTGGGCCTAATGTCTTGTGTCCATCAAGTTAGGCCTAAAGTCTTTGTATCTATCCTTAGCCCATCACATCTTGGTAAACTAGGGCCTTATTAGGTCATTATTGGGCATTCTCCAAATCCATCCAGTTTCGAGCCTCCAATATGCCATGTGTCATTCTCCCATTGGCCTCTTGGCACATTTCCTCAAATTAATAAGCATTATAATCTTCTAATAATATTACTAAACTAATCCAGTGCAAAAATTCCCTTTTTTTCTCTAGAATCTCAACTTCTACCTAGGTAGAGTCAAAACTACTAGGGTTAAGGCCTAAGGTTCTCTTAAGTGGGGTGTTACACAAGGTGCCACCATTGTAGGAGGCTTTGGTTGTCGTTCCAAGAAGCAAGGCATGGTTGTTTTGATAGCACGTCTTACGGGTTGTCAGCGGTATAAGATACACAACGGGATGGTGGCCAAAGATCAAACGAAGTTAAGTTACAAATAATGATGGCCAACGATGGTAGTCAAAGTAAAATACTATCAATCCCTCATTACAATGAGAAAAGACTAAGGGAGTTGATTGCATCTATGATTATAACAAATGAGCTGTCATTTCTCACCGTTAAGGGACAAGGGTTCTATATTTTGTGTAATGTCTTGAGCCCCAATGTAACAGCCCACTAGAAATTCAATGGTGGAATTTCTATAGACTTTAGGAATCTCGCGAAAACCTCGTAAGTTTTCACGAATCAACTAATCGTATAGGCTTTAGTTTGTCAGCATAGTCAGTATTACTACTCACTATGGTGTCAGGAATGTATTTTATTTATTTGAAATAGTTAGAAGTGTCAGAATATATTATGGTCTGCGTCATTAGACTCAGTTGATTATTTATGATTTTATGGCGCAATAATCCCATTTTCAATTTTCGAACAATACGCTTATTCAAAAACGCGTTTTGCTTTTTTTGAGACATTTCGGAGTTGAATTTTGATAAGCAAATTGCACAGTTAGGTTTGTATGAATATTTAAGATTTTATAATGGAAAGTTTATTTTTCACTTTCCCGATGTGAATAGTAACCTTAGTAGCACCTAGTGCTTTGTTTTTAAAATCACAGCTTGAAATGTCCAAATTGTTAGGGAAGTTTTATTTCGACACTTGGTGAATAATTTTGGACACTTGGTACAAAGAGGAACCATGACATGGATTGTGAGTGAATCAAGGTGTGAGATCATGCTGCCTAGGGAAAAAACTATTCTTTCATCTGATTAACCAAATTGAGCCAAATCAATGAGGGTTTCAATCCTAGTGAAACCCTAAATGGTTGAAATTCAATTGAAATCTCAAGAACTTAGTTGAACCAAAACTCTAAACAGTTTCCCCAAACCCTAAAAATTGGCCTCCAAACCATTTTTTATCCAATTTATAGCATTGTATTTAATCACTTAATTAAATGACTTTCACATGCTATTTGTGACTCCCCCAGATTCTGCTTGGGATCGAACAGATATCTGAAGCGTCAGGACATGCAACACAAGGTTACCTACCCCTGTTCATGACATATAAGATGCAATGTTCCTAACAGACATATAAGATGCAATGTTCCTAGCATTATGCAATATTCGCAGCGGATACATTTGTTTTTCTTTAGCAATACTATGCACCAAACTAAAAATATCACAAATACTTGAAACATACTTCATACATAAAGGCATACTAAACAACCATGATCACAACACTAGTCCAAAATAGTTGTGATCAAAAGAGTACTGGAGATACAACTCCATAAGTACAAGTAGTAACCTAAGTAAAATACTATGCCATCATCGACGTCGCACTGTAGCTTAGTCGACCATGTTCAGTTGGTCGGATTCCGATTCTCCTTCGGGTCCTGTAACAAGATCTACCATTCGGGGGTAATGGTAGTTGGGACTACCACAGTGAAATTTGATTACAAGTCTCAGTAAGTTAACAGGAAACTCACACACAGGTTAATGATGCATACATGGTAGTAAAAGCATGAATGCATAATTAAAGTTGTAAGTAAGCATAGCATAACTTGACATATAGCATGGCATAACTGACATAAACTAAACTGAAGCTTGAACTGAACTTGACTGACATGACATGAACTTGATCTTAAAACATAACATGGACTAGCAACATAACATGAATGTGAACTTGAAACATAACATGGACTTGAAATATAGCATGAACGTGAACATACATAACATAAACATGAACTTGAACTTAACATAAACCTTAGCATAACATGATATAAACGAGAACTTGAGACATAAGGGAAATGGGAACATAACATAACATGAACGTGACCTTAAACATAACATGTACGTGAACATAACATGACATGAACATGAACTTGAACATAACATAAACATGAACATAACATGATATGAACATAAACTTGAAACTTAACATGAATATGAACGTAACATGTACGTGAACTTGAAACATAACTTGGACGTGAACTTGAAGCTTAACATGAACGTAAACTTGAACATAACGTAATGTGGAACATGACTTGAACGTGAAATACATGAACTTGGAATCTTGTTCAATAGACTTAATTAATAAAGTGACCATATGGGTGCTACACGGGGTCCCCTTGAGCCATGTGTCCCTACCAATTATCGCATCACAACACAGGTATCTACACCAGCTGTGAGTGCGTTAATACGTACTACATAGTTGTTGTAACAGCACACTAGAAATTCAATTGTGAAATTTCTATTGACTTTAGGAACCTCATAAAGACACCATAAGTTTTCACGAATCTATTAATCATATAGGCTTTAGTCTAACCACATAGTTAGTGTTATCACTCACTATGGTATCAAAAGTGTGTTTTTAATTATTGGAGATAGTTAGAAGTGTCAGAATGTGTTATGGTTTGTGCCATTAGACTTGGTGGATTATTTAAGGTCTTATAGCGCAATAACTCTTTTTCATATTTTCGGACGAAACGCCTGTTCAAAACTGTGATTTTATTTTTAAGGTCACTTTGGGGCTGATTATTGATAAACGATTGTCACTGTAGTCTCAAAATCACAGTGTGGAATGTTTAAATTTGAAAAGTTTTAATTGGACACAGAAATATCTTAGCCACCTCACTCTTCCAAGTCTATACTCCACCTTTAGAAAATATCTTGAGCTGATTTTTGTGGATATTATTAGGTAAAAATATCTTGAGCTGATTTTTGTGGATATTATTGGGTAAAAATATTTTGAGCTACTTTTTGTGGATATTATTGGGTAAGAAAGGCCAACACTCAACCCTCACTTCAGTCTCATCCTCTTCCATATCTTGTGCATAAATATCTCCAGCCCATTTCCCCACGAAATCATCTTCCTTTACACTTTTCATTGAAAGAACACCAAATACTCTCTCAAACAGCTTTTAGGTATTCTTTTGTACGCCCATATCGAAACTTTTGTATGTATTTTATCATAAAGTCTCATTCATATTAGTTATTTCTTTTTTAGTCTTGTTTACATGGATAGTTTATTTGTTCCATTTGAAAATCATTTGGTTAGTCAAATATTGTTCAAACTCTAGAAAGGTCATTCTGGGAGATAAACTAGAGAATATGTTGTATTTGGGAATTTTTGACCAAGCTAATGGATAGATCTTGGTCTGAAATTTTTATGAAATATTGTTAACCTATGTATATGATTATATGTTGAGGATTTGTTGCATGATTAAAGGTTTTGATAAAATATTTTCTTAGATCTAGAAACTTAGAAACTCGAAGAGGAAAAATAGTTTTTGTTTTGAGAAAGTTTAAACTTTGGTGGTTTAAACCTATTCCAATGGCTTTGATAATTTTATTGGAGGATACTAAGCCTCTTATATACATGTTAGAATATTATTTTGAAGATATTTGATGTTAGTTTCAAAGATATAAAATATTATGCAAAGAGATATTCGGATAGGCCAAAGTGTGGATGTTCTTGACTCAATTTATGTTTTGGTTAATGTTTAACCATGTGATCTTTTTTTTTTTATGGAAATATACTTCATTGCATTCATTCAATAAGCGAAGTTACAACTGTGACTTATAAGCCAAGAGAACTCGACTATAAAATCAACTAACGCATCTGCTTAGGAGCTTCTCCGCACACAAAGTGACGGACATTGTCTAAGAACTTCTAAAACTCTCAAAAGAGAGAGTAACAGCTCTGTATGACCAGAGACTGGATGGCTCCTCCTACCTCCAAGGAGGCGGACTATGGAGACAAACGCTATGAACAAATGGTCCAGTAGCATACAACCTAGACTAAAACCTAAAGACACAGACAACCTACAAAACAAAAAACCAACAACGACAAAACCAACACTGATTTGAACCCTAAGTCCAAATCAGTATACCTAAAAAACTAATATACTACAAAAAACTATACTGCAAAGCGAAGAACAAACAACAAAACCACGAAAACCAAGCACTGGCGTGAGCCCCGGCGGCTCACCCACCCCAAGCGTCGGCACTAGGAGCACAAGAACAGCACGAGTACCCAGCTCGCGTACGGACCACACTACCTCCACTGCAAAGGTCAGCCGTACGTCCACCGGCCGTAACGTCGACTGCCTTACCCACTGGCACCAGCCCAAAGCTGTGTCCGAACAAAAAGCTCATAGCCTCGCTCGGTTTGAACCATGGAACACAGAACAAAAACTAGAAAAATGAAATAAAAACCGAGAAAAACAACTAAAAAAACACTTAAAACTGATGGACAAAAAGCACAAGAAAGTGGTGCTCGCTGAGCAAACCATTCTTTGGGGAGAACCGACGGCCGGTCAATGATCTCCCGGAGTCTAAGGTCTCGGAAAATCCAAGATCTGAGTCGGCAGGTGGCTCCCCAGCGGCGCGTGACCCCCACGTTCTGTTCAGGCCGAGACTCCACCCCGCGCGTGCGGGCTACGCTCCCCGCCATTTGGCGCCGCATTCGGTGGTCTTGAAGATTGGCGGCTGGCCAACGTCCGGGTGGGACGCGTTTTGGCGGTCGATGGCTGGACACGACTCCGTCGGTAACTCCCCTTTATTTGCCTGAGAACACAAAACCTGTCGAAGAAAAACTAAAACAAGAAAGAAGAGATTAAAGAGAAAGAAGAGGGGGGAAGGGGATGAGAGAGGGGGGGGGGGGAAGGAGCCGAAAGCTCCCCACCCCCGTCGAAATCTCTGAAGGTGAGGTTGTTTCCTGAGAGAGAGCGGAGAAGGAGAGAGAACGGTGTACTTTTTGATTCCCCAAACACTTCTCTAACCATGTGATCTTGAATTAGAAGCTTATATATGTTTCAGGACATCTTTTTAAAATCATGTGATGGTTTGGTTTGAAGATCACATCTTTATAAGTCATAGATCAAAAGGTTGATCAAAACAAGTTAGAAACAAAAATCAATGAAATAGCATTTGGGAATTTCGGCGCTATAGAGTTTTAATAGTTGTGATTAGTTTTAAATTTTTCTAAATTGATATTGTAGATTAGGATAAAATTTATATGAGGCATGTAAATTTTGGTGACTTTTGGAGTTAGCATGCAAAACCCTTAAGTTATGGGTAAAATGGTCATTTTCTCACATGTATAGGGTAAAATGGAAATTTTACTCTTAAGTTAGTAGTTTTCCATATTCAATTATTAGTGATTTAGTTCTAACTTTTAGAATCACTAATTACAATTCCTCGTGATCGCGCTTGAGCTTTTATAAGAAATGCAGATATCGAGATAAGTTAGCTTTTAACTTATTAGAAGTTTACTGTGTATGTGTGCTAGGTAAAGGAACTATAGTGTATGTATGTGTGTTATCATATATGCCATGTCATGCCAAGTTATCACATATTTGTCTGTTACATAGAATTTATTCTATCATGAGTTTTCATCTATTACATAAGATATTCTGTCACTTATTACTATATATTGCAAGTAAATCATGTTAAATATGTCATCTATTACATGTATGTCATGTCATGTTCACTGCTACAAGTATGTCATGTTAAGTGTATTTTCCGTTACATGTGATACCATGTTATGAAATATTGTATGTTGCATGTTTATGTCATGTCACGAAATGTTCTATATCAAGTTAGTCATGTATTTTGAGTTATGTTCCAAGTCACATTATGTTACATCAGGGTTTATGTCCTTTCATATTCCAATCACGTCTCGTCTTGAGTATAGTGTGTGTATTTCGAGAACAATCAAGTCAAGTTATTTATGTCAATCACGACCCTAAATGCAAGGATGGGATAATATCCTAGTGAAACTCCTTTGTTCACACTAGAGTCTTTAAATAGGTGTGAAATCCCCTGAGTTGATGAAATACTATCAACGGGTAGCAGGCGGGGACCTAACCAGCTGGTCACCGGAGTGCACCAGGCACTAATGCCGATGGAGCCACTTTAAGTTTCATGGGATCCATAGCAACTGTGGCACACGAAGTATGGAGTTACAGCAATTATGATGCATATATACATTGCGTGAGACACAGCAATTGTGACACGTAGAATACATGGGACTACAACAACTATGGAGTATGCATTAACGCACTCACAGCTGGTTCAGATGCATGTGTTGTGATGCGGTAATTGGCAGAGACACATGGCTCTAGGGGACCCATGTAGCACCCAAAAAGTTGAGTTACATTCAATTTCATGGGGTCCACAGCAACTGTGGCACATAAAATATGGGGTCACAGCAATTGTGACGCATACACTACGTGAGACACAGTAATTGTGACACGTAGAATATATGGGGCCACAACAAATGTAGAGTATGTATTTAAGCAGTTAAAGAATAAGTTTCAAATCACGTTTTTGTTAAGTCAAGTTTTAAAGCAAGTTCATGTTAAGTCAAGTTTCAGAGTAAGTTCATGTCAAGTCAAGTTTCAGATCAAATTTATGTCAAGTCAAGTTTAGTTCACGTTTTAATTTAAGTTATGTCAGTTATGCTATGTTGTATGTCAAGTTATGCTTTAATTAGTTATGAATTTAATTATGCATTCATACTTTTACTGTCATCCATGCATCATTAGCCTGTGTGGAGGTTTTTTGTTAACTTACTAAGATTTGTAATCAAATCTCACTGTGGTAGTCCCAACTACCATTCCCCCCGAATGGTAGATCTTGTTATAGGACCTAAAGGAGAATTAGGAGCTGGCCTACTAGACACAATTGACTAAGCGACGGTGCAACGTCAATGTTAATATAGTAGTTAACATAAATTACTACTTGTGCGATGGAGTTGCATCTCCAGTATTTTTTAGATCATAACCATTTTGGACTAGTGTGGTGATCTTAGTTGTTCAATGGGTCTTTATGTATGAAGTATGTTTTAAGCATTTTGGATATTTCCAATTTGATGCATAGTATTGCTAAAGAAAAAAATTTATCCGTTGCGAATATTGCATAATGTTATATGCATGTTAGGAACATTGCATCTTATATGTCATGAACGGGGGTAGGTAACCTTGTGCTGTATGTCTCGACGCTTCAAATGTCCCTCCGATCCCAAACAGAAATTAAGTGTGTCACAATTGTTGTGGTCCCACGTATTCTACATGTTACAATTGTTGTGTCTCATGTAGTGTATGCTCTGCAGTTGTTGTGGCCCTATACTTCATGCTCCATAGTTGTTGTGGCCCCAAGAATGGTTTGTGACACACTTGCTGTGAACACACATAAAATAAAATATGGCTCCATTGGCATTAGTACATGGCACACTCTGATGACTAGCTAGTTAGGCCCCATTTACAACCTGTTGACTGTACTTCGTCAACCCAGGAAATTTCACACCTATTTAGACACTCCAGCGTGAACAAATAAACTCCACTAGGATATTACCCCATCCTAGCACTTAGGGTCGTGATTGACATGAAAAATTAATATGAACGTGATTTGAAACTGGACTTGATCTAACTTCTTTACTTAACATGAACTTGGACTTAAATTTTGATAATCAAAATGATTCCGCCAGTTGTTTCATTAGGAATAGTGAACAATCAGAATGATTCTGCTCAACATATTCCATTAGAGATACTCAGACAATCAAAATGATTCCATCATGAGTATTTTAAATAAGATACCCTAACAATCATAATGATTATGCCAGGAGTATCTAGATAATTGAACTTGAACTTAACTCGAAAGACATGACTTACTTGAGATGGAAACATTTCGTAACATGACCTAACATGTAACATATATCATACTTAACATGATATACTTGCAATAGTGAAAATTACATGATATGACATACATGTAACATACAATATATTTATAACATATAGCAATATGTGACAGAATAGATTGTGTAACAGATAAATATTCGTGACAGAATAAATCATGCATAACATATAAACATGTAATGACGTGGCATGGCATGGCATATATGATAACAGACATACATAAATTGTAGTTCCCTTACCCATCATACATACACAGTAAACTGATAATAAGTCAGAAGCTAACTTACCTCGATCGTCGTGTTCTATGAGAATAAAGTGCAAAACACGAGGAACTATAAGAGGATATTCTAAAAGTTATAAATTTAATTACAAACAATTAGAAATATGAAAACAAGCTAACATAGTGTAAAATTACCATTTTACCCCTAACAAAATGATTTCACATCCTAACTCCAAAAATTTTTAAAATTTACACTCCTCATATAAATTTTGTCCTAAACTCAAATATCAACTCAGAAAAACTTAAAACAAATCACAACTAAGGAAAACACACTATGGCCGAAACATCCACAGGTCATTTCTCTTGATTTTTGTTGTAATTCATTCCAATTTCAAAACTCATGCTTAAACCAAAATTTTACAACAAGGATCTTCCTATCCTAAGTTTAAAACCATATTTAAAATATTCATTTAGAAAAAATCTAATAATCAACACTAAACTTTTTTGTAAAAAGATCAAAACACTTGAATCACTAGTTTTAACCCTAAATCAAAACATCTCCAAGTATTCTAAAAAATCAAATCTTACTTCTAACATATTCATAACATCATCCTAAGATCAACCATGCTTTAAATCATCAAACTAAAGTCACCAAAATCACAAAATAACACTTGGAGTTTTTGGCTTTACACTTAGTCCAAAAACATAAACGTTTTCCTCAAATAGTTTTGATAAATCTCTTAAAATCACATGGCTAAAAATCAATAGAACATGGATCTAATCCAAAAAAATAAAATCTTAGGCCTAACCTAAATCCTCTTGCATAGAAAAATCATATCTTTGAAACTAATACTAAATATCTTCAAAATAACATACAAGAATTAGAATAAGAGACTTAGGATCATCATATAAAAATATCAAAGCTTTTAGAGCAAGATCAAACCTCAAAATATTCAAACTTTCTCTCAACAAAAACTGTTTTTCCACTTCCAGTTTTTAAGGTTCTAGATCTAAGAAAATATATCATCAAAAAATGTATTCATACAAAAAAACCTCAATGGAAACTCATAAAAATATGCTAAAAACACTCCATAAAATTTTTGAACCAAGATATGTCCATTAGCTTGGTTAAAAATTTCAAAACATAATATACTCTCCAATTTCACGACTAGAATAACCTTTTCATGGTTAAAAATAGTTTTGACTGACCAAAGTCCATGGAGTGATACGAATAATATATCTACGGAAACTATACTCAAAGAGGAAAAACTTTTAAGAATGATTCATTGTTTGAAAATACTTACAAAGGATCAAAAATTGTCACGCAAAAAGACCCAGAAATTTGTCCGAGAGAGCTCTTTTGGGTTTCTCTCTAAGAACGAGGTGAAGAAGTGATTAAATGAAAATAAGTGTGTTTTGCTTGACTCTAGACTTCTGGAGGGGGAAGAAATGGACTTGAATGACCACTTATTGGAGGTGGCTATATGACATAAAGTGGAGAATAGTGAGGGGCAAAGGACTGCCTGCAGAAGTTGTGAGGTATGGAGGTTGATGAGGTGGATTCTCCTTCACATCAAGGCACTATTGGGTGCAGTCAAGGGCGGTGGATGGTTTTCCATGTGGGGGAGGAAACTTCTTCAAGAAGCCTTGCCAAGGTGGCCAAATTCATGAGCCTTGGTGGGCCTCAACCAAGTGGACTTCAATTTGGGGTTTAGTTAGGTTTTGAGATACTATCAAGCCCAAATTCAATTTTTCTTGGCCCAATAAAATTTCCAAGGTTTAAAAAGTTGGATAATGATGTCATAATAAGCATTTGAGAAATTAATAGTATATGGAAGTGATTTAATCAAGTGATTAAACACAATGCTAGAAATTTGATCAAAAAGGGTTTGAAGGCCAACTTTAGGATTTGGGGAAACCGTTTAAGGTTTCAGTTTCAACCAAGCTTTTGGGGTTTCAATTAGATTCCAACCATTTAGGGTTTCACTAGGGTTGAAACCCTCTTTGATCTGGCTCAAATTGGTAGATCAGATGAAAAAAGGTTTTGCTTAGGTGGCATGATCTCACACCTTGATTTCCTTCACAAATTCATCTAATGGTTCCTCTTTGTGCCAAGTGTCTAATACTATTCATTATGATCTTGCCAAGTGTCCAGATAAAACTTCTCTAACCTAATTTGGACATTCCATACTATGATTTTGAAAACATTACACTTAGTACGCTTATCGAGGTTACTATTCACTCCACAAAAATGCATAATAAACTTAGTACTGAAAAATCCTAAATATTCATATTAACCAACAATGAAAATCCTTTACCAAAAAACAACCCCGAAGTCCCCTATAAATAAATTCACAGTTTCGAACAGTCGTTTCGTCCTAAATTATGAAAATGGGTTATTGTGCTATAAAATCCTAAATATTGAACCGAGTCTAGTGGCATAGACTATAACGTATTCTGACACTTCTAACTATCTCAAACAATTAAAATTGTATTTCTGACACCATAGCGAGTGATAACATTGACTACATTGACAGGTTAAAATCTTTGCGATTAATCGATTCATGAAAACTTATAGAGTTTTCACGAGGTTCATAATGTCTATAGAAATTCCACCATTAAATTTCTAGCAGGCTGTTATACTATTAACTCACCAAATTCTTGTTGTGACATCATTATCCAACCTTTTAAACCTTGGAAATTTGATTAGGCCAAGAATAATTAGATTTGGACTCGATAGCATCTCAAACCCTAAACAAACTCCGTTTAAACTCCAAATTGAAGCCCATTTGGTTGAGGCCCACGAATTTTGCCACCTTGGCAAAGCATCTTGAAGAAGCTTCCTCCCCCACATGGCAGGCCATTCACTGCCATTGGCTGCACCCAATAGTGTCTTGATGTAAAGGAGAAATCCACCTCATCACCCTCCATACCTCATAGCTGCAGGAGGCAAACCTTGCCCCTCAATATTCCCCACTTTTTGTGACATAGCCACATCCAATCAAGGGTCATTCAACCCCATAACTCCCCCTCCAAAATTCTAGAGTAGTGCAAGACACATTTCACTCCCTTCAATAACTTATTCACTCCATTCTTAGAGAGAAACCCAAAAGAGCTCTTTCGGGCAGATTTCTGTGTCTTTTTGCTTGGATATTTTGACCCTTTGTAAGTATTTTTACATGATGAATCCTTATAAAAGTTGTTCTTCTTTGAGTATAGTTTCCGTAGATATATTATTCGTCTCATTCTATGGTCATTTGGTCTGTCAAAACTATTGTTAACCATAGAAAGGTCATTCCGGGTGTGAAACTAGAGAGTATGTTATATTTTGGAACTTTGGACCAAGCTAATAGACATATCTTGGTCCGAATATTTTATAGAGTGTTGTTAGCATGTTTTTATGAGTGTTCATTGAGATTATGTTGCATCACTAAAGTTTTTGATGATAGATGTTCTTAGATCTAGAAGCTTGAAAACTGGAAGTGGAAAAACAATTTTTATTTGGAGAAAATTTGAGTATTTGGTG
The DNA here is from genome assembly GCF_018687715.1 of Carya illinoinensis. Taxonomy (NCBI): domain Eukaryota; kingdom Viridiplantae; phylum Streptophyta; class Magnoliopsida; order Fagales; family Juglandaceae; genus Carya; species Carya illinoinensis. Next base: position 22,353,728 of record NC_056765.1, read on the forward strand.
GTTTGATCTTACTCTAAAGGCTTTGATATTTTTATATGATGATCCTAAGTCTCTTAGTTTCATGTTAGGATGTTATTTTGAAGATATTTAATATTAGTTTCAAACATATGATTTTTCTATGCAAGAGGATTTCGGTTAGGCCTAAGATTTGATGTTTTTGGGTTAGATCCATGTTTTATTGATTTTTAGCCATGTGATTTTTAAGTTAGATGGTGGATCTTCTTTAGGACACTTTTTTAAACTATGTGATGTTTTAGTTTGAAGATCTCAACTTTTTAAGCCATAGATCAAGAGATTAATTAAAGCTAGTTAAGAAAAAAGTTTTTGCTTTTTGGACTAAGTGTAAAACCAAAAACTCCAAGTGTTATTTTGTGAATTTTGGTGACTTTTGTTTGATAATTTAAAGAATGGTTGATCTTAAGATGATGTTATGAATATGTTAGAAGTAAGATTTGATTTTTTTGAATTTTTTGAGATGTTTTGATTTAGGGTCAAAGCTTGTAATTTAAAGGTTTGCTATTTGTTAAAAAGTTTGGGTCTTTTTACAAAACGTTTGATATTGATGATTTTTTTTCTTAATGGATGTTTTAAGTATGGTTTAAACTTAGGATAGGAATATTTTTGTTGCAAAATTTTGATTTTATCATGAGTTTGAAGTTGGAAAAAATTGTAATAAAAATCAAGAGAAATAACCTATGAATGTTTCGGTCATCGAGAGTTTTCCATAATTGTGAATTGTTTTAAATTTTTTTTGAGTTGATATTTGATTTTAGGATAAAATTTATATGAGAAATGTAAGCTTTTGTAATTTTTAGAGATAGGATGTGAAATCCTTAAATTAGGGGTAAAATGACCATTTTTCCTATGGAGGGAGTAAAATGGTAATTTTACTTTAAGTTGTCTCTTCTACACATTTCAAATTGTTAGTAATTAAATTTCTAACTTCTATAATACCCTCTTACAATTCCTTGTGTTCTGCGCTTTATTTTCATTGCACATGAAAAACGAGGTAAGTTAACCCTTAACTTATTATCAGTTTACTGTATATGTATAATGGATAAGGGAACTACATTTTATGTTTGTATGTTGTTATCTATGCCATGTAATGCATCTTCATCAGATGTTTATCTATTATATGAATTATTTTGTCATTAAATACTTATCTGTTACACGATATATTCTATCACATGTTATGCTATGTTATGAAATATTGTCTCTTAGATGTTATGCCATATTATAAAATGTTGTCTGTTATATGTATGCCATGTTACAAAATATTTTGTCACATGTTATGCCATGTTATAAAATATTGTCTGTTACATGTTATGCCATATTATGAAATATTATCTGTTATATATATGCCTTGTTACAAAATACTGCCTGTCATATGTTATGCCATGTTACAAAATATTGTATGTTACATGTTATGTCATGTTATAAAATATTATCTGTTACATGTATGCCATGTTATGAAATATTGTTTGTTACGTTAATGTCTCAAAGTACTTCTTATCTATCATCCTATGTTCATGTCACATTATGCTACGTTAGGACTTTTGTCCTTTCATATTCATGTCACATCCTGTCTTGAATATAGTTTGTGTATCTCGAGAATAGTCATGTTAAGTTATTCGTGCCAATCACGACTCTAAGCGCTATTATGGGGTAATATCCTAGTGGAACTCATTTGTTCATGCTGAAGTGTCTAAATATATGTGAAATTCCCTAGGTTGACGAAATACAATCAACAGGTTACGAATGGGGCCTAATGACTCATTCAAAAATGAGTAGCACAAGCGCTATCCCAAGTACAGGAGGATGTCGCATAATAATTAGGAATAAATTCATAGATCGTCTCCTCAGGGAAAGTTATTTAAAATCAAAACTTGTTTAAAATGGTGAAAATATTCATAAAGAGAAAATAAAAACGATAGCATGTGCAATGGATGGAATACTGCAACAAGAATGAAAAATGGCACTAGTCATGGACTAGATTCAAATTTTTAGATTTTTGAGTGTCGAAATGAAATGTAAAAGTAACAAATTGAAATTAACAATCAAAGAATCAACGAAACTCAACAATCTTAATTAATCTAAAAATTAAACAATAAAACTGAAATTATTTAAGTCTTAATTAAACTTTAATCAATTTAATATGCAATGGAACTAAGAGATTAATAAAACTAAGCTAAGAATTAAACTAGATTAGAAGGTAATTGACAAAATACAAACTGAAAATTGAAAAGCCCCAAAATCAAGATACTAGAGTTCATCCTTGTATTCAAATCACAAATTCTCAAAATTAATCCATAGCAATTGTAATCACTATTAAAAGAAAGCTTAAAGAAGCGAAAAAAATAAATAACACAAAATAAATAAACAGCAAATAAATTGCCCAAACTTCTAAGCCAAAAATCTTTAAAATATTCCATAAATTTTAAACTAAAATTAAATAAAAAGTAGGGAATGAAAAGAGCAAGGCAAATGAATGGAGATGGAAATTGAAGCAGTGGAGGAGGCTGGACTGTAGCAACAATTGGACTCCTCAATGAGCTCTTCAATAGCATTGAAAAATACCCAGAGAAATAAAAGTGCATCTGGTGTTGAATTGCTTGATTGAAAATATAGAAGTATGCAGCATATATGCCCACAGCGTTGAAATGAATAAAAATGCCCTAGAGAAGAATACTTCATGCAGCTTGAATTGAAAAATGAAAAGAAGCAAAAATTTTCTTGTGCAGTGTGAATTGGCTTTATATCATAAAAGATGTTGCCCTCTCTTTTTAGCCCCAGGTCAAAGATTAATATGAGTTATGTGCGTGTGAGTTGAAGTCCTAATGCAATTGACATGTTGCCTCGAGGAAAATAATTATTATACTTCCATGCCTCAATCAAAGTCCATATGTGATTTGAATTCCTCCTACCACTACCAATTGACGTGTGGCACTCAATGAATCTCTTTCCAACTCCATGAAGACCAAGTCAAACTGAAAGAACTACTAGCATGTGTCTCCCACGTCCAACTCCATGAAGACCAAAGTCTCATTTTCATTTATTTGCCTATATAAAAAAAATTAAAAACAAGAATTAGAAATAAAATAAAATACTTTAAAAATAAAGAATAGAATATCAAAAATATGTTATGCATGTAAAGAAATATCGTCCAATTAAATCACAAGTTATAAAATTAAGCATAAATTCATGCTATTAATCAATTTAAATCACAACTCGGATTTATGCATCTTAATCATTTTTCCATCTAAAACCAATAATAATGTAATGAAAGAATTAAAATATTAGTTCTAAATGTATAAAAATATGTAATATTTCAGTTCAATCACACCTCCAACTAGCATTTTGCTAATCCTTGAGCAAAATAGTGAAAATTAATTAAGATGAATATTGTATAAAGATCAAAATTCAAACAAAAACAATCAAACACAATTCTGAATTCTCACAAAAGTGACACGTTACTACTCAACCCCCGGGACTATACCCACCAAGATTATCTCAACAATCTTTCACATAGAATCTCACAAATGTCTCAGAACTCAAATGTGTGTGTGGAGCTAAATTGGCTGTGTTCCTCATTTCTAGCCATGATTTGTCATAGAATTTTTCAACCTTAAGATTAATCATTACTTATTCTACCAATCTAAAAGTCCAAGGGACTAGCAGTTTTCACGCCAGCTCCGTTTTTAAAGGTTGAACACTCAACCCCCAAAGTCTTGTGTAACTGTTTCTAGCCCTTTTACTTATAAATGTTCACTAAGTCACCTTTATTCCCCCCTTTTTTTTCTAATCTTTTCAAATCTCTTTTTTTTTTTTTCATTTTCTTCTTCATTTTTTTTGAAGCATGGCTCGATAGTCCTGCAATTTACTTCTCCTATATTAAATCAATAAATAGTAAATAATGAACACTACAAGCGTAAGCATGTGCAAAATGTCCTTCAAAAATTGTCCTTCATTTTACAAAAATCTTATCAAGTCTCATCTCAATAAGTATAGCATCCCGATGTTTCAAGCCACACATCAACAAAATATGATGCATAAAAAATTATGCTCTATGCTTAAATTTGAAAATAAATCTTCACAAAATGATTCCGCTCAACTATTCCATCAAGATACTCAGATTTCACAAAATACCAAAAATGGAGTGTGTGTCAATCATATATGTATCAATGCACATCATATTAATTTTTTTTTTTTAAATCTATACACACACGCTACCCCCAACTAATGAGAGACATGGTCCTCAATGAATCGAATGAAAGAAAACAAAGTGCACAGAAATAAGCAAGCAAAAAAAAATAAAATCAATGTGAAATATAAAATCAAAGCAAAATAACACATAATAATAATAATAATAAAATGCAAGTAAAGAAAATTGTAAAGAGGGAAAAAATCAAAACACTTCCCTAGAATCTTGCACCAGAAATATCTTTTTGTGTGAATCAAAGACCTTCAGAAATGACTTTAGACGTTGTTTGTTGATAGTGAAGCAATTGTGATTTTTCGGATTGACAATGTCTACCGTGCCGTGAGGATGAACCTTCTTTACAATGTACGGCCCACTCCATCGGGATTTCAATTTACCAGGAAAAATATGTAAGTGAGAGTTGTAAAGAAGAACTTCCTGGGCAAGTGTAAAATGCTTTGGATGAATTTTTTGATCATGTAAAATTTTCATGCGTTCCTTCGCCAGTTGAGCGTTGTCATAAGCATTCCAACGAGCTTCATCTAATTCATTGATCTACAATTTTCTCAACCCTGAAACTTCATCAAGTGACATGTTAACATGTTTTATAGCCCAAAGAGCTTGATGCCGAATATCAACAGGTAAATGACAAACTTTACCATAAACTAATCGATAAGGGGATATCCCTAGATTTGTTTTAAAAGTTATCCTATAAGCCCACAAAGCATCAAGAAGCTTAACTAACCAATCTTTCCTATTAGGATTGATAGTTTTCTCTAAAATGATTTTTATCTCTCTATTTGCCAATTCTGCTTACCCATTTGTTTGAGGGTGATAAGGGGTAAAAACTCGGTGTGTGATACCATATTTCTTCATGAGTGTAGAAAATGGTTTGTTGCAAAAATGAGAACCCCCATCACTTATGATAACTTTGGGCATGCCAAAATGAGTAAACAGAGATTGTAAAAATTTTAGGACAATACGATGGTCATTTGTTTTGCAAGCGACGGCCTCCACCCATTTTGAAACATAATCCACAACTAATAAAATATATGTATTTCCAAATGAAACTGGAAAAGGTCCATGAAGTCTATTCCCCAATAATAAAAAATTTTTAAGGTAAGAATAGGGGAAAGAGGCATCATGTCTCTTTTACTAATGGATCCCAATTTTTCACAAGGCTCACAAGCCTTACAAAAATTATAAGTATCTTTAAACATGGAAGGCCAGTAAAAACCACTTCGTAAAATTTTAGTGACTATTTTCTTTGCTGAAAAATGACCGTCAAATGCACCCATATGACAAAATCTCAACACCAAAGAAAACTCATAATCAGGAATGCATTTTCGAATCAATTGGTTCGAACAATATTTGAAAAGGTATGGATTATCAACATAAAAGTATCATACCTCAGAGAGAAATCGACGCTTATCTTAGGTGGACCATGACTCACTCAAAAATGAGTAGCACTAATGCTATCCCAAGTGCAGGAGGATGTCGTGTAATAATTAGGAATAAATTCCTAGATCGTCTCCTCAGGGAAAGTTGCTTAAAATTAAACTTGTTGAAAAAATGTGAAAAACTTCACAAAGAGAAAATAAAATGATGGTATATGCAATGGATGGAAAAGGGTACTAGTCATGGACTAGATTCATGTCTTTTGATTTTGATTGTCGGATTAGAATGTAAAGGACTAATAAATTAGATTCAGAAATTAATAAAACTAAATTAAGAATTAAACTAAATTAGAAAGTAATTGACAAAACATGAATTGAAAATTGAAAATGCCCAAAACCAAGATTTTAGAATTCATCTTTGTAATTAAATCACAAATCCTCAAAATAACACATAACAATTGTAATCACTATTAAATGAAAACTTAAAGATGTGCAAAAAATAAAAACACGAAATAAGTAAACAGAAAATAAATTACCCTAACTTCTAAGTAAAAAAAATATCTCAAAAGTATTCTATAAACTTTAAACTGAAGTTAAATAAAATAGGGAACGAAAAATCTAAACGAAAACTTCCTTTCACTATTCAATTGAAATTTAAAAGCAAAAAGGAACAATTTCTCACATATGATGTTTCAGAAAAATTAAAAACAAAAACAAAAACAAAAGCTTACAACCAAACCTTTCTTGTAATAAATTAAGGTAACACAATTAATAAGAACTTCTAAAACAATTTCTTTTTGTTGCATGAAACAAACTAGCATACTTGATTAAAACTTCTAAAACAATTTCTTTTTGTTGCATGAAACAAAATAGCACACTTAATTAAAACTTCTAAAACAATTTCTTTTATTGCATGAAACAAACTAGTAATGAAACAAACTAGTTATGAAACAAACTAGTAATGAAACAAACTAGCACACTTAATGGAAATTAAGGTATTACACTTAATGAAATACAATTCTAGAACAAATCTTAATGCACTAAAAAAAATGCTAAAACAACAAAGCTTTGAAGCTAAAAGGAGAAACAAAATTTCCAAAAACAATAAGGAGCTAATTCTTTCAAGTACATAGCAGAAAATTGTGTATTGAGTTGTGTTTGTCTAAGTTTTAGTTATGGCTTGTAAGCTTCGGACTGCACCCATTTTATAGCCGAACATCTTGACTAGTTGCATCTCCATTCAATTGGTTTCACACTTCAATCTTGCATTCACACCTTAATTCAGCCACCTTTTGCATTCACACCTTAATTGGTTTCACACTTCAATCTTGCATTCAATCTTTAATTGCCGTGTCTTGCATTCCTCCTCTCTCATTTTATTCAATTGGTTTCTTAATTCAAACCAAACAACCAAGTCCAACATGGTTTCTTCATGCCTAACTTATTGAAAATTCATTCAATCTGTTTTTGTTTCAATTCTGCCGCCCAGCCACTCTCCCACCTACTGCTCCCCTTTCTCTCTTATTTACGTAAACTAATCCCAGCCGACCTCAACTCCTCTCTATCCAGCACACAATTCTCTCTAAGCATGCACCCACCGACTTTTCACATCATAAGCAGCCGACTCTCCTTAATACTTTTCACAAATCAACAACTTCAGCCTACTACTTCCCTCCAAAACAAATCCCAACCAATTAAATTTCTCCAGCACTTTCTTTCACTCACCCTCTCTATGGTTCTCAGTACAAAACTCTAGCACGTCTCTTTCTATTTATCAACTCACCTTCCCTCTCTTACGTAATCTGCCCCTCAACCCCTACACCGATTGCTCCCCACTTCTTGTTTTATTTACGTCCAGCAATATACATATATATATAGCTACTTCTAGTCGATCCTCCTCACCATAATTCATTCACACGTCTCTCTCTATTTTATTCACCGACTCCCTCTCTTTGCTTTCCAGCAACTCTCTTATTAGACTTCTCACTCAAACCTCACTCAAGTCAAACACGGCAGTGCATTTCTTCCTTCATTTCGGTGGACAGTAGTTGGTGGACAGCAGCAGCCTTTGTCTTCCAATCCATCACATGTTCCTCACCTTAATTTAGATTTATTTGGTTGGACGTGGCCATCCTTTCAAAATCCATGCATACTCCCGCATCATAACATCTTCTCACACTCTTGATACAAGGATGTTTGGGTGGTAGATATGGGCTGCTTCCAAAGAGAGAATTTGTTCTATATTTTCACAACCAATTATGAGTAACTTTTGGAGTTGAACCAAACTACTTGCTATGGGCACTGAAGATACATGCTTTAAACTCCTGCATGCAAATAATATGCAATATTAATTTGATGCTTTTAATCAATTAAAATCACAACTTTGATTTATCCTTATTAACCATTTTTCTATTTAAAACCAATAATAATGTCATGATGAATTTAAAATACATTGGTTTTAAATAGCTAAAATGTGCAATATTTTAGCTCAATCAGACCATTTAGAAGGCATTCGCTCAGTTACCAGAAAATTGACTATGTCAACATACCAGAGAGCTCTATTAATCACAAACAACTGCTCATTTGGGAAACTATCATCAAGAGGAAGGCTGACATTTGAAGAGGAGGATGATGGCAATCTAGAGAGGTTGTCAGCTACCACGTTTTCAATTCCTTTCTTGTCCTTAATGTTAATATTGAACTCCTGAAGTAGTAGAATCCAGTGAATTAAGCGTGGTTTTGCATCTTTCTTAGCCAACAATACTTAAGAGCAGAGTGGTCAGTGAAAATAGTAACAAAAGAACCAAGAATGTAAGTCCAAAATTTATCAAGTTCAAAAACCACTGCAAGCAATTCTTTTTCAGTAGTGGTATAATTTTTCTGGGCATCATTCAAGGTTCTACTGGCATAATAAATCACAAAAGGTCTATTATCCACACATTGCTCGAAAACAGCTCCTAAGGCATAATCACTTGCATCTATCATGATTTTAAATGGAATGTCCCACTGCGGGATTGTATAATAAGGGTAGTGGTAAGCGATATTTTAAGGGTATTAAAAGTTTTTTGGCACTCATCAGTCCAAACAAATTCAATATCATTTTGTAAAAGACTGCACAAAGGTTTTGCAATAGAACTAAATCCTTGAATAAACCGCCTATAAAAGCCAACATGACCATGAAAAGAACGAATATCCTTAATCATCTTAGGGATAGAAGTTTAGATATTAATTCAATTTTTGCCTTGTCGACTTTATACCTTCAGAAGAAATAATATGTCCCGAGACAATGTCCTGAGTAATCATAAATTGGCATTTCTCCCAATTAAGTAAAAGATTTTTTTCCTCACATATCAAGAGAATACATCCCAATTGATGATATTTGTGAAATATTCATGGATGACTTCTCTGTTTTTGGAAAATCTTTTGATAGTTGTTTGCCTCATCATGCATATCTGAAAAGTAGCTGGAGCATTACACAAACCAAAAGGCATTCTGGTAAAAGTAAAGGTGCCAAAAGGACAGGTGAAAGTGGTTTTCTCCTAGTCCTCAGGCGCTACAGCAATTTGATAATAACTAAAATATCCATCCAAGAAGCAATAAAATGTATTACCAGCCACTCTTTCTAAAATTTGATCCAAGAATGGTAAAGGAAAATGATCCTTCCTACTGGCTGATTTAAATTTTCTATAATCAATGCACATTCTCCAACCAATAACCATTCTAGTTGGAATCAACTCATTTTTATCATTTTTGACAACAGTTAAACTAGATTTTTTTGGTACCACTTGAGTTGGACTTACCCACTTATTATATGAGATGGGGTAAATGATACCCACTGCGAGCAGATTAAGTACTTCCTCTTTAACAACTTCCTTCATGGTAGGATTGAGCCTACATTGAGTATACATTAAGCATCACGAACCAGTCTAGCATCATCTTCAAGATGGATTCTGTGGGTACAAACAGCAGCATCAATACCTTGTCTAACCAATTAAGCCTAGATGCTTTTTTAAGACTTCAATCGACTGGGCTTCATCCTTCTGATTTAACTTTGAGGAAATCACCATAGGAAAAATGTATTCTTCAGGACCAAGAAAAACATACTTTAAATCTTGAGGAAGTAGTTTCATTTCCAATTGGGGAACTTCTTCCTCTAAAAATTTTAAGTATGTTTGGTGGTGGTAGAGTTTCAAACTGAAGTTTCCATCTTGCGCCTGCAAATTATGCTTCAAGTAGTAAAGAAGAATCTACTAAACAATCCAAAAATTCAAAGACATCTTCATCAACATGGTCAGTTTTTTCATCAAGTAAAAATTCAGGTGTCTGAAAAGTAGAATCATTATCAAAGAAAAGAAAAGTTGAGCAAATAAATTCAGTTGGTGTCAAACTCTCCACAGCATTCAAATCACTTGTGTCATCAAAATGTGTTGGCATCTTGCAAGCATTGAAAACGTTCAACTCAAGTGCCATATTCCCAAAAGTAAGCTTCATAACTCCACTTCTACAATTAATCAAAACATTTGATGTAGTTAGAAATGGTCTTCCAAAGATGACAGGAGCTTGGTAAATAGTGGAGGCTGCCTACTACATATCAAGAACTACAAACTTCACTAGGTAGTAAAATTTGTCCACCTGGACCAGCACATCCTTTACAATATCCCTCAGCTCCTTAACTGATCTGTCAGCCAACTGTAGCATGATGGAGGTCTTTTTCAGCTCACCCAATCCTGACTGCTCATACACTGAGAATGGTAGCAAGTTCACACTACTCTCAAAATCAAGTAAAGCTCTCTCGATGAGTGACTCACCGATCATAATGGAAATGTTGGGAGAGCTGGGATCTCTGAAATTCTAAGGAGTCTTGCTCAATATCAATGCACTAACTTGCTCCGTTAGGAAAACTTTCTTCTTTACATTCAGCTTCCTCTTCACTATGCACAAGTCCTTCAAAAATTTTGCATATGAAGACACTTGTTGTATGGCATCCAAGAGTGGAATATTAATCTTTACTTGCTTGAAAATCTCCTGAATCTCAGTGTGGTATTCGTTCTTTTGGCCAATTGCCAATCTCTGAGAATAGGAAACCACAAGTTGGTACCCCTTAATAGTTTCAGCATATGCACTCACAGGCATCTTCAGCTCTGGTCTCACTACCCCTGGCTCTTTCTCAACTTCATCAGTCTCTGTTACATCTTCAGGTTTAGAACCAACTACCTTTCTGTCCATGGTCATCTCAGGTCGATGAACTTCCTTCCCACTTCTCAAAGTAAGAACGGCCTTCACTGTCTCAATAATGTCCCCTGAGACATTACACACTTGCTGTTGTTATTGCCTATATACTTTAGGATTAGGCTGAGGCTGTGCTGGAAATTTCCCTTTCTCTAGTGTGCTCAAGGTCATCTTATCTTATTAATAGTGCCTCACAACTCATTTATGACTTGAGTGTTTTGATTGTTTGTGGTGGCCTGAATCTGCATGACTTGCTGAAGTGTATTGGCCATCTGTGCTATACTGTCGTCTAGAGACTTCTTTGTAGATGACGAAAGCTGAGAACTCTATGCAGCTACATGAGGCTAAAATCTAGGAGGAGCTACAAAATGATAGTTCTGAGAACTCTGATATGGCTAATACTGGTACTAAAGAGCACCCTGATGAAATGGCTACTACTGAGATGGTGGAGACTAGCCAGGCTGATCATTTCTCCATGAGAAATTTGGGTGACTCCTCCACTTTGGATTATATGTGTTGGAAAAAGGCTGATTATGTGCTCTATTAACCCAGTTAGCTGATTGCATCTGGTCAGACCCACTTTCTTGAAATATTGGCATAATCGGACAGTCTTGGGTCTAATAGTTCGAATCATATAGAACATGCCTCTACTACTTTCACAGCCTTCACTTTTTTCATTTCCATGACCTCCAGTCTTCTAGTTAAAGTAGCTATTCGGGCATGAACATCAGTGCCTTCCTTAAGCTCATATCTGCCCCCTCTAGAAATAGCCCTTAGTGGCTGTGCTGTTAACGACACTTGATCAAAATGAGTGTTCCACTATTGTGCGCTCTCGGTAAGATAATCAAAACATGATAGTGCTTCATCGGGTTCCTTGCTAAAGAATTCCTCATTGCACATCATCTAAACAAATTGCTTGCATTCTGGAGTGAGACCAGTGTAAAAATAGCTTACCAATCTCCAAGATTCAAAACCATAATGTGGACAGATGTTTACCAAATCTTTAAATTTTTCCTAACTGCCCTGAAAAGTCTCATCAGCTTTCTGATTGAATTGGCTGATTTGCTCTTGCAAAAATTGAGTTCTCTAAAAAGGAAAATTCTTTTGTAGGAATTCATGCTGCTCTCCTCTACAGTTATCAATAGAAACGTTGAGGCTCCATCATTGATATACTTCCTAGCTTGCATCGCCGAGATCAAAGGTGGGGTGGCCTTAACTGATGTTCCTGCATACCTCATCCTGTCTTCAGTTGGAGATTTAAACACAACCTCTCATTTCTGACAGCTATCTTAGCGTAGTGCTTGAAAAGCCAGTCCATCCCCAAAATCAGGTCCAATTCCATCTGACCAAATACTAACAAGTTAGCTTTCAGTGTCCTTCCTTCTAGCTCTAAAGGACAATCCTTAACTAAACGGGTACAAGATACTGTATTCCCATCAGGAATTAATACTACAACCCGTCGTGGTAAGAGTTCAGTCTGCAAACTACAAATTCATGCAAACGCTGCAAACACAAAGGACTGCGATGCACCTGAATCGAATAGTGCACAAGACGAGAACCTAAACAAATTAACCCTTCCTAAAAAAAATATATATATATACACCAATATTAATACTAATTCTAACACGTTCATAATACCTGCAACATCATAAATACTAAAAGGAAAGGGAAAAAAATAAAATAAAAAAAACCAGTCATGATGCCAGCTTCATCAGTTTCAGGTGCGTCAACATCAAAATCACCTGGTGTTACTGCATACACGCGTACCGGGATGTGGGGCCTTGGCTTGCGATCACCAGCTCCACTACCTTGCTTGGCATTAGGACAATCTCTAATCATATGTCATGGTTTTCCGCATCGGTAATAGACTCCATATCCCCTGTAACATTCTCCAGGATGAAGCTTACCACACTTAGGGCATGGTGAATAAAAGGACGGCTTCTGTCCTCCTATTATTATTCCCTTGCCTTTCTCTGAACTAGAAAAAGGCCTATTTTTCTCAGCACTACTGCTTGTAGTAAATAGCATGGCCCTCTTTCGATCGGTCATGTTCTGGATCACCAATTCCTTCTGCTCAGCCTCTGCTATCGCCGCTACATTTACCAACTCTTGGTAATTCTCTATTCTAAGGCAAGCTACTTGACTTTGGATTCTAGGCAGAAGTCCTGCTTGAAACTTTTGTGCCTGCATCTTTTGAGTTGAAATCAAGTGTGGTGCAAACCTTCCCAATGCCATGAATTTAGCGGCATACTGCTCTACAGTCAAACTACCTTGTGTTAAGGATGCAAACTCCAAGGCTTTCAATTGTTTGACAGAGTCTAGGAAGAATTTGTTGTCAAACTCTTCCTTGAACCTCTCCCAAGACAATGCAGCCATACTACCTAGTTCCCTAACTAGAAGTTGCCTACGTGTATCCCACCATATTCCAGCTTCTCCTTGGAATAGGTATCCAGCATATTGAACCTTTTGGTCCTCAAGACATCCACAAATCTTGTACGTTCTCTCAAGATCTATAATCCATTTCTCGGCTCTCAGTGGCCCTGAATTACCAAAAAAATTTGGGTAACGGTAAATCATAAACTTCTCATATGGACAACCCCTAACTTCGGGTCTAGGTACGTTCACTTGTTGCTGTTGCTGATGTCTAAGCACGTCAGTCAGCATACGCACAGCTTCAGCTAATCCTCCATCCATCGGGAAATTATGATTCTCCTGATTGATACCACCTTCAGGGTTTTGAGTTATTCTACCATGAGTCATTTGTCCCTTCCTGTAACACATGAGTATACGTATTACAACCACATAATACCTGTCATACCTTTAAGAAATTCAAGCCTAATGACGACTAAATTTCAAACCTAATATTTGGTGCATTTCCTAAGGACATGTGGATTTACTGCCCAGAGACGTATTGCTCCGATACCACTCTGTGACGCTCCCAAATTCTGTTTGGGATTAGACGGACATTTGAAGCGTTGAGACATGCAGCACAAGGTTACCTGCCCCCGTTCATGACATATAAGATGCAATATTCCTAACATGCATCTAACATTATGCAATATTCGCAGCGGATAATTTTTTTTTTAGCAATACTATGCACCAAACTGAATATATCCCAAATAATTAAAACATACTTCATATATAAAGATCCATTGAATAACTAAGATCACAGCATTAGTCTAAAATAGTTATGATCCAAAAGTACTGGAGATGCAACTCCATCGTACAAGTAGTAATTTAACTACTATATTAACATTAACGACGCACCGTCGTTCAGTCGACTGTGTCTAGTTGGTCAGCTCTTGATCCTCCTTCAGGTCCTGTAACAAGATCTACCATTCGGAGGGAATGGTAGTTGGGACTACCACAGTGAGATTTGATTAAAAATCTCAGCAAGTTAACAAAAAACTTCTACACAGGCTAATGATGCATGGATGACAGTAAAAGCATAAATGCATAATCAAATTCATAAGTAATTAAAGCATAACTTAGCGTACAACATAGCATAATTGACATAACTTAAATTGAAACATGAACTGAACTTGACTTGACATGAACTTAATCTGAAACTTGACTTAGCATGAACTTGCTCTGAAACTTGAATTAACATGAAAAATACATACTCCACAGTTGTTGTGGCCCCATGTATTCTATGTGTAAATACATACTCCACAGTTGTTGTGGCCCCATGTATTCTACGCAAACTTGACTTAACATGAAAAATACATACTCCACAGTTGTTGTGACCCCATGTATTCTACGTGTAAATACATACTCCACAGTTGTTGTGGCCCCATGTATTCTACGTGTAAATACATACTCCACAGTTGTTGTGGCCCCATGTATTCTACACAAACTGAATGTACTCAAGATGAAACGTGACTGGAATACGAAAGGACTGAAGCCCTGACGTAACATATCGTGATTTGAACATAACTTGAAATACATGACCAACTTGAGATAGAAACATTTCGTAACATGGCATAACATATAATAGACAACATATTTAATATGACATACTTGTAATGTACAGTAATACATGACAGAATATATTATGTAACAGATAAAAATTGATGACAAAATAAATTAATAGACAATTATGTGATAACTTGGCATGGCATGACATATATGATAACATATATACATACACTGTAGTTCCTTTACTTAGCACACATACACAGTAGACTGCTAGTAAGTTAAAAGCTAACTTACCTCGATCTCCGCATTTCTTATAAAACCTTAAGTGTGATCACGAGGAACTGTAATTAGTGATTCTAAAAGTTAGCATTAAATCACTAATAAATTAAAATATGAAAAATACTAACTTAAAGAGTAAAATTTCCATTTTACTCTCTGCATGTAGAAAAATGACCGTTTTACCCATAACTTAAGAATTTTGCATACTAACTCCAGATGTCACCAAAATTTACATACCTCATGTAAATTTTATCCTCAATTCAAATATCAATTTAGAAAAATTTAAAACTAATCACAACTATTAAAACTCCATACGGCCGAAATTCTCATATGCTATTTCCATTGATTTTTTGTTTTCTAACTTGTTTTGATCAACCTTTTGATATATGACTTATAAATATGTGATCTTCAAACCAAACCATCACATGGTTTAAAAAGATGTCCTAAAACATATATAAGCTTCTAATTCAAGATCACATGGTTAGAAATTAACCAAAACATAAATTTAGCCAAGAACATCCACACATTGGCTTATCTGAATATCTCTTTGCATAAAATTTCATATTTTTGAAACTAACATCAAATATCTTTAATATAATAATATAACATGTATATAAGATGCTTAGGATCCTCCAATAAAATTATCAAAGTCATTAGAATAGGTTTAGACCACCAAAGAGTTAAACTTTCTCAAAACAAAAATTGTTTTTCTTCTTCTAGTTTCTAAGTTTCTAAATCTAAGACAATCTTTCATCAAAACCTTTAATAATGCAAAAATCCTCAACCAATAGTCATATATACATGTTAACAATACTCCATAAAAAATTCAGACCAATATCTATCCATTAGCTTGGTCAAAAACTCCAAACTATAACATTTTCTCTAGTTTATTTCGAATGACCTTTTTATAGTTTACATAATATTTGACTAACTAAATGATCTTCAAATAGGACAAATAAGATGTCCATGTAAACTAGACTAAAAAAGGAACAACTTATATGAAGGAGACTTTATGATAAAACACTTACAAAAGCTTCGAAATGGGCGTGCAAAAGAACTCCTAAAAGCTGTCCGAGAGAAAATGTTTGATATTCTTTTAAAGGAACGTGTAAATGAAGATAAGTTCGTGGGTGATGGCTGGAGATACTTATGGATGAGATAAGGAAAATGATAAGGCTAGAGTTGAGAGTTGAGTGTAGTTTTCTCATACCCAAAATATCTATAAAAGATTATCTCATAATATTCTATCCAATAATATCTACAAAAATCAGTTTAAGATATTTTTCAAATGTGGAGTAGACTTGGAAGAGTAAGGTGGCTAAAATTTTTCCATGTGTCCAAATAAAACTTTCTAAATATCTCCAATAATCAAAAAATACACTCCTGATACCACAGTGAGTAATAACATTAAATATACAATTAATAGATTCATAAAAACTTATAGGGTCTTCACGAGATTCTTAAAGTCAATAGAAATTTCACTGTTAAATTTCTAGCTGGCTGTTACACTATTTCCATTGATTCTAACTTATTTTGATCAACCTTTTGATCTATGAATTATAAAGATGTGATCTTCAAACCAAACCATCACATAATTTAAAAGGATGTCCTAAAACATATATAAGCTTCTAATTCAAGATCACATGGTTAAAAAATAACCAAAATATAAATTTAGCCAAGAACATCCACACTTTGGCCTATCCGAATACCTCTTTGCATAAAATTTCATATATTTGAAACTAACATCAAATATCTTTAAAATAATATTATAACATGTATATAAGAGGATTAGGATCCTTCAATAAAATAATCAAAGTCATTGGAATAGGTTTAAACCACCAAAGATTTAAACTTTCTCAAAACAGAAACTGTTTTTCCTCTTCCAGTTTCTAAGTTTCTAGATCTAAAAAAATCATTCATCAAAACCTTTAATCATGCAACAATCCTCAACCAATAATCATATACACATGTTAACAATACTCCATCAAAATTTTGGACTAATATCTATCCATTAGCTTGGTCAAAAACTTCGAACTATAACATATTCTCCAATTTATCTTCCAGAATGACCTTTCTAGATTTTAAACAATATTGACTGACCAAATGACCTTCAAATGGAACAAATAAGATATCCACGTAAACTAGACTCAAAAGGAACAACTTGTACGAAAGAGACTTTATGATAAAACACTTACAAAAGCTTCAAAATGGGCGTGCAAAAGAATACTTGAAAGCTGTCCAAGAGAGTTTGGAAATGAAAGGTGTAAAGGAAGATATTTTCGTGGGGAGTGGTTGGAGGTATTTATGGACAAAATATGGAAGAAGATGAGGCTGGAGTGAGAGTTGAGTGTAGGTCTCTCTTACCCGAAGTAAGAATTAAGTGTATGTCTCTCTTACCTGAAGTGAGAGTGGAGTGAAGGTCTCTCTTACCCAGAGTGAGAGTTAAGTATAGGTCTCTCTTACACGGAGTGAGAGTGGAGTCTAGGTCTCTCTTACCCAGAGTGAGAGTTAAGTGTAGGTCTCTTTTACCTGAAATGAGAGTAGAGTGTAGGTCTCTCTTACCTGGAGTGAGAGTTAAGTGTAGGTCTCTCTTACCCAATAATATCTACGAAAATCAGCTTAGGCTATTTTCTAAAAGTGGAGAGTAGATTTAGAAGGGTGAGGTGGCTAAGATCTTTCCATGTATCTAATTAAAACTTTTCTAACTATCTCTAATAATAAAAAACACACTTCTGATACCATAATGAGTAACAACACTAACTATGTAGGTAGACAAAAGCCTATACGATTAATAGATTCGTGAAAACTTATAGAGACTTCACAAGATTCCTAAAGCCAATAGAAATTTCATCATTAAATTTCTAGCAGGCTGTTACACCTTGTCTCTAAGCTATGTCTTCCAAAGCTTGGATCAAGTGGATCAAAACTGATTTTCCTTCTTTCAAGCCCATCTTGAGTGTTGGGCTCTTGCTATCTTCATCCCAATTGGATTGCATCAATCCTTGTATTACTTCCTTGATCTTCTTGACTCTTGATCTTATAATTGATCTTTAAGACTTGGTCCACCTTGGGGCCCATCAATAATGCTAGATGCATGTTAGGAACATTGTATCGTATATGTCATGAACAGGGGCAGGTAACCTTGTGTTGCATGTCCCGATACTTCAAATGTCTATCCGATCCCAAACGAAAATATGGGGATGTCACACCCAATTTCTCATTCCTTCACAGTATATGGTCATGAGAGATTGTTTGAGGATGCATGCTAGGGAGACGACCAGAATAAAGGAGAAGCTTATCAACACTAGGCAGAGAGTTTCGTTTGCGACTAATACATGGACATCAATTCAGAACCTTAGTTAGATGTGTATCACAACCCACTTCATTGACAATGAATGGACATTAGATAAGTGAATTTTGCAGTTCGAGACAATTCAAGATCATAAGGGTTTATCCATTGGAAAGGAGTTGGATGGATTGTATGACCAATTGGAGAATTAAAAGATTTCCTACCATCATAGTTGATAATGCAAGTGCCAATGATAGAAAGGTTTCCTCCCAACTCACTCAAAAATGAGTATCACTAAAGCTATCCTAAGTGCAGGAGGATGTCGTGTAATAATTAGGAATAAATTCCTAGATCGTCTCCTCAGGGAAAGTCACTTAAAAATCAAACTCGTTGAAAAATGTGAAAAACTTCACAAAGAGAAAATAAAATGATGGTATGTGCAAGGGATGGAAAAGGGTACTAGTCATGGACTATATTCATTTTTTAGATTTTGATTGTTGGATTGGAATGTAAAGGACTAATAGATTAAACTCAAAAATTAATAAAATTAAATTAAGAATTAAACTAAATTAGGAAGTAATTGACAAAACATGCACTGAAAATTGAAAAGCCCCAAAAATCAATGTTTTAGGGTTCATCATTATATTCAAATCACAAATTCTCAAATTAAACTACTCTAATTGCAATCACTATTAAAATGAAAGCTTAACGAAATGATAAAAATAAATAACATGAATTAAATGAATAACAAATAAATTACTCAAACATTTAAATCAAAATTCTCCAAAATGATTCAGAAACTCAAAACTGAAATGAAATAGCAAGTAGGGAATTGAAAAGATCAAGCCAATTGAATGGAGATGAAGATTCGAAGCGGTGGAGGAGGTTGAGCTGTAGTGGCAATTGGACCCCTCAAGGAGTTCTTCAATCTGCTGCAGTGTGAGTGAATGATCCAGTGGAAATTGTGTAGCTGCGTGAATGATCGATTGTATGAATCCTCCTCTCCGAATTTGAATGAAAATCAATGGAAAAAATGAATTCTCAGTGTTTCTCTACTCAAAACCGAGTTTTCCCAACCAAAAGTCGGCCATAAGATGTAAAAAATCATTTATATACTCTGACGGCGGAATAAACCCTGATCTGTAAAATACGATATTCGCTCGAGTGGAGTGTCGAGCGAACATCGAGCGTTCGACTTTGCCTAAGTTCGCTCGAGCAGCCTGTCGAGTGAACATCGAGCGTTTGACTCTGCCTAAATTCGCTCGAGCGGTTTGTCAAGCGAACATCGAGCGTTCGACTCTGCTTGAATTCGCTCGAGCGGCCAAATGCCTCCGCTCGAGCGATCTCTTTTCTCGCAACTCGCTCGAGCCCACTGTCAAGCGGAAGTCGAGCGTTTGAATCTGCCTGACTTCACTCGAGCGGCCAAAAGCCGCCGCTCGAGCGATATGTACCATAAACCATATTAATCAACAGTTGATAAAATTATAACAGAAATTCATACTTTTAATCAATTAAAATCACAACTTTGATTTATTCATTTTTTCATATAAAACCAATGATAAAATAATGAAAGAATTAATATATATTGGTTCCAAAAGTATTAAAAATTGCAATAATTCAGCTCAATCACAAAGGCTTGACAAATTTAAGAATATAGTCGAGCAACTAAAAATTCCATGTGGTAGTATGTTAACTTTGGACATTCCCACTTGATGGAACTCGACATACATGATGTTGAAGGTAGCACAAAAGTATCGGAGAGCCTTCGAGAGGATAAAGGTCGAAGATGAATGTATGAGATATGCTTTGTTGGGAGAAGATGGGGGCTTGGACCGCTAGACACTGTTGATGGGATCTAGGTACTTTATTCAGTTCTTGAAATTATTTTATAATATCACTATTCACATATGGTAGTTTATACTAGACCGCGAACATATATTTTGAGGAGCTTTCAAGGCTTTATGACTATTTGCAAGATAGTTATGAAAGCAGTGTTGGGTTGTTGAATGGTATGGCTATAAGGATGAGATCCAAATATGATAAATGGTATTCGGATGTTGAGAAAATAAATAGATTATTATTTGTGGCTGCAATTTTTGACCCCCGATATAAGTTGGTTATTGTAAAGTTTTGGATTAGACGTCCTCGGTGATGACAAGGCTAAGAAGTTCATTATAGCATTGAAGCATGATATTGATGCCTTGTATAGTGGTAGTCAGTCTTCAAGCACAGGTGGGAGCTCCTCAAGATCAATAGACTCGACATCTTCCATAAATGACACACACTCAAGGAGTTCAACAATTTTGATGCAAATGTATCATTAAATCCAAGCATCGAGGAATATTATGTAGTGTAAATCTGAGGTTGAAAGATATTTTTTTGTAGGATGTCGAGGCACCTAATGATACATTTCATATCTTAACTTGGTAGAAGGTTAATTTCACAAAGTTTTTAGTCCTTTTCCGAATAGCTTGAGATGTGCTGGCCATTCCTATAATTACGGTTGCCTTAGAATCATCGTTTAGAGCCTCCGATCGTGTGTTGGATGCTTATCATAATTCATTAGCTCTAAGAACGGTAGAGGCCCTCTATGCACATAGAATTGCCTAAGGTCAAAGCCTATTAGACTAGATAGTGTTAGTGATAACAAGAGTTAGCCTTGAGTTAGATAGCTTTAGGATTTTAGCCTTCATTTTTAATTGACTAATAAGATATTTTAATTGTTTTAATTCTTTAACTTATAATTTTATATTTTTGTAGACCTATATATGAACCCCCACAATAATTGAGAAGGATCGAGACAAATGCATTATGGGACAGAGTCTAGTAGATGAATTATGAATTTAATTGTTTAAATTTTATGTTAACTTTACTGTTAATATTATCCTTTACTTAAGTAGTATAATGTTTAAAATTGTTTAATTTCCAAAATAATACAGGATATTTAGAGTTGGAGTTGTTACTTTGTGCCTAGTAGTGGACTGTGGTGATGGTGGGGACTATGGATTTGGATTTGTTGGAATTGTTAATTTTTATCAATTTGGAGAGTTGTTAATTTAATATCGACACTTTGTAACTTCGGTTGTCACTTTGGTGGTGGTAGTGTAAATCTATGTTGTAAATTTGTAATATCTATCTTCTATAATAAGAACTCATTAGTGTGTTCTTGTGTGATGTTTTTTGTTTACACTTTGTAGGGTTGTGCATTTAGTTAGATCTAGTGTTGTTGAATGCATGATTGTGTTTTCATGTTTATGATTCAATGGAATTAGGTGTTTTTGCTAGGATGATGATGTCCTTTCATTTACATAATGAATTTAGATGTTTTTTTTTTTAATAATTAATTATTCATTGTTTTGTTTAATATTGCTTGTTTGTTCAATTAATAACCTCAAATGATCATCCTTTTTTTTTCTTTTTTCTTTTGTTTTCTTTTGTTGAGTTTAAATGTATAAATTGTATACATTTCTTAGTTTATGGATTTAAATTGATTTAATTTATTTATTTAAATTGTATAAGTTATATACATTTTTTATGTTTATAGATTTAAATTGATTATATCGAATTTTTTAAATTGTATTTAGTTTTTTTTTTTTTGGCCTAGTGTGAAACAGCAGCCCAGTGAACCTTGGGGCAGGCCCAACTCTGATCGAAATTCTGACTTTCGACTTTTGACTCTGATTGGAGCTCAAAGTCAGAATCGGAGTTGAAACCAAACTTCAAAGTTAAACTTTCCAACTCCATCAAAGTTAGAACCCAGCCCTAATTAGAGACATGTCTTATCGTAGTATAAAATTGTTAAAAATATCTTGAATGAAATTATTTATTGAATTGAGTGCATTTTTGGACCCAACTCAAACCACGACGCAGAGGATGTACAATTTTTTTAAAAAAATGATCACACAATTATTCCTGCCTAAACTAAAACACTAAAATATAAAAGTATAAATCTTAAAATCCTTATGATCGAAATAATCAAAGGTATTTCCTCGGTGATAACTGGCATCCATTTTAAATTTGAGAAATAATACTTGCAGTCATGAGTGTTTAAGTATCATGCAATTATTTTAAAAAAAGTAAATAAATATAGTATCCAAATGAAAATAATAATTTTTTAATAATGAACTTCACTCTTTTTTAAAGTGACTGAACGGCACTTATGCACTCTACGACTATATAGAGCATTACTCTTTAAATGTTTTTTTTACAAGTTTGTGTTTTTTTAATTTCTTTATAAATTTTCATTTTTTTAATTTTTTATGATTGGACATTGATTAGAAAACATTATATACTTTAAAAACCTGCATATCAATGAAATCTCCTTCAAAACTAGAGTCCTCTCCGTAAGGTAGAGGTTTTCTGCTTTGTCTTTGGGCAAAGCTTATGTCTCTTGAACGGAAGTTCATAGAGTGGTTGTGAGTTCTTGTGATTCTTTACTTCTAGTTTGTTTTGACTAATGGCCGACGAGCTAGCAACGATATGGAGCTCCCTGAAACTAACAGAAGAGGAGCAACAGGAACTGGTCCTGCCAGAGGAGACTATCAAATCCATAAAACTGAGAGGAAGTCATTGCATCTTTACCCTCAACCTGAATGATAGAAGTGTTAGCCGAGAGGCATTCAAGTCCACAATGGCTAAGGTGTGGAACTTGGAAGGTTGGATCACCTTCAAGGAAATAGGTTTCAACAAGTTTCTCATAGAATATCAACTGCTTTCAGATAAGAGGAAGGTGCTTCAAGGTAGACCATGGTCGTTTAACCGGCACCTCATATGCATGAAGGACTTCGAAGACGACCTGGCCCCAAACAAGATAAGCTTCAAGATAGAACCATTCTTGGTACAATTACATAATGTACCGTTCACAGTTATGAATGCAGAACAAGGAGGAATACTAGGCTCAGTAATTGGAAAGGTTCACAAAGTGGTTACAAATGATCAGCGCTGTGGGTGGGGAAGGCACCTCAGAATAAGGGTAGATGTCGACATAAACAAACCTCTCCCTAGAGGAAAGGTGATCAAAGGAAGAGGAAAACAGTGTTGGATTTATTTCAAGTATGAACGTCTCCCAAATTTCTGTTTCAAATGTGCTGATGCACATGGAAGGCAAGTGCTCAAGTCAAAACACATCCAAGCAATCCCAGGTTCAGTATGGTCAATGGATGCGAGCCTCTCATGTTCCATCCCAGAATTTCTCAACTAAGAGGTATGGTGGATCACCGGAACAGTCCTCACAGGACAACTCCCTTCCGGTGCAACCAAAGGTAGCTGAGGCCTAGAAGGACAACTCAGGATGGTCCAGCGTAGGTGTAGAGGGGGAAGCTACCAGTCAGAACACTGCAGTTGGAGATCAGAAGCATGGTAGTGGCCTTACCCTGACATGTCAGACTGACCAGACATGGAACAACACAGATTTAGAAGCCAGCTATTCAACCAATGTTCACGAGGGTCTCTTTCGGCAAGATAACATAGAAATCAAAAGGAAAGAGATCCCCCATCCTTCCTCAAGGCCTCTGACACAAGTAAGTAACACTGTCCAAGTCTTACCTTTCCTCTTATAGAATAGTGATATGTGTGTAGAGCATAGTACACCACCAAAGTCCTCTAGTAACTATAAGCCAAGTAACTCTGTACTTTTTAAGGAAAATGTGGCACGGGAAAGTGGAAAGGGAACTAGAGAGGCTACTAAGTGGAAAAGGAAAGCTAGGGAACAAGTTCCCATCCTGGCTAACATCACTAACCAACGACTCATACCCACCCTTTCCCCTAACCTCAAAAGGGCAGCTTATGGCACTGAGACTAGATCCAAAAACAGATTATCAAAGAAACAGAAAATAGAGGTGGCAACTGCTTTGAAACCAAACAATGTACCAGAGGTGGTGACTATGCAACAGCCCCACCTATCCAAATGATTTGCTTAAGTTGGAATTGCCAGGGGCTTGGGAACCCCCGAACAATTCATGAGCTTCTCCAACTGGTGAAGACTAAGACCCCACACCTGGTTTTTCTTATTGCAACCAAGTGCTCTAGTGAAAAGATGGAAACAATTAGAGTTAAAACGGGTTTTGATAACTGTTTTGTAATAGGTAGTGTTGGAAGAAGTGGTGGTTTGGCCCTCTTGTGGAACTCTAGCATAGAGGTGAAGGTGGATACCTACACTAACTGGCACATTTCAGTTCATGTAAAACTTCCAAATCATGGCTACTAACGAGGTTCTATGGTCATCCTAATACTGCTAAGAGGTCTGAAATGTGGCAAATACTTCAAGCATTAAAACCAGCACCTCAAGACCCGTGGATGTGTTTTGGTGATTTTAATGAAATAACTTGCTTAAGTGAAAAATATGGGGCAGCTATAAGACCATATAAGCAAGTCAGGGAATTCAGACAAACCCTAGCACAATGCGAGCTAAATGACTTAGGTTTTCAGGGGGATAAGTATACCTGGGCAAATAATAGAGAGGGAAGCAATTTCACCAAGGAAAGACTTGATAGAGTACTTGGGAACTCCTCCTGGATTGACAAGTTCGAAGACCACTCAGTGCAGCACCTAGCTACTTACTCATCAGACCACAAGCCTCTATTGATAACCTTGCAAACAAGGAATAACAGGCCAAGGAGAAAAAGAATTTTTAGATATGAAGCCAAATGGAAAACAAAGGAAGGTTGTGAAGCTCTCATCAAAAGATCCTGGGAGGATATCCGAGGGTCTATGGACAAAATTGGAAGTACATTGCAAAGGTTGAGATGCTACAAAACCAGTCTAAAGAAGTGGAGCCATAACCAGAACAAGGAAGACAAAGCTGCCCTACAGTCAAAAACTGAGTTGCTAAACCACCTAAAAGACCAGAATGAAGGCCAGTATTATGATGAGATCAGAGCTATTCAGAAGGCAGTAGACCAGTTACTAGATGAGGAAAATACAATGTGGAAACAAAGAGCTAAATAGAATTGGCTTAGGGAAGGTGATAGAAATACTTCCTTTTTTCACAAGTGTGCAAATCAGAGGAGAAAGTACAACGCCATCACCAAGATCCGAAATGGGGCAGGCAGGAGGTAACTAGTAAAGAAGGCATAAGTGAAGAGATACAAAATCATTTCAAAGCAATCTTCACCTCTTCTAAACCAAATAGTATGCAAGATTGCCTGGAATCACTTCCTTGCAAAATTACTACTGGAATGACAGAAGTGCTAGGCCAGGATTTTACAGAAATGGAGGTTAGGGAGGCCATTTTCAGTATGAATCCTTTGGGATCCCTTGGGCCAGATGGGTTTCCAGTAGTGTTTTTCCAAGATCATTGGTCGATAGTGGGTCCAAGAATTACTCAAGCAGCTCTCTCAGCCCTGAATGATAGCAAGTGGTCTAATGGGGTGAATGAAACCTTTATTGCCCTTATCCCCAAGAAAGCTAACCCCCTGCAGGTGGCAGATTTCAGACCTATTAGTCTCTGCAATGTTTTTTACAAAATCATTGCAAAGACTATAGCCAATCGGCTAAAGGAAGTGTTACCAGACCTCATATCCCATACACAGACAGCTTTTATTCCAAACAGACAGATCACAGATGATATAATAGTGTCATATGAGGCTCTACACACAATGAAATCAAGACTAAAAGGAAAAGAGCGTTACATGGCACTCAAGCTTGACATGAGTAAGGCATATGATAGGATAGAGTGGCTTTTTCTGAGGGAAGTCCTGAAAAAGATGGGTTTTGATCAGCATTGGGTCAACCTACTTATGAATTGTGTTGAAACAGTCTCATACTCCATCCTCATTAATGAGGAAGCTCAAGATAATTTTGTTCCATCAAGGGGCTTAAGACAAGGGGACCCTTTATCCCCTTATTTGTTCATCATGTGTGCTGAGGTGTTAAGTTGTATGCTAAACCAAGCCGAGAGAAACAGGATCATTACAGGCCTACCAATCAGAAAATCCAAGTTATCCATTAACCACCTGTTTTTTGCAGATGACAGCATCCTTTTTTGTAAAGCTAATTCCATTGAATGGAGCAACCTCTACCATTTGCTGGAAAAGTATGAAAAAGCTTCTGGCCAAAAGCTAAACAAAGAAAAAACCTCCATTTTTTTCAGTTCAAATACCCGAGAGGAAACTAAGGAAATTATCATCAGCATAGTAGGGATAAGGGGCACCAATATGTATGAAAAATATCTCGGGTTACCAGCCTTAGTAGGAAGGCACAGGAGCCAATCTTTCAAAGGCTTGATCGACAAAGTGCAAGCAAAGATTTCCAACTGGAAGAATAGATTCATGTCCCAAGCTGGTAAGAAGGTACTTATTAAAGCAGTCATCCAAGCCATACCAGCATACAGCATGGGCATATTCAGGCTTCCCAAGAATTTAGTGCAAGAACTCAGCAAACTGGTCAGGAATTATTGGTGGGGGCAACAGAATCAGGAATCCAAAATAAATTGGGTTAGCTGGAACTAGATGAAGAAGGGTAAGAGCAATGGGGGGCTTGGGTTCAGAGACTTCTCAAATTTCAACTTGGCACTATTAGCCAAGCAAGGCTGGACGATTGTCTCTAATCCATGTTCATTAGCAGCACAAGTACTGAAGGAAAAGTATTTTCCAAGTGGCTCTTTCCTCACAAAAAAAGGTCATAACTCTTCTTTTGTATGGCAAAGTTTCTTGGCTGCTAGACCATTATTATGGGAAGGGATGATAAGTAGAATTGGGAATGGAAAATCAACTGAGATATGGAAGGACAAGTGGCTTCCCATTCCTACTACGTTCAAGCCTCAAGAGTCAGTTAGATTTATGCATGAGAGCACTAAAGTTTCTATGTTGATCGATGAACAAACTTCTCAGTGGAAGAGAGACCTAGTAACCACCATGTTTTCCAAAAAGGAGGCTGAGGCTATTTTGAAAATCCTCATCAACACATTGTCAAAGCCAGATAGTTTGTTTTGGAGATGCACATCTATAGGCATTTTTACAGTAAAATCAGCTTATCACTTGAAGAATGAACTGGAAGATCGAGAAAGGGGATAGACATCAAAAGTCACCACACAACAGGGCCCGTGGTCTGGTCTATGGAGTTTAAACATTCCAAATGCCACAAAAATTTTCCTCTGGAGGGCTTGTCTTAATGCACTTCCCACCCGGGCAAATCTAAAGGCAAGAAAGGTGGTGGAAGACTCAGCTTGTCCCAACTGTTTCCAAACATCTGAGACCATTGAACATGTGCTGTGGGAGTGTCCGTCAGCAATGGATGTATGGTCCATGAGCAGTAGGAAGTTTCAAAAGGCTAGCATGGTTTCCCCTTCTTTTGCAGAGAAGCTAGAGAGCTTAATGGAATCTAAGGAGACAAAAGAGCTTCAAATATTTGCAGTAACTGCCTGGAACATATGGAAAAGGAGAAATGAAGTGGTCTTCCAGGGGCACCTCACTCATCCTTCTTCAGTAGCAAGCCATTCAAAACAACTGGTAGAAGACTTGCATAAGCTATCGGTGAACAAGAAGGCAAGGGTGCTGAAGCAACAAACCATCCAAGCGTGGGAGGCTCCCTCTCAAGGCAAAGTTAAAGCAAACTGGGATGCTTCAGTAGATAAAGCTTCGGGCAAAGTGGGAGTGGGAGTTGTACTGCGTGACTGGAATAGCAAGGTGATAGCAACATTGCGTATGGTGCAGGAGTTATTCCCTGATCCTCACATGGCAGAAGCCTATGCAGCCCTACAGGCTGTTATGTTATGTAATTCACTTGGTCATCGGGATGTTGTTCTGGAGGGGGACTCCTTGCTGGTGGTAGAAGGCCTAAAATCACAGTCAAATGCTCCCAACTATGTAGGACAGATTGTGGCAGACACCAAAGAGATTCTCAACACGTTTAGTTCGTGGTCAGTGAGGCATGTTGTAAGAGCAACCAATGAAGTTGCTCATGCCTTGAGTAGGGATGCTTTTAAAATCAGTGGTAGTACCACTACTTTTGTACACATCCCACCTTGTATTCAAACTATGGTTTCATAGATATTAATACAAGCCTCTTTTCAAAAAAAAAAATCAGATATAACAACACTCATGATAGGCGCTGGAAGTTGGAACATCCTCCATCCAAACACTGTCATTCACATGATAAAGCAAACTTGTCTACATTTGCTTCCCTATTTATAAAATTAATCCAACCGGGATTTCTTTTATTTTTTTTTTAAATGAAATGAAACTTCATTAATATGACTCAACAGAAACATTCTTGTCTGAAATAATTGGAGGGAGGACCTCAGGTGGTACCTCCTCTACCCAAATACATTCAGAACCTAAGGATAAGGCTAGTCTTGCAGTATCATGTGCTGCTTTGTTGCTGCTTCTACCCGAGAACGATACTGACCACCCTGGTTGGGCTTTCAATACCGATTTGATGTCCTCTATCACTTGTCCATCCCATGAAGAATCTTGTGTATTTGAATTGATTGCATCCACTACCTTCTTCGCATCTCCTTCCAATTGCATCTGTCTAATGCCTAGTTCCCTGCACAACTGAATAGCTCGAAGCATGGCCCAGCTCTCAGCTACATAAGCAGACCTTGTTATTTGATTGGGAGAGGCCAACACCACATTTACCTCACCATTACAGTCCCTTACTACAATGCCAATCCCTATCCTTCCCATTTTTCTATCCATGGCTGCATCAACATTCACTTTCATATAATCCATTCTAGGGGGTTTCAACAAGGTTCTCATCACTGCTGTTAAACTGGCTTGATTCTCTCTCGGCTTGTCCTAAGTCAGCCTGGTTGCTTCTACTTCCTGCAATGCCAACTTAAAGGTGACAGAAGGGCTTTTGAACTTTCCTTCAAAAACAACTTCATTTCTCCTTTTCCATAGGCCATAGAGCACCTCAGTTACTATGTGAAGCTTTCCTTCTTCGAGCTTGGATTGAAAATCAGACCATAGTGTTCTGAAGTCAGCATAGTTCCTTCTCCATTTTTTGACTGGACTGCAGTCCTCTCCCCATACATCTGCTGAAGCAGGACAGTCCCATAGCACGTGTAATACTGTTTCCTCTCCCCTGCTACAAGTTGGACAAGTGGCGTTATCAACTATCATTCTCTTGAAAAGGTTGCTCCTTGTTGGTAGAATTTCATTGAGGGCTTTCCATATGAATTGTTTCACCTTACCCGGGCTTGTTAGTTTCCATATTTTCCCCCACCATCTATCATTTTGTTCTCCATTCGATGTCTCTCCTGTTTCCTGTCTCTTTCTCTCCAGGTCTATATAATATGCACTCTTGACTGAAAATGTCCCCTTGTCTGATAACTCCCAAATTAC
This sequence comes from Carya illinoinensis, assembly GCF_018687715.1. NCBI lineage: Eukaryota > Viridiplantae > Streptophyta > Magnoliopsida > Fagales > Juglandaceae > Carya > Carya illinoinensis. The sequence goes on from NC_056765.1 coordinate 22,383,323, forward strand.
TTTGTCATCCGTCCCTCTTATGCTTATTGGTATACTGCAGATACATTGAGCTTCCTCATGTTTGAAAATGGTTTGTACAAGCACTTTCTTCCATGACTTGCTTTCTTGTTCAATTAGCTCATCGACAGTTGCATCAGGGTCCAACATCTTGATAGGAGTCTGAATCTGAAAGGTAGAGGGTATAGGCACCCACTTGTCTTTCCATATTCTTATGCTTTTCCCATTTCCTACCCTCCAAACACTTCCAGCCCTTATCAGATCCATTACTAACATCAAACTTCTTCAAATTTGAGAAGGACAGTAACCTGCTCGTGCCTCCACCAAGTTGCATGTCTTGAAATACTTTTCCTTGAACACTTGAGCCATTAAAGAGGAAGGTTCCTATAAAATCCTCCACCCTTGCTGGGCAAGAAGGGCTCTATTGAAACAATTAAGGTCTCGAAACCCCATGCCCCCCTGCCTTTTGCTGCACCAAGTTTACTCCAACTCTTCCAATGGATACCCCTGCCTTCCTTTTTGTGGTTCCACCAGAACTTTGCAATCATGGCTTCCATTTCTCTGAGGAGCCTTTTTGGCGGTTTAAACACGCTCATTGTATATGTAGGTATGGCTTGAAGCACACTCTTAATCATGACTTCCTTCCCTGTAGAAGATAGAAAGGAGGTCTTCCAACTGTTGATCCTTCTCCATAACTTTTCTTTTAGACCTCTGAAAGTGTTATACTTGGATTTCCCTACCATAGTGGGCAAACCCAAGTATTTGTTATAACTATCACAAATAACTCCTTCAGCTTGTTGGGAAATGCTCTCTTTCTCTATTGTATTAGTATTTGAGCTAAAAATGATGGATGTTTTTTGTCTGTTCAGGGTCTGTCCCGATGCTTCTTCATAAATTTTTAACAAATGAACAATGATGGACCATTCCTCTATCTTTGACCTGCAAAACATAACACAATCATCAGCAAACAGAAGGTGGCTGATTCTTCTTCCTCCCCTTGTAACTGCTACACCCTTGATGAGGCCTCTAGCTTCAGCTTGATGCAGTAGGGTACTTAGACTTTCTACACACAGGAGGAAAAGGTAAGGGGATAGAGGATCCCCTTGTCTTAATCCTTTTGTTGGCCTAATAATGTCCCCCGGTACCCCATTCACCACTACTGAGTAGGTGACAGAATTCACACACGTCATGATTAGCCCCCTTCATTTGTCACTGAAGCCTAGTTTGGTGAGCATTGTTTGCAAAAAATCCCACTCCACTCTATCATATGCCTTGGACATATCTAGCTTAATTGCCATGCTGCCTTCTCTTCCCTTTTGTCTGGTTTGCATAGTATGAAGAAGCTCATACGCCACCATGATGTTGTCTGTGATTAACCTGCCAGGTAAGAAAGCACTTTGGTTCTAGGATATGACCTCTTGCAGCACTGATTTCAGCTTGTTAGCCAAGACCTTCAAGATTAGTTTATACCACACATTAGAGAGGCTGATTGGCCTATAATCATTAACTGACTTGGGGGAGTTTGTCTTAGGGATAAGGGCTATGAGAGTGTGATTCAATCCTGCTGGCATCTCACCAGTTTTGAGAAAATCAAGGACTGCCTTGCCTACATCAGAGCCAACTATGTCCCAATGGTCTTGGAAGAAGCCAACACTGAATCCATCTGGCCCGGGTGACTTAAATGGTGACATTTGTTTGAGAGCAATAGCTACCTCATCAGGAGAGAACTCTTTGTCCAAAAGTTCACTCTTGCCTCTTGAGATTCTGTGTCCTACACCATTCAGGCAGTTTTGGATGGACCTTTCAGTGGGGTTAGAGGAATGATAAACCTTAGTGAAATGAAGTCTGAAACCTGATGCCAATTCCTCCTTTGAACTTAACACTCTCCTATCTCCATCTACTATCTTCTTTATAAAGTTCTTTTTTCTCCTTTGGTTAACACAGGCGTGATAGCATTTGGGATTCCTGTCACCATGTGTTAGCCAATGGACTTTGGCCCTTTGTTTCCATCTTACATCTTCCTGGTCCAGTAGAAGGCCAACCTCATTTTGCAGTCTTTTGAGGGCACCCATGTTATCTGCTCTCTCATCCTCCTGCAACTGTTTAATTTCTTCTGTTTTCTGTTTTATGGCTGCCAATCTGTTTCTTCTCATGTCCCTGCTCCAAGACAGAAGCCTTTTGCTACATCTCTCTAGCTTGCTTTGTAGCCAACTGTTTTGCCTTAAAGTGTGGTCTCCTCTTTGCCAAACTTCTGCAACCAAATCTTTACATCCATCCTCCTTGTTCCAATTCATCTCATACTTGAAGTGGTGATAGAAAGGTGTCCTCTCCCCCCTTCCTCTTGAACATTCCAGTAGGATAGGCCTGTGATCTGAGCATAAGGCCATCATGGTGCTAACTTTAGCGTCTGGAAATGCCTCCAACCATCTTCTATTGGCCAATCCCCTATCCAATCTCTCCTTGGTGAATGTTTCATTCTCGTGTTTGTTACACCACGTGTATTTGTGCCCCTCCCATCCTAGATCAAAAAGATTGCAATTTTCAACCACCTCTCTAAATAACCCCATCTGATTCTCTGATCTAACTCTTCCTCCCACCTTCTCATCATTCATTGAAATCTCCTATTATCCCCACCCCATATTACTAGGATTAAATGACTGTAAAAGCTGCCATGCTTCCCTCCTTTTATTTGTTTCAGGATGACCATAAAAACAGGTAAGAACCCAATTTACATTGCTTTCATCATTCTTAATTAGCACATTAATATGTCGTTGAGAATAGTTAATCAATTCTAGTTGAACTTCTTGCTTCCACATGAGTATCATCCCACCACTCCTCCCTACTGCATTTACTGCCATGCAACACTCAAACCTGGCCCTCCTTGCTACCTTGGTAGCTCTTGCTTGGGACAACTTGGTTTCCATCAAGAAAACCAAGTCAGGATCTTTCTCCTTTGTTTGGAAACAAAGGCTATGAACTGTCCGGGGGTTCCCAAGCCCCCGGCAGTTCCAACTGAGGATTTTCATGGCCTTCAGTGGGGCTGGTCACCAGCTTCCACCGCTTTAGAAGTGACATTTCCATCACTTTTGTAACAAACAGTCTTACCTCGTCTTTTCCTTGCTGGTGCAACTTGGTCCTCTTCATTATTCTCTGTTGGTCTCTTGGTCCCCGGTCGCAGACCTCCCTCTATAGGAGTTGGTCCCTGTCCTCTAGCATGGCGTTTCCACCTGTGACTTCCTTGGTTATAAGTCGCTACTCCTTCTGTTTGATCCGTTGCTAATAACTGACTTTTGGACATATCCCTTTCCTTCGTCGGCCCTTCCCCATCATCTTGTTTCCTCTCTTGAGTCTGTTTGTTGGGCCCGTTCTTAGCTTTAGGCTTTTCCAAAGCCACGTTTGCCAAGCCCTTTTCAGTTAGGCCCATCAATGCATCACTTCTTTCCCGCCCTGCATGATCCTCGTCCCCATGCATGTTCCCTCCACAGTGTAGACTCATACCTACGCTCTGCATTGCCCCATACTGTGTCCCATCAGTCTCATCCTCTGTAGTAGTCTTCCCTCCTTCTCCCGCCAAAACCTTTCGCCTCTTTTCCACTATTGCCGTTCCCCCTCCAAGGCCATGGTTCTCACTGCCACTGAACCACACTCTGTTTTGGTTCAAGACTAAATCTTCAACTTGTCTCCTACTCGCAATGCTTCCCATAGAACCTTCTGCTTCGCTGCCCCCAACTTCCTTTATAGGATCCTGTTGTCCTTCCTCACGGCCATTTGAGTTACCATTTGAGGGACTAAAAACTGGCCGTCGTTTATAATTGTCCTCTGCCCTTAGCCATGAACCAAACTGAGAACTGGAACCCTGGTTTCCTTCTTCTTCATTCATGCACCCGTTTTCGCCGTGTAGAATCCACCCGCAATTGAAGCATATCTTTGGAAGTTTCTCGTACTTAAAGCTTAGCCATACCTTTTTCCCATTTGCCATTATAGTTCTACCTCTAGCTATGGCCTTCTGTAGTTTTATATCAACTCTCACCCTCAGACATTTACTCCATCCTATCCTGTCCTCATCAACATCGACATCCAGCACCTCTCCTACCGATGCTCCGATTCGATGACCCCACTCCTCTGTCATAAAGCCTAAAGGGAGATTGTGGACTTGTAACCAGAATGTTTCTTTATCGGCATGCATATTCCCAGGTTGTAGGTCTCCATCATAAGGTAGAATCATAAATAACATACTTGCAAATAGCCATGGTTTACCATCTAGGATCCTCTGTCTATCAGCATGGTTAGCGAAAGTAATAACAAAAACGTTCTTTTCCACCTCCTGAAACACCGCTCGTTTGTTGATTCTCCAAATCTTCCCCATTGCATTAGCTATAACTTCCTTGCTAATAACTCGACTCGAACATATCTTCCCAATAAGACTTCTATCACCCTTGCGCTGTATCTCCTCTTCTCCTCCTTGAGGGATCTCAATGACCTCCTCCTCTTCCTTCGTAAGCCTTAGATTATTCCACCTATCTTCAATTTCATCCATCACCCTTCCCTTGGGACTCTCCTTACCGAGGACTGGAACTCTCCTTAGAGAGAGACGATTAATATTTGTCTAGCTTTGATGTTAAACTTTTTAACCGGGATTTCGAACAAGCATGACTCTATTGTCTGCAATTATCTGCACATACTTTGTCCAATTTTCATCCAATTCCTTAGTAGCTTGAATAATATTCTTGGCATCTCCCTCAAAAAAACCCAAGAGAAACCCCATCTCATAGCATAATTCCATAGCCGTTCCTAGGACGGCTTAGATATTGAATTGAGATCAAATTAGTAATAAATTAAGATTAAAATTAAAGTAAATAAAATATTATTAAAATATTATTTTTATTTTAAAATTTAATAAAATTATAAAAATAAAATGAGATGAGATAAAATTAAATATTTCTCCTATCCAAACAAGATTTTAAAGAACAAGTTTAAGCAACGTCTGCACTCATCAGATGTTCAGATTAATCATAAGCGTGGGTTCCTCTATTTTCTTTATCATAAATTTTTTTTAAAAAAAAAATAGAAAGAAAGAAAACAACTATGACTGCTTTTAGCTTGAAAATATAAACGTAAAAGTAATTTTTAGACCACATTGCTGCTTCAAGATTATTTCATAAAGTTAAAAAAAAAAATAAAAAAATAAAAAAAAATAAAAAAAAAATTCATAAAGATAATCGCAAAAGAATCGATGACCAGACTCTACTCGACCCGGTTCAGCTCCGTAATGGACGAAAAGATTAGCAGACCAAGATCTTACCATTTATAGTCTAGCGCTGCTCGGAGTTCGCTCTCATCTAACAGAGTTGAAGAAGGTAGTGTAATGAAAATATTTAAATAATTCAGGAAAGAAAATTAACTTTTAATGTTTTCTGAATTCCGATCTTTTTGTTCTGTTATTTTTTTTTTCTTTTTCCTGTTAACTCTAAAGGTTTTCTTCGCCTGGGTTTCATAAAGAGCTGAGCATTAGGGGTCTAGCTGGGTCTTTGATATTATTACATTATCTGTAAGATTTTTTTCTCTTAAGTTGGTGTTTCATTATAAATGTTAACCTTCACAAATTTTTGTTTTTTTTGCTAGATATGTTAAACCCTTACTTATGAACAAAAATTAACCCTAATTTTTCTTACAGGGTCTTGCACGTATTTTGTTTGATGAAATGACTATGAAATTGATTGGCCTCTTTTGTGGGCTTCATGCTCGGATACGTGTTTGTTCATGCATGTTTGCGTGTGTGCGTACATATGTACAACTTACCTATCAAACAAAACATGTACAACTTGGTCTATGAACCCCTGATGGCATTTGACGGTAGTTATTCGCTTTTCTTTTTTATATGTTCAGGTTTATTGTTGTTTGTTTCGACATTCACTTTGAAACCTCAAGAACATTGCATCACGGGTTGTTTTGTCATTTCGTTGTTCCGTTAGACAATTAAGCTAACTGCTGAGGTTATTATTGACATAATATACTTAATAATGCTAGTCCTTATTTTTCTTTTGTAGGCACTATGATAATCTCCTCATATTGGCTTCAATTTTATTGCCCAAGAAATGTTGAAATGTTTTATGAAAAAACTGGAAACGTTTATGAAAGTGATTGTTAACAAACTCTTCATTAGAGCCTTAGGTTTTCTTTTACCAAACATGCCTTAGACATTTGCTTATGATCATGGAGTGTTCAACTTCAAACCCAGTCTTTTGATATCCATGAATGGAATGCCTCTTCATTGTGCACTATAATATATTTGACTTATAGCAAGGTTTGCTTGTGTCTGTGCATCTAATAAATAATTTGACAATTCTTCTGATGGCTTTTATGTTTGATAGGTCTACCAATCAAGCGTTCAACAATCTAACAACAATGAGACAGCAGGGGCAGTATACCCATTCGGGTGTCAGTACATATGCCGGCAACCAGATGCATCAAATGTCTACTCAGAGGATGGAGGAGAAGCTGGGTCCTTTCGAAGGACGACTAGAGGCCTTCACTCCTGAGAGGGAACATCCATATGGGACCTCGAATGCAGAGGGACGATGGAAATGGGAAAGGGATGGATCAAAAGTCTCAAATTCAGTGGCATCTTATATGTCCAATGAAGGCAAGTGTTATTTTTCTGTGCGTATGCATCTTTGAACCCGTACATGGATAGTAGGGGTCCCTTGTAAATTGCTTAGTCATATGCTCTCCATGAAGAAGACGGGAGTAAGTGTGTTTAATCATATGTATAATACTACTTATCATAAAGAATATATATCTGAGAGATGAAATGCTAAGTCTGATTTATATCTTATGTTAATTTTAATTTTTTTTAATTAATCTTCATGCTCGTAGAATTGGGTTTTGTCTCTATCTAAACCATTGCTAATGCTAGTTTATTTTTTTCATTACTTTTATTAAAAAAAAATTGAAAATGGTGATATTGAGACCAGAATTTAATAATCTTTCTCTAGGTGTGTTCCTCTTTTGTTCATCCTGCATTTTTAATGAACTTTTTTATTACTTGCTCAAGGTTACTGGGCTAGGGTGACTTCTTAGGGAGGCTTTTGTAAGTGCTACATATAAATGGAACACAGAATGAGCCAGCCTAGAGAACTGAATAGGATAGATATGTTTTCAATTCGTCTTAATTATGTTTGTGTTTGTACATACCATATTTGCTTCATAAGCTCAAGATATCAATTTAGAATTGTTGTGGATTTGACATGCATTTTAGTTTCTATCACTGTGTTCTGGACTCCTTACACTTTGAGAAACATGCTTGTTATCATGTAGGCCAAGGGAGTGATGCTCCAAGATCCTATTTTCATGGTCAGAGGCCTGATCCAAAACTGGCTTTAGAAAAACAAAGCAACAGTGACACCAGATCCCAAACTCATGAAGAAAATATGGACATTGGTATTGAGGGCAATGCTCTGTTGCAGACTTTTGAAGGTCTTGAGCAAAAATTCCATGATGATATTATGAAACTAGCCAAGGAGCAGAATGACATTGAGGATGCTGAAAATGCTCGGCACAGAGAGGTTAGTTCATGTTTGAAAGTGCATAGAAAAATGTTTCAAAGTACATTTTCGTAGCTACTTTGGGTGACTTACTAATACACATTTTCATGAGGTTACAACATTGAAGTATGCCATTGGTCTCTTGCAAAATCACCTGAATTCAGTTTTGTATCCGGAAATTTTTTGTCAATTTATCTCCTATATGGAGTCATATTGAAGTGATAAATATTATTTGTGCATCCATTTTTTTATAAGTTTCATCATGATAAAAAGGGATGCAGTGACGAATTTTTTCATGTAGGAAGACCAAAATACATGGTCTGAATTGACACCAAAAATTTTACAAGAATGAAACTGGGTTTGGGGTCAAGGGACAAAAGACATACCTATTAAAAAAATGATCTGGTTCCAGCTTACAGTAACAATAAAATGTCAAAATAACTTTTTTACCTAGGAGGCTTTTTCTCTACTTTTTTTCCCTTCTTAAATCTTGGTTGACAATGGGAGAAGCCTTAACAACATAAAATTTCAAACCCTTCTTTGAATTCAGGATCCTTCTAGAGGGGGGACTCATGCTATGAAATGGTTGTTTATTTACATCTGAGCGTATATAAATTAGGCTGCTGACATATCATTAAATTCAGCTGCTTGATCTTAGTTAAACCATGGTACATTTTCAATTTTTAATAGTAGATGTCAAGAATTACCTGATACGTTCATGTTCTTAGGTATCCTACTGTAACACCCCGTCCCCTTAGGGTTATAAGAATAATTTCAGTTTTAGAAATCTAGTGGATCCAGAATGCTACTAACCGTCAGATTATTTACATAGAAGCCCAGTATAAAAGACTCTATAAGATAAAAAAAATCCTCCTCTATTTAAAATTCTGGAAATATAAAAGTGTGCAGAGGCACTTATTAAAAAAATCATTCAAGTCTCATATACTTAATAATATCTCTTAAATACTGAAGCATAAAACTGAAAAACCATGAAATTTTCTAGGTGTGACGCCCCCAGCCCCCGCTTGGGATTGAATGGTGACTGAAACATTGTAACATGCAATACAAGGTTATATACCCCTCATACATGACAGTTAAGATGCAATGCATCTATAATCTAGCAATATGCAGTAAATTGCAGTGGAAAACTTTCTTAAACTACTTAAGGACGGTGACAAATAATTAAACATGGTAGCATAATAAAGATCCCAAAAGATAGTGTTCCATCATAGTTTCCAGAAAGTTAATGGTTTGAAATCATCTCCCCAAAACAAGGGACCATCCAAATATAGTTTTGTCTCCAAAATAAAACCCTCATAACACTTGATCCTAAAACTAAAGCCTTTCCGGCTTAATCCTTTTCTCGAGGAACCGATCCTTGCTTAGGTTCCTGAGTCACTTGAGTGCATCAATGAGTTGTAATGCTTTAGTGAGGGTCTTGTCGATGGACTGCAAAAGCTCAGGGATCGAAGGCTCTGAAGAGTTAACCTCCATTTTTGGCACTATCCTCTCCGGAGGGAGTGCTGTCCTCTTCCATTTGGTCATCTAGTCCTGCCACAACTTCTACCATTCTAGTTGGTGAAATAGTAGTGGAAATTATCACAATGAGATTTCAAGAAATTTCGGCAAGTAAACAGTCAACATACAATAAATAACACAGGCATACATAAGCAAACTACAAACAATCACAGTTTATAATGAATGCATGAACATGAACCTTGACATGTAAACTTTGACACATGCAACTTAAACCTATCATAAACGTTCTTTTCATCTTTTAAACTTTTAACACGTGTTCATATCATTTGAGCTCGGGTTTTTGTACTTAGCATAACATGCCATATCATAACATTTCATGGCACAACTTATCATTCATAGAGCTGAAATGCCTCAGTCCTTTCATGCTTAACATGATTGGATACCTCACGGCTCCCCTAAGCACCGTATGTTCACCGCTAGTTACTGTATCAACCATCGATCCCTTTGATCGAGGTGACTACGTCATATCATAAACATTCTCTTCTTATTTTATGGCAGTTCGCTTATTTCGTCTTCACTGTAACACCCACCCACTAGTTTTAGGTGAAACCTTGCTCCGGTATCCTCCCATAGGAACTTTCCAAGGCGTCGACTATACTTCGTCGGCCCAGGGGTCTCCACTTAACTTTAAACAGTCTAGAGTGAATAGGGAGTTCCACTAGGTCATTTTCCAGTCCTAGCGTTTGGGGTCATGATAAAGATAAAGACTACTTTTGACTCTTCTTTTTGAAAAGCTCAAGACCTCAATGCATGAGACATGACATAACAATTCCTCAAACACATGCAACTTAGACAACCCGAAATATATGCAAGCCAAATCACCATATGCATCTCACGATACGGCTTGAAAATGTTAGAACATGCAATTATAGGATGATTACACATAAACACGCAGAAAATACACTCTTAGAACACAACAGATTCGGTTTCCCCCTAAGGAACCTTGGCCGAAACCTCCAAACCTTCCAAACATAGATTTTTATCATCACATTTCATAATTACAAGCTTCTACATGTTCATGGATCAAAACAAGCATACATAGCATACAACTAGGTCAAACCTGAAACCCTAATCATGGCATATCCAAGATATACATTACATTCTATCGTACAAGCATGGCAATCCATTCTTATAGCAAAACCGAAAAGCACTCTATCATATAACAAGAATCAATTCAAGAAATAACAACCAAGAGTTCATCATACATATACAAGAGTTATGCAAGGTAAGTTGGAAGTTTACTTACAAAATCCAATTGTATATACTTAGCAAAAGAAATCTGAAAATATATATACAAAATGTATTAGAAAATACTAGAGAAAAACCCTAGTTTAGAGGTGAGGTTGGACATGTGTGTGTACTTAGGATTTTCCGGGAAAAATGACCTTTTAAACCAAACCCTAGAGTTCAAAACCCTAGAACCTGAAAACCCTAGCTCTTCCCATGGTCATGGTTGTGACTAGGCCTGTGCAAAAATGCCTTGAATCTGATCAAACCGAAAGACCCGATTGGGCCCATCCAAAGAAAATCGAGTTGATCGGTTTAGGCAACAAATCGGGCTCAACATCTCACAAAGTTGGTCAAAACCGATCACCCGACTATAAGGTTTTCTTTCTCCTCAAACTCTACCCGCTGTTCTTCATCTTTTTTTTCTTCTTCATTGCTATACCACTGCCCACTATCTGGGTTTCTCCACTTTAGCGTTTTAATGGATTCTCCACCATTAAAGATCTTGTTTTATCCAAAAGAAATAATAGAAAGATGGCTCACAAGAGTTGTAGAGCACTGCACATAGAGAGAGAGAGAGAGAGAGAGAGAGAGAGAGAGAGAGAGAGAGAGAGAGAGAGAGAGAGAGAGAGAGAGAACAGTGAACTCTTTCTGATGAAAACAACCTTATTTTTCTCTCGCCGATGCCATCGTGGTCACTTCTCTAGTTCCAGGTGCAACTGCGCAATGCAATGCAATGCAAAAGGAGGGATCAAAGTTTCGGATGACTATATAGATAGAAGTCTTGGATTCCTTATTGTAGTGGACATAGGCTTGGTGGAGTTTCCTCCGGTGCGCGAACTCTTCTCCTTTGTGCTTGGCAATTCCTTTTTTTTTCTCTTCTTTTTTTTTTTCCCCTCTTTTTTTGGTTCTTGTTTTCTTTTTCTGATTGTGGTGCCTTAGGTGTTTTACTGGATATTGATCTCAAAGAAAGCTATGAAGATTGAAAAGATAGCTAGCGAGAAAGTACGAGAGCAACAGTAAGATCAGAAGGCTTTTTTGGGTCTGTTGCGTACACAAACGGTGAAGGATTGAAAGGAACAGGTTCGACCCGATCCGAAATTTACGGGCCGGATCAGATTTAGTTGACATGGTCTTTCCTGTGGGTCGGGTCAGGCCCAAATTCAATTCGGGTGGGCTACTGTGCAGGCCTAGCTGTGACCTTCCTTCCCTCTTTCTACCAAGTATTTTCAAGTTAAACCAAACATCATTTAGGTTCTTCCTCTCTCTAGGAGTGAAACCCTAGCTTTTCTTTTTCAAGCAAAAAAAACTGAAACCTTCACCCTTAACAACCTTGTGTTTCTTTTGTTCAAAAAGCCATAGATATCTAGGGTTCATTCTTTCTTGAAGAGAAAACCCTAGTTACCCAAGTGGGAGTGTGTGGTTGTGAAGAAAAGGGTTAAAGCCAAATAGGATTGAGAGATTTCCCTCTTGGCTGTGTGTGTGGGGAAGAGAGTGGAATGGTGCTCACCTCCTTGAACTCTATCCCTAGCCGAATGGTGTAGGCTAACCTTCTTGTGCTTCTTGACTTAGAAGGTGGCATTTGGGTGGTGAGATAGTGTATGGCTTGGGAGAACTTGTGTGTGCCAAAACCCTTAGGAAAGAAAATGAAGAATGGAGCAAAAAGGCCTCCCACCTTTTCGGTTGCCTCTTTAAAAAGAGAACCTTCTCTTCCTCCCAAAAGTCTCATGCATGAATGCCACTTGGTAAGGTGGCTCTTCCACTTTTCTTAGGTGGGATTGCATTTGAAACCCAAAGGATAACTCCGAGGGATGACATGTGACTCCTCCCAACCGACCCTCTCTTGTTCCAATTGCACCTTTGCCCTTCATTCACTTGTACATATTCATTGTATCTAAAGGTTAAACGGTAAAATGCTCTTCAAATCCTCCTTGGGCTCTTCCAACCTTTTGCATGGTTGCCATGTGGCGGAAAAGTGTGTGTCTTGAGCTAGCCGAAACCCTAAGTCACTCTAAGGGTCTCTTTGTCTTCCCAAGGTGTCTCTCTCTCTACAAGCTGTCGCTCTCTCTCTTTTCCTCTCCAAAAGTCTCTTCCGATATCCTTCTAGAACCAAACCGTTTCCCTTCCCTAGTAAGATCTTATTGGAACTCCAAAGGTCTTCTCTTACTCTACACATGCTTGACAAATGGCACAATTTGGCCTTTCTTGCCAAAAGGGGCATGTAAGCCCTAGCCTGAGGTGACCTCATCCTCCACTCATCTTTCTAGACACTCATGCATGTAAGACAAGTGTCTCACCATGCCCTTTCCCTAGTAGGTTCCTCACTTAAAAGACCAAATGGCCCTCAAGTGCCATGTGGTGCCTACCACATGCCTTGGAAAATATTTTCGGCTTTCCAACCTTCCAACCCTAGTATTTTCCTTGGTGGCCGAAATCCATGTGGGTCTTATTGGGCTCTCTTCATCTCTTTTCCCTTAAAGCCTTCTAATATAAGAATCCTCAAGGTCCAAAATAAAACCTACTAAGGGCTTTTCATCCAACCAATAATCTATTCATCTCTTATTAAAAAAAAAGAAGGGTTTAGGAAACCTTTTCTAAAATAAAATGACAAGAAGAAACGGGGACTTTGGCAAAGTCCAGTTTCTCACACTAGGCCTCTGTTTCATCTCCTTGAGCCAAGTCCCATCATGCAATTACATTCTCATAGTGATCCTCACCTAGAGTGGTTAAAAACATTTGTTTATCAGTAAATAAGAGTTTTATTAATAAGAGAGAGAGACCTCTTGGCTTCAAATTCAGTGTAAATCCATGTTGAGCTGTTTCTGTGAATTGAAATATTTTTGAAGGCCTAGAAAATGGTCCTGTCTGTTGGGTTGAACCACTCGTACTCAGTCTTGTGATAACACGAGGTGAGTTGTGATGGATGTACCATCTCTAGTCCCACCTCAGTTAAGTGCAAAGCTATTTAGCCTACTTATTGTTTACTCCTCAGTCCTACATTGGAATATGGATGACCCACACGGAGTGGGTTGATTATAGAGGTAGTCATGGGTGCAAAGTCCCAATGGGCTACTTACAAGTGGTGAATGATATCCCATATTACGAGGGAAGGATAAGTTCTTACCTTTTATAATGATTCCAATGGGCTCCAATTGTGACATTGATTATGTGTCTTTTAAAGTACAAGTCTACGTGTTTTAGGCTTTCTTTGGGCTGTCACAAACGGTATTAGAGCCAATCCTAGCTGAAATGTGGGACATACGCTGTGCCACCTGTGTTGGAACGGTATGATGATGATTTGATTTCAGGGATTAGGGGGGGAAATTATCATACATCGAGTATAAGAAGGTTGTAAATGACATCCCACATTGCCTAGAAGGGAGAAGCTATACCGTTTATGATGATTCTAGGAGGCTTCAACTATAACATTGACTAATTTTTTTGGAGTAAAAACCTAGCTGTAGCTTGTGCTTTATTTAGGTCTTAACAAATGGTATCAAAGCCAATCCGAACAACAGGTGTGAGACTTGAGTTGTGCAACCTATGATGAGATGGCTTGATGAGGACGTCATGGATGTAAAAGGGAACATTCTAATTCACAGATCGAGTATGGTAAGATGGTGAATGAGATTTTATATTGCTTAATAAGAAGAAGTTCTTCCACTTTATAATTATTTCACTAGGCTCTAATTGTAATATTGATTAATCTTTTTGGAGTATAAGCCAAGATGTGGCTTGGGCCTTCTTTCGGTCATTATACTTGTAGTCTTATTTCCATTCCTGCATTTATTATCTTATTCTCCTCTGTGATGTGGAGGCCCCACTTCTGAACAATATTAAAAGTTTATATATAAAAAGCTCAAGTCTTTCTCTTCATCATCAAGATGATTACAGCCCATTAAACGAAGATTCTTTTCTTACTTTGATATTTACATGTGGGAGCAAAATTATATAGCAGAATGTATTTTTTTCATCTCTTTGGTTGGAAGTCCTCAAGGAAAAATTTGGGCACCATAAATCATGTGCGTAAAATGCTTCATGGAGATGGACAATATGGCCTTCAGTTACTCGATGCATTTTAGGTTTTGGTCAGTCAGTGACATTCCTCACGTCAAAACTGGGATGTCTGTGACTAAACACTGCTACTTGACCCATAGAAATGCTGCTAAAGGCCAAGGAAGCGTTTTATTTGCTATTGTTCTAACTCCCTTTTCTTGAGAATTACCAAAGAGGCTTCTTAAACAGTGTCTAACTTGTATTTTTGGCCGCAAGATTTGTTCTCCCTTTCATTAAAGACGACAATCTTAAGTATTTCTAAATCAAGCTTTATATATTTTATTTTTGGTTGCCATCAACCCATTCCTTGTTGCTCACTCATCTTATTTCACTTTCGATCATAAATTTTGACATGATACTCAACCTATGTTCAACACGATTTATATCTTGCACAATGTCCTCTCATTTTTCAGAGAATAAACACAATAAACGCTCAGTATGAGGAACAACTAGTAGCACTTCGAGCTCGGCATGCTGGTCGTAGAGAAGAATTCCTCCAGAGGGAATCACAAGCACGGCATCATCAGTACCAAAAGGCCATGATGGATCAGTACCCAAACAGTAGCATGGGCTCTAGCGATCCTCATGGTTACATTGGAATTGCAAGCTCAGCTGCTGTGGGAGAAGCACGTAGAGGCTATAATAGTGATCATTTTGATTCATACAGAGAACGGGCTCGATTTCTTGGGGGTGCCAGAGATCAGGGACTCGAGTCTAGAGGTCCCTATCCTGGTGGTCGTGTTTATGATACTGGCTCCCGTTACTACTAATTTCGATTCACGCATGCCTTGCTGATTTCTGGTGTCTGGTCTACGCAATACCGTTTAGGCTGGTACTACACTTCTGGTGCTGTAAATGTTCTATCTTCTGCAGTATCATACCATTTTCTCCCGCTTTATTCCCCCTTTGTTTATGTGAAATCAGTATCTCGTGTTCAGCATTTAGAAGCATTGTTAAATTCAGGGATTATTGTGTTTCAGAATCCATGGTTGTTTATTAGCTGGCTTGCTGATTAAGGACTCACACAGAGATGAGATACACAATTCTCAAAACTTATCATATTTTTATTTTCAAACATCCCTAAAAAACAACACACTTTTCAATTTCAAATTTTAAACTTTTTCATCTAATAATTATATAAACACAAAAATCAAAATAACTTTTACAGACTTTAAAACAAAACACAAAAATCAATATGATTATTATAAATTTCAAAATAAAAATAATATTTAAATAATTTTTGAATTTTATAATATATTTATTCAATCTTTTTTCAATCATTTTCTAAAATTTAATAAAATATCTTAATTCAAATTATTTTATTATTACTTACAGAATTTTGATATATATATTATCAATATGTATTGTTGATATTGCTTTTGAACTTGGTTTGTTAGGATATCATAGGTAGCACTATTTATTGAGGCTGAGTGTTTTCCTTGTCTCGATTTTTGGTTAGAGGTTCTAACCCTGATTTGATCCGAGCGGAATTTGCATAATGAAATACTAGTAAACCTAGGTCGGGTTCTGGGTTTTAAACCAGAAACTTGGATCTTTAAAAACAAAAATCTAATACCAAAACGGCGTCATTTAGGTATCAAAATGGATACACCCAAACCCTTATGTCAACTCTTTTCACCTTTAAGTTTTGTCATATTGTTATATCTCTCTCTCTCTCTCTCTCTCTCTCTCTCTCTCACGTCGGAAACCCTAGATACCTTTGTTGATCAAAGCTTCGTTGCCTCGTGCCTTCGTCTTCATCCTCGTGCCGATCTATGTAAATATGTTACGGGTGCCTTGGGGGAAAGCTTTGAGGAAGAAGATGTTAATAACTGTTTTAACGGAAAGAATGGTGTTAATAAAACGATCTGTTTTGAGGCTTAATAAGGGAGGTGTCGTTTAGTGTTTAGTGGGCTGCGTTTGGTGTTAATGAAACGGGGAGTTTAACTACCCGTGTGTGTAGTTGGCGTTTTATTCCTTGTAACCTGCGTTTTGTGCAGAACCAAATACTGATTCAGTGCTTCACGACTGTAGTATATAAGCAGTAGTAAGCTAGTAGTTTGTATCTTGGATTTTTCAGTGAAGTAGATTTCTTGGAGGTTGAGAATCCCTCGAAGATTCTCTGCATGATTCATCATTGAATCTTGCTCATCAATTCTTGAGTTTCCTCTGTGTGTGTGAGTGATTCTTGATAGTTCCCTGCGTGTGTCTGTATAGTGCTGAAGGTTCTTGCAAGAACCTTACAAGTGGTATCAGCAGTGGGCGATCCTTGGGGAAGAGATTCTGATGGCAGAAGGTACACGTGCAGCGATGAAAGAAGTATCTCAGAAGCAACAAGATTTGGTTCAGAAGCAATTGGAAGGACATCAGCAGGCAATTGCTGCTATAACAGAAAGGTTAGATCAGTTTTCGAATGTTTTGAGTTCCTTGGTTGAATCTATAAATGTAAATTCGTTTAGAGACAGAGAGGTATCTGGTGAGCCTAGGAATCATGAGGATAGGGCTGTGTTTCAGAGAAGTATTAGGTTGGAATTTCCACAATTCAGTGGAAATGATCCTTCGGGGTGGGTCTTTAAAGCCAATCAGTGCTTTGATTGCTTTCAAATACCTTTCCATCAAAAGTTGATGATGGCCTCACACCATATGCAAGGAGAGACATTGGTGTGGTATCAAAATGCATTGGACTCAGGGCAGTTTAATTCATGGGAATCATTAGTGGTTGCTTTGCAAGGGAGATTTGGACCATCAATGTTTGATGATCCAATGGAAGCTTTAACCAGGTTGAGACAAACTACTTCTATTAGTTTGTATACTTCACAATTTGAATCTTTATCAAATAGGCTGAAAGGTTTATCCGAGAGGCATAAGATGAGTTGTTTCATCAGTGGCTTGAGAGATGAGATTAGAATACCTGTTAAAATGTTCAATCCTCTGAATCTTGGGGCTGCCTTTGGCTTAGCAAAATTGCAAGAAGAATATGTCTTAGCTTCAAGAAGGTCTTGGAGGCAGTATGGTCAGTACTCAGAAAAGCATTCTGGTGATAACACAGGTTCTCCTGAGTTGTTGAATAATGCTTCAAAGGGTATGTTTCCTTTAAGAAAGGTTAATGCCTCTCTAATGGATGAAAAAAGGAAGAAGGGATTGTGCTTTCACTGTGATGAGAAGTGGAATCCAGGTCATGTGTGCAAGAATCCTAAGGTGTATTTCTTACATGGAGAAGATGCTGAAGAACAGGAGGTTATTGACAGTGTGACAGAAGTTGAACCACAACTGATGCAAGAATCCACAGAGTTAGTGAGGAAGGAATCCGAGGTACTTGAGGTTTCTATTCATGCTATCTCTGGATGTGTAAATAGTAATGCAATGGGGTTGCTAGGCAAGATTGGTTCTTTTTCTTGTGAAATCTTGGTGGATTCAAGAAGTACTCACAACTTCTTGGATCCTTTGGTGATAAAGGCAACTAAAATGAAGGTGATTGATGATGGGGGGCTTCAAGTTAAAGTGGCTAATGGGACTACCATAGTTAGTCAAGGTACATGTAAGGAGATGATAAGCATTCAAGGAACTAAGTTTTTGGTCCCTTTCCATGTTCTAACGCTTGGGGGTTGTGACATTGTTTTGGGAGTCCAATGGCTCAAAACATTGGGTCCTATTCAGTGGGATTTTACAAGAATGTCAATGCAATTTCAGATTGGTGCTAAGCAGTTGCTCTTGCAAGGGTTGTTATCTGACAAGGTGCATGTAGAAGCTGGAGTTCATATGATGAAATCTTCTCTCATTGGCCAACAAGGGTGGTTCCTGCAACTTGTAGCACTACAGAATGATAAAGAGAATGTGCAGCATTTACCTGAAGTTGAAGAAGTTTTGCAACAGTTTCAATTTGTTTTTGCAGAACCAGTGGGGTTGCCACCACCTCGAGTTTTTGATCATCAAATTGTCTTGAAGGAGGGAGTTGCTCCAATTTTTGTAAGACCCTATAGATACCCCCACTATCAAAAAACAGAAATTGAAAAGATTGTTCAAGACTTGTTGAGTAATGGTGTGATTAGACCAAGTCAAAGTCCATTTTCTTCACCTGTCCTTCTTGTAAAGAAAGCTGATGGCATATGGAGGATGTGCATGGACTATAGAGCTCTAAATCAGGAAACTGTCAAGGACAAATTTCCAATTCCTGTGATTGATGAGCTCCTTGATGAGTTGTATGGAGCAAGGTATTTCTCTAAACTTGATTTGAGGTCAGGTTATCATCAAATCAGAGTAAAGGAAGAAGACATTCCTAAAACAGCATTTAGAACTCATGAGGGCCATTATGAGTTCTTAGTAATGCCTTTTGGGCTTACTAATGCACCTGCCACTTTTCAAGGTTTAATGAATCATGTTAAACCTTTTCTTCGAAAGTTTGTATTGGTTTTTTTCGATGATATCTTGGTTTACAGTCAAGATTTGGAACAACACTTAGTGCATCTAAAGACGGTCTTATCTGTTTTACAACAACATTTTTTGTTTGCTAAAAAGTCTAAGTGTAGATTTGGTGTTATGGAAGTTGATTATTTAGGCCATATTATATCTGGAGAAGGGGTGAAAGCTGATCCTTCTAAGATTTCAGCAATGATAGAGTGGCCTCTTCCTAAAACAGTTAAGGCTTTAAGAGGATTTCTTGGCTTAACTGGCTATTATAGGAAGTTTATCAAGAACTATGGATCAATTGCTGCCCCATTGACCATCTTATTAAAAAAGAATTCTTTTTCTTGGTCTGAAGAAGCTGTAAAAGCTTTTTTACAACTCAAGAATGCCATGGCTCAGCCTCCTGTTTTGAGGTTACCAGACTTTTGCCATGAATTTACAATTGAATGTGATGCTTCCGGAGTTGGGTTGGGGGCTGTGTTGATGCAGAAAAATCAGCCTATAGCTTTTTTCAGTAAGGCTCTTAAGGGTAAAGCATTACTCTTATCAACTTATGAGAAAGAATTTCTGGCACTTGTAAGTGCAGTGGGGAAGTGGAGACCATACTTGTTGGGTCAGCCATTTAAAATCAAAACTGACCAACAAGCCTTAAAGCATTTGTTGGAACAGAAAGTGGCTACAGAAGCACAGCATAAATGGATGTCCAAGCTTATGGGTTATGACTTTAAAGTAGAGTACAAAAGGGGGAGGGACAACAAAGTAGCTGATGCACTTTCAAGAAAGATGGAAGAGGATTCAGCTACATTGGCCATGATCTCATTTCCAAATCCTTTATGGATAGATGAACTTAAAGAGAGCTATAAGGAGTCTTCTGAGTTCATTCATTTACTTGATGAACTACAAAAGGGTGGACAGGTTCATAAGGATTTCTCTGTGCAACAAGGCTTGATTTTAAGGAAGAGGAAACTGGCTATAGTTCCTGGATCGTTGTTTCAGAAGAAAGTATTGCAGCATGTGCATTACAGTCCAAAAGCAGGTCACCGTGGGTATCATAAAACATTGCAAAAGGCCAAGCTTGACTTTTATTGGCCTGGTATGAGAAAGGATATCAGAAGAGTAGTGAAAGAATGTCAAGTCTGTCAGGTTAATAAATCTGAGAATGTGCTGCCAGCAGGTTTTCTTCAGCCTTTACCTATTCCTCAGAGTCCTTGGTTAGATATTTCTATGGACTTTGTTGAAGGGCTTCCTAGTTCAAATGGTATGACAGTCATCCTAACTGTGGTGGATAGATTGACTAAGTTTGGTCATTTCTTTCCTATGTCTCACCCATATACAGCAGTTACAGTGGCTGAAGTATTTTTTTCGGGAGTCTTCAAACTTCATGGTCTGCCTAGGACCATTGTTTCAGATCGTGATGTGGTCTTTACAAGCAGGTTTTGGCAAGAGCTTTTTAAAATGCAAGGTACCATCTTGAATATGAGCTCAGCTTACCATCCTCAATCTGATGGTCAAGCTGAGGCATTAAACAAAGCTGTAGAAGCTTATCTAAGAGCATATACTGGTTCTAAACCAAGAAGCTGGAGTACTTGGTTGCCTATGGCTGAATGGCATTATAACACAACTGTGCATTCTTCCACAAGAATCTCTCCATTTCAGGCCTTATATGGGCTGCCACCACCAAGGTTACTCTCTTATGTGGCAGGCACTACTGCTAATGCTGCAGTTGATCAACACTTGAAGTCTAGAGAACAGATTTTGTCTTTTTTAAAAGAGAATTTACAGAAGGCACAAGAGAGGATGAAGTTCTTTGCTGATAGAAAGAGGTCAGAGAGGAGTTTTGAGCAAGGAGATTGGGTTTTTCTTAGACTACAACCCTATAGACAGAAATTAGTAGCTATGAGGCATAACATGAAGCTTGCCCCTCGCTTCTATGGTCCCTTTCAGGTGATTCAAAAGATTGGTTCAGTGGCTTACAAGTTGAACTTGCCTCCTACATCGAAAATCCATCCAGTTTTTCATGTTTCTTGCCTCAAGAAAAAGTTAGGAGACCAGATTTCTCCCTTGTCCACTCTTCCCCCAGTTGATGATGAAGGGAGTGTTCAGCCTGAGCCTGAAATGATTTTAGAAAGGAGGATGAAGAAGTTGGGCAACCGTGCTGTTACTGAGGTATTGGTAAAGTGGCTAGGAGCTGCAGTTGAGGATAATTCTTGGGAATACTTATACAAACTGAGATCCATGTACCCTCATTTAGTGGGCACTGTCTTGTGATTGTTACGGGTGCCTTGGGGGCAAGGCCTTGAAGAAGGGGAGATTGTTACGGATGCCTTGGGGGAAAGCTTTGAGGAAGAAGATGTTAATAACTGTTTTAACGGAAAGAATGGTGTTAATAAAACGATCTGTTTTGAGGCTTAATAAGGGAGGTGTCGTTTAGTGTTTAGTGGGCTGCGTTTGGTGTTAATGAAACGGGGAGTTTAACTACCCGTGTGTGTAGTTGGCGTTTTATTCCTTGTAACCTGCGTTTTGTGCAGAACCAAATACTGATTCAGTGCTTCACGACTGTAGTATATAAGCAGTAGTAAGCTAGTAGTTTGTATCTTGGATTTTTCAGTGAAGTAGATTTCTTGGAGGTTGAGAATCCCTCGAAGATTCTCTGCATGATTCATCATTGAATCTTGCTCATCAATTCTTGAGTTTCCTCTGTGTGTGTGAGTGATTCTTGATAGTTCCCTGCGTGTGTCTGTATAGTGCTGAAGGTTCTTGCAAGAACCTTACAAAATAGGTGCTTCTGTAATGACGTGAAAAATTTTGTTAGTTGATGGTTTATCTTATTCTGATGAATTCATTTCTATTTTGTTCAAAATTTTTGTTTTGTTATGATTTCCCTTTAGTTTCATCTATGGTTACTCATTTTGAAAAGTTAAATGTGATTGATTTGTTAGATAAAATTCACCACACAACCTCTACCTCTTTTGATCTTGGACGCTTATTAGGCCGTAGAATCTATTCTATTTGCTACCATTTTATTATTCTAGTTCCTTAATTTCTAAACTAGACTTACCCAACAAGAACCCTAAACGAAACCGAGCCCATAGTATATAAAAATCATACTACCAATTACTAAAGGTTGTTTATGGCTTAAATATGGCCCGAATTAATTAGGACACATTGAATTTTCCATTGGAACAAATTTTTAGCATAGACCCAAAATGGATTTTAAAACCTTCATATTACATTCATGATAATAAACCCAAAAATATATGGTACGAAAACATAGTTGAACAATGTAAAGAATTACAATTTTGTCAACTTCTAAGAGGAAACAATTGTATAGGAGAGAAGATTATTTATATCTCTGATTCCTTTTCTAATTGATGAGTTTATGATTTGTTTAGACCAACTTGTGATCATCTATATATAAAATACATGGCACACAATTAATATCTTATTGTGCAGTTCTCTGTCTATTCCCCTTTAACAGGGAAATTATGGGTTGTTCAAAATATGAAATTTGATTAAAATAGTTTTTTCAGTCCTGGCTACTTGCCTACCTACACATATATATTTGGATAAGGAAAAATATAGTTACAAGCACAATTGTGTACTAATCTGTACACCAATGTGAAGTGATTGGTCAACAAGTTGATTTTATTAAAAACAGTATTAATTTAAATTATAAGTATGAATGAATCAGTATTGGTACACAGATTAGTACGCGACTGTACTTGTATATAGCAAAACTCATTTGATAAACAAAGATATGTAGTACCGAACACAAGACTACTGACATTGATAATGAAATAGTACTATACCGATGTCATTGATAATGAAGGTAAATTGTCTAAAACCCTTTCTAATGACATTGATAATGAAGCTCAATTATCTAAAACCCTTGCTAATGACATTGATAATGAAGCTAAATTATCTAAAATCTTTTCTAATGACGCTCAATTATCTAAAACCCTTTCTAATGACATTGATAATGAAATAGTACTGTACCAATGTCCAATTCACATTAATTAATGGAAGACCGTGGGTTATCTAGCTGGACACAAGACTGCAATAATACTTTAGGTTTGTAATTAATTAGCCTGATCTCCAAAGTCATGAGTTAGGTTAATTGCTTTGTTTTGAGACAATGGCGGGCCAATTAAGTATTTTTCTTCCTGATTTCTTCTGGGTTATTGGAACAAATTAAAAAAAAAAACAAAAAATCAAAGTTAAATAGATCGAAATATATATATTTGTGTGTGTACACCTAGGTTTTGGGCTGCTTCCACTCTATATATATAGCACGAATCCATGTAATTCCAAGCTAAAAAAAAAAATAGTACTGCTAAGGTTTGTGATTTTGTTGTGTGTATATGATTTCTACTCTATTTATTATATGTGTTTGGTTATGTATTTGATGTGTTTGATTATTTATTATATTGTGTTTGGTGGTCTTTATTACTCAATAACATATGGAAAAATTCTGAGTTGTAATGTCGGTACAACCCAAGGTGTTGGTAGTGACTCCGCTTCTACTCATCGTCTCTTTTCTCATCATACTATTATCATCTTATGATGTTGTATTAAATGATAAGTTCACAAGTAAAATATAATATATTAAGGGAAATTTTCGTTAGGGGCCTAAAGCCCATGCTAACAGCCACAAGCCCATCACCTTCCCCTGACCCCATGAGTCAAGATGTCATCAGTCCAAGCCTACGAGAGCCCCTGGCCCGTAAGGGTTGGAGGCAACCACTCATTTAAGATGGGACGTTGCTGGAACAACGCGGGAAGCCTCAGTTGGAGGAAATGGAGAGAAACACGTCAAGAAGAAGGGACGAAATTGAGCAGTAACGCCAGAGGACCACGCTACTAGACAACAATGCTGCATTAAATGGCTGACACCAAGAGACCACACCGCATTAAAGATAGCATGGCAGTGGAGGATTCGGGAGAGGCCTCCCTCATCTCCAGAACACAAGGTATGGCCTCTTAACTTGAGGAGCCGAGTATAAAGGGATGCCTAGACTTACGAGGTAAAAAGGGGAGATGAATTGATGACTAGAAAATTGTTATTAGACTTCTGTATTTTCTTTGTAGCATTTTCCAAAGAAGAAAACTGACTTTGTCATTGGAGGCTTCACGGGTCACTAAGGGCCATTCCTTTCCCAGTTGCAAGACACTGATCGAGTGAAGGCTCGGACATCTAAGCAACCTAGCCTAAAGGCGTAAGAAACACAATGTTAACAGTTGGCGCTGTTTGTGGGATTCAACAAATTTTTAAGTTGAGCGTGTCCTTCATATGCCTGCGAGTACCTGCTCTTAGTTAGTACAATTTCAAGATGAAGAGATGACAAATGGCGTGGAAGCAAGGGTGGCTACTGTGGAGCAGCTTGTTGAAAGGCTCATTAACTAGGTGGATCCTTTAAGAAGAAAATCAGGCCCTCAAGGATAACTTCCGCGATTTGGTGCATTAAGAAGACCCCAGTGCCAACGAACACCAGGAATCCAGAAAGGAAGAAGAGGGTGACAATGCTGTGGAAGAAAGAAAGCGCATGCAAGATGAGCTGTGAAATCTCCAGGGAAAATATGAGGAGGTGATAAGAAAAATGAGGAGCTCGTCCATAGTAGATCAGCGACTTATCAGCACAGGCTTGCCGTACAATGCAAGGGTGATGGCAGTCCATTGCCATTGAAATTTTGAGTCCCACCCATGGAAGTGTAGGACCCAACACGAGATCCGATTGAGCACTTCGAGACTTTCAAGGCCCACATGATGTTGCTTGAGTTTTTAGGAGAAGTGGCATGCAGAGCCTTCCCGTTGACCCTAAGGGGACTTGCGAAAACATGGTTTGGCTCCCTAGCGCCTGGTTCCACAAGAACTTTGATGAGCTGGCGTGCCTATTCCTCACTCACCTCATGGCTAGCCAGAGAAGAAGAACATGCACAAAGAAAGATTCCCAACCCATAAAAGGACTAAGTTGCATTATCGAGGAGATGGACCTTTCTAAATTCTTGAGAAAATTAATGACAATGCATATATAAAGTGGATCTCTAAGGTGAGTATAATGTTTCTACTACTTTCAATATTTCTAATCTTTCTCCTTTTGATGTAAGTGAAAATTTGATGTTGAATCATTTTGAGGAGAGGGGTAATGATGGGCACTAAGATGGACTAAGTCTTAAAGATTATTTGCAAGTTCCGGATAGGCCAATTACAAGGCTAAGAGTTAGGAAAATCAATGAAGTTATGCAAGGATGGGTGTAAGAGCCCAATACTCCAGATGGGCTTTCACTTGGAATGAAGCTAGCAAGAGTCAAACACTTAAGATGAGTTTGAGAGAAAGAGGTACAGTTTTGATCTACTTGATACAAGCTGCGGAAGACATGACTTAGAGTTATTGTTTATGTGACGCCCCCAATTCCCACGTACGGACACGTAGAAATCGAAACGTCGGGATAATGACAACATGGGTCACCATCCTATCGCCAAGTGTCAAGTGTGTGTTTACATGCAACAAGTGTGCAATAGAATCGCGCAACGGATAAAAAAGTCTTATCACTAAGTACCATAATTTTTTTGTTTAAATACAAACCCGTTCAAAACATACATAATAACATATTACAAGTCTCAATTATCGTTTCAAAACCAAACTACAAAGCATAAAACTCCAAATCAAAACTCTGATAGAGCCACCTCCTCGAGCTCGGCCTCCTCCTCCTTCTCGACATCTACATCAAAATCTATAGTACCAAAATGGTGTTGCAGGTAAGTAAAGATCCAAACGCTACAAGATAAAAACATATTAAACTCAACAATATGCATGAAAGAATGCCAAATGCACATATTCTATAAATCCACATTATTTCCACGCATGCCAAAAATTCCATTTGGCCCCAAAAACACATTATCTTCCAACTCACGCCAAAAGTCTCATTTGGCCCAAATCCAAATTCATTTCAATATCCAATTATTCGAATGCACCATGACCTTCCCTAGGGGTCATCCGCACCCCCTGGCTCCCATCGTCACACCACGGGTAACGACCATGCGTGTGACTTCGTAACGAGCGATGCCTAGTTCCACACCCCGCACGTATGTAGCCAAGCATCCTCTAGCCCTCCCCAGCAAAGGGCCACGGAGTCGGTATGAGAGCGTTACCATCTCACCCGCTCCCATTGTCGCCCAACGACAACTCAGGGGACGTCACTCAGTATACTACGCTCTCGAGTGACCAGAGGAGCTCCACTGAGATAATACCCCATCTTGACTTGGGGTCGTGATACACACGCACTCAAAAATCCATTTACACAAATAAAACCAATTTTTCTTAATTTAATACATGCACATGAATGCACCATGCAATGCACACCTCAAGACACAATTCATCCAACAAATAACAATATCAACAATAACAAACAACTCCTCGGACTCAGTCTGGAATTAACCAATCAGTCAATGAATTTATTGTAAAAGTAATAATATATTTAAATCTAAAATAGAGTTTGAAAAATACTTACAGCGCTATATGATAACTTTCGAAGGATTAAGGAGCTGCAAACGGCGGAAAAAAAACAACCTAACAGTGTAAAATACACTGTGATCGTGGGTTGTAAAATACCCACTTTTGAACGGGGACAAAAAAAGACTTGAAATTGATAAGGAATGGCCTAGAGATATTTATGAAACTAATAGAAGTGAGATTTGGCCGTGGGTGGCGATGGAAATGGCAGTAGAAGCGAAAAAAGGTAAAACGGAGTTGAACTCGTGGGAGCTACTTCGGCAACGGATCGGGGCCAGAAATGGGTGGTTTAAGATGGCAAGAGGTAGGTGATGAAGTGGTGAAGAGATGGTGGCCGGAGGTGGAACGACGGCGGTGGAAATGCACAAAAACAGTGCGGCTTGGAGGGGCTCTCGGCGGCAAACGACGGCTCGGACGGAGGTGAAACTTAGTGGGGAGGTTCACCGGTTGGATAGGAAGAGAACTGGGTAGGTGTTGTAGGCCACGGTGGCCGGACGGCGGCGGTCTGGGCTGAGGAAGCAAGCAGTGACAGAGGAGAGAGAGAGAACTCATACCGCGCGGAAGAGAAGAAAGAAAGAAAAGAAGAAAAAAGAAAAGAAGGAAAAGAAAAAGAAAAAGAAAAGAGAAAAAGAAAAAAGATAAAAAGAAAAGATGGGGAAAAGAAATGAGGTCCAATCTTCACCCCTGGAGTCCAAAAACTTATCCGACGAAAACAATTTTAAAAACTATAAAACGACTAAAATAAATCCAATTAACATACAATAAATTAAAATAAAAGAACTAATATTTTAATTAAATTAAAATACTCATTTAGTAAAAATACACATAAAAATTGGGTATCACATTTTAGGCACTTGAAGGGTTTCAACTTGTTTAATTCATTTAAAGAACTTATTTTATTAGTTTAGAATAATTGAATTTATCATGAGAAGGACTTAATGGGGGCTCCTATTCAAGAGTATGTTGGAAAAGTTATTATTTTGTTGAATTAGGGTTTCAAGAAGTTACTGTAGCCGAGTACTATAGCCACGTTACTATAGACGTGGCACTACTTACACATGGGCATTTTCGAAAGATAGGGATTTATTTTGGTTAGGGTTTTAATTAGATTTTAGTTTAAATACTCTTTGTAGCCTCATTTGAATGAGTTTATGAAATTTGATGAATTTTATTCATTGTGAGTTGAGTTTATCTCCTCTTGTTCTTGAATGAAAATTTGAACTTATCAAAGGTAAATCACAACTTTTGTGGTGTTTCTCCTTACAATATAGGTTCTTGAGACATGTTCTTCAACGGGTTTAGATTTTCATATAATCTAGGTTCTTGAAACAAGTTCTTCAATGAGTTTAGATTTTTCCACTGGCTTGATATTGGCTTTCTTAGGTGAGTTTCAAATTGATTGTGAGTATAAGGGATTCCATTCCAGCAGGTTCATATCATTTGAACTAGATCTTAAAGAACTTGAGCAAATGATATAAACCCGCAGGAATGGAATGCCTTGAACGCACAATCAATTTGAAAACTCATTCGAGAAAGTCAATATCAAGCCAATGGAAAAATCTAGACCTGTTGAGGAACTCGTTTCAAGAACTTAGATTATATGAAAATCTAGACCCGTTAAAGAACCTATCTCAAAAACCCAGATTATAAGGAGGAATGCCACAAAGGTTGTAATTTACCTTTGATAAGTTCAAAAATTCATCAAGAACAAGAGGAGAAAAACTCAACTCACAATGAATAAAATTTATTAAACTTCATAAACTCATTAAAATGCGGCTGCAAAGAGTATTTAAACAAAAACCCAATTAAAACCCTAGCCAAAATAAATCCCTATCTTCGGAAAATAACTTTGTGTAAGTAGTGCCGCATCTATAGCAATGTGGCTATAGTAACTTCTTGAAACTCTAGTTCAACAAAATAATAACTTTCCAAACATTCCATTGAATAGGCACCCCCCTTAAGTCTCATAATAAATCCAATTATTCAAAACTAATAAAATAAGTTCTTTAAATGAATTAAACAAGTTAAAAGACTCCAAGTGCCCAAACAATAACTCTAAGTCATCTCTTCCATAGCTTGAATCACGTAGATCAAAACCAGACCTTAATCTCTCAAGCCCATCTTGAGTATCAGATTCTTGCTAGCTTCATCCCAAGGGAAAGTCCATCTAGAGTGTTGGGCTCTTGCACCCATACTTGAATAACTTTCTTGATCTTCTTAGATTTTAACTTTGTAATTGGCAGATTTGGAACTTACAAAGGATCTTTAAATCTTGGTCCACCTTGGTGCCCATAAAAAATGACATTGCTATTTTAAGATGTTGAACCCAAGATTTCAAGATTTGTGTAATTATATATCTACACATGAATTTTGATTATAACAAATGAATTCAAAGAATAAAGAAGTCTCAAGCTCAAGTTGTCTACACAATGGAGTCAAGCACATCAAGGAAACAAGCATGAGCAAGAAGGGAACAAGTTCACATTAAAGTTATAGAGTAATGTTGTAAATCTCTTCAAAATTCGAAATTAGGATTAATGCTCAAAATTAATATTTTATCATAAAGCATTAAAATACATTTTCCATATGTGCATGAATATTTTTGAAAATTAAATTTGAAAATTTTGAAAGATGATTGATTGTCATCTTTTACATGTGCATGCCTTGATTAAAGGGTTAAACTTTGAAAATATTAAAGATGATTGATTGTCATCTTTCACATGTGCATGTTTTATTTGAATATTTTCAAAAGTGATTGATTTTTTTTTGACTTATGCAAAAGGTAGATGATTTTGTTTGAAAAATTTGAAATGTAAAGTGTGCTCCTTTTATCATATACAAAAAGTAAAAGATTAGGTTTGAATTTGTTGAAAAGGAAAGTGTGCTCCTTTTGTCATATGCAAAAAGTAAAAGATTATGTTTGAATTTTTTGAAAAGGAAAGTGTGCTCCTTTTGTCATATGCCAAAAGTAAAAGATTAGGTTTGATTTTTTTTAAAAAGTGAATGATGTTGTCTTTGACATGTGAATCTTTTTAAATTTGAATATGAAGTCTCATATGCCTATAAATAGATCATTTGAGAGCTTCACATTCATAACATCCAGAGCATACAACATTCATTCAAAGCTTTTATTCTCTCTTCTCTAAGCATTGAGCCTTAATCCTTGTTCATTTTGAGAGATATAGTTTGCGTTGTATTGTTCTTATTTCACTCATTGAGGAGTGTTTTCTGATAACCTACCCACTATCAGCTCTTGTACCCAAAAAGGGTGTGTATAACCCTTGTGCGTGTAGAAAGTGTTCTACACGGAGAATAGTTGAATCACCATGTGTAAGGTGATTGCAAGTGTAGAGGGTGTTCTACACGGATCCTTTGTAGCGGTGTTGTTCAAAGGTGTAATAGGTTTCTATCTCCATCTGAAGGAGGTTGAATAGTAAATTTGGGGATCCTCAAGGGGTAGCTTGAGGTGAGGACGTAGGCAGTGGGGCCGAACCTCGTTAACATACTGAGTTTGCTTCTCTCTTACCCTTACTCTTTATATTTATTACTGTTTCATATTTTGTTTATATTTTATATTGTATATTTGATTTATAATTATTATTTTTTTTAATATAACTCAATTCACCCCACTCTTGTGTTAGTCATCTGGGCAACATAAGACCTTTGATGATTTGGTTTTACCCTAGTCTGAGTGTTTGACATCTCGGATTTTAATAAGAGACCATGTTCATATTTCTTTGGGATATTATCTATTTATGGATTATTTGGCTAAGTGTGGGAGGATTTCTTTTAAGCCATTCTCTATTCTTATTTGTTGGATTGGATCTTGGAGTTCTGAATTAAAGAGCCCACAAGAAAAATAGAAGATTTAGGTGCATGTAATTCGGCCCTTAAGGATTTTGGCCTTGGAAGGCCCAAATTGACCCATTGGATAAGGAAGAGGCATGAAGTTTATTACACAAGTACCCTTGGATATTAATCACTTGCTTAAGAAAAGGGAAGGCCTTAGAATTTAGGTTGTGCAACTTGAGCCCAAGTGAAGCTAGCCTTGAAAGCCTAATGAATTTTAGCCCTGATATGGAAACCTAAGCCCAATGGCCCAAAGACCATGGCCCATACCCTTGCCACTAGTGCCATGTGTTAGACATATGAGGCACAATGTATCTAGTGTTGATAGTGGACTATGGGGGAGAGAGAAGTGTAAGGATGTCAAGGATGGCTTGCACACCTACACCTCGTCTTTTGGCTAAAATTCGAGTTCCAAGGTAAATGCTCTTGGAAAGGGGGCCTAGGGAAGATAAAAGTGGGTTTTCTAGGCGATTTGCATAGAGAAACTAAAGGGACACAAGGGGATTTGGAAAATTTGGCCTACACTCAAGATATCTTTAGTTTTTGCCAAGTGTCAACTATGCAATGACCTTCTAGAAGAAAAGATGAAAAGACTTTTGCACAAAGGACTAATCTACCCTTATAATGTCAGAAACCCTTATTCCAAACATAACCATCACTTGCCACTTGTCATCTAGAGTACCAAATGGACCAATGGTACATGAAAAGTCACCTTGGGATGAAGCGAGAGGAAAGATTCTAGAAAGGAGTGGAAGAGACAATGCACAAAAATTACTCTTGTGCCCCTAGGGTTTCGGTCACCAGTTGCCACATGTCATGTTTTGAGTTTTTTGAGATGGATAAGGAAGTCGGGTAGTCACATAGGGAACATGTATAGGAAGATGAAGATTCTTGCTTAAGGAAGAGTAAAAGAGACACATGGGAAAAGGGAAGGATGCATGGGGAACACGCCACTGGCCACTTGGCAAGCATGCACAAGCCTACCAGGATCAAGCCTAGGGTTAGGATTTATCAAATGAAAATTTTGCCCTACATTGAATCTTGACCCTATGGAGGAGCATGCCTAAGGAGCCTCTTAAGATTTTGAATTTTGACAAGGAAGCCATGCCGCTTGTCCCACATGCACCACCTCATGCCACTTGTCCTACATGCATTGCTTGCTGAAAAAGTTCAGAGAGGCAATATATAGAGGTAGCCAAAATTGGAGGAGTTCTTTTTGCCCAAAATTATTGTTTTGTTAGAGTATTTTGACCACCACCTTTTCTCTCCTAGTTCCCACTTTCTCACATTTTTTCACTAGTCAAACAATACCATACTCATCACCATTTCCATATATCATCAAAAAATCAATCCTCCATATTTTGTGTGAAAGCATAGCACTTGGAGGTAAGGTTCTTTTCACTCTTTTATGTTGAGCATGCATGACCAAAGTGAAGAAAATCACTTCTTCATTTTTGGTTTTTGGTTTTCTCACACAACCACACACTCTCCCTCAAGAAACTAGGGTTTTCTCTTAAAAAAAGATGGAACCCTAGGTGTTCAAAGTCTTTTGAGCATGTAAACTTGAGTTTTTTAAAAGGATATGTGTTTCAGTTTTTACATGGAAAGAAAACTAATGTTTTGACCTTCAAGTGGTTTTGGCCCTAAGGTTTTTGGTTTAAAGGAAAGGATTTTGAAAATACCCTTTACACTCACTTCCACTTGGAAAAAACTAGAGTTTTTGTTTTTGGGAGTTTCAGAATCTAGGGTTTTGATGTATTTAGAAACTTTCTAATATGCCACGTTATAATTTCAGATTTTTGCTATTTTTATCGTTGGATTCTTGTAAGTGAACTTTTAACCTATCCTTGATGTTATTTTTATATTTTATGTGAACTCTTGTGTGATTTGTTTTGTTCTTGTTATCATCTCTTGTAAGCTATATTTGGCTACGAGCTTTTGGTATTGAAATTGTGAGTTGAAGCATGATATTCTAGTGTTATAGTGATTCGACCTAAGAGTATCTCGAAGAATGATATTGCTTAAATCTTGTGTTATGATATGCTATATTCAGTTATGAGTTATTGGTGTTGAAAGTGTGATTTAAAGTATGATATTCCGGTATAGTGTTTAGCCTAAGAGTATCTTGAAGGATGATATTGTTTAAACCTTATGTTATGGTATGCTATATTTGGTTATGATGAAGTATGAGGAAATTATAGGTGTTGTGACACTTAGAAGTTTAGGTTGGTCTTATATTTTGGGTTGTAAGATTGTTTATTCATAAGATTAAGTGGGTACATGAGGATGGAGATTCGAATGATGGAAAATACATGGTTTAGAGGGCGTTTGTGATTCGGCCAAGGTCTTTTGGAGTTTTTAAAAAATATGTTTTTGTGTTTAAGTGGATGAATTGAATATGTTTACTTGAAATTAGTTTTGTTTACATGTTCTAATATTTTCAAGCTATGTTATGAGATGCATGCTATGGATTGAACTATGTATTTTGGCTTCTACATGTTGCATGCATAAGATTAATGACATTGTGAGTCCATGCCATATGTTACATCCATTCGGGTCCATGATTTTCAAAAGAAAAAGTCAAAGGTGTTTTATCCCAACCTCAAATGCTAGGACTGGAAAATGCCCTAGTGGAACTCCCTGTCCACTTTGGAGTGTTTAAAATCAAGTGGAGACCCC
The DNA here is from genome assembly GCF_018687715.1 of Carya illinoinensis. NCBI lineage: Eukaryota > Viridiplantae > Streptophyta > Magnoliopsida > Fagales > Juglandaceae > Carya > Carya illinoinensis. The sequence continues at coordinate 22,416,129 of NC_056765.1, forward strand.
TAGGTCAATGATGTTTCCTATGGAAGGACACCAAAGCTAGGTTGCACCTAAATCTAGTTGGTGCACATTACAGTGAATGCAAAATAAGTGAACTACTGTACATGAATATGTTCATGATATGATGAAGTCACCTCGATCAAGTGGATTGTTGGTTGATGCGGTAACTAATAGAAAGCACATGGTGTATATGGGAGCCATGAGGTATCCAAACATGTGAATCATATGATATGAACAAGGCATTTGAGCTCCATGATATGATATTTTATGAAATGCCATGAGATAATATGACATGATAGGATATGCCATGATATGCTATGACATCTATGAAATGATATGAAATGATGAGAAATAGGATATGTTATGAAATGATAAATTCTACATAATCTCAAACCTTAGATATCCACATCATCATCCTTATAGTCCTAAAATCTCGACACCTCAAATATGAACGTTATTCCCTAAAACCCATAGATATCCAAATCTCAAATGTTTATAGTCTACAAAACCTGTAACATGGCTTTGACACCAACTGTAACGCGTCGGTTCCACATGGGTCGGAGATCACTGAAACTCATATTTCAACAATATAATTATAGACTCCAAATTCCCAATATCATATAGAAATTATGATTCAAACTAATTTCCTCAATATAATTAATATCCCAAAATGCTAAGTCATTAGAATAAAAATAAAATAAAATGATAAACTTAGCCAATACTCATATAAAAATTCTCTATGCTTAATCCACCATTCTTAAAACATCTCTGTAACAGCCTGCTAGAAATTTAATGGTGGAATTTCTATAGACTTTAGGAATCTCGTGAAAAACTCCAAAAGTTTTCACAAATCGACTAATCCCAAAAGTTTTAGTCTGTCAACATAGTTAGTGTCATCACTCACTATTGTGCCAGAAATGTGATTTTAATTGTTTGAGGTAATTAGAAGTATCAGAATACGTTATGGTCTACGCCACTAGATTCAGTTGATTATTTAAGATTTTATGGCCCAATAACTCATTTTTCATAATTTCGGACGAAATGCCTGTTCGAAAATGTGAAATTATTTTTAAGGACACTTTGAGATTGAGTTTTGGTAAACAATTTTCACTATAGGTTAATATGAAAGATTTTTCAGTACTAAGTTTATTATGCATTTTTGGAGTGAATAGTGCAATATTTTCAAAATCACAGTGTGGAATGTCCAAATTAGGTTAGAGAAATTTTAATTGGAAACTTGGCAAGATCTTAGCCACACATAGTGAATAGTATTAGACATTTGGCACAAAGAGGAACCATTAGGTGGATTTGTGAAGGAAATCAAGGTGTGAGATCATGCCACCTAAGCAAAACTTTTTTTCATTTGACAACCAAATTTAGCCAGATCAAGGAGGGTTTCAACCCTAGTGAAACCCTAAATTGGATTTGGGCTTGATAGCATCTCAAACCCTAACCCCTTTAAACGCCAAATTGAAGTCCACTTGATTGAGGCCCAACAAGGCAATCGAATTTAGCCACCTTGACAAAGCTTCTTGAAGAAATTTCCTCCTCCACATGGAAGACCATCCACTGCCCTTGGGTGCACCCAATAGTGCCTTGATGTGAAGGAGAATCCACCTCATCAACCTCCATTCCTCACAGCTTCTGCAGGCAGTCTTTTTCCCCTCATTATTCTCCACTTTATGTCACATAGCCACCTCCAATCAAGGGTCATTCAAGTCCATATCTTCCCCCTCCAGAATTCTTCAGTCGTTCAAGACACACTTTCTTCCCTTTCATCACTTCTTTAGCCCATTCTTAGAGAGAAACCCAAAAGAGCTCTCTCAGGTAGATTTCTGGGTCTTTTTACGTGGATATTTTCGACCATTTGTAAGTATTTTCACACGATGACTTCTCCATAAAAGTTGTTTCTCTTTGAGTATCGTTTCTATATATGTACATTATTCGTATCATTACATGGTCATTTGGTCGGTCAAAAGTATTTTTAACCATAGAAAGGTCACTCTGGGCATGAAACTGAGAGTATGTTATGTTTGTGAGTTTTTGACCAAGCTAATGGACATATCTTGGTCCAAAAATTTTATGGAGTGTTATTAGCATGTGTTTATGAGTGTTCATTGAGGTTTTGTTGCATGACTAAAGCTGTTGGTGATAGATTTTCTTAGATCTAGAAACTTGAAAACTAGAAGTGGAAATACAGTTTTTATTTGGAGAAAGTTTGAATATTTCATGGTTTTTTTTTTTTGAAAGGAAATAAACTTGTATATTCAACTTAAAGACATGGAAGAGACCATATTACAATGAGGCTGACTGGCCCTTGTAGATGACTCCCCTGAAACCTCCAAAGCTTCCCTAGCTAAACAATGAGCTTTTTGATTGCCACCTCTTCTTACAAAGGAAACACTGCAGTGAACAAACCTAGAGAAAAAGGCTCTAGTGTCTAACAAGATCAAGCCAACATTATCCCATCTCTCCCCACAAAGGCTAAGACCCTGGACCACCTGTAGAGAATCACCCTCCAGCACCACTGAGGACAGGTTGAGCTCGGCTGCAAACATAGCTGCATGAAGTCCTCCCAAAGCTTCTGCCATTAACGGAGCAACATAGCCCTCCCTAGCCACCCTTTTTATAGCAATCACGTTACCCCCATGATCCCGAGCAACAAGACCAATCCCCACCCTGTCGTAAGCTTCACTCACGGCTGCATCCCAGTTCACCTTAACAGTTCCCTCTGGAGGAGGAGACCATATTGATGCCTGGTTGTTGTGCACTCGGGAGTCAGACTTTGAAACCACCTGAGCCAGTTTAAATTCCTTCAGTTGATGGGCAGCCCTCTGTGCTAGAGTTCTAGGATGCAGAAATGGTCCCTCAAAAACCAGCTTGTTTCTTCTTTGCCAGATATCCCTTGCTGTCATAGCAAAGGCCCCCATTGTTTGTGTGTCACATAGGTCACTTAGCTCCTCAATGATCTTAAAAAAGCTCTCTGCCCTCACAGAACTTTTTTGGATTCTATTTGGACCATAGCTCCACACATCCATGGCTGAGGGGCAGTTCCACAGAATGTGTCCTGCTGTCTCATCAGAACTGCAGCAAATTGGGCAAAGAGGAGAGCTCACTATTTTCTTCTTGAAGAGGTTCGACATTGTAGGCAAAGATTCTAGGCATGCTCTCCATAGAAAAACCTTGACTGCATTGGGAATCTTTAATTTCCAAAAGCATGTCCAGTTTTCGAAATCAAGAGATCCACTTGATGACTGGCCCTTCTGTTCTGCTATGAGTTCCCTTTGCATGTGATATGCACTCCTCACTGTGAAACCACCATCCTTAGTGCCTAACCAGACAAGCCTATCCCTTGCTCCACTCGTGCTCACATGGATCTTCTGGATCACTGCAGCATTTGAAGGTCCAAGCAACCTTAGGATCTTTTCCCTGTCCCACTGTTTGGTGTTTTCATCTATAAGCTCAGAAACCATAGCTTCCTCATCCATGATTTGCCCGTGTCCTTGGACCATGTAAGATGATGGTTGAGGTAACCATCTATCTTTCCATATTTTAGTCTCCCTTCCATTACCAATTCTCCATATAGATCCTTTCTCAATTAGAGCCCTTGAGGAATAAATACTCCTCCAAATAAGAGAAGGTCTGGCCCCCAACTTGGACTGAAGAAAATTAGAATTCCTGAAGTATTTTGCCTTGAGGACTTGGGAGGGCAAAGATGCAGGGAACTGAATGATACGCCATGCTTGCTTAGCCAGGAGAGCTGTGTTGAAAAACTCAAAATCTCGGAACCCCATCCCTCCTGACTCCTTTGATTTTCCCATTTGACTCCATGAGACCCAATGCACTGTTTTACCCTTATCCTATTTGGCCCACCAGAACTGGTTCATCACCTTGTTAATTTCCATCAACAGCCCTTTAGGGAGCTTGAAAACTCCCATGGTGTATGTTGGAAGAGCCTGGACAACTGCTTTGAGGAGGACCTCTTTCCCTGCCTGTGAGAGGAGCTTTGTCATAAACACATAAAGGCTTTGAAGATTAAACCATGAAATATTCATTTTAGGATGTTATTTTGAAGATATTTAGTATTAGTTTCAAAGATATGATTTTTCTATACAAGAGGATTTTGGTTAGGCCTAAGATTTGATGTTTCTGGATTAGATCCATGTTTTATTAATTTTTAGCCATGTGATTTTAAGTTTGATGGCTGGATATTCTTTAAAACCATGTGATGCTTTATTTCGAATATCTCACATTCTTACGTCATTGATCAAGAGATTTAGCAAAGCTAGTTAAGAAAAAAGTTTCTATTTTTGGACTAAGTGTAAAACCAAAAACTCCAATTGTTATTTTGTGATTTTGGTGACTTTAGTTTGATGATTTAAAGCATGGTTGATCTTAGGATGATGTTATGAATATGTTAGAAGTAAGATTTGATTTTTTGGAATTCTTGGAGATATTTTGATCTAGGGTTAAAGCTTGTGATTCAAGGGTTGGATCTTTTTACAAAAAGTTTGGTGTTGATTATCAGATTTTTCTAAATGGATGTTTTAAGTTTGGTTTTAAGCTTAGGATAGAAAGATCTTTGTTTGCAACATTTTGGTTTAAGCATGAGTTTTGAAGTTGGAACGAAGGACTTGCAACAAAAATAAGATAAATGGCCTATGGATGTTTTGGCCATAGTGTGTTTTCCATAGTTGTAATTTTTTTTAAATTTTTTTGAGTTGATATTTGATTTAGGACAATTTTTATGAGGAATGTAAATTTAGAAATTTTTGGAGTTAGGATGTGAAATCCTTAAGTTAGGGGTAAAATAGTCATTTTTCCACATGTAGAGAGTAAAATAGTAATTTTACTCTAATTCTTCTCTTTTACACATTTTTAATTGTTAGTAATTAAATTTCTAACTTTTAGAATATCCTTTTACAGCTCCTTGTGTTTCGATCTTTATTTTCATATAATGTGACAAATGAGGTAAGTTAGCACTTAACTTGCTATCAGTTTACTATGTATGTGTGAAGGGTAAGGAAACTATAGTTTATATATGTATGTTACCATATATGCCATGCCATGCCACGTCATTACATGTTTATCTGTTATGCATAATTTATTCTGTCATGAATATTTATCTGTTACATAATCTATTCTGTCATGTATTGCTATATGTTATAAGTATGCCAAGTTAAGTATGATATCGATTACATGTATTTCAAGTCATTTAATATTCACTGTTGTAAGTATGTCATGTTAAATATCTTATCTATTACATGTTATACCATGTTACGAAATGTTTCTATCTCAAGTAAGTCATGTCTTTCGAGTTAAGTTCAAGTCAGTTATGTCTAAGATACTCGTGATGTAATCATTATAATTGTCCGAGCTTCTCTATTTGTAATTCACACGAGGTACTTTTGGCGAAATCATTTTGATTATCAGAATGCAGTTCAAGTTCAGTTATGCAGATACTCCTAGCATAATCATTCTGATTGTTAGGATATCTTATTTAAAATACTCGTGATAGAATCATTATGATTGTCAGAGTATTACTAGGTACTCCTGGTGTAATTATTCTGATTTCTAGGGTACGTAATTTAAAATACTCATGATAGAATCATTCTAATTGTCTGAGTATTTCTGTTGGAATATGTTGGGTAGAATCATTCTAATTGTTCAATATTCCTGACGAAATGACTGGCTAAATTATTTTGATTGTCAGAATTCCAGTCCAAGTCCATGTCAAGTAAAGAAGCAAGATTCCAAGTTTATGTTAAGTCAAGTTTCATATCAAGTGCATGTTAAGTCAAGTTTCAGATCAAGTTCTTGTTATGTTATGTTATGTTATGTTATATTCACGTTCACATTAAGTTTCAAGTTCATGTTTATATCATGTTATGTTCACGTTTATGTTATGTTCAAGATCACGTTCATGTTATGTTATGTTCATGTTCACATTAAGTTTCAAGTTCATGTTCACATCATGCTATGTTCATGTTTATGTTATGTTCATATACATATTATGTTCAAGTTCAAGTTCATGTTATATTATGTTCACGTTCACATTATATCTCAAGTTCACATTTATGTCATGTTATGCTCAGGTTTATATTAAGTTTATGTTCATGTTTATGTTATGTATGTTCATGTTCATGCTATGTTTCAAGTCCATGTTATGTTTCAAGTTTACGTTCATGTTATGTTTTAAGTTCAAGTACATTTCATGTCAAGTAAAATTCGGTTTACATTTTAGTTCAGGTTATGTCAGTTATGCCATGCTATATGTCAAGTTATGTTATGCTTACTTACACTTTAATTATGCATTCATGTTTTTACTGTCATGTATGCATCATTAACTTGTATGAGAGTTTCTTGTTAACTTACTGAGATTTGTAATAAAATCTCATTGTGGTAGTCCCAACTACCATTCCCCCCCAAATGGTAGATCTTGTTACAGGACCCGAAGGAGAATCGGAATCTGACCAACTGAATACGGCTGACTAAGCCACAATGCGACGTCGATGATGGCATAGTATTTAACTTAGATTACTACTTGTACTTATGGAGTTGTATCTCTAGTACTCTTTTGATCACAACCATTTTGGACTAGTGTTGTGATCATGGTTGTTTAGTATGCCTTTATGTATAAAGTATATTTCAAGTATTTGGAATATTTTTAGTTTGGTGCATAGTATTGCTAAAGAAAAAAAAATTTATCCGCTGCGAATATTGCATAATGTTAGATGCATACGGGGGCAGGTAACCTTGTATTGCATATCTTGACGCTTCAAATGTCCGTTCGATCCCAAGCGAAATCTGGGGGCATCACAATCTCACCCAATGCTTCATAATCTGACCATTAGCTGAAATATCCAAATATCTGAAAAATATTGTGGAGATAAGGGGTGAGTTATCAACAATTCAGTAAGTAGAGCACATATAGTAGTATGTAAACATGATCATTTATAGAGAACAGTATGCAAAATAAAATATTTTCCAGAGTTATCATGCATAACAAAACATGTTTTCAAACGTAACAGAGCGATGGTTTTAAGACATATAAAACCCAGAGTATTTTGGCATATCATAAACTGAGCATCCCATAAAGCAGAGACTATGTTTCATCCCCATGGTAGGGTTGTGCTAAACTTGGTGGCCAAATGGGGTAGAGAAAGAGGTGAAATCTTTCCCTTATTATTCTCAGAGCCCCAAGTGTGCACATAGAAAAGACCACAAATAAGCCACCTTACGTCCAAAGTGGGTGCACTCAAAGACAGAGGAGTTGGTACCAACCCAAATAAAGCATAACAGAGCAGAGCAGAGATAGAGTTAGATACAGAATCAGTACACCATGCCAAAGGTTTTAAGATGCTATATCAAAACAAAACAGAGTATAGAAACATATTCAGATCATTCTCACATTCTGAAAACAAAACTTAGAGCATCTTTCTAATCAATGCACAATTTTTCAAGAATTTTAATATCGCTCTTTTTCACAATTCAAAGACAGCATAACAAAGTGAAGCTCATGTCTATACAGTGAATGTCAGAAAACATTTTCCTCTTTCATACAGATTTCATGAGTAATGCAAATAAACGACTGCGGTTGCTTTTCCCAAGTTCTCATTTCATAACAAAACATACAAAAATTTTAGAAAGTCAATCTCAGTCTAAAACAATTCATTTAAAACCTAGCATAGGAACCCTGCTTACCGGTACTTCTTAGCTTTTCTGCATTTACCCACAACAGTGTGAAAGGAAAATCAATCGTCACCTATAAAAAGGACAAGTAACTTGAATAAATTTTCAGTTGAATACATTACCTCGTATTTACACCTAAAACACTCAAATACCCCATTTAATTCCTCAAAACCTAAAATCCTCTTAACTCTAAAAAAGTACCATCACTTTCTAAATTCCTCAATAACTACTTAATAGAATTCATACATAAATAAATAATTGAATAAATAATCTATTTAATATGATTATCAATTAATACTAAATAATATAATTAAACCTTTAATATTTTATGCTAAATCAAGTATATGGGCTATTTAATTATTTGAGTAAAATTATACTTTATAAAAAATATCAATAAATAATACCAGGTAACCATAGTTTCTTACTATAATAAAATAAATTCCATTAAAAGTTGCTAACACGGCTTCTAAAAAAATGCACCAACCTGCTTTAAACATCAAACTTATAGAAGAAATACGTTAAAAGATATTCCTACAGTTTTTGAATTATAAAAACTCAACTCAACCCGATTTAAAACAAAGTTCATTTAACAATATGGCCAACTGGTAGAACTTAAAACCCATAAAACATCATTCACAAATATTTGGCTAAATCTTTCAAAATAAAAGGGGCATCAAAGTAAATTAAAAACCAACCTCTTGCACACTAGGGTTACAGAAGTAAAAGACAGCCAAAAAAGAGGAAAACATTTGAGCGGCGGCAAAACTTACCCATGAAAATAGAGTATACAGACACCATGCAACTGCTGTTCTAGGCAGCCATACCGGGGTCAACAACAGTGGCCTTTATGTGTGGTGGTGGAGTTGAGAGAGAGGGAGAGAGAAGGAGATGAGAGAGAGAGGAAAGACAGAGAGAGCTCATCGTGAGAGAGACAGAAACTCATCGTGAGACAGCGAGGAGGAGTCTACAGGTCTAGGGTGGCAGAAAACGGACTGGCGGTGTCAAGAAGTTTATGGTGGCAGTTTCAATGATAGCACTGGTGGCTGAGATGTTCGTTCGGGGAGGGCTGTGGATGGCTTTAGGGTGCTCTATTTAGGGTGCAAGAAAAACAGAGGCTAGGTTGGGTTGTGTAAGATGGAGTTCTAGTGGTGGTTCTCACTACATTGTTGTGATGAAGGAAAGGGCTGGGCTATTTTCATGGAGTCTCTGATGTGAAGTGGTGCCTTGCAAGATGGTTGAGCAAAGAAGAGAAGTTGTTGTCTAGTTCGTGGATTCTTTTTTGGCGTGATCTTGTTTGGTTTAGCGGAGGCTTATGAGTGCATGGGCAAGTTCCCATTGAGGACAAAGAGGTGCTGGTCCATGGGGGCTAACCTGTAGTGGTTGGATGGTGGCATTTCCAACTGCCTTGTAACTCGGTGCGAAGAGAGATAAATATATATATATATATATAGAGAGAGAGAGAGAGAGAGAGAGAGAGAGAGAGAGAGAGAGAGAGAGAGAGAGAGAGAGAGACAGAGAGAGAGAGAGAGAACATCTACAAGGTGAGGTGTATTGAGAAACCGAAATGCCTGGCATCTATGAAGTGCATGGGAAAGGGAGAATGAAAAAGGAGGAAGGTGGTCACATGCATGGGGGCAGCAGTTACCATGTAGTTGTCGTGCTTGATGCAGGGAGCTTCTTCTAGTGGGGAGGAGCAGACATGTGGGAAGAGAAAACAGTTGGGGGAGAAAAAAAAATGGCACACGAAGAAAAGGGGGCGAGCATGCATATTCAAAACAACAAATAAAACAAACTGTCGTGGGAGGGAGGGAAAAATACATGGAAAGAAAAAAAAATATCCCTTACCTAAACGGTGTCATTCACCAAAAGGCTAAAATTTTCACAGCCTCTGCCAAGTTATGGGTGTGGGTATTACACCTGTTGAGCTGGAGTATGATTCCATTTGTTAGGTCAGTTTTCTCCTATCCATAGGAACTATATGAATAGATTCTAGTTCTTAATGCTTTATTTTGGTCTCAAGTCTTATCAATGTGATGGGATAATTTTGAATAGGGACTTCTAAGAGTAAGTTATCAGATCACCCCTCTTAGCATCAAGCCTTAGACATTTTCGTGTTGATATTGTTGGTTGATGTGTAGGAGTGATTGGTGCTAAGTTTCAAGGAATCACGAATTTTGAATAGCAACGTAGGAGATAATACGAGAATACATGTGAAAGCTCATGGTTTTGGAAGATTGTCTATGTACTGCCGAGGTGTGTGGTAAGAGTTGATTCAGAAAGAGTGAAGTTGGTTTAGAGAATGATGTCTATATGGGACCCTTAGCTTTAGACATGTTGAAAAGGTCACGAAGAGTACATAACAGAAATGTGGCACTTTGTTATATGATGATTTGGGGTGTGATACCCCGTTTTTACGTGTATTTTCATTGAAGGGTTGTTTTTAATTTAATTAATATATTAGTTTATTCATTTTAAATTAATGTGTTTTAATTGGTTTTTAATTTATTTGAGGTGGTGTTTAATTTATTTTAGTCGTTTTACGGTTTTTAATATCGTTTCCGGCGAATCTGTTTTTGCTTTCCGGAGTGAGGATTGTACCTCATTTCTTTTCTTTTCTCTTTTTCTTTTTCCCTTTTCCTTTTTCTTTTTCTTCTTTTCTTCTTTTCTTCCTTTTTTCTTCCTCTTTTCCTTCCCGGTTTCTCTCTCCCCGCGCAGCACTTCTCTCTTTTCTCCTTCCCGTCGCTGCCCCTTTGACCGCCCAGTTCTCCGCAGTCCGGCCACCGTTTAGTGCACCGCCACCACCATTCTCTTCCCCTTCCACCAGAGATCATCCCCACCAATTTTCAGAGCCATCGGACCAGCCGTTAGCCTTCGAGAGCCGCCGGAAGCTACTGCACCTGCTCTATTTTTACCCCTGTCGCCAATTGCTTTCGCAGCCCAGAACTGCCGTTCGCCGGCAGCGTGGCCTACATCACCCACCCAGTTTTCTTCCCCTCTCACCGGTGAACATCCCCACCAAGTTTCACTTCCATCCGAGCCACCGTTAGCCGCCACGAGCTCCTCCAAGCCATACTGTTTTTCACCGTTTCCGGAACCGTCGCACCACCTCCGGCCACCATCTTTTCACAGCTTCTTCCCTTACCTCTTGCCGACCTAAAACACCCATTTCCGGCCTCGATCCGTTGCCGGAGCAGCTCGCACGAGCTCAACTGCGTTCAGCCCCTTTTTGGCCTTCGACCGCCATTTCCACCACCACCCACAGCCAAAACTCATTTCCCTTAGCTTCATAAATATCTCAAGGCCATTTCCTATCAATCCCGAGCCTTGGTTTGTCCCCGTTCAAAAGTAAGTATTTTACAACCCACGACCACAGTGTAAATTACACTGTTACGTTACTTTTCCTCCGCCGTTTGTAACGCCGCATGTTTTCTAAAAATACCATATAGCGCTGTAAGTATTTTTCAAACCCTACTTTTAGATTTAAATATATTTTACTCTTTCAATAATTAATTGTTGTTCGTTGGCTGATTCCGGACTGAGTCCGAGGAGTTCGGGGGTCGGATGGATTGAGGACGGAGTGCTTGGTTTTGCTTGTTTGTGTTTGCTTGATTATTTGTGCTATGAGGCGTGAGTTGCATATTGTGTTTATGTGCATATTGTTTTTATCGGAAAAATCCCGTTTTATTGGCGTAAATGGTTTTTGGGTGCGTGTGTCTCACGAGCCCAAGCCGAGATGGGTTAGTATCTCGGTGGAGCTCCTCTGGTCACTCGGGAGTGGATAAAACTGAGTGACATCCCCTGGGTTGTCGCAGGGCGACGACCGGATCGCACGATACAGTAACGCTGTCATGTCGACTCTGTGGTCCCTAGAGTGACGGGGACTAGAGGATGGCCTGGCCAGGCACGCGCGAGGCGCAAGTCTGGGCATCGCTCGTTTAGGTGTCACATGCGTAGTCGTTACCTACGGTGTGGCACAGAGCCAGGGTATGCGGGTGATCCCTAGGGGAGATCAAGGTGCATGCATAATCGGATTGTTTTTATGGTTTTCGGATGTGGGCCATTTTCTGGGAAAATGGCGATGTTTGGTTTCCGAGGTTTTTGATCAATTTTCTGGGAAAATGGTGGTTTGGGCCATTATCTGGGATAATGGCGAGGCTTGGTTTTAAAGATATGTTTTTGTGGGCCAAATGAGTTTTTGGCGTGCGTGTAAAAGTTATGTTTTATGGCGCATGTGCATTGGTTTTTATTTCATGTATATTGTTTGAGTTTTATATGTTTTTATCTAGTGGTGTTTGGAGTTTACTTACCTGTGGCACCATTTTTGGTACCGTAGATTTTGGTGCAGAGATCGAGGATGAGGAGGAGGATGCTGAGCCCGAGGATGCGGCTCAGCCGGGGTGCTGATGTTATGTTTTGTATTTAGTTTAAAATTATATTTGTGTCTTGTAATATTTATTTATGTATGTTTTGAATAGTTTTGTATTAAACAAGAAAAATTCTGGTACTTAATTATTGACTTGCTTTTCGCTACGTATTTCTCGTGCACATTTGTCGCTTTTTCACACACTTGGTACACGTCGATAGGATGATGACCCGTGATGTCATCATCCGGACGTCTCGATTTTCCCGTGTTTGTGCGTGGGGATTTGGGGGCGTCACATGGGGAGTTTTTGTTAATGGATATTGAGTTAACTGTTTGCAATTGGAGACCCTATTTCATTGGGAGATGGTTATGCCATAGGATGCATCAATGATTATTAAGGGTTAAGGTCATAGGAGTTTGCGAGTAAGCAAAAGCGAGTGTGATAATGGCTTGGATGCTAGTTTTAGGCGTCAATCATGAACAATGTAATCTAAACTATGAGGCATTAATTTGTAGGATCCTTGGATGTTGTATATTAATTTGGGTGAATTGAAAGTTCTAATAATGTCTTTGGGTAGATAACATGTGGTATTGGAAGAACTAATTGTGGTCTTGATATAGGAGTAGTGATACGAGGATAATCACCTTATGAACTCTTATGTGTGTGGTTTTGTTTGGTCTCGTTGTGACTTTATATGCACCTATCATACCCTTCGAACAAGGCATGACACGACCTAGGAGAACCCCACGAATGTCTGTGTCCTCAGTGGCACAAATGAGAGAGTGTAGAGAATGTTGTCGCATAGATAGATTGTTGTAGAAGGGAGATAGTCTTTGATTTGCCATTACAAGACAGGATTTGTTATATGGGAGAAGTAATTAAGTCAATCTCTTCAGTTGTAATGGCAAGGCGAGTTAAGAAGAGTATGAAAGAGGGAGCAGTTGGTTACCTAGTAGTTATGACTAGTTTGGTAAAGGAACTGAAGGGAGTCAAGGGATTCTAGTAATGGAAGATTTTCCTAAGGTATTTTCTGACGACTTAACTCGATTACCCTAGAATAGGAAACAGAGTTCATAATTGAGGTAGAGCTAGCTACGGCCCTGTACATAAGGCACCATACCAAATGGCCCCAGCAGAATTGAAGGAATTGAAGGGGTAGATAAAGGAGCTTCTGGAGAAGGGGTTTATACACCCTAGCTCATCTCCTTGGGCAAGGCCCTATCATATTTGTGGAGAAGAAGGATGAAACTCTAAGGATGTGTATCGGTTATCAAAATTTGAATAAGGTGACCGCTTAGAACAAGTATCCACTACCATGAATAGATGACTTATTGGATCAACTACAAGGAGCAACAGTGTTTTCAAAGATAGATCTACGATTGGACTATCACCATCTTAAGACCAAGGATCAGGATGCACCAAGATAGCGTTCTAAAGTTGTTATGGACAATTTGAGTTCACAGTATTGCCTTTTGGATTGACGAATGGCTTGGAAGTATTCATAGACACTACAACAAATTCAGCATTTTCCCGCAACGAATTTTGCCACAAATAGCAAGGAAAATTGCCGTATATCTCCAATACTGACAAAAACTGATGGTCGCACGTTTGTAGATAATAAACTTCCAATTGTACTATCAAATTCGGCAAAAGTGTAATTTGTCACAAATGTTGACTTATTACAGCAACTCCAATTGTTGCATATAAGAAAAAAAATTGCCAGGAATAAGCCTATTAGATCATTCACTATCGCATGAGATACTTACTTGCTAAGATGATACATTGTACAAAAAGACTTTTTTCGTTAAGATATTCTGTCAGTAGATGTGGAATACTACAAATAGTTAGTGCCATGTATAAAATATATTGGCAGTACATTGTCGCATGAGATACTTACTTGCTAAGATGATACAGTGCAAAGAAATATTTTTTTCGTTAAGAAATTCTGTCACTAATTGTGGAATACGACAAATATTTAGTGCCATGTATAGAATAAATTGGCAGTACATTGTGCCAATATAATTATATTCCCGCAAAGGTTCATCATCAAAACAAGCAGCTAGCAATGAGAATTGGTTGTTGTAAATTGGTTCTATTAACATTTTGGCACTGCTACTTTAATACAATTACGGCAATGGATAACATACTAAAACTTTTTTTCTTGGAACTGGTTTTTGTGGGAAATAATTTTATTGACCATCCAACTATGTCACTAAACAAGAAAGTCTGCAAAGCCGCGTAATGATTAATGTGTATTTCCAACAAAATCTTGTTTTGTTAATAAGCTATTGTCATGCAGATTTAGGCTAATATAAATCTATTTCTGCAAACATGCATCTTCAACACAAAATTTTTCGAACGAAGGCTTATTAACCATAAGATGTTTATTGAGGATGGGATATTGCTGGTAAAAGTCTCTTTCCACAAATCAGCATCACCAAAAATCTGGAAAGTGACCAAAATGTATAATAATTTCCACAATTAGATGGCGTAGGAAATTGAGATTTGTGACTATAGTGGGGCAGCATCACAAGCATTAGCCCAGTACGTACATAAATTTGTTGTAAATTTATCCCCTCTTGCAGTGGGGCGGCTTATAACATTGGACGTGTATAGAACGCTCCTGCTCGATCCTAATTATCATTATATCTATATTTTGGTTGCATTGTAGTCAACATTATTATTTATCTTTACATATTAGCCAAATCCATTCACATAATGATCAGTATGCATGTGCATGGATGGCCAATAAACCCCCAAGATCTGTTATCAATTCACACAATTTAAAGACAACAGATCTTGTATAAACACTACTGCATAAATGCCATCATCATAAAATCTGATCAGCAATATAAACTCTATCAACTCCAAATTTCTGCATTAAGTACTTCCAGATACACACATTTTATATATTACATCTGCTATCATTAAACATGATCCACATAAACCATATAGAGCTGATCTATCAGCCATATAAATATCATCCTAAAACAGAAATTTCCAACAGTTAGGCAACTTTTGAAAGCAGTTTATACATCTAGATTCAAGAGAGACTGACTTATACTTTGATAAGTTAGTGGACAATAGCAGGTGTGGTCTTGGCACAAAAAGCAAGTATTTGAACATTTCTGGAAGTGTCTCGGGCATGCAGCAATCCTTTGTCTCTAGCAGTAGTCCCTTTCAGTCCTTTGCTAATTGAGTCAAACAATGCTGCATAAAAATATCATGTTATCTAAAGCATTGCTATCATGGTATTAATAAAATTTCCACAGAAATTCCTACATTGCAATTACAGCAGGAAGTAGCTTTAAAATTGTCGTAACTATCCACCTATATTACCATTTTCTGCAACTCATTTAATGATTGGTTCTTAGGTAGCCAATGCCAAAAAATATTGACAAACAAAATATGCTATCTTAAAGTCCCAAAAACAAACCCCATCTTGAAAATCTTGAAAGCTAGCTAATAAATAACTGCTCCAGATCTACCACTTGCACACACAGGACAACATACAGCTGCTACCAATAAGCTAAGTAAGAGAATTAACAGGGAACAAGTTATTAAAGGGATGTATTATGCACCTGTCAATATGCAAAGGATGTAGAAGATGACTTCCCTATCACTGAAAATCCAAGCCACATCCTAAGTTGCTCAACAAAAGTTGGAACTCACCACAATCATCCCCATCTACTGTCTGATCAACCCTCAACAGCAGTTCAAAAAACATTTCAAAAGCAGGGATGATTTTGGAAAACTAGCGATGACTAGGCATCAATTGGAGTCTCGTGCTGAGACTCCCTCCGAGACTCATAACGAGACATCCGAGTGTTCATCACTTTCTCATAGTCTTTAAATTGGTTCTTGAATTCCAGTAAATTAGATCTCAGTGCTTCTAACTGGTTCTTGTACAAATTTGCTTCATTCTTGTTCTTCTCGTTCTCCTCAACAACGCGTTGATAATTCCTATTGTTCAGCAATGAAGGAGATGGTTCAGGTATAACAGAGTGGCCTAGACCCGTTGCATAACCTGGTCGATATCCTAAAACCTCCTTGAACACTGCATTAGCTGTTTCATCCATGTTCCCATCAACTCAGTCTCATTCATCCGCTCAAGCATCAGATTCTACATCCATAGATAATGCACACCATTATATAATATTTTTGAAGTTTTAAATTAAATACTGCTTGCGATTTGGAAACTTACATAATTTTGTTCTGCAGTGTTGGTGATAAATCCACCTTTCTTTTTTGACCAATGCACTTCTTTGTAAAAAGCTACCAAGTTCGGGGCTTGTTCATTCTTTATCATCAGAGGTGACTTTGTTAGGTACTGCAATCACATAGGCAAGAAAGAACACTTTGAAATTGATGCAAGATACTAGGTAGAACTTACAGTTTCCTCCATAACCCTAACGAAAGGCTTTCGGCCACTTGTATGGTTGATTCGCTGTTTTTTCCTATTTGTGCTATTTCTCTGTGACATTTTCTGCAATTTCCAGGAATTTTCACTGTTATGTTTAAATCATCATGCTATAAATAAATCCCTACTACTATCATAGTAATAAGAAATGATAACCATTGTGGTTTAAATAGAAGTGGTACTTAAAAGGACAAGAAGTTGTATAGTAAACAGAGTAATTTTCATACATTGCTCTATCTAGTCGTTAAAATCAAGATCCTTTAATGTATACGCATAAAATCAAACTGATAACCTACTTATGTTGTAACAAAGCCTGAAATTGTTATACATTGCAAATTACGTTGAACAAATAATGGTAGCAAATGGTTATCAGTTCAGCATTCAAATCACGAAGGATACATACTGCTGTTCTAGTAATAAAAACAGACTGATGAATTACAAAGAAAGAAATTTATATACATTAATATAAACCATTTAACAATTAAATTTCCTAACATTAATTCATTCCTCTATTTGCTAATACGCCCTACTGCTGCTCTAGTATCACAACATCCCTCTATGAATTGAGCTTTTAACAGAGAAACAACTCTAAATACATTACTAGCAAATAGAGCATTTTTGAAGATTGAGTCATTACTTCATCTTATCTATACAATTCTGCCTACTGCATTTTCTTTCGTATTCTTCAATAAACCATCATTTCAACTAACAAAGAAATAATGTACTACTATTTAATATTTACCATAAATGGTTCACCCGACCACAATCCACATAAGTAATCCCAAACGGGCTTCTCCACCCAGGTTGTCCCGCCAGAAAGTGCGGCTTCATGTGATGAATAGCCCAAGTATTGCTTGCGTAGAAGGTAGTGGAATGCATTGTATTTTCGATGGAGAGCATTTGTCACACACTCACGATGGGAACTTTGTGTCCAATCTAATATAAAGTCAGCCTATGAAACAATGCATTAGTGAAATATCATGCAGCAATAATAGTTTTACTAAAAAAGGATCTGACAAAACAGATAAATAAAACTTGTATACTCGAACACGGTCAATTAGCTCCTCTTTCTCCTCTTTAGATACTTGTTTCCAGCTTGCATAGCGCATGTTTGCATGAAGTCTAACAATCGTTGTCACTCGTCTAGAAAATATGTTGTAATTCTCACAACATGGACCTCTTTGTCCATCCTTAATATTCAGAGGTATTTTCCCAAATTTCCGAATGCGTTCAAAAAGCGTGTCTTTTGCTGGTCCCCGACCACGTTTTCGAGTTGGCAAAGCTTCATTATCTGAAATTGCAAAACATTATCTCTATTAGGTCTCTCATGAAAAAAGATAATAAGCGGAATTTAAATTCTACCGTTATGAAATTACTTAGCTCGAATCTGTCAACTTACGTTCAGTGCTCACAACCCTTTCAGCCTCATTTGCTATAGCTTCCACTGTCTCATCACCACCAACATTTGGTGGTTGAGTTGAATCGTCCGAATGTACTTCGTGTTCCCTATCTTGTATATCACTCAAAAGTGGACGTTGTTGGACACGTATGCCTCCTGCTCTATGTATTCCACCTGGTCCGCGCCATCGTCCTCTTACCCATCTCACCATTGAAAATATATGTGTGAAATATATGTGCTGAACCTTATGACAATGAATGAAAAATGCATCAGACTGTGTATATTCTGTATTCAATCACAAGTAATTGAGACTATGTTACAGCTGAATTAACAAAACAGTTTCTGCAATGGTGTTTATTGTCAAAATCCCTTACCATAAACTCTACAAGATCATTGATAAATTTCTGATTGTGAAACGTGAAATTACTCAAGCATTGCAACATTTATTCTTATTGGTAGATTAACTTCCAGCATGGTTTTATTCATGCCCAGTTTTATACCAAATGTCAAAAAATTCCAACCTTTTCCCCTTTAGCCTGCCACAAAAAAATGTTCGTTAAACCACCTACTGGTAGTGACAGACTTTCTACTTCCAAGTCTTTCAATGTACTGCTAAGCACTTAAATTTAAGGCTGATACCTTCAGGTTGATTTGCATGGGTGAGTACGTAATAAAAAGCTTCAACCTTTTTACCTCCCACGAGCTAAGAAACATGTAGGCTTTTTAAACCAAAAAACACTACTCAACCTGGTCCTTCACCTAGTTGGAGCATCGATGTGTGGTCATGCTTGATTCATGACCACACGAAGTAATACTACTCCATTGTTACAAGCAAAGGCTGTTTTTTCCCCAGCCACAATAGCACACAAACTATAATGAAAAATTAGGTGTTCCTATTACTATATGAAGAACCTGCCTTCTTAAAAATACTGATACCAGATTTCATTAACTTGCCTCAAGAAATCCAGTTTCCAACGTGAATAAGAGTAGGAGAGGGAATTTGCAAAGCTAGAAAGTTGGATTACTAACCTGGTGTGTATTCCTGGTTCTTTGTTACAGCCCACGTTGGAGTGCTTGAATAGCTTGTCTTCCTCTAAGGAACCTTCCAGATCACCTCCTTTCTGTCCCACTTTCCCTCCACTCTACTGAAAGTTGGACCTTTACTCTGATTGTGTATCTGTGGGATGATATTTACGTACACTGGTTAACCTGACCAATGTTAAGAACCTGTGGTATAGTTACTCAATTTCTTTATTCAGCCTTCAGATCATAAAACATAATATTCTCTCTCTTTGTCTAACCTGTGTTAGATTTTTGGGCTTAATTTGCCCGCGTGAAATATGTACTACTTCCCGCTCACAGTTTCTCTTTATTTTAATGGTAGCTAAAAGTTAACGAAATTTTATCATTTCATTTAATGTCCTTTTTTTTTCCCAGCAATTTATCAACAATTCAGCAGCGATATATATCCTGGCCTGATTTCTTTATGATCCATTCTAAATTAATCAATACGTTCCTCTTTAGTTCTGAATTGATTCTCTCAATGTCACGTTATCTTCTTTCTTTATTCACTATTAACATATGGATTATTTTAAAGAACTTTTTCGATAATTTCAATTTTCTATTTGTAAGTGCTCTCCAAATTCTTTCTTGGCATAGTATTTTAGGGAATGCCATGCATCTCCCATGTTCCATCTCTTCAAATTTTGAGTATATGCAACTATATTGTTTATTCACCTTGCAAGATGTATCCCACTCTTTATTCTCTATCTATTCTACTAATCATCACTTGATTGCTGTTCCTCTTTCATTATTATTTGTTTCTCTCACTTCACTTTATATTCTTTCTTTATATACCATTTGAAATTGATGATATTCTCAATACAACATACAGTCATTTACCAGCCAACTGATACCCATATTGCTCCCCAAATTATGGATGAATATGTGTGCATTGCTGGGAATTTCATGCATGATCCCACTGCATTGTCTATCACCAATATTATGAAGAATTTTTTTGTTACTCTTTATTCACCTTTCAAAATTAGACTGTATCTATTCTATTATTACCCTTTATGGTTTCTATGAATCACCAATATTCATAGAAACCATCTTTAAATTCTGTTGGTTTCCAAATCATTCACTTTAAATTCTGTCTTTACATACTATTAGAACCTGCTTATTTCAATACAATATCTTGTATAATTTTGGATTGCCTTACAATCGCTCTCCAAATTTGGGAAGTGTAACTGTACAATTGAGTCAATTCCATTCACTTCCCACACTCCATGATCTTAAATATGTATATATTGAACCCTAAATTACATCTTATAATTGTCAGTAGGGAATGGGTTGCTGGGGCTCTTACAGTTATCAGAAGTTGAAATATGGTAGTATTCAGTTTTCAGCATGCTGACATCATATTTTTTAATCATTCACACTTGATTGACAGATCATGGAGTATTCATTCATATGTGTGAATGCTAGCATAAAACTTACGCCCATACGCCATTGTTGGAAATGACCCATAGACCTCATTTGCAACTACATTGCTCAACCCCAATATCGATATATCCATCAATTGTATATTTCTTCAATCTTAAAAACACTATCAGCTCGCCTTATATCATAATATGCTATACATCAGACTGTGTGGGAAAGTACTTCTAATTGAGCATAGAAGTATAATAAATTACATATAATCATGTGTTTATAGCCAATGTTGATTAGCATAAATTTTCAGTTTTCATTTATTTGATTGTCATCACCCCTGTATTGTTAATTCATATACCCTAAATATGATCGTTTAAATGTTTATCAGATTTATTGATCAGTTGGGCTTTAATTTTTCAGCATTTATAGGAGGCATGCATGTAGAAGGTTAAGGTAGTCACCTGGGGTAAATGATAGTTTATGTGTTCTTGTACTCCTATTGACCTGTCAAACCATCTTAATTATATAAGAAACACATCAATACTGTATGGAAGTTTAACTTATAATAGTCAATACTGTATGCAAAGTCTTGCTAGAGACTGATGTAATCAGCAGTACTGCCACAAATTCAAACTATTCCTTACTAAGACATGCTCATAAGTTTGCCCATAATAAATAAAAAAACAATCACACCCTGGGTATTTCATTGTAAATACCCAACTGGAAACCACCTTCGTTGAGGCCTGTGGCTGCCACCAAGTAGCTTCGTCTGCATATACATTGAATATATTGTTCAGTTTCTTTCGTATTCATGTATCGCTTGCCTTATTTTGCTGTGGATATATGCTCGTTCTACAGTAAAATATTATTCAAAAGTTCATATTTTAATTTTGAAAAGTAAACCACATATTATGGGGATTCAAGAAACAGTACACCATTAACTTTGCTGGTAAAGATGAACACTGGATGCCCAAATAAAAATGTATGCCCAGATCTTGTTATACATTCCTATGCTGGTTAGATGGTGAATTGTCTTTTTGTTTATGAAATAAGCTTCATATACAAACACTCTAGCTGAACATATATATAGTAGTATGAACATTTTGTAGTGCATTGAAACAATACTCAAAATAGCACTATCATGAGCATAGATGAGAACTTACACCAAGTTTGTCATCATGACCCCATTATCCCAACTCTAGTCCTTCACCTCCACATGCAAAACCTGCATAATGCTCAGAAAGTTGTATTAGTCTGACAATCATTCTGTAGTTCATTTCCTTATCCTTGGTTCAATACATGATATTATCGTGTTATAATGTATGTAGCTTAATAAAGAAGTCAACATACACATTGTGACAACACATTTCATTAACAATAAATAATGACAAGAAGTCGCTGTTTCCGAAATACCAAATAAATACATGATTATGAAAAACATACCATCATCTGAAGCTGATTGACTTCTAATCGGCTTCTGCAATACTGTCTTCTTCGCTGTCCGCACTATTAGTGGAGGCATCGTCAACTCCCAGCTCATCATCAACTCCTTCGGCATCCTCGACGTATTCCTCGTGGTCAGGTAGTTCAGATGGTTGCTGTTCTAGCATGATCGAAGGGTCAAGCAGCAATGGTTCTTCATCTACCCTATTCAACGGGGTCATCAAGTCTAGGTCATTGCTTTGGGCATACGGCACGTTTGTCGGGATGTTTTCATCCTCCTGTAAAGCGTCATCCTCACCAGAATCGGCACCATCATCCGCCACCTCAGCTGCTGATACTAAAGGGATGTTGTATACATTTCTATTCGTTATCTTATGGACCACATACCAACTACCCGCCACACTCAGGTCTTTTACATAAAACACTTGCTGCGCTTGGCAAGCAAGAGCAAAAGGCTCATCTTTATACCATGTTGTAGACGTGTTCAGGCTGGTTAGATGGTCCCCAACGCGAATCCCTCTTCGCTTATCACCAACATCCCACCAATCACAATGAAACAAATACACCTTACGCCAACCCATATATCGTAATTCTATGATATCATTCAACACCCCATAGAAGTCTATGGGATTTGATTGATGTTCACCTCGAACAACCAAACCACTATTTTGCGTTCGCCGGTGCCTCTCTCGATCCTTTGTTTGAAACCTAATTCCATTCATTATGCAACCAGCGTATGACGCAACCCACTTGTCGGGACCACATGCAAGTGCATATATTTCATCTCGTACACTGGTTGGATCCATTGCACGCTTCTCTCGAATCTATTGTCCAAGCAAACAACAAATCCAATCATGCTTGCAAAATAGGAGATACAACTATAATTATATAATAATATCCTTGCTGTTGGTTTTTATTTTAGACAACGTGATTATAGTCAATTAAAGTTGACTATCTTTTATGTCGGATTCAAATGTAATGCACACCAACTGGGGTGCCTCTCATTAAAAGGTTGTTTGTACATTATGCAAGAGAAATACATACATGTTTCTTGAACCACCCGGGAAATTGAGCCTCGTGCCTGCGCGCAGTGTTGGTTGTGAGTTCCCTTGTAATCATGTTATAATGCTCACTGCAAAACAACGTCTTATAGTTACACAGTGTTTTGATGATGAGATGAACATTTCGGTAACTGCAAAGAATTCACCACTTACTCGAGGTAATGCTCGATCTCGCCACAATTATTTAGCACATACCAGTGGGCTCTTGCAAATAATTTCTCGGCAAGCATGTGAATGTTGGCCGCCCCGAGCGGACGTACCTTTTGTGAGAATACAGAAAAAAATTCTTCATTACTCTGTTCTGGAAGGTCTGCGTTTCTTTCAACCCGTTGATATCTGGTCTCAATGTCATTGAGATACATTGAGCAAAACGTCAAACACTCAACATGAACATATGCTTCGGCAATTGAGCCCTCTGGGCGGGCTTTGTTCCGGACGTAACGTTTGAACTTCCCTAGGTACCTCTCAAAAGGATACATCCACCTATATTGCACTGGTCCAGCAAGCAATGCCTCGTCCGGTAAATGAATTGCGAGGTGCACCATTATATCAAAAAATGCAGGTGGGAAGATCATCTCAAGTTTACATAGTATGATAGAAATTTCTGCCTGAAGTCGATGCAATGATTCATAAGTCAATGTTCGAGCACACAATTCTTTGAAAAATGTACATAGCTCGATCAAAGCTAGCCGAATGTCCGGCCGCAGATAACCACCAATCACGACCGGAAGCAACTGTTGGAGGAAAATGTGGCAGTCATGACTTTTCATTCCTGAAATTTTTCCCTCACGAATATTCACACACCGGGCAATGTTAGAGGCGAAGCCATCTGGGAATTTAACTTGTGACACCCACTCACAGAAGGATTTTCTTTCATTTTGGTTTAGGGTGTAACATGCAAGACTCATTCGGCAACGATCGCCATCCGGACGTAAGTGTAATTCCTTCCTCAGTCCTAGATGTTCCAAATCCCTGCGAGAATTCGCAGTGTCCTTACTCTTTCCGTCAATACTCAGCAAGGTGCCCAACACACTATCACATATGTTTTTCTCAATATGCATTACATCTAGGTTATGCCTCAACTCTAATTCTTGCCAGTATGGGAGATCGAAGAAGATGCTTTTCTTTGTCCAGTTTAATTCTTGTGGTGCCCGTTTCCTCTTCCGTGAACTTTTCCCGAATTGCACATTCGGGACCATGGATAATGATTCAAATATAGCTTGGGCCGAAAGATTTGCTGGTTGAATCCGAACCTCGTTGGCACCATTGAAAGCACGTTTTTTCTTTCTCCAAGGGTGGTCCAAGGCCAACCATCGACGGTGGCCCATATAACAATGTTTACGCCCATACGCCAACCACATAGAATCGGTATCAACATTGCACACAGGACAAGCCAACTTCCCCTTCGTGCTCCACCCAGAAAGATTGGCATATGCAGGAAAGTCATTTATAGTCCAAAGTAAAGATGCATGTAATCGAAAAACATCAGAACTGAATGCATCATATGTCTCAATACCAACCTCCCATAATTCTTTCAACTCATCAACTAAAGGACGCAGGAAGACATCGATATCATTTCCTGGTGATTTAGGACCAGGTATCAAGCAGGTCAACATAAAGTATGGGTCTTTCATGCAAGACCAAGGTGGCAAGTTATAAGGTAGAAGTATTACTGGCCATATACTATAGGGCTTGCTCATGTTATTGAACGGGTTGAACCCATCACTCGCCAGTCCAAGACGGACATTACGAGAATCTTTGGCAAACCAATCATATTTCCTGTCAAAATCTTTCCAAACTTTGGAATCAGCTGGATGCCTCATACAGTTCGAATCATCGATACGGCCCTCTTTATGCCATCGCATGGCTTCTGCTGTCTTCTTCGATAGATAAAGGCGTTGCAACCTAGGCTTCAATGGAAAATAACGCATCACTTTCTGAGGTACCCGGTGTTTACTCGTCATTGAGATCCACCTAGATGCGTTGCATTTACGGCATTCATCTTTGTCTTCATCATCTTTCCAAAACAACATACAGTCATTTGGGCATACATGGATTTTGGTGTAACTAAATCCCAACCCACGCTCTAGCTGACGTGCATCATTATAGTCTTCAGGCAAGAGAGCAGTTGGGAATGTAGACTTCAATAGCTTTAGCACCATGTTAAATGACTTCACGTTCCAACCCCCAATTGTCTTGATGTGAAGCAACTTCACTATAAATGATAGCTTTGAGTAGGTTGTACACGAAGGATATAGTGGATGTCGTGCATCCTCGACGTACTGTTCAAACGTATGGTGTATAGAAGTCCCAACGTTGGACTGTGCATTATCATCATCACTGCCACTTGCATTTAAACCGGTAATATCATCCACGAAGGATCCCACCCGAATGTCATATAACATCTCATCGACGTCATCAATGTACTCTCCAGTATCATCTCCATCATCCGGATCGTCTGACCGGTTGGCATGAAAAGGATCATCTTCTCCATGAAATATCCATTGAGTATAACTTCTATCAATCCCTCTCAAAAATAGATGATCCCTCACAACAGTAAATGGCTGGAAGAAGTTATTACGACAGTCCCGACAGGGACACCTAATGGAGTCACTGGAAGGAGCAATGGATTGAGCCATTGATAAGAAATGATTAACTCCTTCAGCATATTCATGGGACCGCAATCGATCTTCAATATGCATCCAAGATTTATCCATTTAAATCTCGGTAGCACAAAAGTAGGCCACAGTAACTTTGAACTTGATATAAGTTAATATGAAGTGGACTCCATTAAGACCCTGACAGAGTTAAATGGATAGAACAACTTTTAGCAATGTAGTTTGTTAGCATAGAATTGTATGAGAAGTTGAATGGGTGACATAGTAGGAAAAATGCAGCTTGTTTCGCACTGCAGTACATACTAAAAACATACTGAAATGAGTAAGAATGGGGAGATATATAATTGAAAAAGCAGTGGTTCTACACAACACTACACCTAGAGGGGGGGTGAATAGGTGTAATCTAATTTTTATGGCCTTTTGAAAATTAATCAAACAAGCAGTTAATAAATAAATCAAATAACACAAATAATCAACACATGATTTTGTTCACGGAGTGGAAACTCATTTGAAGAACATCTTCAAAATCTAAAACCACTCCGGGTGTAAGACACCACCTCAAATCCACTATAGAAACTTTAGTTTGTTACAACCAATTTAGAGACACTCACAAAACCTTTGTAGTAGCTAAACTTGGCTTGCAACACCACGAGTGACCCACTCGATCTCTACACGCATGTAGTGTCGGAACTCCGACCTTCCTATAGCTTCCCACGAGAACTTCTCGATCTCTGCATCAACGGCAGCTCCGGACTCTTCCGGCCAACAAAAATGTCCACTTCAATGGACTCAAGTAAGAGTTGATTTTGTATGTGTTGTGATGGAGAAATATTTATCCAAGAAAGAATCAACCAAATGGGGGAGAGGTTGCTCTAAGAAGTTCTTGGAGGCCCTTAGGGTTTTTGCTCTGATTCTCCACACATAGAACAGAAGCTAACATGTTCTATTTATAGTTCCCATCAAATGAGGCGTTCAAAACCCTACATTGTAAGTGATCTGGAACATTGGCTCGAGCGAAGTGTCGAGCGAAGGTCGAGCGCCGAAATCTGCCTGAGTTCGCTCGAGCGCCATGTCGAGCGAGTATCGAGCGGTTGACTCTGCCTGAGTTCGCTCGAGCTCAGTGTCGAGCGAGGGTCGAGCGACACACTCTGCCTGGGTTCGCTCGAGCTCAGTGTCGAGCGAGGGTCGAGCGGTTGAATCTGCCTGAGTTCGCTCGAGCCGTATGTCGAGCGAGGGTCGAGCGGTTGAATCTGCCTGAGTTCGCTCGAGCCATATGTCGAGCAATGGTCGAGCGGTTGAATCTGCCTGAGTTCGCTCGAGCCGTATGTCGAGCGAGGGTCGAGC
Source organism: Carya illinoinensis (assembly GCF_018687715.1). NCBI lineage: Eukaryota > Viridiplantae > Streptophyta > Magnoliopsida > Fagales > Juglandaceae > Carya > Carya illinoinensis. The sequence continues at coordinate 22,442,900 of NC_056765.1, forward strand.
GGTTGAATCTGCCTGAGTTCGCTCGAGCCGTATGTCGAGCGATGGTCAAGCGGTTGAATCTGCCTGAGTTCGCTCGAGCGCTCTGTCGAGCGAGGGTCGAGCGAAGTTGCTTCTTTTGACCAATAATGAGCACACTTCAAGCCCACTTCAAGCCTTCCGCAACAACACTTGTTACAACACTATTTTACACAGGTTTTCACAAGAATATGCCAACACGCTCATTTTTCCCTCAACAATAATCATGCTTGCAGGCATGATTATATCTATTGGTACAACATTACTTATAGAAAGCATATGACTTATAACTAAGAAGCAAGCAGATTTCTTGCACAAGCATGTTATCTAGTGTCAACACATGTATACGCATCGGAGCTATAAATGAGTGTTGTCTACTGTGTAATAATTAAATACTGCTCCCAATAAATTAGAGGGAGGGCGCGCAACGACATTAAAAAAGGCCTACCAATTGTGTAGTACATACATGGCCCTATAAGAGAATTAACAAGTTTGTCACCTAGATGCTTGAATCATATCCTCAAAAGGAACAAATTTTCATACCCTACTAACTTGTGTGGATTATGCAATGTCACTTAAAAATCCATTAATGGATAATGAAAATGTCCCTAAGTGTATTTCTGAAATTGTATTACAATCTGCATTATATAGCATGTTTGAGCCAATAAAAATGGTTTTATTCCTGTCACCCTCTAGCAATCATAAAGTACTTCAATTCAATTTTCAAAAAAATGCTATCTATAAAAGCAAGTATTCCGAATCATATGATGAAGATTCTACAACATAGGTATTCAGCATCTAGTACCAATCTGATCAGTAGCTCATATGTAAATACCAAACAGAAATATCCCTACTTAAGTAACTGTGTTTATGTAAAAGTGCAGGTTTATTTGGCTTATGATGTTGTGAAACTGATAAGCATTCCAAACTTTCAACTTGACTTTCAGAGATATTAGTTTACAGTCCACAACCAGAACTTGGGGATCATTGGGAAAACAATTCCAAATTCACCAAATGATTTTATCAAACATGCCACAAAACGTTCCGACGTCAACCACATAATTTTATCAAGAACTGAATGGCTCTTATAAAAGTGCACAATCCAGGACAGGAATGAAAGAGAAGGGCTGGACGTTGGAGAAGTAAAATTTTTATTATTGAGATGTATATTGACATTTACATATCAAAAACAAAATAAATTAGATAAAAAAACAAAATCGGGCTTCTACACATTTGAATGCAATTAAAAGTTCCAATGTTTAATTTCAGCAAGGCCTAGAAGTGCTTGCACTACATCCAACAAATGTTTAAGTTCTACCGGTAACTAGCATTGTACTAGGCAGTCATCAAGCATGATAAGAAAATCTATTCCAAAAAATTACTAGCAAAGGATGATACTATATATGCATAGAATCCCCACATCCAACTTCAATCACATGTGGTTTGCCAATGATGAAAAACATTCCATGGATTCATTGCCCTCAAATACATATCAGCACAAGCAAGCATTTACATACAAAGCTATGTCAGAACATAAGGCAATATTACATGATCCTTTAAAGCAAGCTGCAGGCCAACACCTTATTAACACCATTAATCGGCCTTAGTTTTGCAATGTATTTGTGTTAGATACCTTGGCAATCACATGAGTAATGCCAAAGTCCAAAAAGGATGCGATATTTGTGTGGGAGTGAAATCATGATTTTGGTGGCAACCAAGGATCTGTTTATGTGAAAGGAGTGCAATACTTCCAACCTGCTTTGATATAGAAACTTTATTTATATAGATTGCTGTTGTATATTTCTTACAACAGAGATGGGTTGACCCCATAACCAGACATGCATGCATCCCCAGCCATCTTAAATAATTATTAAGTACTCAAAACCATAAGAAAAACATAAGATAGAAAACAAAAGTCATGGAACCTGCATATGTTTCAGCTAGCAGAATGTTCATGGGCACTTTGGAGTTGCTGCACTCACTAGATGGCATCTTCCAAATTATTTTTTTTTTGGAAGATACTCTAGGATGATGCCAATAAATAAAGCAAGCATCAATTGAGATTGAGTCTAAAATTTATGCTCTAGCCTCTTCGTATAGCTCCAGATTCAACAAAAAACAGTCTCATATAAAGCAAGCAGGCAATTCATACAATGGTTATAGCTGCATATGTTGAATTACAAATGCCTACTGCAGAAATTTGAGACTTGGAACGAAGCAGGGAAACAAAGGAGCAAAGGGCCAATTGAAGCAAAGGAAATGAAGATATCTTCAAATTTCTGCAGTTATCCTTTTAAAACATACCATTTCGATAAAATCTAAACCATATAGAGGCTACACTGAACATTCCTCTAAAAAATGAATCTGTATAAACAGAGCTAAATTGGTTCTTCTTTCATATTTCAATAAAACCAAAACCATACTGATAATTTTTAAAAACTCTGCCACAGTTTCCTATAAGTTGTTTTGGTTCTTCCCTAACATTGCAAAACCATCCAACTTTCCTGTATGTAAATGGATATATATATATATATATATACTCAATTAATTTATGAAAGGATCATGTTTGGTATAAGTTTCACCGATGTGAAAAAAAGCCTCTCACTAATAAGGGTCTAACAACACATAGGGTTTTAGTTCACCTATAATTAAGAAGATTAAACATCAAGGCTAGCTACTTGAATATATACTGACAAAAGCTGTTCGGGTATACAGACAACCATAAATTCTTTCTATGCCCATGCAGATTTAGTGGAATTAGTTTTGCTGCAACTAATTCACCCTATTGATTGGCATGCCAACAAGATGTTTTGGCTAATATAAACCGAGAAACCCACCTAAATCTAGGAGCAAATACTTCCTATCCCCTCATCATACATCTTAACAAAACTTAGACAAACAACTTATTACAGCAAAACAGGGGCGGCAATGGAAAATAATGCAGGAATTTTTACCTGACCGTATCATAGTTAGCCACTCCGATTTTCACACAAAAATCAGTTATGGCTGAATATAATTGATTTTTGTTTCGAAATTTAAGGGGTGGGGAGAACTGACTACTCACAGTAGGGGATCGAGAACCTCCCCAAACTACCGCTTGATAATCGGTAAAATACTCCCCAAGCCATCAACGCCGCTCACTATCAAGACGATTCAAATGATGCACTGCAGTTCAAAACCCAAGTCCAGAAGCATAGGATTCTCGATCTATGATAACTCTGGAATTCTCCATCGGCCGATGTGGTTTCGCCCAATTTTTGTGTATGCGTAACGAAGAGGGACCGATGAGAAGAGGGGAAAAATCGGGGCACTCAATCTCATCCTAATTTATATAACCCACTTTTAGCAGCGACCTTTACTCGTCACATTAAGATTGAGTCATCTTAATAATGGGGAATGCAAGGTGCGGCGACTGTATGTCGTTATAACACATACAAAACACACCGAAACTGACTTGTAACATCAAAATCTTATCCAGCTAAAATTTGTTGCCGATAATATTGCTTTTTATTGACAGATTCTTTAACATTTTTCTGGAGACCATATTTTTGTGAATAAAAGTATGTATTATTGACAAGTTTTGATTTGCTGGAAAAATAATGGTAGCAAAAGGCTGAATTTGTTGTAGTGAGATTTAATAAATTGGATTTTTAGGCAGTACTTGGATAGTTTTGTAGTTGTCTTCATGGATGATATATTGGTATATTCCTAAAATGATGAAGAACGTAAAGAACACTTAAGGATTGTATTGGAAACTTTACAAGAGCATTGGCTTTATGCTAAGTTCTGTAAGTGTGATCTTTCACTTCGAGAAGTAAAATTCTTGGGTCACATCATTTCTAGTGAAGGAGTTGCAGTAGACCTAGCTAAGATAGAAGCAGTGATTGAATGGTAGAGACTGACTAATGCCCGTGAGATATGTAGTTTCCTTGGTTTGACGGTTTACTATTGAAAATTCGTTGAAGGATTTTCTAAACTCTCTGATCCTTTAATGGCATTAACTAAGAAGAATGCCAAGTATGTTTGGAGTGAGGAGAGCGAAAACAATTTCTAGAACTTAAGAGAAAGCTTTCCACGCACTAGTTGTGGCTTTACCGAAATCTCATAAGCATTGTGTGGTATATAGCAATGCTTTTAGGATGGGATTAGGATGTGTTCTAATGCAAGAAGGATGAGTAGTCACTTATGCTTTGTTGCAGCTCACAAATCCTGAACAAAATTATCCTATTCATGACTTGCAATTAGCTATACTAGTTTTCACATTGAAGATCTGGAGACCCTATTTGTATGGAGAAGTTATCCCAAAATTATGATAAGGAAATAATTCATTTGCAAGGAGTGCCAAAGTCTATAGTTTCAGACAGGGATACAAGACTCACTTCAAGTTTTTGGTAGAGCTTGTAGAAGAGAATGATGTACCACCCTTATCATCAGAAGATTCCATGGCAGCAAGTGTTAGAGGTATGGAGTCCCATGTTGTTAAGGTTTATTTTGAGTTTTATCACATGCTGATTTTGAGCATGTGATGAGTGTGCGAAAATGCACTCTATATACCCTATTATTGGACTAAAATGCTAAAATGTGAATAGAAATCATAGGAATTAATGTGTATTCTTAAATTGAATTTTTATTTACATTGGGATACTCCTAAGTAGTTTTTTTATGTCTAATTTCAGAGTTTATAAAAGAGCAAGTCAAGCCCAGTCAAATTCAAAGGAGGACATTCATGGGGTTTGAGAGCAATTTGGAAGAAAAGAAAAAGAAAAAAATCACAAAATGAAACCACAAGAATTCCAAGTCTGAAATTCGCTAGGAGACAGTCTGGACATACTTTAGTCTTTTAACTATATCTTTTTACTCATATATCGGATTGATGCAATTTCTAATGCATTGGAAAGCTATCTTAAAGGGCTATAACTTTGTCTCTAATAAGGATTTCCAAATTCGAACTCCTGAAGGCTGTACATGGCTGCCAAGATAAGTCCTAAAATTTAGGCGATTTTTTTATACGGAAATCAAGAGGACATTAGGGCTTCTTTCTTACCCTATATAAGCATATCATTAGCACGAAATGGGGGGGAGGAAGAGGCACAAGAGGCAGATCTGAAGAGAGGAGAAAATCACTTCCATGGCCACCGTTCGCTTCAGTTTTCTCTGGAGATTTTTGTTGTCCATTATATTTATGGGTAACTAAATTCTCAAGTAGGGTTAGGGATGAACTTGCACATTAGATGGTATTTCTAATTTATTCTTAATTCATGTATTTGATTTTCAATTGCTAAAACTCTGTTGTTTTATCATTCTCAATTCATCGTTGATGTTTTCTTCTCCGAATAATCATAGAATTTATTGTGTTTATGGATTCAGTCATGCTTTTTCTATTGAATGGATTAGTTCTTTGATTATGTTTGGATCAATTATTTACCTATATTGATTTTATTTTTTTGCTGCAATATCACTTCCTGAGTATATTGTCGTCATTGGATTTTATCAATAGGGGTAGTAATTCACGTTTTTTAAAAGTGGTGAATGTTTTTTCAAAGGTTACATTTGATTTAAGTCTGGTTTATAAATCTATACCTTCCGATTGGGAATTGCGGGAATTGAGTTTCTAATTGAGTTATCCAATGAATTAAGAATAATTAAAATACTAGATTCGTGCAAGGGATTCCCGACGCTCTACTGTTTGTCAAATTTGAGTACTTTTTCTGTTTAATCACTTTGCTTTACTTGAATTTACATTTAAAATTAATCTTTGTTCTCTATTACTTATTTAATATTTTTTCTTTAGTTTCTTTGTTCCTCTTGCTATTCTTTTAATTTGTCTCCCTGTGGAATCGACACCCCAAAGCTGTGCTACAACTACCACGTTATTCTTTGGGCGTAATCAAATTTTGGCACCGTTGCTGGGGAGACGGTAGAAGAATTGTGAGATAGTTTTTCTTTTCAACAGTTTGTAAAGGCAGTAACTTCATTCCCTGTTTTAGCTTTCTGCATTTTTTTTTATTTTCTTTTCTTTTTGTAGTTTTTTTTTAGTGTTGGGTTTTTCTCTACCTTGCATGCACAGGTATAGAGACGCTTTGGGTCGGTTTGCTTGTAGACCTGTGTTACAGTCAGAGTTTAATTTTTCTGATCATTTGTTTGATAATTCTTCTAATTCTGAAAAAATGAGTGAACACGAAGATCAACCCACTAGGACCCTTCAGGATTACCTCCACCCTACACGCACAGCCACACCATCATGCATCATGTTTCTAGCTAATATTCGCCAATTGGATTTTAAAACAAGGATGATACAGTTACTCTCTACTTTTCATGGCTTGGAAAATGAAAATCCATATGTGCACATTAGGGAGTTTGAGGAAGTAGTTGTGACTTTTCATAGTCAAAATGCAACTGATGACATTGTGAGACTTAAGTTCTTTCCTTTCTCTTTGAAAGATAGAGCTAAGAGTTGGCTATACTCATTGAGACCACGATCTATTGGGTCATGGAATGAGATGACTCAGGTCTTCTTTAATAAATACTTTCCCCAACATAAGACCAATGCTTTAAAAAGGCAAATCTCCACCTTTGTACAAAATGATAGTGAGACTTTGCATCAATCTTGGGAGAGATTTAAGGAGCTATTAAGTATGTGTCGTCACCATAGATATGAGAATTGGTGCTTAGTGAGCTATTTTTATTAGGGACTTACACCTAGAGAGCGTCAATTTGTGGAGATGATGTGTAATGGTGAGTTCTTACAGAAAGATCCTGATGAGGCCATAGAATACCTCAATGAGCTTGCTGAAAAAGCTCACACTTGGACTGGACCTAGTGCTACTGAGAGCACAAATAGATCACGACCTACAAGAAACCTAAATGGTGGTGGAATTTACCATCTCAGGGAAGAAGATAACCTAAAGGCTAAGGTTGAGATGCTCACTAGGGAGCTAGAGGTGTTGAAGAATAAAGATTTAAAGCCAACACACGTGGCTAATCATGCAGAGTCTTTTGGACGATGTTTTGTGTGTGGTGGGGTAGATCATCTTGCCCAAGAGTGTCCCACATTTGCTAAGATGAGAGGGATGTATGAGGAACAATGTAATGCCTTAGGTATGTATATGAAGCCTGTTGCACCTTTCTCTGATACCTACAATCCTGGGTGGCGTAATCACCCCAATTTTAGTTGAAAGTCTGAAAACCAGCCGCCTGCACAACCCCCTAGATCATATCCTGCACCATATCATGCACCTTCATCTTCTAGGAGTCCTTTAGAAGACACTTTGCATGCTTTTATTGAGGCACAAAGTAAAACTAATCAAAAGTTTGAATCTTTGATTATGCAGGTTGTTGAAGAAAACAAAGAGATAAAGAGTCATATATCCAAGATAATGAGCTCCTTGAGTGTGAATGAGCGTGGCAAGTTTCCTTCTCAAGCTCAATCTGCACCCCAAGGTTAGCATATGGCACAAAAGAATTTAAAAGAAGTCAATGCCATTATGACAAGAAGTGGTAAGTCCTCACACATCCCAACAACTGATAAGCAAGAGGATGTTGAAGAGGAACAAAGCAATGATAGCACCGAGTTTCCCAAGGATGCCGAGGTAATCAAGAGTCCAGTTAAGGTACCATTTCCTCAAGCTTTAAAATCTGGTATGCGAACTTTGGATCCTCGTAATGAAATCTTGGAGAACCTCAGGCAGGTAAAGATTAACCTTCCTCTTTTGCATGTTATTAAACAAGTTCCCACTTATGCAAAAGTTCTTAAAGATTTGTGTACAGTTAAGAGGAAGCACCATGTTAAGAAGACAACATTTCTGACAGAGCAAGTTAGTGCTCTAATTGAGCAGCGAATTCCTCCTAAGTACAAGGATCCTGGTTGTCCAACCATTGCATGTAATATTGGGAATCATGAGTTTGGGCAAGCCTTGCTAGATCTAGGAGCTAGTGTTAATTTGATGCCTTATTCAATTTATTTGCAGCTTGGTTTGGGTGAAATTAAACCTACTTCTGTCGTGCTTCAGTTGGCTGATCGTTCAATTAAGAAACCGAGAGGGATAGTTGAGGATGTTTTGATCCAAATTGACAAGTTTTATTATCCTGTTGATTTCTTAATTTTGGACACTCAATCAGTTGTTGAATCAAACTCTAAAGTTCCTCTCATATTAGGTAGACCTTTCCTTGCTACGGCTAATGCACTTATAAGTTGCAGGAATGGGTTGATGAAATTATCTTTTGGAAACATGACCATGGAGGTCAACATTTTCCATATTGAGAAGCATCCAACAGATGACGAGTGCCACCAAACATATATGATTGATGCAATCATAGACAAGGGAGTTCACACAACGCATGATTTTGATCCCCTTGAATATTCCCTTGTGAATTCTGAGTTTAATACATCTGTTAGTGATTCATTTGATGTTATTGATATTTGTGCTGTTTTTTATGAAACTCAGGATTTTGGCACACAGGTTTGGCAACAGAAATTTGAGGAGTTGCCTAAGAAATGTGGAAAACAGATTCCTGTAAGTATGAAAGCACCAAGAGTTAAATTGAAATCTTTGTCTAAGTCTAAAGTCTATAAGGTTAAAATGAAAGTGTTTCATGATAAAAATATTCTTAGGAAGAGGTTTAAACCTAATGACCGAATATGCTTATATGCTTTTGGATCTCACAAGCACAAAGGAAAACTTCAGTTTAGGTGGATTGACCCATTTCTAGTGAAAAATATTTTTGTAAATGGGGCAGTAGAAATAGAAGATCCTAAGGATGGTTGGATCTTTAAAGTAAATGGTCAACGCCTTAAAATATTAATTGATAGGCAAGTTCCGGAAGTGGAAGACATTCCACTTGTGGATCCAGTCTATCAACCTTGACCACACCACCATGGTATGTGTTTCTTTATTTATTTTGTTTTGCTTTGTTTTGTTTATGTTTTTTCTTATTTTCTTTCTTTTCCTTTTTGTTTACTGTTGTTTTCTTTGTTTTTGATTGCAGGATAGCTTCATTTCTTCATTTCAGATTACCATCTTTGGTGTTTAGGGAGCTACCCACGTCACTCATCAGGTGTATTCTACCATTTTCAGTTACTCCCCATTCAATTTTGATTCTTAAACATTAAGGACAATGTTTCATTTAAGTTGGGGGGTGGTGGTGCAAATTTAGTTTTTAAAATGCTTGTTGGAACTCTGTGGCATATTTTCATGTGTCAATTTTTTTTAATTTGCATCACACGTGCATCATTTTCACATGTGTACTCATTCTCATTCATAGCCATCTTCATGACTTCACCAAACCCACCAAATCATTTTTTGCTGAAACATCACAGAATCGTTAATGCACTTATCCAAGTTTTTTGGTAAGATGGTGGTTTGACACATGTAGCTAGAGAACTCTTTTGCTTAAGTTTTCATGTGAGTTTGGAGAGGATTAAGAGCATACAAATGCAGTAAATTGTGATAAGCGTTCATTGATCTGTTGAATTGGACACTTCTTTTGAGAATATCATTACATGGTTTGCGGTACAATGGTGGATGGATATGACGAAGGTCAACTTAGGATTAACGTTTGAGCCTTTCAAGCTATCCTTTCCATCATAGACCCCTAGTAGCCAACTTTTAGCCAATAAACAAGTGAAGCTTTTTCTTTTCATATGACCATATCATCCATACCTCTCCACATTGGAGTATAACCTATACACAGATTTTCTTACCCTTTTTACTTCCAAGTGTATACTAGGTGTGGAATTTGTATTTTCTTTCTTTAATTTTATCATTTTCAATTAAGAAGAAGAAAAAGACGATAGAAAAAAGAGAAGAGTACAAGTTGCAAAGTGTTCAATTGAGTGAACTCCAAAAAAAAAAAAAAAGTTGGTAGAGATGGAAAGAATACAAAAGTGGCATGTGTTTGTCCATCAAATTGTTGAAAAAAAAAAAGAGGAAGAAGAAGGAAAAGCATTATTATTTGATGATCTGAAAAGTTTGAGAGTATATCAAGTGAAAAGTGTGGTCTATTGAGATATTCAATAAAATTCCCTTTGTATATACTTGGAAGTTTTTGAATCCCTTTCATCCTTTTTTTTTATATAACCCCAAAACCAAGCCACATTACAACCTTTTTTGTTGACCATTCTGATCCTAAGTAAGCTGTTGGAAAGATTGATGAAAGTCTCATTTGTTAGTGTTCCTATCATAAGATCAATGTTTGCTTGTTGCTTGTACATAATTGCCTAATTTTCCATGAGAGTGTATATACACCCATTGTCAACTCCATAGAGAGAGCCTTTACACGAAACACTATTATACCTGTGAGTTATGGAGTTGAACCTTTTGCTTAAGATGTTCTTGATATTGCATGTGTCAAGGTTAGTGGTACGATGGTTATGGCTTGGAGAACATACACACACTTTGTGGATTGCTATAGGTGGATTGATCTTGATGGGTTATTGGATTCCTTAGATTGTTTTGATATGTGAATCTGGAAAGTGTGACTTGATGGCCTTTATGTGTGATTTTCTTTGGTCTCTTTCGTTGTTTTGACATGAAAATCGCTAGGGACTAGCAGGGAGTAAGTTGGGGGGTATGATGAGTGGATGAAAGTGCACTCTATATACCCTATTATTGGACTAAAATGCTAAAATGTGAATAGAAATCATAGGAATTAATGTGTATTCTTAAATTGAATTTCTATTTACGTTGGGATACTCCTAAGCAGTTTTTTTATGTCTAATTTCAGAGTTTATAAACGAGCAAGTCAAGCCCAGTCAAATTCAAAGGAGGACATTCATGGGGTCTGAGAGCAATTTGGAAGAAAAGAAAAAGAAAAAAATCACAAAATGAAACCACAAGAAGTCCAAGTACGAAATTCGCTAGGAGACAGTCTGGACATATTTTAGTCTTTTGACTGTATCTTTTTACTCATATATCGGATTGATACGATTCTTTATGCATTGGAAAGCTATCTTAAAGGGCTATAACTTTGTCTCTAATAAGGATTTCCAAATTAGAACTCCTGAAGGCTGTACATGGCTGCCAAGATAAGTCCTAAAATTTAGGCGATTTTTTTATGCAAAAATCAAGAGGACATTAGGGCTTCTTTCTTACCCTATATAAGCATATCATTAGCACGAAATGGGGGGGAGGAAGAGGCACAAGAGGCAGATCTGAAGAGAGGAGAAAATCACTTCCATGGCCACCGTTCGCTTCAGTTTTCTCTGGAGATTTTTGTTGTCCATTATATTTATGGGTAACTAAATTCTCAAGTAAGGTTAGGGATGAACTTGCACATTAGATGGTATTTCTAATTTATTGTTAATTCATGTATTTGATTTTCAATTGCTAAAACTCTGTTATTTTATCATTCTCAATTCATCATTGATGTTTTCTTCTCCGAAGAATAATAGAATTTATTGTGTTTATGGATTCAGTCATGCTTTTTCTATTGAATGGATTAGTTCTTTGATTATGTTTGGATCAATTATTTACCTATATTGATTTTGTTTTTTTGCTACAATATCGCTTCCTGAGTATATTATCGTCATTGGATTTTATCAATAGGGGTAGTAATTCACGTTTTTTAAAAGTGGTAAATGTTTTTTCAAAGGGTTACATTTGATTTAAGTCTGGTTTATAAATCTATACCTTCCGATTGGGAATTGCGGGAATTGAGTTCCTAATTGAGTTATCCAATGAATTAAGAATAATTAAAATACCAGATTCGTGCAAGGGATTCCCGACGCTCTACTTTTTGTCAAATTTGAGTACTTTTTCTGTTAATCACTTTGCTTTACTTGAATTTACATTTAAAATTAATCTTTGTTCTCTATTACTTATTTAATATTTTTTTTAGTTTCTTTGTTCCTCTTGCTATTCTTTTAATTTGTCTCCCTGTGGAATCGACACCCCAAAGCTGTGCTACAACTACTGCGTTATTCTTTAGGCGTAATCAGGATGAAAGCTATTCTTAAGGGGGGGGGATGTGACATCCCGCATTTTAATAAGAGACCCTGTTCATATTTCTTTGGCATATTATCTTTTTATGGATTATTTGGCTAAGTGTGGGAGGATTTATTTTAAGCCATTCTCTATTCTTATTTATTGGATTGGATATTGGAGTTCTGATTTAAAGAGCCAACAAGAGAAAATAGAAGATTTAGGTCCATGGAATTCTGCCCTTGAGGATTTTGGCCTTGGAAGGCCCAAGTTGAGCCATTGGATAAGGAAGAGGCATGAAGTGTATTACACAAGTACCCTTAGAGATTAATCACTTGCTTAAGAAAAGGGAAGGCCTTAGAATTTAGGTTGTGCAACTTGAGCCCAAGTGAAGCCAGCCCTTGAAAGCCTAGTGAATTTCGGCCCCTATATGGAAACCTAAACCCAATGGCCCAAAGCCCATATAGTAATGGTTTTATTATCTTTTACAAAAGAATGCCTATTCCTAAACCTTTCATGAATCACCCTCCTGTCATATTGCCATGGCTTCCCTAACAAAATATGGCCAACATGCATAAGCACTATATTACAAAGCACCTCGTCTTTGTATTTTCCAATTGTAAAAGAAACTAGCACTTGCTTATTTATCTTAATCTCCCCACAATCATTCAACCATTGCAACTTGTATAGTCTAGAGTGTTTCTAGGTAAGTAAATTCAAATTTTCAGCTAAAGTAGTGCTAGCCATATTAGTACAACTTCCCCTATCAATGATCATACTACAAACCTTGTTGTTGATATGGCATATTGTATGAAAAATGTTCTCCCTCTGCTGCTTAGTATCATCTACTTTAATTTGTGCATTAAGAGCATGTCTGGCAACAAGAGACTCACCTATCATGGGGTATTCTACTCCATCATCATTACTAGCATCAACTAACTCAGGCATCTCATCACTATCACCCTTACTCTTAATCATCACCTCCACATTGTCATGCATAACCATCACCTGCTTATTTGGACATTGAGATGTGATGTGCCCTGAATCCAAACACTTAAAACATTTAATATCTCTATTCCTTGAAGGTTGGAATTCTACCATGGGTTTGTTGCTAGTTCCCTCATTTTTCATCCTAGGTGGTTTGGTCTTTTCCTTTGTTACAACTTAATTATGTAGGACGATTGAGAAATTGAAGATGGAATATGGAGGTGCTTTGGAGATCTCAGCCTTTCAAAATGCTTACTTTTAGGTTTCACTAGTATCAAGTTATTGGGAGGGCTCTACTGATTGAAAGTTTGGGCCACAAACAAAGTTCGTGCCAAGTCCAAGTTCTGGTATTTTCTAAGGAAATTGAAGAAGCTCAACAAAAGCATTGAGCAAATGCTTGCAGACAATTGAAGATGCTTAGCTTCGGGTGTTTTCGTTTGCACAGTTTTTTTTTTTTTTTTTTCATATAATGATCGAAGATCATCTGCCGACTTCCCCCCGTTCAAGGGCTGACTTCCCTTATAAGAATTGTTCTTAGAGTCTACATCTCGGCACATGTAGGCTTGGTATATTTATTCTTTTGATTCTGATGACGATGAGTCTAATGGTGTAGACCATAGACTGAAAACGCATTTCAAAAAAAGAAAAATGTGTTTCCGAATAAATGTATCATCTTAAAACTGAAAAATGAGTCTAATGGTGTAGACTATATTGCATTTTGACGCTTCTAACTACATCAAATAAATAAAATCTCGTGTCTGGCACCAAAGTAAGTGGTAACACTAACTATGTTGATAGACTAAAACCTATCCGATTCGTTAGTTCATGAAAACTTACTATACTTTCACAAGGTTCCTAAAGCCTATAGAAATTCTACTATTGAATTTCTAGCAGGCTATTACATCCTCCTCTCCTAAAAAAAATATTTCATCCTTGAAATTGATGTGGGTACTAACAATCAATAAAATTAAAGAGAAGATGCTGCTCTCCAAACCTATTGTCCATCACTAGACATATCGTCACTGGTCAGTTCTAGTGGTGGTGTGTCGATGTCCATTGACATGGCATGTTGGGGTAAGTAGTAGAACACATCCTCCTCTGAATCGTATGCCACATTGCTGAAATGACCTAGGTCGGGGTGTTGCACAACCTCTTCATTGTCACTATATGGCTCATGTCCCTCAACCAGCAAATGTCCGCAGTGAGTTGATACATGGATGAGCCTGATGTTGAGAGCTCAACATTGGCTCCTACGGCATGCTCCTTTGCTACTCTGTTGAACTTCGCTTAGTCCTGTGCCAGCCGTCCTTTCCTTGAAACTATCCCAATCTAACCACATAGTGGGGTGCAATGGTGGGTAACGTTCTTCGTGAGGTAACTATCACTTCTCATATTCCACGTCGTTAAAATTAATATCTCTTCTCGTATTCCACTTCGTGAGGTAACGTTCTTGTGCAATTACTGTGTGAAAAGAGTTGATTTTTGGGCACCCTTGCACTCTCCTTCCATGGAACTATGAAAAGAACATAATCAAAATGGAGAATAATCTACAGCATACACCCTAAGGATGGTCCACAAAACTCTGAATTGGAAATATATACTTTATTGATATCCAAGCAATGAAGTACAACATTTGGTATAGTTAGTCCTGTACAATGTGAACAAAAAAATATCCGCTAAGCTGAGACCAAGACACAATAAGATTGGATTAGGTGTCAAATAACTGGGGGTACTTGGCTTGCATATCAACTTCCTTCTTTCAAATTGCCTCTTGAATATTATGATTTTGCAATAGTACTTTGATCAATGGAATTTTTCAGTTCTGTAGATCTTTTTTCTTCCACTCAATGATCTGTACCGGCTTCTCTTTGTAGGTCAAGTTGGACTACAAAGGTATACTATCGGGATCCATCATTGCTGGTGTCTGACTCTCACTACTCTTCTTCAATAGGGACATGTAAAATACATTGTAACTCAATTGGCAACTCTAGATGGTACGCAATTGCTCCCACTTTCTCCACTATTTCATAGGGTCCCACATATCCTAGACTTAATTTGCCATTCACTCCAAAACGGCTTACTCTTCTCATAGTTGATACCTTCACATAGACCCAATCTCCAACTTCAAATTCTGCACCCCTCCTTCGATTATCGGCATAGCTTTTTTGTGGACTTAATGAGTATACGAAAGTGCACAATAAATATCCTATAATTGTATTGGAATGCTAAAATGTGAATAAAAATCATAGGAATTAATTTATATTCCTTTATTTAGTTTTTATTTATTTTGAGATATTTCTAAGCACAATTTTTATTTTTAATTTCGGAGTTCATAAAAGCAGAGGCCATAGCACACATTCAAATAAGAACAGAAGCACAATGGTAAGAAGACTTTCAACAGATTTATAAGAGAATAAAAGAATCAACTTTCAAAAATAGAGATATGGGTATGTGCGACTGAATGGTGAGATGAATGGGTAAAATCTATTTGAAATTTCAAAAATGAAGATATTGACTGGTTGGTAGGTGGGAAATGTATGGACTACATAGAAAGACTTTTGAAAAGGAAATCCCATGCATTAAGATAGAGATTGGATCATCATCACAAGGACAAGAAGCGGATGGATAAAAGTGAGTAGGACTCTTTAGATTCAAATTCAAATTCAAATGGTCAGAGACTTTCAAGGGAGAATAGGACTCATCAAGGGTAGAATAATTTTGGTATAAATAAAAAGGTTGGGGGGGTGGGGGACAGCATGTAACCGGGGCAAAGATCTCATAAGAAGAAGGAGAAAAAATAGAGATTGATTGGTGAAAATACTTTGACTTTATTTCAATTCATAGATTAAGTTTTATTGTTTAAGATTATAGGATTGAATTCTCTATTTCTTTTGGATTTTATAAGTTTGAGACAATTATGTTAAATCTTGCTATGGGTTTTTTCATTGAGCCATAGGATTATGAATATATGATTCTGACGTAAACAGTTGTTTTTCATGTTATTGATGTGATCTTTTGCTACATTATTATTTGTGAACATAGTGTTGTCTTTAGATCTGATATTCATTTTTATATATAGAAATTGTGGTTTTTAGAGTGGGGAATAGATTATAGAATTAAATTTGAGAAAGTAGATGAATATAATGTCATATCTTCCAATTAGGAATTCGGTGCTATAATTCTTAATTGTCACTTTGTTAATCTCTCTATAGTCTATGCACATTCTCATAGATCCATCTTTCTTCTACATGAATGGATTAGGTATGGTGTGAACCTCCCATAGATCCAACCAAGCCCTGAGTTAAAGATGCAAACTCCTACACCTTTAGCTATTTGATAGAATCTGGGAAGAATTTGTTGTCAAACTCTTCCTTGAATCTTCCCCGTGTTAGTGCAGTGAGACTTCCTAGTCCCCAACTAGAAGCTGCCTTTAGGTATCCCACCATATTTCTACTTCTCCTTGCAAAAAGGTACCAGCGTACAGTACCTTTTGGTCTTTAATGCATCCACAGATCTCGTATGCCCTTTTGAGATTAAAAATCCACTTTTCAAATCTCAATGCTCCTTCACTACCAGAAAATATGGATAATGGTGGATTTGGAACTTCTCTGTGGGGGACACACTAATTAGTCTTGTTGTGATGGACGAAGACTGTGGGGTTGGGACATGCAACACTGGGTTACACATCCTACATTCATGATAGATAAGCTACAATACACCCAAGTATACTAGCAATATGCAATAAAATTGTAGCAAAATAACAAAAGTCAGATAATCTAAGCAATGTGATATGCAATTGCAAAACACATGGTATCGTTAATAAACAAAATACCCAACATTGTCTTTTCCCAAAATATGCATTAGATAGATATAATTTTCCAAAAGCATAGAGTATTCTCTCCCAAAACGCGAGACCTTCTCAAAATGAACCAATTCTGATGGGAACCAAGGCAGGCCTACTCTTAAAGATCCTTTGCAAGTTCCAGATGGGCCAATTACAAGATCGAGAGCCAAGAAGATCAAGGAAGCAATGCAAGCATTAGTACAAACCACTTGGGAAGAAGCTAGCAAGAGCCCAACACTCAAGATGGGCTTGAAAGAAGAAGAACCAGATTTGATCCACTTGATCCAAGCTGTAGAAGACTTGACTTAGAAATATGGTCTTTAGATATTAAGGTTTTCAATTTGTTTAAAGGATTTTTATTATTAGTTTTGAATAAGTGGGCTTGAGGATGCTTAACCCACAAATGTCTTACTTATTTCAACTAGGGTTTAGAAGTACTGTAGCATGACATTGTTCACGCTACAGTACCCGCAGCTACTATTCACTAAGGACATTTTTGAGAAAAAGGGTTTCAAATTTTAGTCTAGGGTTTTATCATATCTTGGGGAGGGTATTTAAAGGATGTAACCAGCCATTTCAAGGCAGATATTATTTTATTTTAAATTTTAATTGTGAGTGAGTTTTCTCCTCTTGTTCTTAATTGAATTCTTGAACTTATTAAAAGTAAATCACAACCTTTGTAGCGTTCCTCATCGTAATTTGGGTTCTTGAGACGGGATTTCAATGGGTTTAGATTTTGATATAATCTAGGTTCTTGAAACGAGTTCTCAACGGGTCTAAATTCTCCATCCATAAACTTGAGTTTGGCGTTCTTGGGTAAGTTTTCAAATTGATTGTGGGTTCAAGGGATTCTCTTCCAGCGAGTTCATATCATTTGGTATCAGAGCCAGGTTTCCAATCAGGTCTGATTCTATCTTTTTATTTATTGTATCGTTAATTCTAGGGCTTAAATGTTCTAGGATTGCCAAAAAAAAAAAAAAACACACAAAAATTCGTTTTTCCTAGGGCTGCCAAAATTTGCACCATCTAGAATTTGAAATTTCTAGGGCTTCATTGATTCCCTTCTATTTCCTTGTCAATTTGTATGTGTTTGAATTCAATTGTTTGATTATCACAATTGAATATTCTATTTGTGGTTGAATTGTTGAGAAAAGAAAAGAAAAAAAAAAGGAAAGGAAAAGAAAAGAAAGGAAAAGAAAAGAAAAGAAAGGAAACGAAAAGAAAAGAAAAGAAAAGAAAAGAAAGGAAAAGAAAAGAAAAGAAATTGTCCAAAAAAAAAAGTGTAGAAAAATCCAAAAAAAATTTTCTTCAGCCTTTCATCATAGGGGTTGTGCATCCTTCATTATAGTTGGTATCTTGTGTTACAGTCACTCTTCCATTCGTATAATTTCCGTGATTCTCATGTCGTTTCTTTCCTTCCGTGTTTCTCTTGTTCTTGTTTCTTGGATCTAATTGCTAGTTGGGATTAAACAAGATTGCTTTGTCTTGATTGAGTTCAATTAGTTCTGAAAGAACTTGAGTGGGAAAACTCGAGATAAAAGGCAAGAGAGTGTGAGATTATTATCGAAAAAAAAAAGTCAATTGAGAGTGAAACACGAGTGGAGTGCCATCATTTGAATGTAAACACATAAGGGAGCGTGTGAGGTCCTCTCTTTTTTTGCTAACATTTTCTTTTTGCTGCACATTACAATGTCTCACCGCAATGGCTCATCACCCAAGGGGATAGCAGATAACTCATTTGTGTTGCAAGCCATGCAACAACAGCTTGAGCGGATGAACATGCTATTGGGACAAATGGAGGATAGGATGAATCAACAACAAGCAAAGATTAGAAATTTGCAAGGTGGGAGAAATCGGAGGCGACGTGAGCCTAGGGTTGAAAATGCATATGAGAATGAAGGAGATGATGAGGATGAGGAAGACCTAACATCTGAAATTGGGTTGGGTAGACATAGAGGAGTTAGGCGTGAAAGAGGATTTGAGGGGAACCTAGGGGGTCAGGATGGTGTCGATAGGGACTTGGGGAGCATCAAAATAACAATACCATCTTTCCAAGGTGGAACTGACCCAAAGGTTTATCTAGAGTGGGAGAAAAAAATAGATTTGGTATTTGATTGTCATAATTACTCTGAGGAGAAGAAAGTAAAGTCGGCAGTAATTGAATTCACTGATTATGCTATTATTTGGTGGGATCAATTAGTGACCACTAGGAGGAGGAATCATGAGAGGCCTATAGAGACATGGGGAGAGTTGAAAGCTCTCATAAGGCGGAGATTTGTACCTAGTCACTACTATCGGGACCTTTATCAAAAGCTCCAAAATCTTACACAGGGGTCTAAGAGTGTGGAGGATTACCATAAAGAGATGGAGGTGGCTATGATTCGGGCTAATGTAGAGAAGGACCGGGAGGCCACCATGGCTAGATTTTTGAGTGGTTTGAATAGAGATATAGCCAATGTGGTTGAATTGCAACATTATGTGGAGATAGAGGACATGGTGCACATGGCTATGAAGGTGGAGAGGCAATTAAAGAGAAAAGGGACAGCAAGGTACCCTTCGATTTCTAGCACTACTTGGAAATCAAAGTGGGATAAGAATGATCTTGCTAAAGCAAAGAGAAAGATTGAACCACCTAAGGGCAAAGATGAGGGACCTAGCAGCAAAGCCAAGGTAGAATCTCAACCTTCAAGGAATAGAGATATTAAATGTTTTAAGTGTTTGGGTTCAGGGCACATTGCTTCTCAATGTCCAAATAGGCGAGTGATGATTATGCGTGACGATGGAGAGGTGATGACTGAGAGTGAGGATGATCGTAATGGAGTGCCTAAGTTGGTTGATGCTAGTGATGACGAATGAGTGATATATGCTATGAGTGAGTCTCTTATTGTTAGGCGTGCTCTCAACACACACATTAAGGTGGATGATGCCGAGCAATAGAGAGAACATTTTTCATACTAGATGCCACATCAATAGCAAAGTATGTAGTATGATCATTGATGGAGGGAGTTGTATTAATGTGGTTAGCACTACTTTGGTTGAGAAATTCAATTTACCAACCTTAAAAAACCCTAGACCATACAAATTGCAGTGGTTGAATGATTGTGGGGAAGTTAGGGTGGATAGACAAGTGTTAGTTCCTTTTTCAATTGGGAGGTATCAGGATGAGGTGCTTTGTGATGTTGTGCCTATTGACCGGTGCAAAACTGCAAGTGCACAGTATCGTAGTTTTATAGTAAAGTGATAAGAAGAGTATTGTCCTCAGGGATTGGTACCTTACTCTTGCCAAATACCAAAATTACACTAATCTCAATTTTATCTAGAGGAATCACTAAGGTTTTTTTGTAGTTGCAAAATAAACTAAGATCAACTCAAAGGGAAATATGCAAGAGAAACAAAACTGACGTTCGAAGATCAACTTGATGGGGAAGAAAACTTCTAGGAAATCGATTTCACCTAATTCTTCACTATGCTTTTCTCATCCAGCTAACTTAATTTAATTCTCTTTTATCTATTAGCAAATCTCTAAATCATCCAAAAGCCTCTTTCGATAGCCAATTGAAAATGACTCTTGTTTATCAATTCACACAAGAATATGCAAATTTAATAAAGCAAGACAACAATAAAACCAATGATTTAATTACTATATAGGTTCATACAAGTCTTTCGATCTCTATACTTACCTATGCTGAAATATTCAAGATCTACCCTATGATTCCCTCTTTCGATAGCAAATCACAAGATTAAAAATCATCTAATCAATGGCCAGTTAATTAGAAGCAATAAACTCAGAATAAATCAGATAAACAAAGAGAGAATTGCATTAAATTAGCGTAGACAATCAAGCACAGTTCGGAAATAGGTTACATCGTTTTCCTAGAATAAAGAAAATTTAGCTCATGCTAGAAATAGAATTCAACATAAACGAATTCACCATAATCGTTCTGAGAAGATTGGAAGAAAATAAACATTGAAAAATCCTCCTTGCAGCCGCAACTCGTCTTCAAAAGTTCAAGGGAACGATTCAACGCTTTTCTCCCATCCGTGCTCGTGTATGATTCCAACGTACGTGCAATAATTGGAATTCCTCTCCAAAACAGATGATTTGAATCCCTCTAGCTATGTTTTTCTATCCCTGATGAGTGTGCGAAAGTGCACTCTATATACCCTATTATTGGACTAAGATACTAAAATGTGAATAGAAATCATAGGAATTAATGTGTATTCTTAAATTGAATTTCTATTTACGTTGGGATACTCCTAAGCAGTTTTTTTATGTCTAATTTCAGAGTTTATAAAAGAGCAAGTCAAGCCCAGCCAAATTCAAAGGAGGACATTCATGGGGTTTGAGAGAAATTTGGAAGAAAAGAAAAAGAAAAAAATCACAAAATGAAACCACAAGAAGTCCAAGTCCGAAATTCGCTAGGAGACAATCTGGATATACTTTAGTGTTTTGATCTTATCTTTTTAATCATATATCAGATTGATACGATTCTTAATGCATTGGAAAGCTATCTTAAAGGGCTATAACTTTGTCTCTAATAAGGATTTTCAAATTCGAAGTCCTGAAGGCTGTACACAGCTGCCAAGATATGTCCTAAAATTTAGGCGATTTTTTTTATGCGGAAATCAAGAGGACATTAGGGTTTCTTTCTTACCCTATATAAGCATATCATTAGCACGAAATGGAGAGGGGGAAGAGGCACAAGAGGCAGATCTGAAGAGAGGAGAAAATCACTTCCATGGCCACCGTTCGCTTTAGTTTTCTCTGGAGATTTTTGTTGTCCATTATATTTATGGGTAACTAAATTCTCAAGTAGGGTTAGGGATGAACTTGCACATTAGATGGTATTTCTAATTTATTCTTAATTCATGTATTTGATTTTCAATTTCTAAAACTCTTTTGTTTTATCATTCTCAATTCATCGTTGATGTTTTCTTCTCCGAATAATCATAGAATTTATTCTGTTTATGGATTCAGTCATGCTTTTTCTATTGAATGGATTAGTTCTTTGATTATGTTTGGATCAATTATTTATCTATATTGATTTAGTTTTTTGCTGCAATATCGCTTCCTGAGTATATTGTCGTCATTGGATTTTATCAATAGGGATAGTAATTCACGTTTTTTAAAAGTGATGAATGTTTTTTCAAAGGGTTTCATTTTATTTAAGTCTGGTTTATAAATCTATACCTTCCGATTAGGAATTGCGGGAATTGAGTTCCTAATTGAGTTATCTAATGAATTAAGAATAATTAAAATACCAGATTTGTGCAAGGGATTCCCGACACTCTACTGTTTGTCAAATTTGAGTACTTTTTCCGTTAATCACTTTACTTCACTTTAATTTACATTTAAAATTAATCTTTGTTTTCCATTATCTATTTAATATTTTTCTTTAGTTTCTTTGTTTCTCTTGCTATTCTTTTAATTTGTCTCCCTGTGGAATCGACACCCCAAAGCTGTGCTACAACTATCGCGTTATTCTTTGGGCATAATCAGTCCCAAGAAGTGTTCTCCAGTCAAAAGTTGCGGCCCTAGAGTGAAAAATTCCTTTTTATATGGTGTGACGGCGGAAAACCTTAAATCTGTCAAAATACGATGTTCGCTCGAGCGGGGTGTCAAGCGCACATCGAGAGTTTGACTCTGCTTGATTTCGCTCGAGCATCCTATTGAGCGCACATCGAGCGTTCGACTCTGCCTGATTTCGCTCGAGCGGCCAAAAGCCTTCGCTCGAGCGAACTTGTAAAATCTGCAATATGAAATTTTGCAAGTCATCAAATACCCCCAAACTTACAACTTTGTTTGTCCTCAAACAAAAAGGAAAGCAAATGATAGTTTAGGCAATATCGACTCGACCCGAATGAGAAGTATCATCACTCACCAATCTTTTATGAAATTAGATTTCATCTCTAGTATCTTACTCTTTTAACATCAAAGATAGCAGGAAAATCAATCAAAAATTTTGCAATTTGTCAAGTAAGAGTTAGGCGTTTACTTCAACCTATAGCTAAGACCTTGAGTGTGTGTGTGATATAGTCAATTTAACCTCAAACCACCTGCAAGCTCAGATAAAAGTAGAACAACCAAAATCTGAAGAATTCTCTTAAAACTTAACCCCATAGTCCAATTTTCAGAAATCCTCTCCACTAATGTAGTCAATACCAAAAATCAGAGATCAAAAGGTCTTCAATAAGGTTGTAATGATAGGCCACAAGGTGAGGGTTAAGAAAGAACTGGATATGGAAAATCAAAGCAAACTGGGAAAATACTTAGTGAACAGGACATTAAAAGAGAAACCCACATGATTAAAATCATAGCTCTTTCTTGGCAATATGCTCATACTTGTGGCATTATTATTGCTATAATCACTGTTGTAATACCAACAATTCCCTTAACAAAATCTGAGGTAATTCACACTCCGCTTAGCGACTTCTTTTTTTTTTCTCTTTTTCTTTTTCTTCTTCTTCTTCTTCTCTCTCTCTCTCTTTTTTTTTTTTTCAGTCACTTCCTTTCTTCTTCTTTTTCTTCTTCTTCTTTGATCAAACAAAGCAAACATAATACGGTTCATCATGAAACCAATTTTTCTCTTTTAAAAGTAACTCTCCACCAAAGTATTTTCTCAAACTATCAAAGGTAGATTCATTGTTTTTCAGGCTTAGAGCTGGCATAGTTTATGTAGTTCAAAGAATAAATAAAGGCTTATGAAGACTCAAGGGGGTTGACTATGGAAACACACCATGTAATGATGGCATGACATTTAGGACAGTTGGGAAAGCTTTTTGGTTATGCCAAAGAAATGCCTAGATCATTTCTCTAATATTTGGTCTCAACTAGGATTTCGCCTCAAGGACCCATCAACGGATTCTAGAGCAAAGCAAAATCGAACCTCCCTCTTTCAATTAATTCAACTTCTTCTCTTCATAAGCAAAATGGAGTAAGAGAAAAACGACTATGTGCTCAATTGTGTTCAAGGTCAAAGATTTAAACCAAAGTACCCACAAAACTTCACTTGACATAAAAGAAATTTTTGAAAATTTTTCTCAAAACCATCTTCAATCACAAATTTCAGAGTCATAGAGAATTCAATCTTACTCCAATGCATGCTTGGTAAGAGAATCAAACATCCCATCAACAACCCAAGACTTAGAAAACAAGAGGATCAAATGATTATAGGAGTTTACACCCCCAAACTTAAACTAAACAATGTCCTCATTGTAATGCAAAAGTAAAAAGGATTGCAGAAATAAAGGAACTTCCCTGGTTTCATGGTGAATCTTCCGTGGATTAGAATTTTTCAGCTCTTTATTCATGCTAAATAAACCTGCATCAAAAATCAATTTATTAAAACTTAAATAAATAAAGATAATAAAATAAATGAAAGAATGAAAGATAGATCTATGGGTTGCCTCCCATAAGCGCTTGTTTTAAAGTCTACAGCCAGACTTTTCAATCATCATTAATTAGGATCTCCAAGAGGAATAAATGCATAGTTCCTCTCCATTTGCTCTCCATAGTAGTGCTTCAATCTCTGACCATTAACTCTGAAAATATTCCCAGTCTTGTCCTTCAAATCTACTACTCCAAAAGAGAAAACTTCATGAATTGTATAAGGACCCGTCCATCTTGATTTCAACTTTCCTGGAAAGAGTTTGAGTCGTGAATTGAAGAGTAAAACTTGTTGTCCTGGAGCAAACTCTCGCCTAAGAATCTATTTTGTCATGCCACTTCTTCGTCTTTTCTTTATAGATCTTTGCATTTTCATATGCATCATTCCAGAACTCTTCCATCTCATTCAATTGAAGAAGTCGCTTTTCACCTGCTGCCTTCAAATCAAAATTAAACTTTTTTACAGCCCAATAAGCTCTATGCTCCAACTTTACAAGAAGATGACATGCCTTTCCAAACACTAGTCGATATGGAGACATCCCGATAGGTGTTTTAAAGGCTGTACGGTATGCTCACAAAGCATCATCAAGCTTCTTCGCCCAATCCTTTCAATTGATTTTAACCGTCTTCTCAAGGATGTTCTTGATCTCTCTATTTGAAATTTCAGCTTGACCATTAGTTTGAGGATGGTAAGCAAGTGCTATCTTGTGCTTCACACCATATTTAGACAGAAGATTCTCAAACAACTTGTTGCAAAAGTGAGTCCCTTCATCACTAATAATAGCTCGTGGAGTGCCAAATCTTGTGAATATGTTCTTGTGCAGAAATTTGAGCACTACCTTTGCATCATTTGTTATTGTAGCAATTGCTTCCACCCATTTTGACACATAGTCAACTGCTAATAAGATATAAGCAAAACCAAAAGAATGAGGAAAAGGCCCCATAAAATCTATTCCCCAAACATCAAACAACTCAACTTCTAAGATACCTTTCAGTGGTAACTCATGACGCCTTGAAATATTTCCCATACGTTGGCACCGATCACAAGTTTTCACCCAAATGTAAGTATCACGAAAAATAGAAAGCCAATAGAACCCACTTTGAAGTACCTTAGCTGCTGTACGGGTGGCTCCAAAGTGTCCTCCATATGATGATGAATGGCAATGATGGAGGATGCCTTGCATCTCTTCTTCTGGCACACATCTTCTAATGATTTGATCAAGGCATCTTTTGAACAACAAAGGCTCATCCCAAAGGTAATAATTCACATCATGCAAAAATTTCTTACGTTGATGGTAAGTAAGATCAGGTGGTAAAACTTTACAAGCTAGATAGTTAACAATATCAGCATACCACGGAAGCTTGATCTCACATGCAAACAACTGCTCATCAGGGAATGCCTCTTGGACCACTGAATTTGGTCTTTCTTCCTCTTGCTCTAACTGAGAGAGATGGTCAGCCACTAAATTTTCACTTCCTTTCTTATCTCGAATCTCCAAATCAAATTCTTGAAGAAGGAGGATCCAACGAATTAGCCTAGGCTTAGCATCCTTCTTGCCAAACAAATAGCGAAGTGCTGCATGATCAGTGAACACTATCACCTTTGTACCAATGAGGTAGGACCAAAATTTGTCACAAGCAAACACCACAACAAGCATCTCCTTCTCAGTTGTCGTATAATTCAATTGAGCTTCATTCAATGTCCGGCTTGCATATCAGATGGCTCTAAACAACTTGTCTCACCTTTGTCCCAACACTGCTCCAATTGCAAAGTCACTTGCATCACACATAACTTCAAAAGGTTGACTCCAATCAGGCACAATCACAATTGGTGCTGAAATTAGCTTCTCCTTGAGTGCATTAAAGGCCTGCAAACAAATGACATCAAAGTCAAATGCAGAATTTTTCTCAAGAAGATTACATAAAGGTTTAGAGAGTTTAGAAAAATCCTTGATAAATCTTCTATAAAATCCCGCATGTCCCAGAAAACTTCTGATTCCCTTCACATTTTTTGGAGGTGGTAGTTTCTCTATGGTTGCAATTTTGGCTCGATCCACCTCAATTCCTTTAGATGACACTCTATGGCCTAGCACGATCCCTTCTTGAACCATGAAATGACACTTCTCCCAGTTCAGGACTAGATTTTTATCTTCACATCTCTGCAAAACAAGAGCTAAGTTATGCAAACAATGATCAAAAGATGTACCAAAAACTGAAAAGTCATCCATGAATACTTCCATTATATCTTCCACCATGTCAGAAAAAATAGCCATCATGCAACGTTGAAATGTCGCAGGGGCATTGCACAATCCAAAGGGCATCCTCCTAAAAGCAAATGTTCCATAGGGGCATGTGAATGTAGTTTTCTCTTGATCTTCAGGAGCTATAGCAATCTGATTATACCCTGAATAACCATCCAAAAAATAATAGTAGGAGTACCCAGCCAATCGATCCAACATCTGATCAATGAATGGAAGTGGAAAATGATCCATCCTTGTTACTTTATTCAACTTGCGGTAATCCATGCATACACGTCATCCCGTGACCGTTCTTGTAGGAATGAACTCATTATTGTCATTTTTCACCACAATCATTCCACCCTTCTTTGGTACAACTTGCACTGGACTTGACCGGTGCAAAACTGCAATTGCACAGTATCGTAGTTTTATAGTAAAGTGATAAGAAGAGTATCGTCCTCAGGGATTGGTACCTTACTCTTGCCAAATACCAAAATTATACTAATCTCAATTTTATCTAGAGGAATCACTAAGGTTTTTTTGTAGTTGCAAATTAAACTAAGATCAACTAAAAGGGAAATATGCAAGAGAAACAAAACTGACGTTCGAAGATCAACTTGATGGGGAAGAAAGCTTCTAGGAAATCGATTTCACCTAATTCTTCACTATGCTTTTCTCATCCAGCTAATTTAATTTAATTCTCTTTTATCTATTAGCAAATCTCTAAATCATCCAAAAGCCTCTTTCGATAGTCAGTTGAAAATGACTCTTGTTTATCAATTCACACAAGAATATGCAAATTTAATAAAGCAAGACAACAATAAAACCAATGATTTAATTACTACATAGGTTCATACAAGTCTTTCGAGCTCTATACTTACCTATACTGAAATATTCAAGATCTACCCTATGATTCCCTCTTTCGATAGCAAATCACAAGATTAAAAATCATCTAATCAATGGCCAGTTAATTAGAAGCAATAAACTCAGAATAAATCAGATAAACAAAGAGAGAATTGCATTAAATTAGCGTAGACAATCAAGCATAGTTCGGAAATAGGTTACATCGTTTTCCTAGAATAAAGAAAATTTAGCTCATGCTAAAAATGGAATTCAACATAAACGAATTCACCATAATCGTTCTAAAAAGATTGGAAGAAAATAAACACTGAAAAATCCTCCTTGCAGCCGCAACTCGTCTTCAAAAGTTCAAGGGAACGATTCAACGCTTTTCTCCCGTCCGTGCTCGTGTATGATTCCAATGTACGTGCAATAATTGGAATTCCCTCTCCAAAACAGATGATTTGAATCCCTCTAGCTATGTTTTTCTGTCCCAAGAAGTGTTCTCCAGTCAAAAGTCGCGGCCCTAGAGTGAAAAATTCCTTTTTATATGGTGTGACGGCGAAAAACCTTAAATCTGTCAAAATACGATGTTCGTTCGAGCGGGGTGTCGAGCGCACATTGAGCGTTCGACTCTGCCTGATTTCACTCGAGCATCCTATCGAGCGCACGTCGAGCGTTCGACTCTGCCTGATTTCGCTCGAGCGGCCAAAAGCCTCCGCTCGAGCGAACTTGTAAAATCTGCAATATGAAATTTTGCAAGTCATCACCTATGCATGCTGGCCATATTTTGTTGGGGAGGCCGTGGCAGTATGATAGGAGGGTGACACATGATGGGTTCGAAAACATGTACAGCTTTGTAAAGGAGGGCAAAACAATCAAGCTTGCTCCTTTAACTCCAAGCCAGGTCTATGAAGATCAACTAAAACTGAAAAGTGAGGTTGCTCAAAAAAGAAAGAGTGAAAATGAGAGTGATAAAAAAAGAATGAGTGAAAATGAGAGTGATAAAAAAAGAATGAGTGAAAAAGAGATTGAGCAGAAAAGA
The DNA here is from genome assembly GCF_018687715.1 of Carya illinoinensis. Taxonomy (NCBI): domain Eukaryota; kingdom Viridiplantae; phylum Streptophyta; class Magnoliopsida; order Fagales; family Juglandaceae; genus Carya; species Carya illinoinensis. Next base: position 22,471,173 of record NC_056765.1, read on the forward strand.
AAGAGTGATAGTGAAAATGAGCACAACAAAAAGAGTGAAAAAGAAAGTAGAGATGTGGCTGAGAGTAGAGAAAGAAAAGTAGAACCACGAGAGAAAAAAGAAAGAGAGTCTGCAGAGAGGAAAGGAAAGACAAAAGTGAGTTTCTATACCAGAGAGAGTGAGGTTAAGAGGGCTTTCTTCGCAGATCGCCCAATGATTTTTCTTGTCTATAAAGAGTCTTATCTTACTCTTGATGACACTCACCAGTCTCTTCCTAGTTTGGCTATTTCCTTGTTGCAGGAGTTTGATGATGTATTCCCAGAGGAGATGCCTAATGAGTTGCCACCCATTAAAGGCATTGAGCATCAGATTGATTTTGTACCTGGAGCTGCTATTCCAAACCGACTAGCCTATAGAAGTAATCTAGAGGAGACAAAGGAGCTTCAGAGGCAAGTTGAGGACTTGATGAGCAAGGAGTACGTGAGGAAGAGCATGAGCCCATGTGCAATATCAGTGTTATTAGTGCCAAAGAAGGATGGGACGTGGAGAATGTGTGTTGATTGCAGGACGGTCAACAATATTACGTTAAAGTATCGGCATCCCATTCCTAGATTAGATGATATGCTTGATGAATTTCATGGCTCTTGTATTTTTAGTAAAATTGATCTCAAAAGTGGGTACCATCAAATTAGAATGAAAGAGGGTGATGAATGGAAAACTGCTTTTAAGACCAAGTATGGCCTTTATGAATGGTTGGTTATGCCATTTGGACTTACAAATGTGCTCAGTACTTTCATGAGATTGATGAACCATGTCCTACATGCATTCATTGGCAAGTTTGTGGTTGTGTATTTTGATGATATCCTAGTCTACAACAAGGACTTAAATGAGCATATTGAGCATTTGAGATGTGTGATTGATGTGTTGAGATGTGAAAAGTTGTATGCTAATTTCAAGAAATGTACCTTTTGCATGGAAAGAGTTGTTTTTCTTGGATATGTTGTTAGTACAAAGGGTATTGAGGTGGATGAAGAGAAAGTCAAGGCCATCAAGGAGTGGCCAACGCCAAAGAGCATCACTGAGGTAAGAAGCTTTCATGGCTTAGCTAACTTTTATCGGCGTTTTGTTAAAGACTTAAGCACCATTGTTGCACCACTCACTGAAGTCATTAAAAAGAATGTTGGGTTTCATTGGGGGGCTACTCAAGAGAATGCTTTTGCCACCCTTAAAGAAAGGTTGTGCTCTGCACCTGTGCTAGCATTACCTGATTTTAACAAAACTTTTGAGATTGAATGTGATGCCTCAGGTATAGGGATTGGAGCTGTTTTGATGCAGGACAGGCAGCCCATAGCCTTCTTCAGTGAAAAGTTAAGTGGGGCCCCACTCAAGTACCCTACTTATGACAAAGAGCTTTATGCTCTTATTCGTGCATTGGAGACTTGGCAGCACTACCTATGGCCTAGGGAATTTGTGATCCACACCGATCATGAATCATTGAAGAATCTCAAGGGTCAAGGTAAGTTGAATAAAAGGCGTGCTCATTGGATGGAATACATTGAGACATTTCCATATGTCATCTATTACAAGCAAGGTAAGGAGAACATTGTTGCTGATGCTTTATCTCGAAGATATGTACTTCTTACTTCTATGAGTGCTAAGATGCTTGGGTTTGAATATGCGAAAGACCTATATGCCGATGACGCCGACTTCTCTAATGTGTACATGGCATGTGATAAGGTGGCATTTGGTAAGTTTTACAAGCATGAGGGTTACTTGTTTAAAGAAAACAAACTTTGTGTGCCAAGTTGTTCTATGCGTGAATTACTAGTGCGTGAGGCACATGGTGGAGGATTAATGGGACACTTTGGTGTCAAGAAGACTTTGGATGTTTTGCATGAACATTTCTTTTGGCCTAAGATGAAGAGAGATGTCACTCGCATTTGTGGCATATGCATTACTTGTAGGAAGGCCAAATCTAAAGTGTTGCCACATGGGTTGTATACACCCTTACCCGTTCCTAGTGAACCATAGGTCAACATATCTATGGACTTTGTTTTGGGGCTACCTAGGACAAAAAGGGGTAGAGATTCTATTTTTGTGGTTGTGGATAGATTTAGTAAGATGACACATTTCATTCCATGCCATAAAACAGATGATGCCACAAACATAGCTGACTTGTTTTTCAGGGAGATAGTGCGACTCCATGGTGTTCCCAGGAGTATTGTTCTGATAGGGATGTTAAATTCCTTAGCTACTTTTGGAAGGTGTTGTGGGGGAAATTGGGTACCAAGCTCTTATTTTCCACTACTTGTCATCTGCAGATTGATGGTTAGACTAAAGTAGTTAATAGGACCTTAACTCAGCTTTTACGCATTGTTGTTCATAAGAATTTAAAAACTTGGGAGGATTGTTTGTCATTCATAGAGTTTGCATATAATAGGACCATGCATACTACTACTTCATATTCTCCTTTTGAAATTGTTTATGGATTCAATCCGCTTACTCCTTTAGATTTGATGCCTTTACCGGTTGATGGCAGGAGTAGCTTGGATGGACAAAAGAAGGCAGAGTTGGTGAAGTCACTCCATGAGAGGGTACGGGTTCAAATTGCGTGAAAGAATGAAAGGGTTGCTTCCCAAGCCAATAAAGGGCAAAGGCGTTTCATCTTTGAACCTGGAGATTGGGTTTGGGTTCACATGCGCAAAGAAAGATTCCCAGCTCATTGGAGGACTAAGTTGCATCCTCGAGGAGATGAACCTTCCCAAATCGATGAGAAAATTAATGACAATGCCTATAAAGTGGAAGTGGATCTCCCAGGTGAGTATAATGTGTCTGCTACCTTCAATGTTTCTGATCTTTCTCCTTTTGATGTAGGTGAAGATTCGAGGACGAATCCTTTTGAGGAGAGGGGGAATGATGGGAACCAAGGCAGGCCTACTCTTAAAGATCCTTTGCAAGTTCCATATGGGCCAATTACAAGATCGAGAGCCAAGAAGATCAAGGAAGCAATGCAAGGATTAGTACAAACCACTTGGGAAGAAGCTAGTAAGAGTCCAACACTCAAGATGGGCTTGAAAGAGGAAGAACCAGCTTTGATCCACTTGATCCAAGCTGTGGAAGACTTGACTTAGAAATATGGCCTTTAGATATTAAGGTTTTCAATTTGTTTAAAGGATTTTTATTATTAGTTTTGAATAAGTGGACTTGAGGATAATTAACTCACATATGTCTTACTTATTTCAACTAGGGTTTAGAAGTACTGTAGCATGACACTGTTTACGCTACAGTACCCGCGGCTACTATTCACTAAGGGCATTTTTGAGAAAAAGGGTCTCAAATTTTAGTCTAGGGTTTTATCATGTTTTGGGGAGGGTATTTAAAGGATGTAACCAGCTATTTCAAGGCAGACATTATTTTATTTCAAATTTTAATTGTGAGTGAGTTTTCTCCTCTTGTTCTTAATTGAACTCTTGAACTTATCAAAGGTAAATCACAACCTTTGTGGCATTCCTCTTCGTAATTTGGGTTCTTGAGACGGGATTTCAACGGGTCTAAATTTTGATATAATCTAGGTTCTTGAAACGAGTTCTCAACGGGTCTAAATTCTCCATCCATAAACTTGAGTTTGGCGTTCTTGGGTAAGTTTTCAAATTGATTGTGGGTTCAAGGGATTCGCTTCCCGCGGGTTCATATGAAAGTCTCAAAACTCAAGACAAGCACTTTCTCTTGAAGGAAATGGGGTCCCAACTTTTGATTCCTTTTTTTTTTTCCCCATAAAAAGGGCTAGGATTTCACTTGCTTTCCTAAGAACCATTCCTTATCCTGATTCTTGATTCATTTGAATTCTTCAATAAACTGGAGTATCTCTGTGATCACTTGATCAATAGTCTCAAGGCGCTCCAAAATGGAGTGCTCAGGAGAGCTCAGGACCATCTTATGTACAATTCTCTTCAAAGAAGGTGTCGTCCTCTTCCGGTTGATCATTAGGGTTGTCGTCTAAGCCTGTAACAACTACTACCATTCCGGGAGGGGCCCGGAATGGTAGTGGAAACAACCACAATGAGATTTCAAGAAATCTCAGCAAGTAAATACGCAACATGTAATCGTTAATGCAGGCATACAAGAGGTTTATCATGAAATTCATGCATGGACATGTACTTGGTGCATGACTTGACCAGAACTTGACTTATGCATTGGACCATTTTCAAAAGACTTGTAATAGACACATTGACATTTTTAGAAAAACATCTTTGACTTTCTTTTCTGGTTGATCCTAATAAAAGTTTGCCTTACCAGAATCTATCACAAGATTTTCATTGAGTGATCAATAACATAACACGAGATTTTCATCAAGTGATACATAACATATGAGCTCTTGTTCTTGTTCAAAGGGTGGACACATCACAAATTCCCTTTGCATTGCTTGTAGTTGCTAGTTACAGAACCATTAACTGTCCGTACACTGTGATGAATACGTTTTAAACAGTCATTTCATATTAACTAGATAGTACTTTGTTGGATTACATGCCTTATGCACCCACTAGTGTGGTTCATGTTATGTTCAAGTTCATGTTCATGTTATGTATATTCACATTCATTCTATGTTTCAAGTTCACATTCATGCTATGTTGCTAGTACATGTTATGTTTTAAGTTCATATTCATGTCATGTCAAGTCAAGTTTAAGTTCAGTTTCAGTTCAAGTTATATCAGCTCATGCTATGTTATGTGTCAAATTACATTATGCTTATTATTTCATGTCATGTTTTGTCAAGTTATGTTATGCTTATTATTTTATGTCATGTTATGTCAAGTTATGTCATGCTTACTATTGACTTTGATTGTGCATTCATGCCTTTACTATCCATACATGCATTATTAACCCATATGGGAGTTTCCTATTAACTTGCTGCGCTGTAGACATAATGCAAAGCTTACAACTTCCATAGTTAGGTTTTGTTTTGGAAGTATTTTGGTCTCGCTAGTCAAGTTATCCAAGTTTCTAGATGAATTGGTCCAATAGTGTATTTTGGTAATGTAAATATAGAGCCTAGTCTCCCACGTTTTGAGATTACAATGTTCTGAGACTCGTACTGTAATCGTGGATGTTTATTTTATTAAGTATGCATGGATTACGCTCTAAATATTTGAAATGATATAAGTTTTGTGCATAGATTTGCTCAAGAAAACATTATCCACTGTGAATATTGCACAATGCTAGATGTATGTTAGGAATATTGATTCTTATATGTCATGAACGAGGGTAGGTAATCTTGTATTGCATGTCCCGAGGCTTCGAATGTCCATCTGAACCCAAGTGAAATCTTGAGGTGTCACAAAAGTGGGAGGATATCTCGATGAATTTTGTAGTCAGTTTTTCAAGGACCCTGACTAGAAATAATACTATCTGGTGATAGTTAATCATCTAACAAAAAGTGCTCACTTCATACCCATCAAGAATACAGATTCTTTAGAGATATTGATGAGAGTTTATATAGTAGAGATTGTTAGATTGCATGGAGTGCCTAAGATGATTATGTCAGATCAAGACCCTCATTACAGAATTCAGTGGACACTAGTTTGAAGTTTAGTAGTGCATGCCATCCACAAATAGATGGGCAAATAGAAAGGACAATTTAGACTTTGGATGATATGCTAAGAGCCTGTGCATTGGAGCATGAAGGGAATTGGGAGAAGCAACTACCTTTGGTAGAGTTTGCCTACAACAATAGTTTCCAGGCCCCCATTTAGATGGCACCATATGAAGCCTTGTACATTAGAAAGTGTAGATCCCCATTATGTTACGATGAAGTAGGGGAAAGTTAGGTGTTTGGACCAAAAGTCTTGCAAGAGATAAGAGATTAAGTCCACATGATTAGAGAAAGTATGAAAACAGCACAGAGTCATGATTACGCTCAAATTATTACGTGGTGGTATAGTATATTTCAGGGTGTCGATCCACAGGGTATCAGAAGAAACACTACAAGATGCAAGCTTAAGAGAGAAGATTAAATGATAATATGACAAGAATATGAACATTCTACCTTAAGCAAGCAAATAAAATGAGATTAGGGCACGGATAAAATGGTAGGTAAAGCTTCAGGCTTCCATTAACCGAACCTAATACTCTTAAATTTTTCAATCTAAACTATATACACAATTAATAATTATAGCACCAAATTTCTAATTAGAAGATATGACGTTATACTCATCAACTTTCTGAAATTTAATTCTAGAATCTATACCCCCCTTTACAAACCACAATTTTCATATATAAAAATGAATATCAGATCTAAAGACAACACTATGTTCACAAACAATAGTGTCACAAAAGATCACTTCAATGATATGAAAAACAATTGTTTAAGTCACAATCATATATTCATAATCCTATAACTAAATGAAAAACCATAGCAAGATTTAACATAATAGTCTCAAACTTATAAAAATAAAAAACAAATGGAGAATTCAATCCTAGAATCTTAAACAATAAAACTTAATCTATGAATTGAAATAAAGTTAAAGTATTTTCACCAATCAATCTCTATCCTATGCTTTACCCAAGATTTAGTTGTCCATGGGAGAACTGAAAAAGTAGATGTGCTGTCTTTTTTCCTCCTTTTTTTGAGATCTCTGCCCTCTTACATGCCATCCCCCCCTCTTTCATTTATAATGAAATTGTTCTACCCTTGAAGAGTCCTATACTCCCTTGAAAGTCTCTAACCGTTTGAATTTGAATTTGAATCTGAAGAGTCCTACTCAATTTTATCCATTTGCTTCATGTCCTTGTGATGATGATCCAATCTCTATCTCAATACATGGGATTTCCTTTTGAAATGTCTTTCTATGTAGTTCACACGTTTCCCACCTACGAACTGGTCAACATCTTCATTTTTGAAATTTCAAATAGATTTTACCCATCCATCTCACCAATCCACCATACATCTCCATATCACTATTTTTGAAAATTGATTCTTTTATTCTTTTTATAAAGTCTTTCTCTATTGAAAGTCTTCTTAACATTGTGCTTTGGCTCTCATTTGACTGTGTGCTACGACCTCTTCCTCTTTTATAGACTCTGAAATTAAACATAAAAAAGTGCTTAGAAATATCTCAAAATAAATGAATAAAAATTAATTCTTATGATTTCTATTCACATTTTAGCATTCTAGTCTAATAATAGGGTATTTAGAGTGCACTTTTGTACACTCATCAAGTCAACATAAAAGCTATGCTACTAATTGAAGGAGGAGTATAGAATTTGAAGTTGGAGATTGAGTCTATGTAAAGGTATCAACTATGAGAGGAGTAAGTCATTTCGGTGTGAAAGACAAATTTAGTCCAAGATACGTGGGAACCTATGAAATAATGAAGAAAGTGGGGGCATTTGCGTACCATTTGGTGTTGCCAACTGAGTTATACTGTATCCACGTGTACTCATTGAAGAAGAGTTGTGGGAAATAGACACCAGCAGTGATGGATCCTGATAGTATACCTTTGCAATCCAACCTGACCAACAAAGTGAAGCTGGTACAGAAAATTGACTGGAAGGCAAAAGATCTACGAAACTACAAGATTCCATTGGTCAAAGTACTATGGCAAAATCATAATCTTCAAGAGGCGATTTAGGAGAAAGAAATTGATATGAGAGCCAAGTACTCATAGTTATTTGACACCTAATCCAGTCTTATTGTGTTTTGGTCTCTGCTTAGCTGATATATTGTTGTTACTTTGTATAGGATAGACTATACCAAATGTTGTTGTTCATTGTTTGGACATCAATAAAGTATATGTTTCCAATTTAGACTTTTGTTGACCATCCTTAGTGTGTATGCTTCATTTTGATCATGTTCTTCTTGTAGTTCCATGGCACAAGAGCACAAGGGCACCTGAAAATCAACTCTTTCTGCACAGCAAGTGCACAAGATGTAAGAAGAACATCGCGGGAGATGACTTTTTGAGTTGAATAGGGAGTTAGCCGCCTATTGGCAGGAGATGGAATGCCAAGAGCACCACCGCTTGCACAACTTAGATAACAATATTAACGATGTGGGATACAAGAGGAGAGCATTACCTCATGAAGAATGTTACCGCCATTGCACCATACTACGTGGTTAGATTGTGATAGTTTTAAGGCAAGGATGGCGCAGGACTAAGGGTAGTCCAACAGAGTAGCAGAGGAGCATGCCGCAGTGGCCAACGCTGAGCTCGCAACATCAGGCTCATCCATGTCATCACCTCACTGTGAACGTTTGCTAGTTGATGGACATGAGCTATATAGCGACGATGAAGAGGTTGTGCATCACCTCGATGCAGGTCATTTTGGCAATGCATCATATGATATATAGAGGATGATGTGTTCTACTACTTACCCCAGCATGCCATCTCAATGGACATCGACACACCCCTACCGAAGCCAACTAGTGATGTAACGCCCCTGTCTTGCAAGGGTTGGAGAGTTACTTCCTATAACCTAAAACTCACATTTCATCGAGATATTTACAGACTCCAAAATTTAAAATCATCAGAAATACTACAAAATCTCTTAATAAAATCCGCCAATCCTCAAAGATCTTCTATGAGTAATTCACTATACTTAAATAATCATCTCACCCAAGCTCCATTATCCTAATCCTTAACTGAACTATTCCAAGATCATCTGAAAAATATTGTCGAGATAAGGGGTGAGTTATCAACAACTCAGCAAGCAAATAACATATACTAGTGTGTAAATATGAGCTTTTATAGAGTTCAAAATGTAGAACAAAAAATTTACCTTTAGAATGCTAAAATCAGAACATTTACATTCAGAATGCAAAACATGTATCAAAATCTCAGAGCAAAACTTTCAAAAACTATCTTATTAAAAAATAATCCTTTGGCATAGCATAAATGATGATGATCATCATCATATCAGAACAGAGGCCATGTATAACTCCCGTGGTAGGGTTGTGCATTTGTAGATAACCAGGCAGAACATAATCACTCTATCACCAAGGTATGCACTCAAACAGAGACCACTACTATAACCCGTGATAGGGCCGTATCCACTATTATAACCCGTGGTTGGGCCATATCCACTATTATTACCCATGGTTGAGCCGTATCCACTATTATTACCTGTGGTTGGGCCATAACTAAACAAAGCAGAAGCAGAATCAAATTGATAATCAGAAGTCATGCGAAAGGTTTTTCAGCTTACACATCATATCGGAACAAAATACTGAGTAGCTTCATATGATTTCATATATTTAACAAAACAAAATCAATGTATCTTCATCTTAACCATAGCAAAACTTTAAGAATCTCATTTTCGCTCTTTTTACAAAGTTCATAAACAATATGCAAAAATAAGCTCATGTCTACACTAGTCCTGACAAAAGTACTTTCTCCTTCATACAGAGTTCATGAATAATGCCAAAACAAATAATTGAGGTTTTTTTTCACAATTCTTTTTTAAAACAAATCATGCATATTTAAAAGTCAACCTCGCTTCAGAAATTCCTCACAACAGTGTCAAAAAAATATCAATCATCACCCAAAAGCAGCGAAGGTGACCAAGCGAGACGGGTATAGAACCCCAATGGCAAAAACTCTAGCAGTTGAGGATGAAAAAGTTTCCATAACAAGAAAGAAATCATGAGAACGTGAGAGGAAGAGACAAAGGCTTACAGCGAGTGGCTGGAAACTTATGGAAGAGAAAGGCCATGCTCTATTTTATTCATGAAAAATAGGGGCTGGGCAGGGGTTTTAGATTCACTGACAACTAAGACTACGACAACTTCTTTGAGAGACAATGTGTATTTATAGAGAAGATTGAAAACCCTAGATGAGAACAAAAAAAAGGAATAGACGTATGAGAGACGTGCACGCATGGAAAAGATTATGATAGTTGGTTCTTATGAGAATGGGTTTGGACTTTTAGGTGTTCAGATAGGGTCCATTTCAAAATATTTGGGCCCACGGTTTGGATAGCATAGATAAAAAAAAAATTATAAAAAGGTTATTCCTTGTATTTTGGACCTCGAATCAAACTAATAAAAATAATCAAACTTGTTAAAAAAAAAAGTCTCTGCCCATAAAAAAAGAACAAGAAATATTTAAAAAACTCAAATGATTTTTTTTTCCGCACATATAAATCCAAACATGATTAAAAACAGGTTAGCATTGGACCCAAGTGTTACAAGTGATGATACATCTAGTGATAGACGTGGACACTAAGAAAGACCCTGATTTGACATTGTTAAAACTCCCTTTGATCTTAACTCAACCACACGTTTTGATAAACCTAATGTATGAGTATGAATGCATGTCAAACAATAAGCAAAAATGATTGAGACAACTTGGTTGAGAAAAAACCAAACACCTAGTGGGCAATCCTTAGAAACCATGCATAATGCCATAACCCACCAAGATCCATCCTAAATACACAATTTTTTAATTAGAAACTCAAAACTCAATCATACTTGATGGCAAATTTCATCCCAACATAACAAAACCAATCCAAAACTTCAACATGCACTCGATACTGAACCACAATCTCAAACAAGAGGACAACCAAACCCTAGAGGATGAGGCAATAAAGGAGTAGAGCACTTACTGTGTTTGAAAATTGTGTAGAAAAGGAGATCTACTTGATTTCTAAAGACCAAACTGCTCTAGAACATGAGAGGGGTGAGGAGTTGTGTTTAGCTATGTCACGTAGAGAAGTGGGAGAGCCATGGGTGAGTTTGAGAGGAAGTATCAGGGGTGAGGAGGGTCATGACTTATTTCCAACTAAGTATGGGACTTAGTTAAAGCATATAGCATGCACATGTGTGTTTTTTTTTTCAGTTGTTTGCACGGTTTTGCTTTCTTTTTTCTAGTTTTTGGTCTGTGTTCCATGTTCAAACCGAGCGGGGTTACGAGCCTTTTGTTCGGACACAGCTTTGGGCTGGTGCTCGTGGAGCATGGCAGTCGACGTTACGGCCGGGGGACGTATGGCCGACCTCTGCAGTGGAGGTAGTGTGGTCCATACGCAAGCTGGGTACTCGTGCTGTTCTTGGGCTCCTTATGCCGACGCCTAGGGTGGGTGTGCCGCCGAGCTCACGCCTGTGCTGGGTTTACGTGGCTTTGTTGTTTTGTTCGGTGTTTTGCTGTGTTGGTTTGTAGATTATTAGTAGTTTTAGGTGTAGGCTTTTGGACTTGGTGTTCAAAGCGGTGGTGTCCCTTATTCCACCTCCCTGGGAGGATGGAGGGGCTGGATATTCTGTATTATACAGAATGCTCTCTCGTTTTAGAGAGGTTAGAAGTTGAGACAAAGTCCGTCACTTAGGGTGCGGGGATGCTCCAGTGCTGATGCGTAGTTTGGCTCATAGTTTAGATTTTTCTGTACTCATAAGTCACATTTGTAACTTCGTTATGATGAATGAATGTATTTACATTTTCAAAAAAAAAAAAATATAGCATGCACATGACTTAGCCATCACTGCTCAAAGTCCCACTAGGACTTAAACTTTAGTAACACTCAGACTCCATATGTATGACCATGAAAAAAAAAATGCAGAAAAATTAAACAAAACCAAAAGCAAACTATGTTCACTTGCAGAAAATGCCATATGCAAAAGGAAAAAGTCACGAAAATAAAAGATTAATAAAATACCATAAAGGCTGACCCACACCCTCAAAAACAATTTTAAGCAACTTAAATCTCTTGAAGCCAAATCACTTGCCTAAATGCACCAAGTGTCCAAGTACAATGTACCACTCACACAATCAACCTTGTAAGAGGTTCATACTCTCTTATTTGAAATAAAGAGCAAAAAAAAAAAAAAAAAAGAAAAAAAAAAACGTGTGGACACACCACAAAGTCATCATGGCCAAAGTCTATGTGGGTGTGTGACTGAGGCAGTTTACTACCACCATCAAATATTTAAATATGTACCATCAAATATTTAAATATTTAAATATATATACTTCCAAATGAGTTATTTTTGACCTCAAAAGTTAAATTTTATGCTAAGGCCTAGATACTTGTTAGAATATGTCTTCCAAACACAAGGTTGCATAACCCTTGATATGTCCATTTTATTGCTCATCTCTTTTCGCAATGAATAGGTTAACAATTTTTTTATGAGGGCTTGAAGGATAGAGCTAAGAGTTGGCTATACTCTTTGAGACCACGATCTATTGGGTCATGGAATGAAATGACTCAGGTCTTCTTTAATAAATACTTTCCCCAACATAAGACTAATGCTTTAAAAAGGCAAATCTCCATCTTTGTACAAAAGGACAGTGAGACTTTGTATAAATGTTGTGAGAGATTTAAGGAGCTATTGAGTATGTGTCCTCACCATAAGTATGAGAATTGGCGCTTAGTGAGCTATTTTTATAAGGGACTTACACTTAAAGAGCGTCAATTTGTGGAGATGATGTGTAATGATGAGTTCTTACAGAAAGATCCTGATGAGGCCATAGAATACCTCAATGAGCTTGCTGAAAAAGCTCACACTTGGACTGGACCTAGTGCTACTAAGAGCACAAATAGGTTACGACCTGGAGGAAACCTAAATGGTAGTAGAATTTACCATCTCAGGGAAGAAGATAACCTAAAAGCTAAGGTTGAGATGCTCACTAGGGAGCTAGAGGTGTTGAAGAATAAAGACTTAAAGCCAACACACGTGGCTAATCATGCAGAATCTTTTGGACCATGTTTTGTGTGTGGCGGGCTAGATCACCTTGTCCAAGAGTGTCCCACATTTGCTAAGATGCGAGGGATGTATGAGAAACAATGTAATGTCTTAGGTATGTACATGAAGCCTGTTGCACCTTTCTCTAATACCTACAATCCTGAGTGGTGTAATCACCCCAATTTTAGTTGAAAATCTGAAAACTAGCCACCTGCACAACCCCCTAGATCATATCCTAGACCATATCATGCACCTTCATCTTCTAAGAGTCCTTTAGAAGACACTTTGCATGCTTTTATTGAGGCACGGAGTAAAACTAATCAAAAGTTTAAATCTTTGATTATACAGGTTGTTGAAGAAAACAAAGAGATAAAGAGTTATATATCCAAGATAATGAGCTCCTTGAGTGTGAATGAGCATGACAAGTTTCTTTCTCAAGCTCAATCCGCACCCCAAGGTCATCATATGGCACAAAAAAAATTTGAAAGAGGTCAATGCCATTGTGACAAGAAGTGGTAAGTCCTTACACATCCAAACAACTGATAAACCAAAGGATGTTGAAGAGGAACAAAGCAATGATAGTACCGAGTTCCCCAAGGATGCCGAGGTAATCAAGAGTCCAGTTAAGATACCATTTCCTCAAGCTTTAAAATCTGGTATGTGAACTTTGGATCCTAGTAATGAAATCTTGGAGAACCTCAGGCAAGTAAAGATTAACCTTCCTCTTTTGCATGCTATTAAACAAGTTCCTACTTACGCAAAAGTTCTTAAAGATTTGTGTACAGTCAAGAGAAAGCACCATCTTAAGAAGACAGCATTTCTGACAGAGTAAGTTAGTGCTCTAATTGTGCAGCGGATTCCTCCTAAGTACAAGAATCCTGGTTGTCCAACCATTGCATGTAATATTGGGAATCATGAGTTTGGGCAAGCCTTGCTAGATCTAGGAGCTAGTGTTAATTTGAGGCCTTACTCCATTTATTTGCAGCTTGGTTTGGGTGAAATTAAGCCTACTTCTGTTGTGCTTCAGTTGGCTGATCGTTCAGTTAAGAAATCGAGAGGGATAGTTGAGGATGTTTTGATCCAAAGTGACAAGTTTTATTATCCTGTTGATTTCTTAATTTTGGACACTCAATCAATTGTTGAGTCTAACTCTAAGGTTCCTCTCATATTAGGTAAACCTTTCCTTGCTACGGCTAATGCACTTATAAATTGCAGGAATGGGTTGATGAAACTATCTTTTGGAAACATGACCATGGAGGTCAACATTTTCCATACTGAGAAACAGCCAAAAAATGATGAGTGCCACCAAACATACGTATTTGACACACTCATAGACAAGGGAGTTCACATAACTCATTATTTTGATCCGCTTGAATATTCCCTTATGAATTCTGAGTTTGATACATCTGTTAGTGATTCATCTGATGTTATTGATATTTGTGCTATTTTTTATGAAACTTAGGATTATAGTACACAGGCTTGGCAACAAAAATTTGAGTTGCCTAAGAAATGTGGAAAACAAATTCCTGTAAGTATGAAAGCACCAAGAGTTAAATTGAAACCTTTGCCTAAGTCTAAAGTCTTTAAGGTTAAAATGAAAACATTTCATGATAAAAATATTCTTAGGAAGAGGTTTAAGCCTAATGACCAAATATATTTATATGATTTTGAATTTCACAAGCACCCAGGAAAACTTCGGTCTAGGTGGACTGGCCCTTTTGTAGTAAAGAATGCTTTTGTAAATAGAGCAGTAGAAATAGAAGATCCTAAGGATGGTCAAATTTTTAAAGTAAATGGTCAACGCCTTAAAGTATTAATTGATAGGCAAGTTTCGGAAGTGGAAGACATTCCACTTGTGGATCCAGTCTATCAACCTTGACCACATCACCAAAGTATGTTTTTCTTTATTTATTTTGTTTTGCTTTGTTTATTTTTGTTTTCTCTTATTTTCTTTCTTTTCCTTTTTGGTTGCTGTTGTTTTCTTCGTTTTTTATTACAGGATAATTTCATTTCATCATTTCAGGTTACTATCTTTGGTGCTTAGCAAGTTACCATCGTCACTCATCAGGTGTATTTTACCATTTTCAATTACTCCCCATTCAATTTTGATTCTTAAATATTAAAGACAATGTTTCATTTAAGTTGGTGGGTGGTGGTGCAAATTCAGTATTTAAAATGATTGTTGGAACTCTGTGGCATATTTTATGTGTCAATTTTTTTTTTATAATTTGCATCACACGTGCATCTTTTTCACATGTGTACTCATTCTCATTCATAGCCATCTTCGTAAATTCACCAAACCCACCATAATCATTTTTGCTGAAGCATTCATAGAACCATTGATGCACTTATCCAAGTTTTGTGGTAAGATGGTAGGTTGACACATGTAGCTAGAGAACTCTTTTGCTTAAGTATTAATGTCAGTTTGGAGAGGATTGAGAGCATACAAATGTAGTAAATTGAGATAAGCGTTTATTTATTTGTTGAATTGGGCACTTCTTTTGAGAATATCATTATATGGTTTGTGGTACAATGGTGAATATACTTGGGATATGACGAAGGTCAACTTAGGATTAATGTTTGAGCCTTTCAAGCTATCATTTTTCCATCATGGACCCCTAGTAGCCAACTTTGAGTCAATAAACACATGTAGCCTTTTTTGTTTTTTTTTTCATATACCCATATCATCCATGCCTCTCCACATTGGAGTATAACCTATACACTGAATTTCTTACCCTTTTTACTTCCAAGTGTATACTAGGTGCTGTGAAGTTTGCATTCTCTTACTTTTATTTTATCATTTTCAATTTTAACAAAAGAAGAAGAAGAAGACGACAAGAGAGAGAGAGAGAGAGAGAGAAGAGTACAAGTTGCAAAGTGTTCAATTGAGTGAGCTCCAAAAAAAAAAAAGTTTGGTAGAAACGGAAAGAATATAAAAGTGGCATGTGTTTGTCCATCAAATTGTTGAAAAAAAGAGTAGAGGAAGAAGAAGGAAAAGCATTATTATTTGATTATCTGAAAAGTTGGAGAGTACATTAAGTGAGAAGTGTGGTCTATTGAGATATTTAATAAAATTTCCTTTGTATGGACTTAGAAGTTTTTGAATCCCTTTCATCCTTTTTTTTCATATAACCCCGAAACCAAGCCACATTACAACCTTTTGTGTTGACCATTCTGATCTTAAGTAAGCTGTTGGAAAGACTGGTGAAAATTTCATTTGTTAGTGTTCCTATCATAAGATCAATGTTTGCTTGTTGCTTGTACATAATTGCCTAATTTTCCATGAGAATATGTATACACCCCTTGTCAACTCCATAGAGAGAGCCCTTACAATTAACGTGAGTTATGGAGTTGAACCTTTTGCTTGAGATGTTCTTGATGTTGCATGTGTCAAGGTTAGTGGTACGATGGTTATGGCTTGAAAAACACATGCACACTCTGTGGATTGTGGTCAGCTTATAATTTTGTCTTCCAAGCATAGAAGCTGTCAAGGTAATACAAGGATAAGTCCAGGATCGTATTCCACAGGGACAAAGAGTTATCAAAGCGTTCGTGAGATTTCCTTTGTGTAAAAGATGTATCGATTATAAAAAAAAATAAAAATGGATGTGAATCTATGTTTCTAAAATTACCAAAACTAAGAAGTTTAGAGAAAATGTGTAGCAAATGAATTAAACTTGTAAGAAACAATAAAACAAACACTTGAGATACAATTTTCACCCACTGATTTGGAAATGGATTTACTTCTTTTTTCACATTCTCTCAACCATGATCCTATCCCTAAAAGTCATGGTTGGATAATATAGCAATGAACCATAATTCCTGGCTTAATAAAAATTCTTGACAGATTATATAACAATTGTAAAATAGTGAAAGAAAACCATCAAAGTCTTGTTACTTGTTCAAGTATTAATTGTGCCTTTACATCTACAACTAATATAAACCAAGAACAAAGAACTTCAATCCTTTCTAAAAGTAAATTGAAATATCATCTACCAAGTTAATCGTTGAAATCACATAGCATCGAAGAAAATCCACCCCAAAACAGTTATAGGTTACTCATTGAATCCCAAGCTCAAAATCTAGCCTATCATCTCTAAATTAATAAAATGCTCAAAAATAATAAATCCTAACATTTCACGTTACTGTATGAAAATAAATATAGGAGAATAAATAAAACAAGCTGAATGAACAACTAAGAAATAAAACTGAGGAACTAAAAAAATAAAAGCTAAATACGAGAGAGTTCCATCCAAACTGATCATACTGAGAACGTAAAGCTATGAAAAAAAAATAATAACACTAGCCGACTTCACTCCAAACGAAAAAAAGTAAAGTAAAACTAAGCTATAAAACCAACACCTGCTGCCCCTATCCTCAACGAAAAAGAAAAGAAATAGAACTAAACTACTCTACTGCTAGGTCTAAATGAAAAAGTAAAGAGAATAAAATATATTCAGCTGCCTCCCATCTAAACGAAAAAGTAAAGTGCAAGAAAAAAAACAAAAACAGCCGCCTACGTCTAAAGCGAAAAAGAAAGAAATAAGACTAAGGACTACTCTTTTGCTGCTGCTTCCAGCTACCTGATCCAAAACAAGAAGTAAAAGAAAATATAACAATCAGCCGGTTTCTACTATCGGAATGAAAAGGAAAGAAAAATTAAAACCAACACCAGCCGCCCAAGGTAACCAAGAACTAACCTGCTGCTCCTCCAGCTTAAACGAAAAAGAACGAAAATAAAGTTGTAGCCAAACTAAAACCAAAAGAAAATAGCAAGAAAGATAAACTGGCCACCCAGCGTCTTAAACCAAAGAAAAAGAAAATAAAATGAAGCACCACCCTACTGCTACCAAGTCTAGAACGAAAACAAAGTAAAAACTCCCTCTTCTCTACTGCTGCTGCTAGCTAAATAAATAACTGATCTCCTGTATGTCCAGCTAACTGAAAAAGAAAGAAATAAGATAAAACTCTGCTGCTGCTGCACATCCAAGTGGTCCCCAGGTGTAGAACCGAAAAACACTCCAGCATGTTCTTCTTTGAGTTAAGTCCAGCTCTGTCAAAGTTGAGGGCCAGCAATTTTATTCTTCTGCTGACCTGCTGCACATCCGAGTGCTTCCATGTGATCTCCTGCAACGTGCCTAGTGCTAGGTTTGTAACGCAATTCACATGGCAAAAGCTGAAACTAAATAATCCTCTGCTGTCCGAGTGCCCCATACTTTGTCATCAAGATCTGTACTTTGGCTACCGTCTGGATGAAAGTAGCGGCACATGGGTGGGCCTGTACCCTTCCAGTAAGGATCAAGATTTCACCAATCATAGTGCTCCTTGATTTTGCTTTGCCAACAATGCTAGTGACAGTCAAGAATGTCCCTTTATTTTAACATTTCTCTATACTTAAAAAGCGATGTTAGCAACTCATGTATTTCTTTCTAAAAAGAAATAATTACCCTGCACCATATAAACATGATATGAGAAGAGTAAAATTAAGATATTTATTTTGATGTGAAACAATTGCATTATCAATCTTTTGAAGCACCAAAAAAATATTAGAATTTATTAATGGACTCAAGTATCATCATTGACTCACTCAAAAATGAGTAGCACTAATGCTATCCCAAGTACAGGAGGATGTCGTGTAATAGTTAGGAATAAATTCCTAGATCGTCTCCTCAAGGAAAGTTGCTTAAAATTAAACTCGTTGAAAAAATGTGAAAAAAACTTCACAAAGAGAAAATAAAATGATGGTATATGCAATGGATGGAAAAGGGTACTAGTCATGGACTAGATTCATGTCTTTTGATTTTTTTGTTTGTTGGATTGGAATGTAAAGGACTAATAAATTAAACTCAGAAATTAATAAAACTAAATTAAGCATTAAACTAAATTAGAAAGTAATTGACAAAACATGAATTGAAAATTGAAAATGCCCAAAACCAAGATTCTAGAATTCATCTTTGTAATTAAATCACAAATCCTCAAAATAACACATAACAATTGTAATCACTATTAAATGAAAATTTAAAGATGTGCAAAAAATAAATAACACGAAATAAGTAAACAGAAACTCAAAAGTATTCTATAAACTTTAAAATAAAATAGGGAACGAAAAGTCTAAACGAAAACTTCCTTTCACTATTCAATTTAAATTCAAAACAAAAAGGAAACAACTTCTCACGTATCACTCTTGAAAATTAATCTCTAAACCTTTAATAAAAACTCTAGAACAATTCCTCTGCCCTCCACGTATGATATTCAGAAAAATCAAAAACAAAAACAAAAGCTTAAAACCAAACCTTTCTTGCAATAAATTAAGGTAACACAATTAATTAGAACTTCTAAAACAATTCTTTATGAAACAAAATAACACACTTGATTAAAACTTCTAAAACAATTTCTTTTTGTTACATGAAATAAACTAGTAATGAAATAAACTAGCACACTTACTATTAAGGTATTACTCTTAAAGAAATAAAAGTCTAGAACAAATCTTAATACACTTAATAAAAATGCTAAAACAACAAAGCTTTGAAACTAAAAGGAGAAACAAAATTTCTTAAAACAAAAAGGAGCTAATTCTTTCAAGTACATAGCAGAAAATTGTGTGTGTTGAGTTGTGTTTTTCTAAGTTTGAGTTGTCCTAGTTGTTCTCCTTGTAAGCTTCGGAGTGCACCCATTTTATAGCCGAACATCTTGGCTAGTTCATCTATCATTCAATTGGTTTCACACTTCAATCTTGCATTCACACTTTAATTCAGCCACCTTTTGCATTCACACCTTAATTTCGGCCACTTTTTGTTGCATTCACACTCAATTTGTTTCACAATTCAGCCGCCTCTTGCATTTCTCTTAATTGCCATGTCTTGCATTGCATTCCTCCTCTCTTATTTTATTCAATTGGTTTCTTAATTCAAACCAAACAACCAAGTCTTCATGCCTAACTTCTTGCCTAACTTCTTGCCTAACTTGTTGACTAACTTCATGCAAATTCATACACGGTTTCTTCATTGCCTCTCCACCCGACTTCTTCAATTTGTTTTCTTCAATTTCAGCACACAACATACTTTAATTCCAGCACATCATGCATTTTAATTTCAGCACATGTTTCTCTATATTTTCTTCTTTATACATGTCAAGCTTCAATGAATTTCCACCGATTTCTCCTCTCTTTGTTAAAAACTCCTACACGGTTCTTCTTTCTTTTTCACATCCAGCAATATATATATATATATATAAATAGCTGCCTCAAGTTGCAAACTCATTCCTCCAATTCACGGCTCTTCATTAATAATCACCACCAACTCCACAAGTCAAGTAATGCATGGCACCTCCCTTTTTAGACTTTAACTTTGCATGGACAGCAGCAGCCTTTGATTGCACCAACTTCTTCACATGTTCCTCACCTTAATTTAGCTACACCAACCGATGTAAGTTAAGCCAAACAAGCAGCCTTGCAATTAATGTATAATTTAGGTGGGTTGGAAATGAGTTGGTGGATTTGTGGGGTGATTGGTGTAGCCGTGTATGAGGTTAGATGGAGTTGGGATTTTTTTGAATGGTGGGAAAGCTCAAGAGAAAGTATGAACAAGGCATGAACATAATGAACCATGGTATGCATGAAAAATGGAGATGGAGATTAAAAAAAAAAAAAAAGAAAACACTCAACAACAAAATAACACAAATGAAAAATTAGCTTGAGCAACTTCCATTCAAAGATGGCAAGAAGTGCTTCTATCTTTTGAGGTTCATGAATTGAACCCAAAAGATGGAAAGATAGCTCAAGAAACTTTATGAACATGAAGAACAAGAAAAACAATGGTACAAATGCAAATGATAATGGAAAGCAAGAAAAATTATGGACTAGAATGCACAGTAATCAATAGTTGGTAGAATTCAAGCATAAATTCATGCTTTTAATCAATTAAAATCACAACTTTGATTTATTCATTTTAACCATTTTTCCATTTAAAACCAATAATAATGTCATGATGAATTTAAAATACATTGGTTTTAAATAGTTAAAATGTGCAATATTTCAGCTCAATCAATCATCTACTACATAATTAAGTACTTAAATCATTTTTGGTTAAACAATTTATTCACTTAAGTATCTTAATTATGTAGTTTTATCATTTCATCACACCCCCCAACTAGCTTTTTGCTAGACTCTAGCAAATAAAGTGAATGAATTAATGCAAAGGTGAAATTACCAACTTGAGAAAATCTGAGAACCACATGCCATGAAATAGACTTGTTGAGTTTAAGAACACTGGAGATAGATTAATCTAAATTTTGTATCAACTGGGAGATTTATACACCATTTAGTTAATCAACCAAGGGAATTATATGTAACAAAGCTTACTTCAAGTGCATGGGAATGAGGTTAGAATTCCAAGATCGACTACCAAGAGGTATTAATAGTTTCAATCACAGCAGCTAATCTGAGATAACCATAGGTCTTACTCTAAGTCAAAACCATTGTAGTGGTGACTTTCACGCTATTACACTTTAAAAGGTGCCTACTTTCTTATTTAGTAAGGACCCCGGTAATAGGCAGCCTTTTCCAATACACAAATGTAAATTATTATTTTTTTTTTTGGAAACATATTCTAGTGGGAGAATCAAGCCTATGAATGTAAGCCTACCCACACTTTCACAAGTCCGCCCTTACCACTAGTCTACCTAAATGATTTTTTTTTTTTTTTTTTTTTATCTCTGGCTTGTCCCTTTTCTAATTTGATTCATTCCAAATTTCTTCCTAAGCCATTAGGATATGGTTCATTAGAGTCCCAAGCAACCGAAGTGTAAATCAACAAACAATCAATGTAATCTTTCTAGGCATTCCGGGCATGTGTTGTGTGTGTTTTAGTAAAACTTTCAACATCTTTCCCTTGGTTTAACAACTAAATAAAATGGATAAGTCCCTCTTTTGACATATACTCATATTTTCACTACATTCCACATGTTTCATGACCTCAACAAATCATTTTTCTTTTCAGTTTGCTTTCTAGCATGTAAAATTCAAGAATATGGATTAGTTCCTAAAATCAATGCACATGCGCCATCCTGTGATGGTCCTAGTTGGATTAGTTCATCTTTTTCATTTTTCACAATTGTAACCCCAGATTTCTTAGGAACTACTTGAGTAGGACTTACCCATTGACTATCCGAGATGATGTGAGTAGAGGATGATATCACCAAATTAGGGCTTACACGCCCACATGCAAGGCCCATTTCAGAAAATGACAATTGTCAAGCTTGAAAAAGGACTCCTCAAATTCCAAGAAAAATCTTGCTTGGGAAGAGGGAAAGACATGTTCTAGGAGGAGCAAGAGAGAGAGAGAAGCGACGGCTAAGCATTGGGAAGGCCAGGGATCACCTAGGAAAGAGCTAAGGTTTTTAGCTAACACAAGGAACACACACTCACTTGCCACATGACAACCATGCACACGAGTAGAGTTTCAAGAAAGATTAGGATTTTTGTGTTTGTACCTTTGAGCCACCGAGTGCATTGTATCTAGATAAGTGGAGAAGGGCAAAATTGAAAGATAAGGCAAGAGAGGGTTTCAAATTTTGAGGGCTACATGCCACCCACACACAAGGTAACTTTTAGATTTCCCATGCAATCCCATCAAAGGGGAAACGGGAGAGTCTTCCTGCCAAGTGGCATCCATGCAAAAGCTCTTGGATATTTCTAGAATGAGGGAAAGGTCTCTATAAAAGGGCATGGCCGAAAGTCATGGAGGCTCTTTTTGCCCAAATCTTCAACTGTCCTTCTAAGGGATTTTTGCCACTCCCCATTTCTTTCCAAGTTCTTACACTTTCTCACAACTTTCTCACCAAGCAGACACCACTATTTCTCTCCACCATTTCAAGAATCACAAGGATTTCTCATACACCATTTGGCTAGAGGAAGAACATGTGGAGATTTTGCTAGTTTACAATTTGGATTTTTGTAAGTAAACTTCCAACTTACTTTGGATAACACTTGTGATGCCACCAACTCCCATGTACGGATACGTGGAAATCGAGGCATCTGGATGATGACAACACGGGTCACACATCCCATTGCCAAGTGTCAAATGTGTGTATAAACATCATATGTATAATAAAATCACGTAGTGGATAATAAAAGTCTTATAATTAAGTACTGATCGGTGCAAAACTGCAAGTGCACAGTATCGTAGTTTTATAATAAAGTGATAAAAAGAGTATCGTCCTCAGGGATTGGTACCTTACTTTTGCTAAATATCAAAATTATACTAATCTCGATTTTATCTAGACGAATCACTAAGATTTTTGTAGTTGCAAATTAAATTAAGATCAAATCAAAGAGAAATACACAAAGGAAATAAAACTGACGTTCGAAGATCAAATTAATGGGAAAGAAAACTTCTAGGAAATTGATTTCACCTAATTCTTCACTATGCTTTTCTCATCTAGCTAATTTAATTTAATTCTTTTTGTTCATTAGCAAATCTCTAATTCATCCAACAGCCTCTTTCGATAGTCAATTGGAAATTATT
This sequence comes from Carya illinoinensis, assembly GCF_018687715.1. Taxonomy (NCBI): domain Eukaryota; kingdom Viridiplantae; phylum Streptophyta; class Magnoliopsida; order Fagales; family Juglandaceae; genus Carya; species Carya illinoinensis. Next base: position 22,494,342 of record NC_056765.1, read on the forward strand.
CTTGTTTATCAATTCACACAAGAATATGCAAGTTAAATAATCAAGAAAGCAATAAGACCAATGATTTAATTACTACATAGGTTCATACAAGTCTTTCGATCTCTATACTTACCTATGCTGAAATATTCAAGATCTACCCTATGATTCCCTCTTTCGATAGCAAATCACAAGATTAATTATCATCTAATCAATGGCCAGTTAATTAGAAGCAATAAACTCAGAATAAATCAGATAAACAAAGAGAGAATTGCCTTTAATTAACATAGACAATCAAGCATAGTTCGGAACTAGGTTACATCGTTTTCCTAGAATGAATAAAATTTAGCTCATGCTAGAAATGGAATTCAACATAAACGAATTCACCATAATTGTTTTGAGAAGATTGGAAGAAAATAAACACTGAAAATACTCCTTGCAGCCAAAACTCGTCTTCAAAAACTCAAGGAAACGATTCAATGCTTTTCTCCCGTTTGTGCTCGTGTATGATTCCAACATACATGCAATAATTGGAATTCCCTCTCCAAAACAGATGATTTGAATCCCTCTAGCCATGTTTTTCTATCCCAAAAAGTGTTCTTCAGCCAAAAGTACGACCATAGAGTGAAAAATCCGTTTTATATGGTGTGACGGCAGAAGACCATAGATTTGTCAAAATACGATGTTCGCTCGAGTGGGGTGTCGAGCATTCGACTCTGTCTGATTTCGCTCGAGTGTCCTATCAAGTGTACATCGAGCATTCGACTCTGTCTGATTTCGCTCGAGCGGCCAATGTCTCCGCCCGAGCGATCTTTGTTTTCTAGCAACCCACTCAAGCTCGCTGTAGAGTGGCAGTCTAGCGTTTGAATCTGCCTGAATTCGCTCGAGCGGCTAAAAGCTTCCGCTCGAGCAATCTTGTAAAATCTGCAATACAAAATTTTGCAAGTCATCAAGTACCAGAATTTTTTTTAATATAAACTCGTTTAAACCACACATAATAAAATATTACAAGTCTCACATATTATTTCAAAGCCAAATTACAAGACATAAAAACTAGGAGAGATAATTTTTAACATGAAAACTCCAAATCAAAACTCTGGCGGAGCCGCCTCCTCAGGCTCAGCCTCATTCTCCTCCTCAACATTTGCATCAAAATCTACGGTACCGAAATGGTGCTGCAAGTAAGTAATAATCCAAACGCCATAAGATAAAAATATATTAAACTCAACAATATGAATGAAAGAATAATAAATGCACATGTCCCATAAATCCACATTTTTTTCACGCACACCAAAAATCCCATTTTGGCCCAAAATATATTCTTTAAAACTAGTCCTTGTCATTATCTCAGATAATGGCCCAAACCAAGAAAACCACCATTTTCCCAAAAAATGGTTGACAATAACCTCTTACAAAGCCTCGCCATTTTTCCAAAAAGTGGCCCGTATCCAATATCCAAAACCAATTCCAAATTAATACATGCACCATGATCTTTCCTAGAGATCATCCGCACACTCTGGCTCTTGTGTCACATCGCAGGTAACGACTACGCATGTGACACCTAAATGAGCGATGCCCCAGTCTCGCGCCGAGCGTGTACCTGGACTAGGCTATCCTCTAGTCCCCGCCAGCCGAGGGACCATGGAGTCGACACGACAGCGTTACCCAGCAACAACCCAGGGGATGTCACTCAGTACTATCCACTCTCGAGTGACCAGAGGAGCTCTACCGAGATAATACCCCATCCCGGCTTGGGGTCATGATACACACGCACCCTAAAATCCATTTACAAAGATAAAACCAGTTTTTCTCAATTTAATACATGCACATGTATGCACCATGCAATTCACACCTCAAGATACGATTTATCCAATAAAACTCAACATCAACAACAACCAAACAACTCCGTCCTCAAATCCATCCGACCCCCAACTCATCGAACTCAGTTCATAATAACCAACCAGTCAAAGAATTTATTGTAAAAGCAATAATATATTTAAATCTAAAATAAAATTTGGAAAGTACTTACAACACTATATAATAATTTTTGAAGGATCAACAAGCTGAAAAGGGCGAAGAAAAAGTAATGTAACAGTGTAAAAACACTGTAGTTGTGGGTTGTAAAATACCCACTTTTGAATGGGGAAGAACCAAATGTGGAGATTGATAGGGAATGGCCTAGAGGTGTTTTATGAAGCTAGTGGAAGTTAGAGTTGGCCGTGGGTGGCGGAGGAAATGGCGGTGGAAGTGAAAAACGGCAAAAATGAAGTTGAGCTCGTGGGGGCTGCTTCGGCAACAGATCGGAGCTAGAAATGGGTGGTTTAGGACGGCAAGAGGTTGGTGATGATGCTGTGAAGAAATGGTGGCCGGAGGTGGAACGACGGCAGCGCTGGAGCTCAAAAACACCGCTGCTTGGAGGAGCTTGTGGCGGCTAACGATGGCTCGGATGGAGGTGAAATTTGGTGGGGATGATCACCGGCCAGAGAGGAAGAAAACTGGGTGGGTGGTGCAGGCCACGACGCTTGCAAACGGCGATTCTAGGAGGAAGACGAAAACGGAGAAAAAAAAAAGAGTAGGGAGGCTTCGCGCGCGGGAGAAAGATCTGGAGGAGAAAAGAAGAAAAAGAAAGAAAAAGAGAAAGAAAAAGAAAGGAGAAAAAGAAAAAGAGAAAAAGAAAATATGGGGAAAAGACATGAGGTCCAGTCCTCACCTTTGGAGTCCAAAAACTGATCCAACGAAAACAATTTTAAAAGCTATAAAACGAATAAAATAATTGAAACACCACAGCAATTTAAACTCAAAACGATAATTAATATTAAGAAAGCACTGCAAAATAATTTTCACAGTTAAATAAGTTCAATTAAAATACAATAATTTAAAATAAAAGAACTAATATTTTAATTAAATTAAAATACTCATTCAGTGAAAATACACGTAAAAAGGGGTATTACATCCTCCCCCCTTAAAATAAATTTTGTCCTCGAAATTTGCGAGATCAAACACTAACTTTAAAGCAACCCACATGATTCCACAGAGACCAAGTTTAAGAAACATACCGTCATTTACTCAAACAAATAAGGATTCTACTCTCTCATGTCTGCTTCTCTCTCCCAAGAGAAATCTTGAGCTAACGGATCTCCCCATGCCACCTTTACCAGAGGTATCGTCTTGGATCTTAACTGTTGCTCTTTCCAATCCATAATCTGCGAAGGAACAACCTCATAAGTAAGATCCGATTGCAGCTGAATACACTCTGGGTTAACAAAGCACGGCTCTTGTTGTCCAAAACTCTTCTTCAAGGACGATACATGGAAGACATCATGAATTTCCCCAAGATATTCTGGCAATCTATAAGCAACAGACCCTACCTTCTCCAAAATTTCAAAAGGGTCAACATATCTCAGATCCAGTTTCCTTCTTTTACCAAAATGCTTAGCTCCTTTCATGGGAGAGACTTTGAGATAAACCCAATCACCTTCCTCAAAAGATAATTCTCTCCTCCTTGTATCCGCATAGCTTTTCTAACAACTCTGAGCTGCCGCCATTTTATCTGTTATAATCTGAACTTGACTTTGCATGTCTTGAATTATTTCGGGCCCAATTATCTTATTCTCTCTGACTTCATCCCAACACAATGGCGATCTACACTTCCTCCCATAAAGAGCTTCATAAGGAGCCATTTAGATGGATGCATGGAAGCTATTATTATAAGCAAATTCTATGAGCGGAAAATGATTTTCCCAACTTCCTTGAAATTCCATAACCCATGCTCACAAGATATCTTCAAGGGTCTGAATAGTGTGCCCTGATTGGTCGTCCGTCTGAGGGTGATATGCAGTACTGAACTTCAACTTAGTACCCAAAGCTGCCTGTAAACTCTTCCAAAAATGAGATGTGAACCTTGGGTCTTGTTCCGATACAATACTCTTGGGTATCCCGTGCAATCGTACTATCTCTTTTACGTACAAGCGAGTTAACATCAGTATTATTAACAAGCAATAAATGAGCACTCGTAGTTAACCAGTCAACAATCATCCAAACCAAGTTCTTTCCACTAGGAGTCCTCGGTAAGCCCACTACAAAATCCATCGTAATGTCGTCCCATTTCCACTAGGGAATAGGGAGGGGTTGGAGCATACTAGCGGGTCTTTGATGTTCAGCCTTGACTTGATGGTCTTTGGGTCTACCAATAATTTTTCTTCAAATCTTGATACATCTTCATACTACCAAGATGAACTGAATAAGGGGCCACATGAGTTTCTGCTATAATTCGCTCCTTGAATTATGAATCTTGGGGATTACTCTACGATCTCGAAACCGAAGAATTTCATGCTTATCCATACTATAATGCAATGGCCCTCTAGATTTCCTGACTCTTTTTCTAATATCTAGCAGCTTCGGGTCCTTCCTTTAAAGAGTCTTCAATTCTTCAAAATCAACTACTTGAATATCAAGAATTGAAGATAACACTTCCTCTTGTTGTGAACTTTCAATAAGATGTCTTCTCATCCCGCAGAGTAGTGAATCCAATCCAGACGATTCAGTTTCATCTTCCAAGTGCGACTGTCGACTCAAAGCATCTGCAACTATATTTGCCTTCCCTGGATGATACTTGATCTTGCATTGGTAATCACTGATTAATTCTAACCATTGCCTCTACCTCATGGTGAGATTCTTCTGAAAAAATAAGTGCTTCAAACTCTTATAATCGGTGTAGACTTCACAAACTTCTCCATACAAATAGTTCCGCCAAATCTTAAGAGCAAACATGATCGCTGCCAATTCTAAATCATGCGTTGGATAATTCTTCTCATGATCTTTTAATTGAAGAGATGCATAAGCAACCACCCGTCCCTCCTGCATAAGAACACATCCCAAACCAAATTTAGACGCGTCGCTAAAAACTACAAGTGGCTTGTGCGGTTCTGGAAGTGCCAACACCAGTGCAGTTGTCAGTCTCTTCTTCAATTCTTGGAAACTTCTCTCGCACTTGTCTGACCAAATAAATTCTACATTCTTTCTAGTCAAAACAGTGAGAGGTCCAGATAAGCGAGAAAATTCCCTCCACAAATCTTTGATAATATCCGGCAAGTCCCAAGAAACTCCAAATCTCATGAACAGTCATTGGACGCTGCCATTACAAAATAGCTTCTACCTTGCTAGGATCAACGACCACCCCATCTCGGGAAATTTGACTTCTTCCAACCAAAATTCACATTTTCTAATCTTTGCGTATAGCTGATATTCTCTTAACTTCCCAAGTACTAAACGAAGATGATAAGCATCTTCATCAAAATCGAGAGAATAAATTCAAATATCATCAATGAAAACCACCACAAAGGAATCCAAATAAGGTCAAAATACCTTATTCATCAAATCCATAAAAGCTGCAGGGGCATTGGCTAACCCAAAAGGCATCACCTTAAACTCATAATGCCCATATCTCGATCTAAAAGCAGTTTTGAGTATATCCTTATCTCTTATCCGCAACTGGTAGTATCCTGATCTCAAATCAATCTTCGAGAATACAGCTGCTCCTTGAAGTTGATCAAACAAATCGTCAATTGGTGGGAGAGGATACTTATTCTTGATGGTTACCTTATTGAGTTCTCAATAATCAAAGGACATTCTGAGAGTACTATCTTTCTTCTTAACAAACAACACCTGCGCACCCCATGGCAAAGTACTTGGCTGAATAAACCCCTTATCTACCGATTCTTGCAACTGAACCTTCAACTCTTTTAATTCAACTAGTGCCATACGGTAAGGGGCTTTATGCATAGGAGTCGCTCCATGTTCCAAGTCAATAACAAACTCCAACTCACGAACAGGGGGTAACCCAGGCAAATCATCCACAAACACGTTAGGAAATTCTTCCACAACTCGGATATCTACTAACGAATTCTTCTCAAATGGTGTAGACACCATTTGGACTAAAAAGGCCTCCACTCCACAAGCAATCTCTCTTTTTGGTTGAATTGCCGATATAACTACCGGCCTTTCTTTTAGTTTACTTCCCAAAAATTTCAAATAATCACCATCCAGGAGTTGAAAACTAATTACTCAACTTCTACAATTAATACTCACAGAATATCGATATAGCCAATCCATCCCAAGGATAATATCAAATTCCAGCAGCTTGAATACAACTATATTTGCATTAAGAAACCTTCCACCAAAATTCAAAGGACAGCCCAACGCAACTTTGGAACACCACACCACTTCACCATTTGCGAGAGTCACTGCTAATGATTTTGGCAAGGGTCCCATAACCAGATTACTATTCGTGCGAAAGTAGAAGACACAAACGACTGAGATGCACTCGAATCAAACAAAGTACAAGCATAAAAATCATACAAACAAACTCTTCCTGAACCAATCACATTAAGCAATGAAATCTAAAAACAGAGAAGAAACCAAATCACACCAAAAATCAAATCCAAAATTAAATTAGATCCATACCTATAATCACTTCAGCATTGTGGGTTGCTAGTGCCTCATCATCAACCTCTCCGGGTGTAACAGCATATACCCAAGCTTGCACCGTTTGCCTCTGATTAGTTCTTCCACCACGTCGACCTCCATGGCTTCCTTGAATTGGACTAGGACATTCATGAGCAAAGTGTCCCTGCTGGCCACAATTATAGCACCGAGCCCCACCCGAAGGGCACTCACCCACATGTGCTCTATTACACCTTCCGCAAACTGGCACCCGTCCTCCCATACGCACTCCTGAGGCTGCTTGTGGTCGAGTCCCGGTCCGTTGAATAAACTTCTGAGGTGAACCAGAACTACTTGCTTCGCCAGCAACAAAACTCTGCCTCTTTTGTCCTGGAGGGGAGCTCATACTCAAATTAATCTCTCGCTCTACAAGAGTCGCCAAATCAACCAAATCCTGAAAAGTTGTAATCCGGTGGCAGACTACCATTCTGCATATATCAGGTCGCAAACCATCTTGAAAACGCTTGGCTTGCATCTCCTCCGTGGCGATGAGATGAATAGCAAATCGCCCAAGCTCTATAAATCTTCGGGGGTACTGTTCCACTGTCATGCTTCCTTGGACTAAACTTGTAAATTCTCTTGCTTTTTGCCACCTCACAGAAGCAGGAAAAAAACGATCATTAAATTCTTTCTTGAAGCTCTGCCAGGACACAGCGGCAAAAGACCCCAATTCTGACTCTAACATTTCTCTTTTTGTCTCCACCATTCAGAAGCAGTACCTTGTAACAAATAACTGGCATAAAGCACTTGTTGCACCTCAGTGCAACCATAGACTTCAAATGCCTTTTCTAAATCTTTAATCCACTTTCCTGCTCGAAGTGGATCCTTTTCTCCCATGAAAGATGGGGTTCTATGCACTAGAAAGAGCTCATAGGTGCATCCAGCTTGCACTGCTCTACTAGGCTCTCCTTGCTATGGCCTAAAATTTTGCTACAGAAATTCAGTCATTTGTCTTAACGCTTGAGCTATGGCGTAACTTCTCTCGCCTCTCGGCAAATCAGCCTGAGGCTCTTCAATAGGCCTTCTTGGTCTTACCATCTTCATGCCATAACACAACCTTTGACCCCATTTAAATATCGGACAAAATAAACAACATAAAACCAAAACCAAAACCAAATAACAAGAAAATAAAATAACATACAATAGCATAAGTAAATAAATAATTAAAGTCAAACTATCTCATATAAATTCAAATTAAATAAAACAATTCAAATAGCAACTTTAAATAAAATAAATTTCAAATCACAACTTTAAAAACTTTCTAATACTGCACCTACGGGACATATGGTTTTACCAGAGCCAGACCGCACTGATAGCACCTGTGACACCCCCAACTCCCACGTACAGACACGTGGAAATCGAGGCGTCGGGATGATGACAACACGGGTCACACATCCCATCGCCAAGTGTCAAGTGTGTGTATAAACATTACGTGTATAATAAAATCATACAGTGGATAATAAAAGTCTTATAACTAAGTACCAAAATTTTTGTTTAATATAAACTCATTTAAACCACACATAATAAAATATTAGAAGTCTCAAATATTGTTTCAAAGCCAAATTACAAGACATAAAAACTAGGAGAGATAATTTTTAACATAAAAACTCCAAATCAAAACTCTGGCGGAGCTGCCTTCTCGGGCTCAGCCTCTTCCTCCTCCTCAACATCTCTATCAAAATCTATGGTACCGAAATAGTGCCGCATGTAAAGAATAATCCAAATGCCACGAGAAAAAATATATTAAACTCAACAATATGCATGAAAGAATGCCAAATGCACATGTCCCATAAATCCACATTTTTTCCACTCATGCCAAAAATCTCATTTTGGCCCAAAACATATACTTTAAGACCAATCCTTACCAATATCCCAGATAATGGCCCAAACCAAGAAAACCACCGTTTTCCCAGAAAATGGTTGACAATAACCTCTTACAAAGCCTCGCCATTTTCCCAGAAAATGGCCCATATCCAAAATCCAAAACCAGTTCCAAATTAATGCATGCACCATGATCTCCCCTAGACATCATCCGCACACTCTAGCTCTTGTGTTACACCGCAGGTAACGACTACGCATGTGACACCTAAACGAGCGACATAATAGTGTTACTGTATCGTGCGATCCGGTTGTTGCCCAGCGACAACCCAGGGGATGTCACTCAATAGATCCACTCCCGAGTGACCAGAGGAGCTCCATCGAGATAATACTCCATCCCAGCTTGGCGTCGTGATACACACGCACCCTAAAATCTATTTACACAAATAAAACCAGTTTTTCTTAATTTAATACCTGCACATGTATGCACCATGCAATTCACACCTCAAGATACAATTTATCCAATAAAACTCAACATCAACAACAACCAAACAATTCCGTCCTCAAATCCATCCGACGCCCGACTCCTTGGACTCAGTCCGAAATAACCAACTTGTCAAATAATTTATTGTAAAAGTAATAATATATTTAAATCTAAAATAGAGTTTGAAAAATACTTACAGTGCTATATAATAATTTTTGAAGGATCAATAAGCTGAAAAGGGCTAAGAAAAAGCAACGTAACAGTACAAAAACATTGTGGCCATGGGTTGTAAAATACCCACTTTTAAATGGGGATGAACCAAGGGTTGAGATTGATAGGGAATAGCCTAGAAGTGTTTATGAAGCTAGTGGAGGTGAAAGTTGCCGTGGGTGGCGGAGGAAATGGCGGTGGAAGTAAAAAACGGAAAAAATGAAGTTGAGCTCGTGGGGGCTGCTCCAGTAACGGATCGGAGCTAGAAATGGGTGGTTTAGGACGGCAAGAGGTCGGTGATGATGCTGTGAAGAAATGGTGGCTGAAGGTGGAACAACGGCAGTGCTGGAGCTCAAAAATGCCGTGGCTTGGAGGAGGTCATGGCGGCTAACGGTGGCTTGGATGGAGGTGAAATTTGGTGGGGATGATCACCGGCTGGAGAGGAACAAAACTAGCTGGGTGGTGTAGGCCACGGCGCCGACGAACTGCAGTTCTGGGTGAATGACAGAAGCCGCAAAAAAAAAGGGTAGGGAGGCTTTGCGCATGGGAGAGATATCCGGAGGAGAGAAGAAGAAAAAGAAAGAAAAAGAGAAAGAAAAAGAAAGGAGAAAAAGAAAAAGAGAAAAAGAAAAGATGGGGAAAAGACATGAGGTCCAGTCCTCACCTCTGGAGTCCAGAAACTGATATAATGAAAACAATTTTAAAAGGTATAAAATGAATAAAATAATTTAAACACCACAGTAATTTAAACTTAAAACGATAATTAATATTAAGAAAGCTCTAAAAATAATTTTCATAGCTAAATAAGTTTAATTAAAATACAATAATTTAAAATAAAAGAACTAATATTTTAATTAAATTAAAATATTCTTTCAGTGAAAATACATAAAAACGGGGTATCACAACACTTGTATATCTTTTGTGAAAGTTTTATTTGTCTTTCATTGATTGAATGTTGTTATATTGTGGTACGTATATTCGGTTTTGATATGAAAATGAAGTGCCATGTTTTTATGACGGTTTGTTGAAGTGTATTTCGAAAATGCCATGATTAGGGTTTTGGTTTTAAAGTGTATATGTGCTATGCATGCTTGTTTTGATTTATGAACATGTAAAGGCATAAGAATATGAGTTGTGATGATGTAAATCCATGTTTGGAGGACTTGGATGTTTCGGCCAAGGCCATATTAAGGGAATCCAAATCTGTTTTGGATTTGGACGAGTGTGATTCAAGTATGTTTACATGTATTCATCATATGATTGTATGTTCTAATGTTTTCAAGCCATATTGTGAGATGTACATTGTGAATTGGATCATACATGTTTCGGGCTGTACATGTTTGCATGAGTATAATAACTTCTAAATCCCTAGTTCAAATAATATAATAACTTTTCAAATAAGCCCTTGGCGAAAATACAAGGCCTTCCCAAAAACACTAGCTCATAAGAAATAAGACATATGTGGGCTAAGCATCCTCAAGCCTACTTATTCTAAACTAATAATAAAAATCCTTTAAACAAATTGAAAGCCTTAACAACAACAGGCCCCATCTCTAAGTCATGTCTTCCAAAGCTTGAATCAAGTGGATCAAAACTGGTTCTCCTTCTTTCAAACCCATCTTGAATGTTGGGCTCTTCCTAGCTTTATCCCAATTGGATGGCATCAATCCTTGCGTTGCTTCCTTGATCTTCTTGACTTTTTATCTTGTAATTGATTCTTAAGACTTGGTCCACCTTGGGGCCCATCACGCAATCACCTTGATCAAGGAGATCGTTGGTTGATGCTGTAACTAGCGGGGTACATACAGTGATTAGGGGTAGCCATGAGGTATCTAGGCATTTGAGCTCGATGTTATGGTACACTACGACATGCCATGATATGTTATGATATGCCATGATATGATATGTTATTTTATGCCATGATATGTTACAATGTGATAGATCACAAAATGAAAATGTTATGAAAAGATGAGTATGGCATGATATGTCATTAAATGATAAGAATGACATGATATGTTATGACAAGAACAAGAACTCAAACTCAAATGATATGAACATGTGTTAAAAAGTCTAAAAGATGAAAAGATGCTTTATGAAAAGTCTATGTTAAATATGTCAAAGTTTTTACGTCGAAGTTCATGTCCATACATTTATTTGTGGATTGCAATTATTTGTAGTTTACATGTATATGCCTGTGATATCTACTGTATGTTGACTGTTTATTTGCTGAGATTTCATGAACTCTCACTGTGGTAGTTTCTACTACCATTCCCACCTGGAATGGTAGAAGTCGTGATAGGTTTAGATGACGATATGCAAGAGGACCAAGGTAACGTGGTCCAACAAGGAGGTGCTCATGACTAACGAGAGCTTGACTGAGCCCTCACTTTTGGATAGGGTAGAGGGTTTCGACCGGCTCATTTCCAAGACTTTACATCTTATAGAAGAGATGAAGAGGTTGAAAAATAGGGGCAAGGACCACTTTTTGGAAAAAAGAAAGAAGCTGGGCTAAAGAAGTACCTTTAGGGGGGGGGGGAACAGAAGAAGGAAATGGGACCTTGGGAAATAAAAAGGAAATGACTCACGGTTTCTTTTGTGAAAATAATATTTTGGATGGTCCTATGTTTGGGAGTTTATTTTGGAGAACAATTACACCTTTTGAACGTTATTATGAAATTTTCTATTTTGGGATTTATGTGCTTTAATACCACGATATTGGTCTTGTTTACTTGACCTAAGTAGAATTTTCATTGCGATATACTACATACTATTAGTTACCATTAGGTGCATTGCATCTTAACTATCATGTACAAGTGGTATATAGCTGTGTTACATGTCCCGACACTTCAATCACTGATCGATCCCAAGTAGGGGCTAGAGGTGTCATTGCCGTAGACCAGTTTATTACTGAAGTGTTGCAGCTCTTTAAGAAGTTCAGAAGGGTTTTGAACCAGGATAAAGCCAAGTAGGATCGACCATGTCAGAAGACATTTTGATATGGGACCCTTTTGATGATGGATAGTTTGTTTTGATAACACATATAATGATGGTCCCATATTTTGGGAGTCCATTTGGAACAATTAAGTCATTTGAAAGATTTTATGAAAACTCCTATTTTAGGATTAATGTGCTTCGTTATCATGATATTTGTCTTATTTTATTTGACCTAAGTAGAGTTTCTATCGTGATATACAGCATACTGTTGATCAGTAAGTGCATTGCATCTTAACTGTCATGTATGAAGGTATGTTGTGACGGCCCCCAATTCCCACGTACGGACGTGTGGAAATCGAGACATTGGGATGATGACAATACAGGTCATACATCCCATCGCTAAGTACCAAGTGTGTGTATATGCAACAAGTGTACAATAAAATCGCGCAGCGGATAATAAAAGTCTTATAACTAAGTACCAGAATTTCTGTTTAAATAAAAACCCGTTTAAACCACACGTAATGAAATATTACAAGTCTTAAATATTGTTTCAAAACCAAAATACAAGGCATAAAAACCAGTAAAAATATTTTTTGACATAAACAACTCCAAAACAAAACTTTGGCAGAGCCACCCCCTCAGGCTGAGCCTCCTCCTTATCTTCAACACCTACATCAAAAACTACGGTACCAAAATAGTGCCGCAGGTAAGTAATAATCTAAACACCACCAGATAAACTATATTAAACTCAACAATATGCATTAAAGAATACCAAATGCACATATCTCATAAATCCACATTTTTTCCATGCACACCAAAAATCCCATTTTGGCCCAAAACATATCCCTTAAAACCAGTCCTTGCCATTATCCTAGATAATGGCCCAAACCAAGAAAACCACCATTTTTCCAAAAAATGGATCACAATATCCTCATACAAAACCTCTCCATTTTTCCATAAAATGACCCATATCCAATATCCAAAACCTGTTCCAAAATTATTGCATGCACCATGATCTCCCCTAGGAATCATCCGCACACTTTGGCTCTTGTGTCACACCACAGGTAACGACTACGCATGTGACACCTAAACGAGCAATACCCAGTCTCGTGCCCAGCGCGTACCTGGACTAGGCCATCTAGTCCCTGCTAGCCTAGGGACCATGGAGTCAACAAGACAACGTTACCGTATCATGCGATCTGGTCGTCGCCCAGCGACAACCCAGGGGATGTCACTTAGTATTATCCACTACTGAGTGACTAGAGGAGCTCCACCAAGATAATATCCCATCCCGGCTTGGGGTCGTGATACGCACGCACCCGAAAATCCATTTACACAAATAAAACCAGTTTTTCTCAATTTAATACATGCACATAAATGCACACCTCAAGACACAATTTATCTAACAAAACTCAACATCAACAATAAACAAACAACTCCATCCTCAATCCATCCGACCCCCGACTCCTCGAACTCAGTCCAAAATAACCAACCAGTCAATGAAATTATTGTAAAATCTAATAATATAGATTTTGAAAAATACTTACAGCGCTATATAATAATTTTCGAAGGATCAAGGAGCTGCAAATGGCGGAGAAAAAGCAACTAACAGTGTAAAATACACTGTGGCTGTGGGTTGTAAAATACCCACTTTTGAGAGGGGACAAACCAAGACTTGGGATTGATAGGGAATGGCCTAAAGGTGTTTATTGTGACATCCCGTTTTTACGTGCATTTTCACTGAAGGAGTATTTTAATTTAATTAAAATATTAGTTCTTTTATTTTAAATTATTATATTTTAATTAGATTTATTTAGTTATAATATTTGTTTTGTGGAGCTTTCTTAATATTAATTATCGTTTTGATTTTAAGTTGTGTAAATTATTTTAATGTGCTTTCTTGTTACTAGTTACTATTTCACATTTAAATTACTTTATGCTTTATATATTCTATTGATGTGCTTTAAATATTTTACTTTAGTAATATTGAGTTGTAGTGTTTTTACTTAGCTTTTAATTTTTTTTATTGCATCTTTTTATTTATTGGTTCTTTGTATTTTGGGTTGGACTCTTTTATTTCTCATTTTCTTGTATTCTTGGACCCAAATACCCAGCCCAGCCCGTGACCCACAAGCCCAGCCCCTCAACTTACCCAAAACGGCATCATTTTAGTGCCTTAGGGTTTCTTCTTCTTCTTCTTCCTTTCCTTCTCCTCCAGCGTCGTCCACCTCCTTCTTTTCTTCCTCTTCATTTCCGTCCAGCTGCTGCTGCTGCTCCTTCCTTCTTCTTCTTTTCTTCTTTTTTTCGGCTTCTTCTTCTTCATTTCTGCTATGCTGTGCCGCTGCCTCCTTTCTCTCCATTTTCGGTGGTTCTCTTCTTTGATTTCCTCTATTTTTCTATGTGTGCCGAGCTTTGCTCTAGTTTTCATTCTGGTTATAGCTTGCTTTTTCATCTTTATATTTTCAGTTTCTCTATTTCTAACCGTGCACTTCTATTTCCTTTTCTTGTATTTTATTTCATCCGTTTTGGCTGCTTTTGCAGGTGAATCCGAGAGCTTCTAAGCTCAATTTGTTCCTCTGCTTTTCTTTCTTTTTTTTTGTGCTCTTGGTTGTTGGTATTTCTTTGTAATTTTTGGAGGTTTTTCCTTTTCAGACCCGTGTTCTGTTTTTGTTTCGATTTTCCTCTCTTCTTCTAGTATTTTTATGTGATTTCAGCATGTGTTTAACTCCCATGCATTCCTTTTGTTTTGGGTCTGTTCGTGTTCTATTTTTATGCCTTGTTGTGCCCTGTTTTCTTCCCTAAACCGTGAGCTTTAATTTGGTATATTTTGCTGGGTTAATTTCTCTACCGTGAACTCCTTTTTTCTGGCCTTTATATTCCAATTTTTATTTGTAAATCAGCCCCTTTTTAATCTGAAAATTTCATTTTAAAATCATCTTGTTTTCGAAATCAATTTAGTCGCAAAAAAATTATACCTTTGATAGTTTATTTTCAAGCTAGCATTTGGGAGTTAAAGTTGGTGTTTGATCTTCCAGAAATTTACCTTTAAGGCACTGTAAGTATTTTCCAAACCCTACTTTTAGATTTAAATATATTTTGCTCATTCAATAAATATTTGCTGTTGGTTGTTGATTTCGGACTGAGTCCGAGGAGTTCGGGGGTCAGTTGGATTTGAGGACAGAGTTGTTTGTTTGGTTGTTTTGGATGTTTGGAAAGTGTTGGTTAATTTGTGTAATTTTATTTGCATTGCATTGTGCATGCATATGCATTTATTAAATATTGAAAACTGGGTTTTCAAGCGAGAAATGTTTTATTGGTATATATGAACGTATGGATTGATTGGTTTGATTCAGAGGCACGTGTAGGAATGGTGGTAAGCAGGGACGGTGGTAGAGTCCCGCCTGCGATTCCTGCCTACGGTGCACGCGGCGTAGGGATGGTGGTGGAGTCCCGCCTGCGATTCCCACCTATAGTGCTCCGATGGTTTAGTTAATGGGTCATTTTCTGGAAAAATGGCGAGACTGGTTTTTGGGCCATTATCTGGGATAATGTCGAGGATATGATTAAAGGATATATTTTGGACCAAATGGGATTTCGGAGTGCATGGTAAAAAAATATGGCTTTACGGGACATGTGCATTGGCTTTTCTTTCATGCATATTATTTGAGTTTTATATGTTTTTATCTAGTGGTGTTTGGATTTTACTTACCTGCAGCACCATTTCTGGTACTGTAGATTTTTTTGGTGCAGAGATCGAGGAAGAGAAGGAGGAGGCTGAGCCCGAGGATGCGGCTCCACCGGAGTTCTGAGTGGAGTTTATGTTTTGTATTGGGCTTTAAAATAATATTTGTGTTATGTAATATTTTATTTATGCATGTTTTGAAAAGCTTTGTGTTAAACAAGAAAAATTCTGGTACTTAGTCATGACTTTCGTTATCTGCTGCGTATTTCTTTTTGCACATTTGTTGTTTTACACACACTTGACACTCGTTGATAGGATGATGACCCGTGATGTCATCATCCAGACGTCTCTATTTTCCCGTGTTCATGCATGAGGATTTGAGGGCGTCACATTTATGAAACTAGTGGAACTGAGAATGGGCCGTGGGTGGCGGAGGAAATGGTGGTGGAAGTGAAAAATGGAAAAAATGAAGATGAGCTCATGGGGGCTGCTCCGGCAATGGATCGAAGCTGGAAATAGGTGGTTTAGGACAGCAAGAGGTCGATGATGATGTGGTGAAGAGGTGGTGGCCGGAGGTGGAATGACGGCGGTGAAATGGCTCAAAAATCATGTCACTTGGAGGAGCTCGTGGCGGCTAACGGTGGCTCAGATGGAAGTGAAATTTGATGGAGAGGTGCGCCGGCCGGAGGGGAAGATTTCTGGGTGGGTGGTGTTGTACATGTCGCCGGTGAGAGGCGACACTAGGCGGAGCAACGAAAACGGCGAAAATGGGTTGGGAGGCTTCGCGCGCGGGAAGGAAACCGAAGGAGAAAGAAGAAGAAAAAAGAAAGAAAAAGAAAGAAAAAGAGAAAGAAAAAGAAAAGAGAAAAAGAAAAGATGGAGAAAAGAAATGAGGTCCAGTCCTCACCTTTGGAGTCCAGAAACTGATCCAACGAAAACAACTTTAAAAGCTATAAAATGAATAAAATAATTTAAACACCACATCTAGCTAAAATATAATAAATAACTAGTAAAAACTAACAACACAATTTTAAATCCAAAAACAAACTAAAATAAATTACACAGCAATTTAAACTCAAAGCGATAATTAATATTAAGAAAGCTCTATAAAATAAATATCACAACTAAATAAATCCAATTAAAATACGATAGTTTAAAATAAAAGAACTAATATTTTAATTAAATTAAAATATTCCTAGTGAAAATATACGTAAAAATAGGGTATCACATATGTAGCCCTGTGTTACATGTTTCGATGCTTCAGTCACCGTTCAATCCCAAGAGGGGGGGCTGGGGGGCGTCACAACTTACACATAATTAGTCATATCCAAACCATGTTTGGAGCTCAATTTCCTTTCTAATTCTTTCTTGCTATTTTGATCTAGACCTTATTATTTTTATTGTATTTTGCATCATTGTCATATTGAATTAGAAGATTAGTCTTGATCAAACAAATGTTAATAGAAAGCAAAGCCATGTCAATGCCCAAGTTATTGCCAATCAGCACCTAGGTGCACCTTATTGTACTTCCCAACAAATCGGCCCCTAGCTCACGCCTTTTACACAATTTTTTCAAAGAAAATTTCATCATTTATACCCCACCTTAATCCTCCTTATTCAGTTCTAACATTTAACAAATTGGCTCCATGAAACCTGTCTTTTATTTCATTCTTCCAATTGAACTCCAGATATACCATACCATTGGTTTCCATTATGGGGGTTCGGTCCGGTCTAGTCTCGAGAGGTTTTATGGACCGAACCAGACCTATTCGGTTTATAGTTTTCCCAACTTGGACTAGACCAAAGAACCTAAGGACCAGGCTGGTCTGGTCCCATTAAAAACGGTTCAATCTAGTTGGCCTGTTCGATCCACCTTGTTCTACATGGGCCAAAATTTTTATATCCTATATATTTTGGCCCAACAGTAAAGCTTACTATAACTAAAAATACCAATTTTAAACCAAAAGTACCAAAAAAGAAGGAAAAATAAAATTAATCATAAATATAATATTAATATATATTAGTATAAATATAGCACTATTATCTATTATTTAATATTAACTTATTTACTATAACTAATAAAATAATAATACACTCTTACACTAGTACTAATACTATACTATATTAACTGAAAACTATATTAGTAGTATTACTAAAATACTATATGTTAGTGATAAATTGATAATACTATATTAAATAATAGTAAAACTCTTATTACTAATAATCTAATAATAAATAATTGTCAAAATTTTGTCATTTATTTCTAAAAATTGAGGTGAGTTCAAATCTAGTTATGGAATAATATTTTCTAATTGTCATTCATTAGGGAGAGTAATTTTATTCCAGTTAATTTATTTAAGCATTTGTATACTAGAGTTTGGTGTGCTAAATTGTAATAATAATGTATACCCTTTTGGGCTAGTAATAAGAACTTGTGGTTTTAATGTTGTTTTCATCAGTTTAAAATGAATTCTATATACTACAATTAAGGATCTGATCCTTTCATTATATGATAACTATTTGTTTTAATATTTAATGTTAAAGCATGTAAAATATTAGTATCAAATAATGAGATTGAATAATTAGTATAATAATTAAAATAAACTAGACCTTGAAATAGGCTAGATTCAACTATGCCAAGTAATGAATCATCAAAATTATAATGGCTTCTGTCTTTAAGATATAGTAATACTGAAACATTTAATCTGCTTCTAGTGAATGGTTTTATAGCCACTTGTACTAATCCAATATATATAAAGGAATATTTTTGTTCCTTATAATGTTTAATAGCTTCTTTTGTTAATAATTATAATGATTCATAATTATTATTAAGACTAATAGTTTTTTCTATAGTTTTTATTGTATAATTAGTAAGAAATGATAATTTAGAAAAGAAATCTGATTGTTTATAGCTTTGATTTTTAAGTATATTAGGAATTGTCCAATCTTATAAATTTATTTCTATATCTACTATGCTATAATCTTCTTGGTTTATGTTGTCAGGTTCTGTAGGTATTCTAGCAGTAGGTGTATCAGGTTTAAATAAAGAATTGATTGAGACAAAATTTTTAAATAAAGATTTTCTATGTTAAAAGAGAAATAAGAAGATTAAAATTTTTCTCAACCTTCACAAAAATAGAAAGAGATTATATTCAATTAAAATATTATGAGTACTTAGAAAGTATACAAATTAATTGTGATGACCCTCTTTTACGTGTATTTTCACTGAAGGGTTGTTTTTAATTTAATTAATATATTGGTTTATTTATTTTAAATTAATGTATTTTAAATTGGTTTTAATTTATTTGATATTGTGTTTAATTTATTTTAGTCGTTTTACGGTTTTTAATATCTTTTTCGGTGGACCAGGTTTTGATTTTCGAAGTGAGGATTGGACCTCTTTTCTTTTCTTTTCTCTTTTTCTTTTTCCCATTTTCCTTTTCCTTTTCTTCTCTTCTTTCTTTTCTTTCTTTTTCTTCTTCTTTTTCTTCCCCTTTTCTCTCTCCCTGCGCAGCTCTTCTTCCTTTTCTCCTTACCGTCGCAGCCCCTTTGACAGCCCAGTGCGCCGCCGTCCGGCCGCCGTGTAGTGCACCACCCCCACCATTCTCTTCCCCTCCCACTAGAGATCATCCCCACCAATTTTTAGAGCTATCGGACCAGCCGTTAGCTGCCATGAGCCCCTGGAAGTCACAACACCTGCTCTGTTTTTCCCCTTTTGCCAGTTGCTTTCACAACCCAGAACTGCCCTTGCCGGTGGCATGGCCTACACCACCCACCCAGTTTTCTTTGCCTCTCACTGGTGAACATCCCCACCAAGTTTCACCTCCATCCGAGCCACCGTTAGCCACCATGACCTCCTCCAAGCCACACGATTTTTCTCTGATTCCGGCGCCGTCGCACCACCTCCGGCCACCATCTCTTCACAGCTTCTTCCCCTACCTCTTACCGACCTAAACCACCCATTTCCGGCCTCGATACGTTGCCGGAGTAGCTCCCACGAGCTCAACTCTGATTTGAGCTTTTTCCGCTTCCTCCGCCATTTCCACCACCACCCATGGCCAAAACTCATTTCCTTTAGCTTCATAAATATCTCAAGACCATTCCCTATCAATTTCGTACCTTGGTTTGTCCCCGTTCGAAAGTGGATAATTTATTACCCACGGCCATAGTGTAAATTGCACTGTTAAGTTACTTTTCCTCTGCCGTTTGCAATGTCGGGAGCTTTCAAAAAATACCGTATAGCGCTGTAAGTATTTTTCAAACCCTACTTTTAGATTTAAATATATTTTGCTCATACAATAAATTATTGCTGTTGGTTGGCTGATTCCGGACTGAGTTCGAGGAGTTCGGGGGTCGGATGGATTGAGGACGAAGTTGCTTGATGTATTGATTTGGATTGGTTGGTTGTTTTATTGCTTGAGGTTGCATTTATATTGCATTTATGCGCATTTGATTTTAATTGAGAAAATCGTGTTTTGTTGGCGTAAATGGATTTCGGGTGCGTGTGTCTCACGAGCCCAAGTTGGGATGAGTTATTATCTCGGTGGAGCTCCTCTGGTCACTCGGGAGTGGATAATACTGAGTGACGTCCCGACAACTGGATCGCACGATACTGTAACGCTGTCGTGTCGACTCCGTGGTCCTTAGAGTGGCAGGGACTAGAGGATGGCCTGGCCAGGTACGCGCTGGGCGCGAGTCTGGGCATCACTCATTTAGGTGTCACATGCGTAGTCGTTACCTGCGGTGTGGCACAGAGCCAGGGTGTGCGAATGATCCCTAGGGGAGATGATGATGCATGCATAATTGGATCGTTTTTATGGTTTTCGGATGCGGGCCATTTTTTGGGAAAATGGCGAGGTTTGGTTTTGAGGCTTTTGATCCATTTTCTAGGAAAATGGTGGTTTGGGCCATTATCTGGGAGAATGGCGAGCCTTGGTTTTAAGCAATATGTTTTCGTGTCAAATGGGTTTTTGGCATCGTGGAAAAAATGGTTTTATGCGACATGTGCGTTGGTTTTTCTTTCATGCATATTGTTTGAGTTTTTTATGTTTTTATCTGGTGGTGTTTGGATTTTACTTACCTGCGGCACCATTTTTCGTTCCGTAGATTTTGGTGCAGGGTTCAAGGAAGAGCCCTAGGCCCGAGGATGCGACTCCGCCGCAGTTCTGAGTCAAAGTTTAAGTTTTGTTGTTGGTTTAGAAATATATTTGTGTTTTGTAATATTTTATTATGTATGTTTTAAACTGCTTTGTATTAAGTTAAGAAAAATCTTGGTACATAGTAATTGACTTTGCTGTTCGCTGCGTGTTTCTTCGTGCACAATTGTTGCTTATACACACACTTGGCACACGTCGATAAGGTGGTGACCCGTGATGTCATCATTCGGACGTCTAGATTTTTTCGTGTTCGTACGTGAAGATTTGGGGATGTCACAGGTGGTATCAGAGCGGTTTGGCTCTGGGTAAAACCACATGTTCCGTAGGTAGTACCAGAATGTTTTTAAAGTTGTGTTTTAAAATTTATTTTAAGTAAAGTTGCTTTTGAACATTTTTTAATTGTTTTATTTGTTTGAGCTTGTTTGCTTGTATGTATTTGTTTAGTTGTGTTATTGCATGCTGGTTTTTTTTTTCTTTTTTTCTTTTTTTGTTTTCTTGTTATGTGGTTTGGTTTGGGTTTTTGGTTTTATGTTGTTGATTTTTTTTTTATTTTTCATAAATGGGGTCAAAGGTTGTGTTGTGGCAGGAATGCAGTATAATTGAGGATACTATTTGTTGCCCAAATGACTAACACAAGAGGGGGGGTGAATTGAGTTGTATTAAAAAAATAACAATTTAAATCAAATATATAATATAAAATATAAACAAAATATGAAATAATAATAAATATAAAGAGTAAGGGTAAGAGAGAAGCAAACTCAGTATGCTACCCCTTGAGGATTCCCAAATTCACTATTCAACCTCCTTCAGGTGGAAATAGAAACCTATTACACCTTTGAACAACACCGTTACAAAAGATCTGTGTAGAACACCCTCTACACTTGCAATCACCTTTCACGTGGTGATTCAACTATTTCCCGTGTAGAATACTTTCTACACGCACAAGGGTTATACACACCCTTTTTCTGATACAAAAGCTGATAGTGGGTATGTTATCAGAAAACACTCCTCAATGAGTGAAATAAGAACAATACAGCGCAAACTATATCTCTCAAAATGAATAAGGATTAAGGCTCAATGCTTAGAAAAGAGAGAATGAAAGCTTTGAATGAATGTTATATGCTCTTGGTGTTGTGAATGTGAAGCTCTCAAATGATCTATTTATAGGCATATGAGACTTCATATTCAAATTTAAAAAGATTCACATGTCAAAGACAACATCATTCACTTTTTCAAAAAATTCAAATAAAAGGTTCTTCTTTTTCAATTGTCAAAGACAACATCATTCACTTTTTCAAAAAAATCAAACCTAATCTTTTACTTTTGGCATATGACAAAATGAGCACACTTTCCTTTTCAAAAAAATTCAACCCTAATCTTTTACTTTTTGCATATGACAAAATGAGCACACTTTACTTTTTAAATTTTTCAAACAAAATCATCTACCTTTTATATAAGTCTAAAAAAGCATCAATCACTTTTGAAAATATTCAAATAAAACATGCACATGTGAAAGATGACAATCAATCATCTTTAATATTTTCAAAGTTCAACCCTTTAATCAAGGCATGCACATGCAAAAGATGACAATTAATCATCTTTCAAAATTTTCAAATTTAATTTTCAAAAATATTCATGCACATGTGCAAAATGTATTTTAATGCTTTATGATAAAATATTAATTTTGAGCATTAATCTTAATTTCGAATTTTAAGAGATTTACAACATTACTCTATGACTTTAATGTGAACTTGTTTCCTTCTTGCTCATGCTTGGTTCTTTGATGTGCTTGATTCCATTGTGTGAACAACTTGAGCTTGAAACTCCTTTATTCTTTGAATTCATTTGTTATCATCAAAATCCATGTGTAGATTTATAATCACATGAAACTTGAAACCTTGGGTTCAACAATCTCCCCCTTTTTGATGATGACAAATACTTGATAGAACTTGAAACCTGTATTAATACTTAAGCTCCCCCTGAAAATATGCGTTAGTTTTTCAAGCAAAAGTATAAATATAATTCCAAGCATATATAACAAGTTTAGCAATTTAAACAACGTTAATATTCTAGTCTAAAACTTCTCCCCCTTTTGACATCATTAAAAAGGATCGGCAGCAAGTAAATAGACCTGAAGAAAATGGTGCGTTAGTAGACACTGTAGATAGTTAAAAAAAATAAATAAATAAATTTCATCCGTCCGTAACCCGACAAGTGCGGCTGGAGATTTGAAAAAATTGCCTGATGTTGTTGACAAACGAGATTGAAGGCTCCGAGTTTCTAAAAATGTCATTTTCGCCGATCAGAAAAAAAATATATTGCTCTTTGACTTGGATGATAGCTTGTCTTATTCTTTATGCTATATCTATAAAATCAGTCCTGAAGTTCATCCAATCCGCATCAAGTTTTCTTCTCATCTCTATAACTCATCTGCATTCCTTCAACATTCTCGTTTTAAGCCTTCTATTATTTTCACAATGGCTCATTCTTCTAACATTTCTCTAGATCCATCCATGAGGCATTCTGCATCTCAACCTTCTGTTCTTTCTGCAGCTACCATTGGTGCCATGTTGCAGCAAGAAAATAATAATCTGACTAATAAGTCAGATTCTGATGCTATTTATGACTTGGTGAGTCTTGGGACTCGCTACTCTTCCTCTATTGTGGCTTTTTCTCAGCGGCTATAAGCCAAAAATCACGAAGTTGAAAAGCTCAAAGAACAAATTGTTGTAGTTCAACGAATTGTTCAAGAGTCTCACACAAGGGAATGAATCATTCGACAGAAGAATAAACAGTTGAAATCTTTATTAGATTCTTCATTCCACTTGCCGGTTCCCATGGATAAGAATGACATGATATTGTATGAAGAGAATGAACGTCTTAAACATGAGGCTAAGAATCTCAAGTTTATGTAAAAGTATTTAAAAAATCTATCTCTATTTTTATTGACTCTAGTCTATCTTTTAAGAGATATTCATAGCATGCATCATATCTATTTCTCTTCTGATCATACATAATCTATCTTCTGGTAAAGGCTTTGTGAAAATATCTGCTAACTGATCGTGTGTGTTTGTGAATTCTAGTACTATATCGCCTTTCTGCACATGATCTCGAAGAAAATGATATCTTATTTCAATATGCTTAGTTCTAGAATGTTGTATTGGGTTCTTTGAAAGATTTATAGCACTTGTATTATCACATTTGATTGGAATGTGATTATACATGAGTTTAAAATTTTCAAGTTGTTGCTTCATGTAGAGAACTTGAGCACAACAACTACCCGCAGCAACATATTCTGCCTCAGCAGTAGATAGTGCAACAAAATTTTGTTTTTTACTAAACCAGGAAACTAGTGCATGATCTAAGAAATGACATGCTCCACTAGTGCTTTTTCGATCTATTTTACAGCCAGCATAATCTGCATCTGTGTAGCTAATTAGATCAAAAGATGTGTGCTTAGGGTACCATAACCCTATGTTAATTATACCACTAAGATATCTAAAAATGTGCTTAACTGCAATTAAATGTGATTCTTTTGGAGATGATTGAAAGCGTGCACATAAGCACACACTAAACATAATATCTGGTCTACTGGCTGTTAAATATAATAAGCTACCAATTATACCTCGATATATCTTCGAGTTAACTGGCTTACCGGATTCATCTTTATCAAGTTTAGTTGATGGGCTCATTGGTGTTCCAATTTCCTTAGCATTTTCCATCCCAAACTTCTTCAGTAATTCCTTAATATATTTTGATTGATTGATGAATGTCCCACTTTTTGCTTGCTTAATTTGTAATCCGAGAAAGAATGTAAGTTCTCCCATCATGCTCATCTCAAATTCTTCCTGCATAGTCTTAGCAAAAACTTGACACATATTTTCATTAGTATCACCGAATATTATATCATCAACATAAATCTGAATCAAAAGAATATCATCATTTTCATATTTAATAAAAAGAGTTGTGTCGATTTTTCCTCTTGAAAAACCTTTTTCAATCAAGAAACCACTGAGTCTCTCGTACCAAGCTCTAGGAGCTTGTTTAAGTCCATATAGTGCTTTTGTGAGTTTGAAAACATGATTTGGGGAAATATGATTTTCAAAACCTGGAGGTTGTTCAACATATACCTCTTCATTTATAAAACCATTTAAGAAAGCACTTTTAACATCCATTTGAAAAAGTTTGAAATCTTTATAACAAGCATATGCAAGTAGCATTCGAATAGCTTCTAATCTTACGACAGGTGCATGTGATGACCCGCTTTTACGTGTATTTTCACTGAATTGTTGTTTTTATTTTAATTAATATATTGGTTTATTTATTTTAAATTAATGTATTTTAAATTGGTTTTAATTTATTTGATGTTGTGTTTAATTTATTTTAGTCGTTTTACGGTTTTTAATATCGTTTTCGACGGATCGGTTTTTGGTCTCCGGAGTGAGGATTGGACCTCATTTCTTTTCTTTCCTCTTTTTCTTTTTCCGTTTTTCCTTTTCTTTTTCTTCTTTTCTTTCTTTACTTTCTTTTTCTTCTTCTTTTTCTTCCCGTTTTCTCTCTCCCCGCGCAGCCCCCTTCTCCTACCCCTTCCCGTCACCGCCCCTTTGACTGCCCAATTCTCCACCTTCCGGCCACCTTTTAGTGCACCACCACCACCACTCTCTTCCCCTTCCACCAGAGATCATCCCCACCAATTTTCAGAGCCATCGGACCAGCCGTTAGCCTTCGAGAGCCGCCGGAAGTTGCTGCACCTGCTCTATTTTTGCCCCTGTCGCCGGTTGCTTTCGCAGCCCAGAACCGCCGCTCGCCGGTGGCGTGGCCTACACCACCCACCCAGTTTTCTTCCCCTCTCACCGGTGAACATCCCTACCAAGTTTCACCTCCATCCGAGCCACTGTTAGCCACCACGAGCTCCTCCAAGCCATACGGTTTTTCACGGTTTTCGGCGCCGTCGCACCACCTCCGGCCACCATCTTTTCATAACTTCTTCCCCTACCTCTTGCCGACCTAAATCACCCATTTCCAGCCTCGATCCGTTGCCGGAGCAGCTCCCACGAGCTCAACTCCGTTCAGCCCCTTTTTGGCCTTCGACCGCCATTTCCACCACCACCCACGGCAAAAACTCGTTTCCTTTAGCTTCATAAATATCTCAAAACCATTCCCTATCAATTTCGTGCCTTGGTTTTTCCCCGTTCGAAAATGGGTAATTTATTACCCACGGCAACAGTGTAAATTACACTGTTACGTTGCTCTTCCTCCGCCGTTTACAACGCCGCAAGCTTTCTAAAAATACCATATAGCGCTGTAAGTATTTTCCAAACCCTATTTTCAGATTTAAATATATATTGCTCTTTCAATTATTTTATCTGCTGGTTGGTTGTTTCCAGACTGAGTCCGAGGAGTTCGAGGGTCGGATGGATGGAGGACGGAGTTGCCTGTTTTATTGAATTATGTTGGTTGATTATTTTTGTGCATTGATATGGCATTACATGGTGCATGCACGTGTGTTTTTGTTTAAGTGTGAAAAGCCTGTGTATTGGCGTAAGTGGACTTACGGGTGCGTGTGTATCACGACCCCAAGCCGGGATGGGGTATTATCTCGATGGAGCTCCTCTGGTCACTCAGGAGTGGAATAAACTGAGTGATGTCCCCTGGGTTGTCGCTGGGCGACGACGGGAGCGGGGGCTAGGGGATGCTTGGCTACGAACACGCCGGGCGCGGAACCGGGCATCGCCCTACGCATTGACTCCGTGGCCCTTCGCTGGTGAGGGCTAGAGGATGCTTGGCTACAAACACGCAGGGCGTGGAACTGGGCATCGCTCGTTAGGTGTCACATGCGTGGTGGTACTCTGCGGTGTGGCACTGGAGCCAGGGTGTGCGTATGAGCCCTAGGGGAGGTCATGGTGCATACTGGTTAAAATGGTTTTTGGTTTGAGACGGTTATAGAGGCCAAATGTGACTTTTGGCGTGGTTTTTGGAAAAGATGTGTTTTTGGGCCAAATGGGATTTTTGGCGTGTGTGGAAAAATATGTTTTATGGGTTTTGTGCATTGGGCATGCTTCATGCATTTTGTTTGAGTTTTATGTGTTTTTATCTGGTGGTGTTTGGGTTTTATTTACCTGCGGTACAATTTTTGGTTCCGTAGATTTTGGTGCAGGATTCGAGGAGGAGGAGGAGGCTGAGCCCGAGGATGCGGCTCCGCCGGAGTTTTGAGTTGAAGTAATGTTTTGTAGCTGTTTTTAAAACTATATTTGTGTTATGTAATATTTTATTTATATATGTTTTGAACAGCTTGTATTATATTAAGAAAAATTTTGGTACTTAGTTATATGACTTTTGTTATCCGCTGTGTTTCCTTTGCACATTTGTTGCTTTTACACACACTTGGCACTCTTCGTTAGGGTGGTGACCCGGGTTGTCATCATCCGGACGTCTCGATTTTCCCGTGTCCGGGCGTGGGGATTTGGGGGCGTCACAGTGCATATGTCTCATCATAATCGATTCCTTCTTCTTGATTAAAACCTTGGGCTATAAGTCAAGCCTTATTTCTAGTAATGACTCCGGACTCATCTTTCTTGTTTCTAAAAACCCATTTCTTTCCAATAATAGTATGATTTTTGGGTCTAGGAACAAGTGTCCAAACATCATTTCTTTCAAATTGATTCAACTCTTCTTGCATAGCTAGAATCCAAGATTCATCAAGAAGTGCGTCATCAATATTTTTGGGTTCAATTTGAGATAGAAAAGCAGTATGATTGCAAATATTTCTAAGAGATGATCGAGTACTTACACCTTGTGAAGGTTCTACCAAAATTTGTTCTACTGGATGATCTTTCACAAATTTCCACTGTTTGGTTGCATCTTGTATTAAATTTTGATGATCTTTCCTGATGACTCCATGTTGAACTTCCTCTATTGTTTTCTCTTTGTTGAGATTGAGACTTTCTGTGTTATTTATACCTTCTGTTTCTTCATCAATAAATTTCTTGGAGAGTGGAGAATTAGATTCATCAAATACTACATGCATAGATTCTTGTACAGTCAAAATCTTTTTATTGAATACTCTATAAGCTTTACTATTAGTAGAATACCCGAGAAAGATACCTTCATCAAATTTTGCATCAAACTTGCCTAAATTATCTTTGTCATTCAAAATAAAACATTTGCATCCAAATACATGAAAGTAACCAATGTTGGGCTTTTTCTCATTCCAAAGCTCATAGGGGTTTTATCTAACTTAGACCTTAGCATAACTCTATTTATAACATAACATGCAGTACTTACCGCTTCGGCCCAAAAATAACTAGGCAAGTTGTTCTCATTGAGCATTGTTCTTGCCATCTCTTGAAGAGATCTATTTTTCCTCTCTACTACCCCATTTTGTTGAGGAGTTCGAGGAGCAAAAAAATTATGCACAAAACCGTTTTCATCACAAAATGTTTCAATATTTTTATTAACAAACTCTTTTCCCCTATCACTTTGGATACTTGAAATAGTATAGCCCTTTTCATTTTGAATTCTCTTGCATAACTTCGTAAAAGCATTATGTGCCTCATCTTTATGAGTAAGAAAGATGACTCAAGTATATCTAGAGAAATCATCAACAATAACAAATGCATAATATTTTCCTCCTAAACTTGCAACTCTATTTAGTCCAAAAAGATCCATGTGTATCAGTTGCAATGGTCTAGTAGTGGAAATATGTTTCTTAGTTTTAAAAGAAGTTTTTGTTTGTTTACCAAATTAACATGCATCACAAATTTTGTCTTTAAGAAAATTTGTTTTTGGTAAACCTCTCACAAGATCATTTTTTGAAAGTTTGGAAATAAGTTCCATATTGGCATGACCTAATCTTCTATGCTATAGCCAACTAGTTTCATTTTGAGCTGAAAAGCAAATAGCATCTTGTGAGGTAATTTCTTCAAAATCGATTGTATAAACATTATTGTTTCTAAAAGCAATAAAACAAATATTACAATCATGATCATTCAAAATAAGGCATTTATCCATTTTGAAAGTAACTGTAAATCCTTTATCACATAATTGACTTATGCTCAAAAGATTATATTTTAAACCTTCAACAAGTAGAACATCTTCAATTATGAGAGAAGATTCATTACCAATTTTACCTATTCTCACGATCTTCCCTTTCGAGTTGTCTCCAAATGTCACGTGTCCTTCTTCTTTAGATCTAAGATCAAAGAACTTAGTCTTGTCTCCTGTCATATGTCTTGAATATCCACTATCTAAAAACCACTTATTTTTGCTTGTGGATGACTTCATGCATACCTATAAAAACAATTAAAATGATTTTTCTTAGTACCCAAGTTCTTTGGGTCCTTTATTTATTAGTATTAGAAGAAACAAGATTTTTAGGTACCCATATGGCCCTAATAGTCATTGTATGATTTCTTCTAATAGGACAAGTATGATAATTATGACCATTTCTATTACAAAAATTACAAATAGCATGTGACATATATGAAAAACTTGAATGATTATAATAATATCCTTTTTTGACAAAATTATTTTTATGAAAAGAATTTTGAATATTAGTCTTTGATGTAGAATGATTATCAAAGAAATTTTTATAAGGTTTGTATTTTTGTTTTGGCATATATCCCAATCCTGCCTTGTCAAAAACACATCTTTGACTACCAAGAAGTTTTTCAAAATTTCTTTTTCCATTCGTAAAGTTTTCAACAATATTTTCTAAATCGGTTTTCTTCTTATTCAATTCAAGATTTTCATCTTTTAAAATGATACTTTCTTTTCTTAAAATTTCAATTTCGTTTGTTAAAGAAGAATTTTTCTTTTTCAAAGCAGTATACTTGATACCCAATTTTTCAAATTCCTCATAAATCTCTTCTAAAACATTTTGCAATTCTTCATATCAAGGATTTTCAATATTATCAAGATTTGTTACCTCAATGTCATCTTTATCCATAAGACAAAGATTTGCTGATTCTTCATTCCTTGCTTCACTATCTGAGCTACTTGAATCATCATCCCATGTAGCTTTCATTGCTTTCTTGCCCTTGTTTCGATCTTTCTTTAGCAGAGGACAATCTGGCTTGATATGACCAGGCTTATTGCATTTATAACAAATTAAAGTATCATTTTTACCTGAATCTTTCTTGGAAACCTTTTTGAAGGATTTCCTCGGAGGAGTTCTATTTTTCTTCAAGAACCTCTGAATTCTTCTTGTTATCATCGCAACTTCTTCATCTTTATCGTCATTTTCCTCATCTTCATCACTTTCACTTTCATGAGGAACAGCTTTAAGTGCTAAGCTCTTCTTTGACTTTCCTTTCTCTTCTCCTTTTTTCAATGTGTACTCATGGGTGATAAGTGACCCGATGAGTTCATTGGCTTCGAGCTTCTTGAGGTCTCTAGCTTCAAGAATCGCTGTAACTCTTGATTCCCAACGTTTTGGTAAAGAGTTGAGAATTTTTCTTACTATCTCCACCTTGGAATAAACTTTGCCAAGAGCTGTCAAGCTGTTTATGATGTTAGTAAAACGAGTGTGCATACTAGAAATAGATTCATCATCATTCATCTTAAACATTTCATATTCATGAGTAAGAATATAAATTTTTGATTCCTTGACTTGCGATGTTCCTTCATAAGTTACTTCCAAGTTATCCCAAATTTCCTTTGCCGTAGCGCAATTCATTATTCTATTAAACTCATTTCCATTAAGAGCATTATATAATAAATTCATAGCAGTTAAATTTAAAGTATAAAGTCTATCGTCTTCACGATCAAACTCTTCTTCTTCCTTTTTGACCTTTACTCCATCAACCACTTTTGTTGGAATATAAGGTCCATTTATAATACATTTCCAGATTTCTCTACCTTGAGCTTGAAGAAATATTCTCATTCTAACTTTCCAGAATGAGTAATTATCTCCACAAAAGAGTGGAGGCCGACTGCTAGATTGACATTCACCAAATAAAGTTGCAATGTTAGCCATAAGATCTTAACTCAAAAGATAGTTAATCTTATAATAGAGCTTTTAGCTCTGATACCAATTGTTACTGATCATAGGCCGCACCTATGTCACCTAACAATTGTACCTACCAGACTAGCTGGCCACCGTCTCTACCGGTGCACCGTCGCTCATGGTCGGAAAGTCTTGCTTCGGTGACACAGTCACAAGCGAGAGTTCCCATGAGTGATCTGCCTGTATGAACAGTACAGGTCAACTAGCTCTGATACCAATTGTTGCCCAGATGATTAACACAAGAGGGGGGTGAATTGAGTTGTATTAAAAAAATAACAATTTAAATCAAATATATAATATAAAATATAAACAAAATATGAAATAATAATAAATATAAAGAGTAAGGGTAAGAGAGAAGCAAACTCAATATGTTAACGAGGTTCGGCCCCACTGCATACGTCCTCGCCTCAAGCTACCCCTTGAGGATTCCCAAATTCACTATTCAACCTCCTTCAGGTGGAGATAGAAACCTATTACACCTTTGAACAACACCGCTACAAAGGATCCGTGTAGAACACCCTCTACACTTGCAATCACCTTTCACGTGGTGATTTAACTATTTCCCGTGTAGAATACTTTCTACACGCACAAGGGTTATACACACCCTTTTTCTGATACAAAAGCTGTTAGTGGGTAGGTTATCAGAAAACACTCCTCAATGAGTGAAATAAGAACAATACAGCGCAAACTATATCTCTCAAAATGAATAAGGATTAAGGCTCAATGCTTAGAGAAGAGAGAATGAAAGCTTTGAATGAATGTTGTATGCTCTTGGTGTTGTGAATGTGAAGCTCTCAAATGATCTATTTATAGGCATATGAGACTTCATATTCAAATTTAAAAAGATTCATATGTCAAAGACAACATCATTCACTTTTTCAAAAAATTCAAATAAAAGGTTATTCTTTTTCAATTGTCAAAGACAACATCATTTACTTTTTCAAAAAAATCAAACCTAATCTTTTACTTTTGGCATATGACAAAATGAGCACACTTTCCTTTTAAAAAAAATTCAAACCTAATCTTTTACTTTTTGCATATGATAAAATGAACACACTTTACTTTTTAAAATTTTCAAACAAAATCATCTACCTTTTGTATAAGTCTAAAAAAGCATCAATCACTTTTGAAAATATTCAAATAAAACATGCACATGTGAAAGATGACAATAAATCATCTTTAATATTTTCAAAGTTCAACCCTTTAATCAAGGCATGCACATGCAAAAGATGACAATCAATCATCTTTCAAAATTTTCAAATTTAATTTTCAAAAATATTCATGCACATGTGGAAAATGTATTTTAATGCTTTATGATAAAATATTAATTTTGAGCATTAATCTTAATTTTGAATTTTAAGAGATTTACAACATTACTCTATGACTTTAATGTGAACTTGTTTCCTTCTTGCTCATGCTTGGTTCTTTGATGTGCTTGATTCCATTGTGTGAACAACTTGAGCTTGAAACTCCTTTATTCTTTGAATTCATTTGTTATCATCAAAATCCATGTGTAGATTTATAATCACATGAAACTTGAAACCTTGGGTTTAACACTATTATTAGGCAAGAACATTTAGTGTAGTAGGCTTGAATTTTTAGCGATGTGGTTTGCTTGTATGATGTTGAGGTCTGAAGGGAATGTCATGATTTAGGCAATCTTTGTAAGGCGGGAACTCACGTAGCAATGAGGAGAGGAATTAGCTTTAAGTTGCTTAAGATGATTGAGCTCAAGGTTTTGTAGAAATTATGTAACGAGGCTATAGGATAGGAGAGTGTAGGTTCAGGGAACTTTAAGGATGTGTTTAAGGGAATTTTATGAAAGGTTTGCGACCAGATTTGTGCAAAATGGTAGTTTGCCACCGGGTTACAACTTTTCAGGATTTAATGGATTTGGTCACTCTAGCAGAGCGTGAGGTTAGTTTGAGTGTGGGCTCCCCTCTAGGACATAAGCGGCGGAGTTTTTCTGGTGAAGGAAGTCGTTTGGGTTAGCCTTATAAATTTGTTCAGCGGATTGGGACCCGACCACAAGCGACCTCAGGTGTACGTATGGGAGGATAGGTGCCAATTTGCGGAATATGTAATAGAGCTCACGGAGGCGAGTGTCGTATGGGTAGTAACAAGTGTTTTGAATGCGGTCAGATGGGGCATTTTGCTCGTGAGTGCCCTAGTCGAGTTCAAGAAAGCCATGGAGCTCGTCGCAGTGGTAGAACTAACTAGAGGCAATTAGCTCGGGTTCAAATGTACGCAGTGACTCTTGGTACCGTTGGAGCGAGGTTACGGAGACTCAGAATGCTGGAGTCATGATAGGTAGGGGCTAATCTAATCTTTAGTGATGAAAGCCTTGTGTGGTTTGTTTTTTTTTACATTATCGAGGCTTGGAGAGAATGGCATGATCGGGGTGATCTTTTAGGGAAGTAGAATAATTGAGTTCTTTGGTTCCGTGGAGTTTATGAAATGGTCTATAACGTAATAGGTTGTGAGTTCAACAAATTTCGATGTTAGATTTTATGAAGTCTCAGCAAAGTTTTAAAGTTTGGGGCCTTATAGATTTTAGGAAAATAAGTTTATGGTAATTAAGGTGTTAGGTTCGACAAGCTTTGGGGGGGGGGGGGGGGAATAATTAAATTTCAAGTTTTAGATTTCGTGATTCGGATGAATAATTTGGTGGCAATGGGGCTTTAGATTTTACAAGCTTTTAAGGTGAATGTTTTGGATTAAAGCTACCAATCTTGAGAATTTCAGAAAATGATTTATTATCTAGTAATGTTTTAGAATTTGAAAGATTTGGGAGTCGTTTTTTTCCTTTTATGGGATGCAAGTTCCTTGATCGTAGAAGTTCCGAAAGATGATTCTTATTTGATTTAAAGTTTTAGAATTGCAAAGTTGAAGGACTAATTGATAATACGAATTGAGTTCTTAGTTTTACAGACTTAGTGCTGTAGCTTGATCTACTCCAGTGAGTGATTAGTTTGTAACCATTAAAATGTGGTTGATTGGAGTTGCGTTATTGATATAAGAATTTTTTTCTAGAGTAGATTCCTTTGAGGATTGGAGGTAATGATCTAGTTCGCATAATTCTTTGAGGATTGAAGATATCGAGCTAGTTTAGAAAATAATTATTGTTAACTCGAGGTTGTAGTAGCAGATTTTAGGAAATGATTCTATTGATTCAAAAGATATAGGTCCATCAGGGTGTTGGAAATAGTAGATTTTGTGTTGGTATTGAATATGATTGAAATTGAGGCTATATGATCAGTAGACTTTTGGGAATGGATTCTTAGTAGGTTTAAGGTCATTCTCGGTACCAAACTTTAAGCAATGGCTAGTTGCGGATTTAAGGATATAAGTTGAGTAGATTCATGAATGATTCTTGTTGAGTTGAGGATATAAGTCCAGGTGATGGAAATGTGATGATGGATCATTTGTATGTTTGAATGATTTGTGGTGTTGGCTAAGAGTACATGAGATTGATGAGTAGTAATGGGAAGTGCGTATGGATTTCAGGGAGTGCTGGTCCTAGTCACATCTAATTTTGGCTTGGTAGGAGTTGAAGAGGAATCTGTGTGGTAATATTAAAATCAAGAGATTTTGGCTTTGAGTTGTTTGGTAAGTTGAACGGAGTGTGCAGTTGAAGCAGGTTGCCCATTGGGATGATGGTTTGAAACGACTGTTGTGTTTATCTTGAAATTTAATTGCAACTTGAAGTCATAGGAATTTAAATTGGTGAGGTTATACTTTTCTTTGGAGATCAAGTATCCAGTTGGGAGAATTGGGGATATGGTTATTTAACTTGAAAAGAGATCATTAGGTCACCATGTGTGGTGTATGAAGTAATGAATCTTGGAAGTTGAAACTTATGCATCAAAGGTGGGTAGCATAGTATGAAGTAATAAAGCAGTAGGATCTTTGAATGTTGTTTAATGGTTTTTGATGGATTGAAGATTTAAACAATATGGCCTGTCTTGAGATGTTTTTTGTGAAGTGCTATTGAAGGAATTAGTTGTGCTAAAACTAAAGGTTTTGAGAGTACAAGTAGGTGGGTGAGTTACGAAGAGCATTTTGATTATGTCTAGGTGAAGTCAATGGTAGTTTATGGTGAGTTAGTTATTGCAAGATTAGATGTTATTCAAAATATAGGTAATGAGCTTGAAGTGTGGGATATCGGATAGAGCTTATAGGCGCTCTCGTTGGTTGGCTGGGAAGGACTTGGGCCTTTTAGAGATATTCCTTATCTTTAGAAGAGACATGTGTATTTTGGGATGAGGTTATGTGTTTTCAAATTGGGGCCTGGAGGTTGATTAGTACTGGTTTCTGTCATCAATCAATGTATGTATTTTTGCAGAATGTTGGTTTTTGTTTAAGGCAGCGATGGCCAACTGAGGAATGAATGGAGATTTGTGGGTTTTGAAGGTATATGATTTTCTATGGAAATGTGGTAAAAGTTTTCTTTTGATTAGGTGTGGATTGAGCTTGTTCTTCATGATATTAATATTGAGGATATAGCCTTTATGTATTTTGGTGAGTTATCAGAGTGTGCGCGAAAGCATGATTTTTGGAGATTCTTAGAAGTTCCAATTTTGTGTTGATTTTGAAGAATTAGTAGTGATTTGAAGTTTTACTGGGAGATTAATCTTTTCATCGTGCAATTTGGTTTATAGATGGTTAACTTTGGAAGTGGCTATTAGGTTAACAAAGCTGGAATGGGATGAAAGTTTGGAAGGTAAAGTAGAGACGTCGTGGATATTAGTAATTTATGGTGTGAAGATAATTACCATTGGATTTGTTGGGAGTTGTCGATGATATGTATCTCTCAGTCATGTTCAGAGTTGTATCCTGTATCTTTTTGGCGCTGGTGTTTGATCTTGCAAATTTCGAGGACGAAATTTGTTTTTAACGGGGGGAGGATGTGATGACCCTCTTTTACGTGTATTTTCACTGAAGGGTTGTTTTTAATTTAATTAATATATTGGTTTATTTATTTTAAATTAATGAATTGTAAATTGGTTTTAATTTATTTGATATTGTGTTTAATTTATTTTAGTCGTTTTACGGTTTTTAATATCGTTTTCGACGGATCGGTTTTTAGTTTCTGAAGTGAGGAATGGACCTCATTTCTTTTCTTTTCTCTTTTTCTTTTTCCCTTTTTCCTTTTCTTTTTCTTCTCTTCTTTCTTTTCTTCTTTTTCTTCCCATTTTCTCTCTCCTCGCACAGCTCTTCTTCCTTTTCTCGTTATCGTCGCCGCCCCTTTGACTGCCCGGTGAGCCGCCGTCTGGCCGCCGTGTAGTGCACCACCCTCACCATTCTCTTCCCCTCCCACTAGAGATCATCCCCACCAATTTTCAGAGCTATCGGACCAGCCGTTAGCTGCCACGAGCCCTTGGAAGTCACGGCACTTGCTCTGTTTTTCCCCTTGTCGCCAGTTGCTTTCACAGGCCAGAACTGCCTCGCTGGTGGCGTGGCCTACACCAGCCACCCAGTTTTCTTCCCCTCTCACCGGTGCACATCCCCACCAAGTTTCACCTCCATCCAAGCCACCGTTAGTCACCACGAGCTCCTCTAAGTCACATGGTTTTTCACCGATTTCGGCGCCGTCGCACCACCTCTGGCCACCATCTCTTCACAGCTTCTTCCCCTACCTCTTGCCGACCTAAACCACCCATTTTTGGCCTCAATCTGTTGTCGGAGTAGCTCCCATGAGCTCAACTCCGATTTGAGCATTTTCTACTTCCTCTGCCATTTCCACCGCCACCCACGGCCAAAACTCGTTTCCTTTAGCTTCATAAATATTTCAAGACCATTCCCTATCAATTTCGTGCCTTGGTTTGTCCCCGTTCGAAAGTGGGTAATTTATTACCCACGGGCACAGTGTAAATTACACTGTTAAGTTGCTTTTCCTCTGTCGTTTGCAACGCGGCGAACTTTCAAAAATTACCGTATAGCACTGTAAATATTTTCCAAACCCTACTTTTAGATTTAAATATATTTTGCTCATACAATAAATTATCGCTGTTGGTTGGCTGATTCCGGACTGAGTCCGAGGAGTTCGGGGGTCGGATGGATTGAGGACGGAGTTGCTTGATGTGTTGATTTGGATTGGTTGGTTGTTTTATGGCTTGAGGTTGCATTTATATTGCATTTATGCGCATTTGATTTTAATTGAGAAAATCGTGTTTTGTTGGCATAAATGGATTTCGTGTACGTGTGTCTCACGAGCCCAAGCCAGGATGGGTTATTATCTCGGTGGAGCTCCTTTGGTCACTCGGGAGTGGATAATACTGAGTGACGTCTCTTGGGTTGTCGCAGGGCGACGAGCTGAACGCACGATACAGTAACGCTGTCATGTCGACTCCGTGGTCCCTAGAGTGGCGGGGACTAGAGGATGGCCTGGCCAGGTACGCGCTAGGCATCGCTCGTTTAGGTGTCACATGTGTGGTCGTTATCTGTGGTGTGGCACAGAGCCAGGGTGTGCGGATGATCCCTAGGGAGAGATCATGGTGCATGCATAATTGGATCGTTTTTATGGTTTTCGGATGTGGGCCATTTTCTGGGAAAATTGTGAGGTTTGGTTTTGAGGCTTTTGATCCATTTTCTGGAAAAATGGTGGTTTGGGCCATTATCTGGGAGAATGGCGAGGCTTAGTTTTAAGCGATATGTTTTCAGGTCAAATGGGTTTTTGGCGTGCGTGGAAAAAATGATTTTACGGGACATGTGCGTTGGTTTTTCTTTCATGCATATTGTTTGAATTTTATATGTTTTTATCTAGTGATGTTTGGATTTTACTTACCTGCGGCATCATTTTTGGTTCCGTAGATTTTGGTGCAGGGTTCGAGGAAGAGGAGGAGGCTGAGCCCAAGGATGTGGTTCCACCGGAGTTCTAAGTTAAAGTTTAAGTTTTATTGTTGGTTTAAAAATATATTTGTGTTTTGTAATATTTTATTATATATGTTTTAAACTGCTTTGTATTATGTTAAGAAAAATTCTGGTACATAGTTATTGACTTTGCTGTCCGCTGCGTGTTTCTTCGTGCACAATTGTTGCTTATACACACACTTGGCACACGTCGATAGGGTGGTGACCCGTGATGTCATCATCCGGACGTCTCGATTTCTCCGTGTTTGTGCGTGGGGATTTGAGGGCGTCACATTAATATACGTTTTTTTACATGGTTTGAAATATATAAATCAAATCAATTATCAACCTTAAATAGGAAAAATAGTTAATGGATTAAAGGAGATAATAATCAAATTATTTATAAAGAATATCCCCATTTTAAAACTATTAAGAATAATCAAAAGAGTACAAAAGTATTAGCCTCACCAAAAAAGAAATATAATTCCACAACAGAAATTAAAAACACTAATAATATAATCGAACAAAATAATTATATTAATTTATATCTAAAAACCATGAGTAAACAATTAGAAAGAATTAAAAATCAAATATTTCCTACGAAATAAACAAAAGAAATTTCTTTATTTATTCCTCAAGAAATTCCCTCTCATCTAAAACTCAATTTTTCTAAAACTAAAGATGATTTATAGAACAAATTTCTAATAAACTAGAGAAATTAAATACTACTAATAATCCTTCTATTTCAAAGCAACCTCATATTAATGTATTAAGTAAGACAAACACATTTGTCTTATTAGATTATGAAATTAGTAATATCGAAAATCAAATTAAAAATTTAGATTTACAAATAAATAAAATTAGAGGTGATCATTGCAATAGTTTCTCCACTAGAGACTCTAAATGTAATGTCCCCAGATTTCGCTTGGGATCGAACGGACATCTAAAGTGTCAGGACATGCAACACAAGGTTACCTGCCCTCGTTCATGACATATAAGATGCAATGTTTCTAGCATGCATTTAGCATTATACAATATTCACAGCGAATCATTTTTTTTTCTTTAGCAATACTATGCATCAAACTAAAAATATCCCAAATATTTGAAACATACTTCATGCATAAATGCATGCTAAATAGCCATGATCACAAACTAGTCCAAAATGGTTGTGATCAAAAGAGTACTAGAGATACAACTCCATAAGTACAAGCTGTAACCTAAGTTAAATACTATGCTATCATAGACGTCGCACCATAGCTTAGTCAACCGTGTTCAGTTGGTCGGATTCAGATTCCCCTTTAGGTCCTGTAACAAGATCTACCATTCGCGGGGAAATGATAGTTAGGAAAACCACAATGAGATTTGAAATCTCAGTAAGTTAACAGGAAACTCCCACACAGGTTAATGATGCTTGGCAGTAAAAGCATGAATGC